>NC_090448.1:893575056-894194223 GCF_031143425.1 Pleurodeles waltl | reverse complement strand
GTTTTTGTAAAACAAATAAAAACAAAAACTAATGAACCCCACATCCTAGGGGTTTTCTCGAGGGTATGGGGGATCAGTATTGTGTATTGTACTCTAAATTTGGCCATAGGTCTGTGTTAGCACACCTGGAAAAGAAACAAGCTATGGCAATTCAAACTGATCTGCCTATAATGTACAGCACCTTGCATTTGCTAAAACATGCTGCTTGCTCTGCAATCCCATGGGCACACCCTTGCACCCTGCAATCCCACAGGCACAGCACTGAACTTGGACTCTAACATCTTACACTGTACTCAAAACTTGAACTTATGCGCCTCTTACTCATCATTTACCTTGCACTTACCACTCTGTAGTCATAGTCACACCACATGCCTTTCACTCTTCTACTGCATACACTGTAATCATTGCTCACCGTGCACTGACATGTCTCCAAAACACCACTCTTGCTGGATATACCGTCAGTCATCCACAATCGGGTTCACTCGGAGCATGGCTTGGACAGTGTTTGTATACACAGAGGCCTTTGCAAACTCCATAGCCAAACGCCACTTTGCAGTGCAGCATGCTAGGATTGGCAGGGGTTCTCACAAAATGCCAGTCATAGGTGTCTTTAGACCTGAATACTGTCACTCCCAGAATGTGCTGAGCAATGGGATTGTTTATAGAATGGAATGTACTGAAATTGAGAAATGTTAATGGTAAAAGCTAAGTGACCGCAGACAGTTTAATATATGGGCATCCATATAAGTGGCAGAAAAAACACCACCTTAAAATGCATGCACAGATGGACATACGCTCTCCTAAGTGCTTCATCTAGGTGAGGGAAAATCGAAAGTAGTGCTGCCAGTACTCGTGCAATGTGATGGTGAGTTTCCTCTTGCATCATGCTGACTCATTATGTTTGAATGCCACAGCCGTGTTAGGTGAGGCAAAGTACTCCAACTGTTGCCCAATGATATGCTGTACCCGAGGAAAGCAGTATCTAGGTGGAATCGAAACCACTTTCTCAGTAGTTCTTCTGAAATTTCGTCTGTTGATCACATAAGATCTGCTGATAGCTGTGTTGCCTAGCCAGACATAAAAAGAAAATGCAAGTGTTTTTCTAAGACAGAAGAGCCACCTATAAATTGTGATTGTGAAGGATATGGTAAACTCTGTGGCATTCACTGTTTGTAAACAAGTAGCACATATTTGATTGGAGTGCTGGAAATCCAACTGCTTTGGCGTATTTGTTTTTTTTCTTCTATTTTTTTTTTTTCCCCATTAACAGTAACACATAATTGTCCATCTCGCCTACAAGTGACACTATAAGAACAAATATGCAGCAGTATTTCCAAAGTACAATCACATTAATATGCATTAAGGCATGTACAGTTTTGATAAGTGGGCAGCAGGCCATCTTTCCATTTTTAAAACCTATCGATACCTCTAGCAGTGTCACCTAAGTATATGGTTCCACATGCATCCACTTCCCAGTGTCTGGGCCTGCGTAGATGGTGCATGAGTACCCTGCAATCGTAGCTATACTCTGTAAGGCTCCCAGAAGCCCTTGGTCGGCCCGAGGGTCAATATAGTCACTACATTCCTCAGTACTTGTGCAACAGTAAGCCGTGCCTTTCAACCATGCTCTTTCAGTGGGGACCACTGTGGACATCTATTGTGTTGCTACCTGTTGCCTGGTCAACAATACGACCATTGACGTGAATCGATGGTTCGATTTGTGTAACTCTCTATGAAGCTATAATAAAGACAAATCCAGGATGGAGACCAGAGGCACCTTCAGCATCCTTGTCACTATGGTGAATATGACTTGCCAATATTGAGAGGGCCAGTCCCAAGCTGTATGCCAGATTCGAGGGTTACTCATCCTGCACTTATCGCATGATATACTGCCATGATGTACTGCCAGGTGTAAAATGGGCAATACGTGGTCTGTAGTATAGACACTGCAGAAATTTAAAACATATGAGTTTGTGACAGTAAGTAAAGGGAGTGCAATATTATTGTCCAGAATAGCCCTTCCTAGGTCCATTTCCCTACCCCCTTCAATTGGTATGTCTTTAGCATCATGACATTCATTGCTTCTTGATATTAAAAGTCTATATTGTTGTAGCTGAGTCTTCTCTCAGTATCAATTTTGGGGCTTTAAGAATGTCAGCCAGCACAGTTTTAGCAGCGGGGTATAGTCTTTGATTTAGTAGTACCACTATAGCAATACCGGGCCCTGCTCCCCCCTGCCCCTCCCCCTCCCCCTTTCTGAAATGCAGTGAGCCCTCCCTCAGAAAATAAATCTTCTAGATTCTCCACATTTTTTTTCAGTTCTGTGCTCCCTGATTGCTCAAGCAAGGGGTGAAAGATGGAGTTGTTTTTGAGGGTCAGGGCAGAGGAGCATAGTCTATTGATAACCAAATGTTCTGCTGTGTGCCACCACGCCCCAGTCGTATTAGCCATCACATTCACCTCCTCTCTAGTTCGACGAGGCTGGCAGGCTATTAAGGTAGGAAAGGAGTCTGGTCGAGCAAGAGTTCTTTCCATCTTCCCATGTGGGAGTCAAAGGGTGTCATGATAGCAGTATTTTGCGTGGTGGGCCTGTTGTACTAGATAATAAAGATATACGTTGGAGACCATCAGTATGCCTTTTCAAATAACTGTATAAGCACAGATCATTGAATTAATGGTTACCATCCATCTTTAACAAGCAGGGAGAGTACCTGCTAAAGCTGGTGGGGGGAAAAGAGCCTCCTTGGTAGCTCAATTGCAATATTTATGAACAGCTAAAGGAATTTCGCCTAAATCACTATTTGAATTAGGGAGATCGTCCAGGGATGTGGAATTCCTACAGCCAGACACCCAGGAAATACTGTTTGGGGTGAAGGACAACAAGTTTTCATGTTTGTTAAGCAGCACAGCGCTTCATTAATGCAAAGCCTTTATTATTGAGGTGAGTGCTCTAAGTCATGTTGTAGTGTCACACTGCACTACTGACAGTGGTTCAGTTTAAAAAAATAAAAAAAAAATAAAATGTGCACACTGTTGTGTAGCCATTTTAGTTATAGCTCCATGCACATTATTTTAACATACTAGGCCTGCCGCTAGCACTTTAACCTAGATATATTTTATTATTCTTGCAATAGCCACTTTTTGCGGTCTTGTTTTATTTCTCTCTATCTAGCTGTTATTGCCCAGGCCAGCACTGTGTTCTCAAACAAGGCATTCTTGCTCACTCTGTGCTTCTTCCAAGGCTGCAGTAAGTTAAGTTGCCGATAAACGTGGTATAAGTTTTGTCTCTGACATTCATAGAAAATACACATCCTTGCGTAGGGACATTTTATCTGAACATCAGCTGTTTTTATTACAAAAACACTTCCCTGTCCCTTACACATTGGAGGGAGATACCAGCCAGAGAGCCACAACTGTATGCTGATTGCTTCGCTGCAGCTGCTTATGCAGACTTCAGGGCTTTGCTCAGGTATGGGGGATGATGTCTTCCCATGGGAACCTGAAGGGCAGAATTAGAGCTTAACACGCTGTGCTCTATGATAGTCTAAGTAGGAATTAGTCTAGTGACTCTATTGATAATATGGTAGTGTTATTTATTTGCTTTACTCTCCTTGTCACAATTTGGATCTCGTCCTGTTGTATTATCCTGGTTATTGTAGTCCATGCTTTATCTCAGATGCAGTCAATTTATTAAAGAATTGTTAAAATCTATACTGCCTCTATTTGTCATTGTGCATGTGAGACTAATGTAACTGAGAGAACCTGATGAGACCTGAGTGACCATGGTTTCTCTGAGAAAACAATTGTGTCAGGAGCTCAGCTGCCCAATCATCCCGCCCTTTGGTGGAGATGCGACACTGCTAGTTAGCCAGAGCAAAACCCGGATTAGAGCGACCGGTGTCACCTGCAGTGGGTCAGACTCAGTCTCCCCCACCACAGGCGATTCTGCCGCTCAAAATCCAGTAGTCTCATTAGAATAATGGGAGCCTATGCAACAACTGAAATGTTTAACAATAGGAGGCTACATATAATGCTCCCAGAATGCTTTCTAATAAGATTCACATGTTTGTAAGCAAGAGTGATGATTCTTTGGCTTCAAAATAAAATGTTCACAACAAATGCAGGTAGAAAAACATGGTTTTGCTAAATTACTGTAACATTTAAGTACTATTTCTTTGAAGCAGCATTTAGTAAATATGTTGTTAGTATTTCCAAAAAAGATTAATAATGGAAAATCAGAGTAACCATTTTCAACAAGTTTATGGGAAACATGAAAATAAAGAAGCAGTGCCAAAGTCAACCGATCAGATGTTGGTTGTCAGTCCTTTGGTTTTGTCAATGCATGCTTTGTTTTGACATGGCTTTTGTAACACTTTATTGCTATGGGAGCTGCCAGGCCCTCACCATTGTAACCAACATTGGCAAAAAGGTTCTTTGGGTTTAAAAAGCACATATTGCCACAGTGACTCCTGGTTCTGTACAAAACTACTTTGTGTGCCAATATGCTCCTTATGGAAGAGCAGAATGCTATCACTCACAGTAAAGCCATCCAATAGATGAATAGAGGTAGAAACAGAATTGTAATAAAAAACAAAATGTCTTGGTAAATAACAGACCTAATTAGTCACAAAAGTGCACCCATGGTATATGTCTTTGCTTCAGTGGCTTTCATGAATTCACAAAAACGTACAGAAGTAGACCAGGAAAACGAATTCCTAGAAAATATTTGTGAACTGTATTTCAGCACGACCAAATTCACACGAGTAGATTTACTCGTGTGAAAATCTATTGAGTGTTTACAAGTTCGCTTTCCCTCCAAGCACTTTTTTCCCAAACCATGGAAGAACTTCTCCTTCTGCCCTTGTCAGTAGTAAATTTCCAACCTTTCTCGGTATGGGAAAAGGTTAGAGAAGAGCTGGTAAAAATTCTTAAAACATGCAAGTTAGTAGGTTTGCACAAACTCAAAGGCATTTTAGCCCTGGAACTATTGCTTACTGCATCCTCCAGCCCCAGTATGTAGATCTGCAGCAAGCTGGCAAAATGAGTAAATTGGAATAGTAGGGCTTGAAATTGATACAATTCAAGACCTACCTTATATTAGCCATGTCCTAATCAGAGAGGATGCTATCAGAGCTCCTAAATATAATTTGTCACTGCACTGTGTTTTTTTTTTAAACAGGACAAGTAGATTTAGAAAGCGACTTATCCCATGGACAATAGATAGTTTATTAAATGCCACACCCCTGAACATTCAATATAGGGAGACATATCCACCTGTTTGTGTTGTAAACAATTCAAGTGTAATCCTGAAGTTCAGTCTCGCTAACTCTCCAACAAATCTTGTTATGTAGATCTCTAAATATTTGACCCCATCTGCCAACCAGCAAAATGGACTTTCCCCCAGCTGTCGGTGGAAATGTTTCTGATTTATGCCAGTTAATTTGTATAACTGAGGAACTCCCAAAACATATGATATCTCTAATGAAAGGATGTATAGTCTTTCAGATGTTGGCGGAAGAGGGTCACATTGTCTGCATTTAAGGACTATATCACTAGCCAAGCCCCCACCTGCATCCCTCTGTGCGAGTGGAATTCCCTCAACCAACATGCCAAAGGCTCCCCCCATAAGTCAAAGGTGACAGTGTGCACCATTGTCGCGTACCTCTGTAATCTGAAATTGCTTTGTCAATACACTGTTGACCTGGACCCTTGCTGGTGTGCATGTATATAATCAATTAATCAGCCTCAGGAAATATGCTCAAGGTCTCAACTGCTTCAGCACTTCCCACATGAAAGTCCACACTAATGAATCGAATGATTTTTCAGCATGTAGTAGGGTAGCGACAGCTGGTAAATCTGGATACACTCGGTCTAAAAAAGCCATCTGCATATGAACATTAAAGGCCGTGGACACCTGTAGGATAAAATCAGCCTCGGTCTACAGAACCAGTTGTTGCTTCAGATGCTGTAGCCTTTTAACCAATATATTTGTTAGAATCTTTAATAGTGACAGAGGCTGGTATTAGTAGCAGAGTCCCGGACCCCGACCCAGCTTTAAGAGCACTGTAAAAACAACCTACAATATTGATCGCAGTAGTATACCAGCCTCTACAACTTCATTATATATCTCTAATAGCACCTTTAGTTGGCACCAACAGATCCACATACTTGTTATGACTATCCACCAGGAAGCCATCTTCCTGGCAGCCTTACCACTGGCCAGTGCTGTTATAGCTAGCTTAACACCTTTCAAGGAAATGGGGGAGTTAATAAGTTTGCATATGTTCCCTTTCACCCACACCATCACACACTTTCAAGGTATTGAGTTATTTCTTGTTGTGTATGACACACTCTGGAAGACAGCAAGTCCCAGTAGTAGTTGCAAAATGTTGAACAGCTATCCTCAATGGGTGTTTTCATGTCCCTATGCTGGCCTCATCTACTATCTATTTGTGTGTGTGGTCCCTGCATACTTAATGGCCACACCAGGTCTTGCCTGGTCTGCCCCATGCCCCAAAGGTTTGAGCCCTCACCTGTTTCCTTAAATGCAAAGTTCCTTGTTCGGCAGTATCACAGAATTCTTCTATATTTTCTTGTATAGAGATCAACAAGCAAGGTTCATGAATTTTGTTAGTCTGCTTCAAACCATTTAATCTCACACTCAAGTGTGTTGAGTCTCAATTGTAGCGATCTAAGGATGCTAGCGCCCTTGGATATGCACATTCCTCACGTTTATACCGTAAAGATATCCAGTAGCATGCTCATCTTGGATACTGGGTTCTCATTACATCCAAAGTAGTCTGTGATACCTTCCCTGACCTCCGCTTTAAAAACCACTTGATCATAAGTGTATAAAAAAAATCAGGGCTATCCATCGTTAGGCCATAAATAGGACAAAGAACTAGGGGTGTGTCATGCACATGCTCCATCACCAATATCCAGCTCCCCTGACTGTCTGCTTGCCATCCTATAGTGTAAAGGGCACAGCATTATGTACAAGGATCGTTACTCCCTGGGAATAAGAGTAGGACGTGAAGAATCTGTTTGGCCTCCAGTTACCAGATTTGGCCTGTGTCCCAAACGTTTCCTGCAGGAAAATAATTCCTGCACCATGCCTTGCCATGTAAGACAATACCTGCCTTGTTTTCTATGTTTATTTAGCCCACGTGCATTCCAACTTAATGCTTCGAGTGTCACAGATGCTTAAGTGTGCATAGTGTAATTCTAATCAGTTGAAATGCCTGTATTGCATCATTATAAAGTCAGAGTCCCAGTGTTGTACCCCTTGCGTGAATGTGAGATGATGGACAATAAAAACAACTCTCCACAGGTACATTGCCTTCTCCCTCCAACACCAACTCAAACTGTCAGGATGTCACCTGTTGGTCCTGCTTTGATCAATGCTTATCGGTGCGAGGATGCAGATGCCACCATTCATTCCGGACAGCTGTAGATGCCTCCATAGTCTGCTCCAGGGATGCAGCAGACATGGGATTACGCTCCAAAAAGTCCATTGCATCCTACGGTTATGTGACGAAATGCACTTTGCCGGGCAGTTCTACTTTTAACTTCACCAGGTACAACATTGAGTACTTGATCGATCGCTTGCATAATTGCTTCTTAACCTCAAGAACAGATCATCTGGCATCTTAAATCAAAGGTGTAAAGTCCAGATAGAACACCACTCGAGAATTAACATGCTACAGGTCCGGTTGAGCGCTGTTAAGTCTCAGTATTGTGTCTCTATCTCTTTAGTTCAAAACTGTACAATGATTGGAGATGAAGGTTGACCCTGTTTGGGGTTGGGCGCTAGAGAGCTATGAGCGCATTCCACAATACTTACTGGGGGAAAAAGCATCCCTACCAAAAAAGGATAAGAAAAAGGATAGGCACAAGTTCTTCCTGTGCCACCCCCATGATCTTGACATTATGCCTTCAGGAGCGGCCTTCTAAATCATAATTTTTCTGTTTCACCTTTGCAAGTGCTTTTGATAGTGGCCAGCTTGCGAATGTCCACCCAGCCCCCCATTCACCCCCGTGATATCCTCTACTTCCGACTCCCTAATTTCATTCTTTGTTAATTTAGTATCCTGTTTATTCAGCCATATCCGAAAGTGGGCCATACGAATTGTTAGATGGTCGATCTGAGAGTCGATGTTTTTAAGACTTTCCTTTGACTTCCTGAAGCATCAAGTGACCCCAGAGTCCCTTCTTGCCTCAGGCACTTGCTGACTGTTCATCAGCTTGTGTTGCCCCTTCCGCTTGTCAAATAGCAGCTTCAGTTGTTTCTGGCTGGCTTTTCCCATGGCTATCCCAGGTGAGGTCACTCAGCGCTTCGAGCGAGGCACCTGTGTCTGTTGGTTATCTGTCCAGGACTGGCAGCCATGCTAGTGACCGTTGAGAGTGGCAGGGTGCATAGCTATGTAGACCAGCAGCAGGCTCTGTGCACACTTGTGCAGGAACTAATGCACCCATCTCCACTATGAGCAGTAGATGTCCCTCAAAAAGCTCAATCACGGAGGGGCCTGATTGGGTCTTTGCTGCCTCCAAGCCACGGAAGGCATGCGCCATACTTTTAGGCTTGCAGTTAATATTGTCTTAGTCACGTTCTCAGCATCTTCGATTTCGCGGTGCACCTGCAAGTGTGCAGACCACTGAATACCGGCCCAGAGCAGCGGCTTCCCACTCCAGTACTACCTCGACTCCTGGGTGCCTCCTCTCTGATCCCAGTAACGCTGTGCACAAGCCTCGCCACAGTCCTCCATGCTCCTCTCTGTGGCTTCAACTTTGCCCAAGGATCTCCAGGCCAGGGCCCTGTCGCCGCACCCTCCCGTGCTCTCTCTGGGCACCACGCCTGATTTCCAGTGGATTGTAGTTTATACAGACTGCATAATAATTTCCTTATTCTGCTTGTCGCTCTGTCTCACACAAGACAAAACTGCAATGGGTCATGTCACTCTCCTGCTACTGTATCACCAATCACCAGCTGAACAGGCATGGAGTATAACTGAAGATACCTACCACATGTTGTTGGCCAATGGAGACATACATTTAGTCCTCCACTGTAGGCCCCAGCAAGCCTCCTACTAGTACTCTTTCATGATATCTCGGTGTCAGTCGCATATGGATGATGTTACCCAAGTCCATCCCGGCAGATCTCTCTATCATTTCCTCCACCAAACTGTGCCTACTCAGGACCATAAATTTAAATAAAATATCTCTGAATAGACAGCCCATTGAAGTAACGAGCTAAGGGCACTATGATCATTAAAAAAAAAAAAAACACAAAGGGACCCTTAAAGCTGTTTAAAGCTGCCAGCATACTAAAAACCATGAACTATGCAACTATCTCCCACACTTCCTCAACTGTCACACTGCTAAGCGTTTTGTTACATAACAAGATACCCACACCTCAGCAGTCATCACACATGACAGGGAAACAATTTCCATAGAGGATCCAAACAAAGACAACACACTTCAACCACTCACCAACACTGTGTAGCATGCCATCCATGTGGACAAGCTCTTCAGTGCCCCACAGAGGGGTAGTGAGGTCTGTATACATTTTGCAATAACTGTTGCACTACAGTACAATCCTAAAGTAATTTTCTGGCAAAAAGCACGATTGTCTTCTTGTTTGGTATCAAAATAGAAAAGAGCAAAGGTAACGCCTTACTTCCCCCAGGTGGGAGTTTGTATTTGAAGACAAACGTGTAGGTTGCACCCTTGATTCAGGAACATTTGCACCTCCTTCGAGCAGCAATAACTTTAAATAAATGTTTCCAGTGAGAGCTTTAGATTAATATCACCCAGGAGTAGTTTTCTCCACTGCTCCTAGAACTGCTTAAACTCGGTGATGTTTGGGGTAATTCATTCATGCTCGGCTCTCTTTAGGCCCTGCTGCAATAATTACGTGGTTCCGAGGTCTGGGCTTTGACTTGGCCAAAATGCTGAGTCTTTTCTTTTGCCGGTTTTCAGTCTTAGCACTGGGATATTTTAGATTAGGCATCTCCAATGTGATACAGCTACCTGTAAGTAGTCCTTCCCCCCCCCCCCCCCCCCTCTTTGCAGGCTAGTGGAATAAATTATAATCTTTTGCTTTGTTACATTACATAATATATATCAAAATTGAAAAGCATTTTTGAAATAAGTGTGTATTTTCAGAACTTCAAAGATTGTTTGAAGAAAATATTTGAATTACCTAAATATATTAAACATATTTGAGTCGTAAATTATACAGCAATGAGGAGACTTATTACCAATATTATTGTTGGTGCATGGGGTATTGAGGTTATCGCTGGTATGTATTACCCACGTAGAGGCCTTTCAAATTGACAAATGTGTTGTGTGTTTTTTTTTTTTTTTTTTTTACATGACTGCAGGCAACCTGGTACTGGTGTGATCACTTTTGGTAAATTTGGTGGCAACTACAGTAATATTGTCTATTACGGTATTAACACTATTAATAGCTCAGGATGATTGTCATTGAACGTAGGTAGTTCTATTGCACAGAAGGTTGAAGACCCCTATTTCAGATCATTGTCCCACTGCCCAAACTACTTTCACTGAAGCCTTCGCTTGTGGACATGTCTCACAGTTTCCTATAGACTGGATGGGTAAAGACATTCATTTATGGTGAACTCAATGACTGTAAGCCGGACAGGTCCTGTGGCTGCTAAATAGGCCCACCTTCTAATCCTCCTTCCTCCCCCCAACCACCATCACCATCATGCTTCGTGGCTGGTATAAGGTTTTTGGGCGATAGTGTTTGTCTTTCACCACACATTGTTTCATATTACAGCTAAACAACTCCCCTTGGCTCTTATTTATCCAAATTACATTGTTAAACGGGTCTTTTGTTTCACCAAGGTCCCATTTGAAAGCCTAAGCCCTGGAGCAGTTTTCTTTATGGAGAGCAGTTCCTTTCTGCTGGCCAGCCTTCAGTAAAGCCACCCTTTTTCATTTTTTTTTTCTAATGGTAGAATCTTGCACTCTGTTTACCGGACTGACCGAGGCATATCGATCCCAGTCCTGATGTAGGATTTTTGGTTCTTTGTTGTCTCTAGTAGAATTTTCCTTTCTGATCCTGGGGTGAATTGTCTTGTACTTCCACTTCTAGATAGATTAGCAACAGTTTTGGACTTTGCAATTTATAAATCCTCTTTGTTACTGTGGAATGATGGACAATGTGGTGTTTTGAAATTGCTTCATAAGCCTTTTGCGACAGATGAGTGTTGCCCAACGCGTTTCGGTCATGGCGACCTTGTTCACAGGCATTCCCGGTCATGAACCCTTTCTTCTGTATTTATATCTACTCTTTTTAACCCCATAAAACCAAACATATTAACTTCACCTCATCATATGTGTTTCTAACTATTGAGTTACCAAGTTATTAACCTACGTGACTAATTATAAATTCAAAAGTGAACTAAAATATCGTGATTGCCATAATGTGTGAATTCTGCAGCATTCTGGGTATGGTAGTTTATACCCTCAGTTAGTGTGTCCGGGATTAATTTATACAATAGTGATAAGAGCCGATAACATAATGTTGGCAAATTCTTTTGCTGCTTTGAGTAAGATTCTTTTCACTAACTGTACTATACCTGGCTATAAATCTTCATGATGGTTTATTCTTTTAACTATTTCTTCAAAATGAAAGAATTCCCAAAATTATCTCAATCCTTTTCCAATAAACAACACTTTTAACATACTGTTTTAAAAATTCTGTATATAATCTTATATGTAATGGAAAAAATGGCATATGTTATGAGCATAATCTGAGTGAAGCATTTATAAATGTACTAATAATTATTCGTCCTGGTTCATTCCCAGAGGGGTCAAGGTCCGAAGCTCAAGAATATATCTTGACTCTGTCGTAACTTCCTCTCTCTCTCTCCACCTCGTTCATTAAGGGCTACTTGGTCAATTGCATAAAATGTAATTTCTTCCCATTGGCTGTTGTGTGCTTGCTCCATATGTTTTTCAGTGGTGTAACTTCTGTCTATATTTATGTTCGCACGGATGTGTTCCAATAATCTTTTCTTAGTTTCACATATGGTGCTGCTAACATATTTCAAGCCACAAGGGCATTCAATGATATAAACTGTGAATTGACTTTTACAAGTAATGTGTTGTCGAATCCGTTTTGTCGCTGCCATTACCTATGGTGAATTATTTTGTATTTCTGGCAATTCTACATGCTTTACAGTTCCCACATTTCCAAAATCCAGGTCTCTGAAGCCAATTAGTCTTTCTCTGAGCACTAAAATGGCTATTTGTTATTTTATCTCTCGAATTCGGTGCTCTCCTGAATGTAATTTTTGGATGGTCTCACATAATTTCTCTTACTGTTGAATCCAATTGTAGGACAGACTAGTGTTTTGCTAAAAATTTTCGTATTTCAGTGGCACTACTTGAGTATGTTATGAACCGTATTTGATCATCCGATTCTCTTTTGGACGGAGAGCATGTTCCCTGGATCAATTCCATTCTTGACCTGCTTTAACTCGTTGTTTAGCCCTGTTGATGCATTTCCTTGGATATTGTCTAGCTATGAATCTTTCTTCTGCAGCTTTGAGATGTTTTGTGAATTCTCCAGATTCTGAACAAATTCTCTTGATTGGTAAGAATTCACCACATGGCATGTTCCATTTAGTATTAGGTGGATGGAAACTATTGCCATGTAACACTGAATTAGTTGCTGTGATCTTTCTATGTAATGTAGTGTGTATTGTGCCTTTTTTAAAAAAAATGTAAATTTCAGTATCCAAGAAGGTCACTGTCGTAGTGCTGATTTCATATGTAAATTGCAATTTTGCCGTGGTGTTATTCAGGATGTTAAAATATTCTTTAAACTCCGTTTCTGTACCATCCCAAATTAGGAATAAATCATCAATGAATCTTAACCAATTTATCACCTTCTGCTGGAATCTTTCATTTTCTTCCGCCCAAGCGATTCTTTGTTCGAACCATCCCATTGCTTACAAATGGTCTTGTAGTCATGTACCCCGGTTCCCCAGAATTTTGTTCTAATTACCTTTGTACCTGATATTTGCAGACCTCTTTTTCCTTTTTTAATAAAACATTGAAATGTGTTTATTTGTCCCACGAGGTTAGATTGTCTGCTATTACTTAGTGAGAACTAGATGATGGTCAGATGTCAATATATAAAGTTATAAAATCCTAATCCTAACCTGATTTAATTTCTTTATGTGAAATGAGTGTGTCTGTAACAAGTGAAAACAAAATTCAGTCATTTCGAAGTCATTAAAGTTCGACATATGTTAAAATAATTGAAGTGTTTCTTTTCTAGGATCCTGCTTTAATTGATAGGAAAAGAATGTTTAATTTCTGCATTGTCCTGACCCACTGTGTTTTTCACCATCCCAATACATTTGTAATTGCATGAGCTGGTGAAAGCACATTGTTATTACTTGCCATAATTGTCAATTGCTGCTAATTGTATGGTAGAAGCTGAAACAAAGGCAGCATGTGCTGCAGTACCACCACTGCCCACTTATGTAATGAATTCGTACATGTCCGCTTGTAACAATGGTGGTTATCCAGTGTTCATATTGAGACGTGACACAGTATCACCCTGCAGCTGGTACAAGCCGATTCTAACTCAGTTTTGTGTGTAAGCTTCCTAAAAATACAGGAAATGTCGGACTTTTTTTTGGTTGCTGCTCGATAATGTTTTACTCAATGTGACTCAGCCTTGAGCTTTAAGAACTAAAAAACCTAGTTTTCACTAGAAATACGGAGGTTCACTTTATATAGTTTCAAGAAAAAAGTGGATTCAAATTTCTTTGCATCACTGTTTTTATGCTAGTGGAATAGTAAACAGTACTTGAATGTGTGGTTAATTTTAGTGCTACAAGTTTGTTTACAAATTAACATAGGAGGCCTTTTAGGCTGTCTAACGGCATACCAATTTCTGGTGTAGAAAGGAGTAGTCTAAGAGAAAAGTGTTAAGGGAAAATATATCTCAGATTATCCTTCCCTTAGAGGTAACAAACATTGACCAACTCAATAGGTGTGTCTTTAATGTGCTAATGCATGTATACATACGCATGCACAAATACACACTGACTAGCATGCTGCTCAATCTTCTGCCTGGCATCACAAGCATGGGGAAAAAAATGCAGAGCACCAGAATTGGAGGCACAGAATGAGATAGATTGAAAAGAAAGAGACAAGCCTCAAATAGTCTCTGCACATTTGTGCATGTTTCTGTTCACACATTATCAAATTTAAGCTAGACCTATTTGCCTCGCCTATGCCTGTTTAATCTGAAAGATATTTGGCTGAGGAGAAATCTGGATATACAATTTATAGCCACAGGTTTTGATCCCGGTTGAGTCTGTTGGCACAGTTCAATCTTTGAGGTATGCGAACCATCTTAGAATTGCTCCATCTAATCCCATATGCTCTTCAAGAATGTTGAGAAGGATGGAGTGATTGGCTTTAACACAGGCAACTGAGTGGTCTAGATGAATGTACAGCACATATCACCATTGTCCATGATGCTTAGACCCTAGCATAGTATCTTCTAAATAACACACTCTGTGCTACAATCGGAGGCCCTGTTGAAGGTCATTAAAAAGGCTATGCTCTTTCAGTTACCATGTACCTTTCCAGGAGTTTCTAAGGGTATTAAAGGCTGATCATAGGTCCGAAATGGTTGCAGTGTTGTATATATCCTCCTCCTGTTTGTCTTACATGTGGTGACTTTCCAATCTGCCCCAGGGAGGTTTTTGTCAAGTTTGAGCTTTATGATGGGGCTAAGAATAAACCATATGTCTTTAGGTGAAGAGGGAGGAATCTGTTGGGTTAGCTTATGATTGACTATGGTTTTTATCTCTTGGCCCTGAATAATCTCATTGAATGCCAGTCACACCACATTTGGCAGTTGTGTTAGTTACTGAGGAGCAGGGTCCGTTGCGGAAGTGAAACAGAGTTTAATTTTATTGATATTTCTTTTTTTTCCCTTTTGATTTTTGTTTTTCATCAAAGAATTGTGAGATGTTTTCACAATTGTATGCTGAACTAACAAAAAGGGCAGAGTTTGTGGTCTGTTTTAGAATTTAACACTGCTGTTTTGTGTGGTGTTAAGTAGCATCAGTTTACGACTTAATAACAATGTCGATTTTGTTTTAAAGTGAGTTTGCATATACCTTTTCCATTCCTTGCAGAGATCTTCAAGGCCCGGAGACATTTGTATGTCCCATGAGAGTGTCTGTCCTCATTCAGGGCTTCAGTGTACAATGGAACTGATTAACATTACTTCATATTTTTCAGTTTCTTTTGGGCGAAATCATTCATCGTACCAGTTCTGGCATTACTGTAACATGTAAGACATTTTATAAGTCTTAAGTGAGTACATCCTAGAAAGGTCATATTGATGTGTTTACTGTCTGAGATTGTTTTGGATTTGTTGGTTATCCAGTCACCATTGCTTTGGAAAGTTGGAATGAATAAAATAATCAAAGTGTTATAACCGGTAGACTGGTACTGGGGTCTACACATCAAGAACACCCTGTCCTTTGTTATTAAAAGCTGGAGCAAACTTGAACAAATTTCCCCTTGTAGTATTTCAGGCACCCACAATTCTACATGATACTTCTAATAAAGGTGGGCAAGAACTAAGACACGCATGACCAGAAATGCAAGCACTGATTGCACTAAAACCGATGGTAAACAGTTTTCCCTTTGTGTAAATCAAAAACACTATGAACTGTGTTTATCGGAGTGCATTTGAAGATCTGATGCTAACTTGGCAGTACGCACCCCACCACCTTGATTGACGTGTCCTTTGGGAATAATGTTGTTGAGGAACCATTGCCTACACCTCCTTAGCACTACATCTTTATCTGATGGACTATGAAAGGCTTTTCAAGCACCCCAAGATGTATATGCTCCATATTGCTGATGATGAGCACAAACCAAAAAACTGTGACCAGAAATACAAGCCCTGGCTTTGCCAACACTCATGGCAAACACTTTTCTGGTTGTGAGTAATACAAAAACCCTATGAACTGCATCTGTCACAATATATTGGGAGATTTAGGGTTGACTATTTAGCAGTTCGTTCCCTCTCTCCCTCTCCCTCTCTCTGTGTCTCTCGCTCCATCTCTCTCTCCCTCTCTCCCTCTTCCCCTTCCAATTGGGGGTCTTAGTAAGTTCCTTTCTTGGATAAGTGCTTGGGACCAACACCCAGGAGTTAAATGATTGAAGGCACTCCATCAAAAGCCTATGATTTCTTTGGCTGGTATTGTCTCAAACTGAGTTTCCAACCAATTACTCATTGATCCTTGTTCAGTCATTAGTACAATTAAGTATAAACAACATTATCACTAGAGTGACACATCATGGCTGCCTTTCTCCATGCTCCTGTCTACGATCTTAATTGAACCTTTGATGGTTCAGTTTAAAAAACATTCTTATATAGATGACCTGCCCATGGGTATCTCCGGATTAACCAGTTTGCTTGTGAAACGATTTATTTGATATATCTTCTATTAATGTTTTGAGTGGTTAAGATGTGCCAATGTTTATTCACTTTGATGTAAGCACATATATCACAGCTGGATGGGGACACATAACCAGTTTATTTTTCTTTAGAACGTGGACATTATAGCAAATGGTTTTTATATATATACTCTTGCCTGTGGTTTTGCCAAATATTTAAAAAACTTGGATACATGAACCTCATAGTCGATTGACAATTGATTTGTATGATATGGCTGATTTCACAGTCTTCATCTTTTAGAATCATGCATAAAATATCAGGAAAGGCACTTTTCGTCAGTGTATTTCATGTGGCACAGACCGTCTCTCAGCTTAGAAGGGCACAACCCCATTTTAGGGGTGTGGAATAAAAAATTTAAAAAAGTAATAAATACCTACTTGTCCATGGCAAAGGTTGCTTCTTAAGACTACTTCTCCTGTGTAAAAAAAAAAAAAAAAAAAAAAAAAAAAAAAAAAAACTAATCTACTTGTCCCTTTGGTGCCATGTGGTGAAGAGACAAATTATGGTATCAATCTCATGGAAGAGCTCTGATAATAGTCTGAGTATGCCAGGGCTAGTACTATAGTAGAGCTTCAATACGAGCAATTTCAAGCCCTGCTATAGCAAATTCCTTATTCTGCCACCTTTCTGCTGATCTAAATACTGGGGCAGGAGGAAGCAGTAAGTAATAGGTCTAGGGCTCCAATGCCTTTAAATCTGTGTAAACTTACTAGCTTGCATGTTTTAAGGGTTTTCACCAGATTTTTTCTAATATTTTCCCATACTGAGAAAGGATGGATATTTACTCCTGACAATGGCAAAAGTAAACGTTCTTACAGGGTTGGGGAAAAATGTGGTTGGAAGGGAAGTGAACTTGTAAACACTCAGTACATTTTTGCATGAGCAAATCTACACGTGCATATGCTCATGCCAAAATACAGTTCACAAATCTTTTCGAGGGGTATGGTTCCTGGTCTACTTCTGTAAATTTTTGTGAATTTATGAAAGCCACTAATGCAAAGACATGGACCATTGGTGCACTTTTTTGACTTTCTTTAAGAATTGGGCCCCTAATTAGGCCTGACGTTAACCAAGACATTTTGTTTTTATTAAAATTCAGTTTCTCTATCCATTTATCCACTGGCTTCACTGTGAGTGATAGCATTCTGCTCTTCCACAAGGAGCATATTGACAAACACAGTAGTTTTGTTCATTGGCAGGAACTACTGCGGCAATGTGTGCTTATTGAGACCAAAAAACTTTTCTTGCTTTTTGCCAATGTTTGTTACACTGGCGAGGGCCTGGCAGCTCTCACGACAGTAAAGTGTTACAAAAGCTTTGTCAAAACAAGACAGGCATTGACAAAAACCAAAAGACAATGTCAGATCTGTTGTTTTTTCCAGTGCTGGTTTATTTTCATGTTTCCTATCATCTTCGTGAAAATGGTTACACTGATTTTCCATCATGAATATTTTTTTAAATACTAGCATGCATCAACACATGTAACTAAATAATGCTTCAAGGAAATGGTACCTAAGATTTCACAGCAATTTAGCAAACCATTTTTCTTCCTACTTGCATTTTTTCTGAACATTTTATTTTGAAAACAAATAATCATCAGACATGCATACAAGCTCATGCAAACATTTGCATCTAATCAGAGCATTCTGGTAGCATAATATGTAGACTCATATTGTTAAACTTTTTTAATGTGTACACTTTTTTTTTTTTTGTTTTGTTTTACTGGAACCACCATCAGTAGTGCAGTGTGACCTAAAACGTTTTATTTAGAGCGCTCACCATAATAAAGGCTTTCCATTAATGAACCATAAATACAAGTTCAGACAGCATTAACATATGGACACAAATATTACCTCAACTTCAGACAATTCCCTTATCTGTAAACTGGCAGCCTAAGGGTCTGTGCTGCAGGGGGTTAGGCCTACTTGCCCCAAGGACAAAATAAATATGAAAACTTGTCCTTGATCCCCAAAAATATGTCCTGGCCATCGGGCGTCAGAGCTTCCACACCTCTGACATTTTTTTTAAAATGATTTAAGAGTTAACTTCAGCGCTGCTATGCACTACAGCTGGGCAACTCCCATGGCGTCCTGAAGGCCTAGTTCAGTCTCACCTGACCTGATGGCTGCTGCAAGTGAAGGAGGACCACAGTGCGTCTTTGCGGGCTCTTGATGCTGGTGGACCACAACCTCTTGGGGTCTTTCCCATTGATGCTTCAGTACCACCAGAGTTTCAGGACGCCATGTGTTGGTGTTGGATGTTTTCTCTGCAGCTTCCTCTGCTGTTATTAAGTGTTACAATGAGCAGTGATCTCTTGGCAGGTCCCTCCTGGTTGTTCTTCTGTCAGGGATCCTTTTGGCACCATATTCCAAAACAACGGCCCTACACTTCAGTGTTCCACACCCGGCATACAGGAGTCACTTACTTCTTATAAAGCAACAGCAATGGCCTTAAATTCTAGGTGACCCTCTTCGCCAGCTTCCACAAGCAGGGGCTGATGCCCACAGTCTTGCACATGTTCTGATGGGGTGCTTCGCACTTCACTCACTGGGATCCACTCAACAGCATTCCCGCTGTGCCTTGCTCCCTCCAGGCGCTCTTCTCCTGAAAGGGTCAGTTGGTCTTGGCAGGCATGTAGGCAGACCCCTGGTTCTTCAGGCTCAGGCCAGGTAGTCTTGATGGACTCTTGCCCGTAAAGAAGACTAGCAGACCTTTGTCCCCAGTCCTGGTTACAGCAGCTAGAAGTATTTTTCAAACATGTGAGCAGCGCTGTTGAACACCTTGTGGGACTGACACTTTTTATAGTACATATCCAGGCACAGATTTGATTTCGTGTGTGGTCCTTTGTAGTTCATGATTTGAGAGTTTGCTCTTTGAAGTGCCTGTCGTTTGTCAAAGGGACAGCCTGCTGCAGCAGGAGGATCTGCAGGTCGTTTGACAGGCAGCATAGGCCAAGGGAGTAATCATGATCTGACTTGTCTTGTCAGCCTCCATTGAAATATGCCTCATAAAGGTTTAAAGCCTAAACCTTCCCCTCTATTATGACTCCCCTGATTCTACAGTGAAACCCTTATCAGACCCACCGTCTTGACTGACAATGAGCTCAGGGCCCAGCGAGCAATAACTCTTCCTTTTAATCAAAGAGACTTTTGATGTGCACAAATGGTGCTCTGCTCCCCTTCCTGCAGTGTGTGTGTGTGTGTGTGTGTGTGTGTGTGTGTGTGTGTGTGTGTGTGTGTTCCCACTCCAGCCCCCAGAAATGTCAGTATCTAGAAGCCCATGGTTTGATTTCCACCATTATGGAACTGCAAGTCATTCCCTTTGAGAGACTTCCACTTAGACCAGACTTGCCACACAGCGACAGTCAACTCTGGTATCAGGATCCAGCACAACTCACTTTTGAGATCTGGCACCTGAGGTCCTAGAGTTTGGGTATTTCAACCTTCCTCTGGAATGTATTACCAACCTCGGACGGCACGTGACCTACAACCTAAACCTTTTATGCAGCTAAATGGGAACAGTTTGTCCTTTACTGTATTACTAATTAATCTGAACCTTTAAATCCTGCAGTCCAAGAATTTCTTACCTAACTTCTACAGTTGCAAAAAGATGCATCGATCTGCCTATAGTTGTTACAGCCTACATGCTTTCTCCAATTCGTTTCATAGTAAGTAGCCTTCCTTGTTGGCATCACCTCATTTAGGTGCATTGGTGATCTGCAAGCTTTTACGATCCAATATCCCTGCATACAGGTCCATAAGGACAGGTAAGAACCCCAAAACTCCCTGTTTTCTTTCTGCAGTCTGATTATGTAGCCGAAAGAGCACTACATACATTAAGCTCTTAAATTAAATTCCCTTTCATTTCATAGACTGGAATACATAATCCTGCAAATCAGACCAGTTATGATCTCCTTTGCAAACCCTCACAAAAGACAGGTGTAGGAAGTTGGCTCTGTATGCACTATTTCAAAGTAAGGAATAGTATGCACAGAGTCCAAGGGTTCCCCTTAGAGGTAAGATAGTGGCAAAAAGAGATAATACTAATGCTCTATTTTGTGGTAGTGTGGTCGAGCAGTAGGCTTATCAAAGGAGTAGTGTTAAGCATTTGTTGTACATACACACAGGCAATAAATGAGGAACACACACTGAGACAAATCCAGCCAATAGGTTTTGTTATAGAAACATATATTTTCTTAGTTTATTTTAAGAACCACAGGTTCAAATTCTACATGTAATATCTCATTTGAAAGTGCAGGTAAGTACTTTAGGAACTTTGAATCATTACATTAGCATGTATACTTTTGACATAAAACACAATAAGCTGTTTTAAAAGTGGACACTTAGTGCAATTTTCACAGTTCCTGGGGGAGGTAAGGTAATGTTAGTTTTAACAGGTAAGTAAGTCACTTACAGGTTTCAGTTTTTGGTCCAAGGTAGCCCACCGTTGGGGGTTCAGAGCAACCCCAAAGTTACCACACCAGCAGCTCGGGGCCTGTCAGGTGCAGAGGTCAAAGAGGTGCCCAAAACACATAGGCTTCAATGGAGAGAAGGGGGTGCCCCGGTTCCGGTCTGCCAGCAGGTAAGTACCCGCGTCTTCGGAGGGCAGACCAGGGGGGCTTTGTAGGGCACCGGGGGGGACACCAGTCCACACAAAGTACACCCTCAGCAGCGCGGGGGCGGCCGGGTGCAGTGTGCAAACAAGCGTTGGGTTCTCTGTAGATTTCAATGAGAGATCAAGGGATCTCTTCAGCGGTGCAGGCAGGCAAGGGGGGGGGCTCCTCGGGGTAGCCACCACCTGGGCAAGGGTGAGGGCCTCCTGGGGGTCACTCCTGCACAGGAGTTCCGTTCCTTTAGGTGCTGGGGGCTGCGGGTGCAGGGTCTTTTCCAGCCGTCGGGAAAGGGAGTTCAGGCAGTCGCGGTCAGGGGGAGCCTCGGGATTCCCTCTGCAGGTGTCGCTGTGGGGGCTCAGGGGGGACAACTTTGGTTACTCACGGACTCTGAGTCGCCGGAGGGTCCTCCCTGAGGTGTTGGTTCTCCACCAGTCGAGTCGGGGTCGCCGGGTGCAGTGTTGCAAGTCTCACGGTTCTTGCGGGGAGTTGCAGGGGTCTTTAAATCTGCTCCTTGAAACAAAGTTGCAGTTCTTTTGGAGCAGTGCCGCTGTCCTCTGGAGTTTCTTGGTCTCTTGGAAGCAGGGCAGTCCTCTGAGGATTCAGAGGTCGCTGGTCCTGGAGAAAGCGTCGCTGGAGCAGGGTTCTTTACAAGGCAGGAGACAGGCCGGTAGGACTGGGGCCAAAGCAGTTGGTGTCTTCTTTCTTCTTCTGCAGGGGTTTTCAGCTCAGCAGTCTTCTTCTTCGGTAAGTTGCAGGAATCTAAATTCTTAGGTTCAGGGAAGCCCTTAAATACTAAATTTAAGGGCGTGTTTAGGTCTGGGGGGTTAGTGGCCAATGGCTACTAGCCCTGAGGGTGGGTACACCCTCTTTGTGCCTCCTCCCAAGGGGAGGGGGTCACATTCCTATCCCTATTGGGGGAATCCTCCTTCTACAAGATGGAGGATTTCTAAAAGTCAGTCACCTCAGCTCAGGACACCTTAGGGGCTGTCCTGACTGGCCAGTGACTCCTCCTTGTTTTTCTCATTATCTCTCCTGGACTTGCCGCCAAAAGTGGGGGCTGGGTCCAGGAGGCGGGCATCTCCACTAGCTGGAGTGCCCTGGGGCCTTGTAACACTAAGCTTGAGCCTTTGAAGCTCACTGCTAGGTGTTACAGTTCCTGCAGGGGGGAGGTGTGAAGCACCTCCACCCAGAGCAGGCTTTGTTTCTGTCCTCAGAGAGCACAAAGGCTCTCACCGCATGAGGTCAGACACTCGTCTCTCAGCAGCAGGCTGGCACAGACCATTCAGTCCTGCACTGAACAATTGGGTAAAATACAGGGGGCAGCTCTAAGATGCCCTCTGTGTGCATTTTTTAATAAATCCAACACTGGCATCAGTGTGGGTTTATTATTCTGAGAAGTTTGGTACTGAACGTCCCAGTATTCAGTGTAACCATTATGGAGCTGTGGAGTTTGTTTTTGATAGACTCCCAGCCCATATACTCTTATGGCTACCCTGCACTTACAATGTCTAAGGTTTTGCTTGGACACTGTAGGGGCATAGTGCTCATGCACCTATGCCCTCACCTGTGGTATAGTGCACCCTGCCTTAGGGCTGTAAGGCCTACTAGAGGGGTGACTTACCTATGCCACAGGCAGTGGGAGGTTGGCATGGCACCCTGAGGGGAGTGCCATGTCGACTTAGTAATTTTCTCCCCATCAGCGCACACAAGCTGACAAGCAGTGTGTCTGTGCTGAGTGAGGGGTCCCTAGGGTGGCATAAGACATGCTGCAGCCCTTAGAGACCTTCCCTGGCATCAGGGCCCTTGGTACCAGGGGTACCAGTTACAAGGGACTTACCTAGGTGCCAGGGTTGTGCCAATTGTGGAAACAATGGTACATTTTAGGTGAAAGAACACTAGTGCTGGGGCCTGGTTAGCAGGGTCCCAGCACACTTCTCAGTCAAGTCAGCATCAGTATCAGGCAAAAAGTGGGGGGTAACTGCAACAGGGAGCCATTTCTTTACAACAGGTCTTTTCCAGGAGCTGGCTTTGCCAGGTGGATAGTAAGAAGTTTTCAAACCTGTTACCTTAAGGCTAAAAGGGTTTTTCATGCCTCTTCTAGGGCACACATTAGTTGTAAGAAAAAAAAAAAAAGAGGCATTATTTTCTTCCTGAGCAAAACATGTTAGCCAGTATTTGTAAAGCAACCTCATGGTCTACCAAACTCGGCTTTAGTAAACCTTGTATGGACATAGTGGCCAGCAGCAAGCCTTAACATTAAGAACAATATCCCATTCATCTACATCATCCATCCTCTAGGCCTGGGGCTTGGAATGTACTGCATAGGCCTATGACAAGCTCATGTAGCTACAGCTGCACATGCTACAAATGGAAAATGCTACTTATCCTATGAGCATCTGTTTGTAGTGTTTTAGAGCTGTAGATTCCCATGCACCCATTCTCCTCCCCTGATCTGCGTGCAGTTCTGTAGATCTTGTTAATGTTTTCATTATATATTGCCTTAATAAACCATATTCTTCTATTCAGACGCCATACATCTTCACACCCGCTGTGAAAAATTAAGCTAACATGGAGTCTATGCCCGTATTCAATGTACACCAAGGGTAGTGTCACTGTGGCTCTTGAACTGAGAGACGTCTTCAAAGAAAAAAGCTTTCAAATGCACTATATGAACATATGCTTACTGGGTAAAAAAAAAGAAATGGTGCCAGACACAGATGTGATTTCAGACCCCCCACCAAAAAAATAAAATAACTGACCTAGTATGGTTGAAAACAAATATTAAAATGTTAAATTACTATAACTTGATAACTTGCACCTTCACCATACATAGTGCTGTCATCAATGTAATTTCACATTTTGCATTGATATCAGCCATGTCATGTGTGATATAATATGTGAGGTATAAGCTGTGCATGGCAAGGGCACGAGTTATAGTTACTTAAGTTAAATATAACTGGTGAATTTGTGTCTTTAAATGGAATGTTTTAACTGCTATTTTCACCTAACTGTAACTTAACATTAACATTTGTTTTTTCTGTGAATTACTAGGGTTTTACAAAATGTAAAGTAATATTTTATTACCATACCTAAATAGGCCTACCGTGTGTGGTGTGGGCTTTTCTCCTGCTGCTGCGGGCAAAGGCTATGCGCTGCATGGGATTGGCCACAAGTGTTGGCCTCGTCCCAGGCCCTGCACGCATTTGGCTAACCCCCTTAGGCTGCCATGACCCTATTGCTGGACAGTGCCCCAAAGCCCCAGCCTTTTTTTTTTTCCCATGGTGCCACAGTACTAACGTAGAATTACAAGGGGCTACACTGAGCCCGCATTAGTACCACAGTACAGCGACACAATGGAATGGAATTTTTTATTTTTTTTTATTTGACCCCACGGGGTGTTCCTCTATAACCACCTCCACAAGAGCCAGTGGGTCAGGATATCCATATTCTGCTCCCTTAATCCCTTTAAAAAAAAAAAATGTGTGTGTTTTCTGTGGTGATGATTGCAACTTTCTCCTCCTGTTGTTGCCAGTCAATCAGATCCCATGTTTTCATCTCAATACAGCTGTAGTACAGCGTCGGCCAACCATATTGCGTTTTCAGCTCGCAGTACTCCACAGAAGTACTGCGAAGGTACCACAACGCTAATTATATGTATATTTTGAACCAATACTACCAAAGGATTTACACCAAAGTACAAAAAGCTTGCTTTCTGGGTAACTATCTAGCTTTTTGCCAAATTTGGTGTAATTCTGTTCAGCTGTTTTGGCTTGTAGCGAGCGCTGTTCAGTTTTCTTATGAGAAACTGTATAAGGAAATTGTGTTTTGGGACCCAAACGCCACCAAAGTTGTTGGCAAGTAAAAAATCAGTTTCCCATGGATACCCGATCCTAACTATAACTACACAGTGATGGCCGCCACTCTGTGTGTGTGTTTTTGTGTGTATGTAAAATATATAGTAAATATCCAGATTTGCAGAGTTTAATATGTTAACTATTACCATTTGATGAATGTGGGGAAGGGCCATGAGTTGCAATAAGCGAAGCCTTATTACATTTTCACTTCTGTTTATATGGTTTATGTTATGACACTGTTTTATGTTTATTTGTTTAAAAACTATATTAACCAAAACTAGGATATGGGGGGTACATGTGTGCAGTAAACTAAACACCTCATAAAAGAGGTCTGTGATCATTAGGAGTTGTTTCCATTTGTAAAGCTATTGTACTTTGCTTATGAAAAGTTTGATGTACCGTGATAATAAACTGAAAGTTGTCATTTGCACTGAAAAGCATTTAATGTGCTTTAATTGTTACTGTTGTTTTAAATAACTTTATCGGTCCATATTTGGGTTTACCCCCATGGCATAAATTTACATACATGTACCTATTAGAACTTCATTAGTAGTGTTCTTAAAATGACACCACCAGTGATTTTATGTTGCTACTGTATTGTATTAACCTAGCTACTTAGTGATTGTACGAGGCACTGGAATGGAATTAGATCCCATCAACACGGTACCTCATCGCAGTACTCTGTTTTTTAAATTCTTGTTTGACTAGGTGTTAAAACTGCAGTTTTAGTTGGTGGAATGGCTCCACAGAAGCAGGAAAGAATTTTGAACCGCAGACCAGAAATTGTGATTGCAACGCCAGGACGGCTCTGGGAGCTAATTAAAGACAGGCACCCCCACCTTTCTAATCTTCGTCAGCTCAGGTGAGATCACTAATATTTCATCGAAATATGCTTCGATTTAGCTGACTAATGGCACTGTCAAATATTAGGCCTATTCACTTTCTAATTAAACAAAAGTGACCATGATGTCAGCTGTTGGATGCCATTGTCTTTCATCCAAATATAATGGAAGGTTATTCCTTTCTCTTTCTTACATTTCAAAGGCTACATTTGTTTGCATATTTTGCTGCATTTTGCATGTGCCTTTCTTTGTGTTTATACCTATCCAGTTTTCATTACGTCATGCTACTGTTTATTGCTTGCTTTTTTGGCATCAGTTAAATACCTTTTTTCATCAACTAGAAGATGTGTTGGTTATGCCACTTTCCGCTATTACTTCATAGGCATATTTTCAGGTAGACTAGGCCAGATTCTCAGTTTCTTCTTGTATATAGACTGGATAGCTAAGTGTCTGGCTCGTCAGGAGGGCACATCACGTGGAGCCGCACATGCAAGGCTTGCTGCTGGTATGTTTTGATGATATCCCTGCACATTTTGCCAGAGTACTGGCTGGATTATCAGTGGTAAATGTGAAAAATATAGTACCCTTAAGAGATCAGACTATTGGTGAATAGGAAGTGCTTATTTCAGCCTTGTGCTTTTTTTAACATTGCATGTGGCTATAGGGGAGATCAGAAGGATCTAAAAGAAGTCTTGTGATGGCAAACATTTATGTGTATCTTCAAGGGAAGTTTAAAACAATGTCCTAAGCTAAGTCTCTAAGGCTGCCCTGCCCCTAGTCTGAAAATGGTTAGATAAGTTGTCTTGAGTTACTGCATTGGAGGGAGAATATTAACCTCCGCTGCACCAGGGTGATTGGTTCTGTAAATTTCAGTTCCTGTACTTTACTCAGGAATTTCCTGACAGGATAGCAACCCTTGGGACAAATCGTAGTTCCTTTAGGCAGTGTAATTAGGGACCCTGTTGCATATTAAAAAAACAACTTATTTTAGGTTTCCAGTAAGGGACTGAGACATGTTGACGTGCTCCAAGGATGTTAACCAGCTGTCATCTAGAATACATCTGTAAATCAGCCACGATGTAGCTTTGCTCTTTAGTTTTTTGGTCCCTTTATTTTCTTTTTTTCCCATCATGAGTCCATTTGTTCTTAGTTTTCAAAAGCTTGTGCTTCCACTGATAGAGTTCACGTATCTATCATAGCAAACAGATACAAATGAGGAGCAGGCCCTATGAAGAAGCATTTTACCCCTTTTAGTTGGTGAGGTCTCTGCATAATTTTGTATGGGACAGAGAACACTTTGCATCCTAATATCACTTGGGATTTTGAGAACACTAGGTCACTCTCTTAAGTGTGTAAATGCATATAGTTTCTTCAAAATTAGGTTCACGTCTCTGCCTAGGTACTTTTGGTTGTGGGCCGATAGAGACTAAATTTGGAGCAGGTCGGAATGATTTGTGTGTTCATTTAGCTTAAGTTTGGCAATTAAAGTACACTAGGATTTTTGATGCTGATTGAAGTGGTAAGTTTATGCATCTAGTGTTTGTGATTTTCTGGGACGTTGGGAAAATAGCTGTGTTTCTTGAAAAGGCATGGTGCCTCGCGTATACCTCATTGACAACAAGGTGGAAGCTGGGGTGACTCCACAATATTTATTTACCTGATGCCTTCATCTCGGAGACTAATCAGGAGCCCTGTGAATCCCTGCAACACTATTGTAATTGCTTTGTATTGTCTCTTACTACTCTAAGACCATCTGACATCCCAGTACAGATGGTATTACATTGTATAGATCTCATATTAATTGACTGCAGTAAGATTGATGTTTTTTGTTTTAGCTGAAAACCAGAAATTGATTTTTTTTTACACCACTAATTCTGGTGGTCCTTTTATGGTTTAAGTGTAGGCGAGCACAGAAGGCACACCATTCATCTCCAAAATGAAGTGGAGTACAGGAGATGTCTGGATTTACTAGTTCTTTATTCATTCCAATTTTGACTCCAGAAGTTTTACAGTATTTGTATTGTGTGCATGCTGTTGAAGTAGCTCACGGAGAGAAAGGGGTGGGAGGGTGCAATGGGGTTGGTGTGGCAGAGATGGCAGAGTAGCTGGACATGGTCTGCTTGAACTCCCTCCCTGCCTGATCCTTTTAAACATTTTTTCCATGCCTGTCCCACAGTGAATACACCCATGAACCTCTGTCGAGCCCACAGGACCTGCTGGAGTGGCATTGACTCAGCGCGTCTATGTGGCCTGGGGATGGTGCTAGGTGGCACTGCTTGCTGCGGTGGAGTGAGGTTCGAGACGAGCTCCGGCAAGTCTGTGGTCTGGGGGAGAGTTTCATGAGGCACTAAAGCGGAAACACCAACTATGACATCTAGGGCAAGCAGAGACTCCCAAACTGTGGAACCTCCAGCCTGGCTGGCAGTGAGGAGTGTGGCCCCAAGCATGGTGCCTTGCCCTGCAGCTCACAAAACCGCAGTGTGCTGCAGGGCCCATTGGACTCAGAGACCTGGCAGATATCGATGAATCGCAACTGTGAGGGCAGTGGTCGATGAGAGCCTAATCTGAAATGGGGTAATTGCTGCGAGGATCCTATTTGTGCTGGAGGAGTGGTGTCTGTCTCAGTCTAACGCGCCTTGGGCCTTGGCCTCTGGAGGTGGCATGGTGGTCAGGAGTCTTATTTGTGGCCTCCCTGGTTCCCCCTCTTTGTCATCTGCTCGGCACTTGGCTTACTGGGTTGCTACACTCCCTGAAATACAGCTGTGGGGTCCCCTGTACAGTTATCAGCCATTTTAGTAGAAATTAATGACAGCTGTGCGTCCTTACTGTGCACAGGGGAGGGAGGCCTGCATGTGCACGTGTTCCTAGGGGAGTGATCACCATGACTGCTACTGTAGAGGCAACCTAGAAACACCCTAATTCCAACTGCACTCTTGTGTTGATAATATTACCCGGGGAACTTTGAGGAAGCTGGCGCCTCCCACTTAATGCTGCAGGTGGGATCTGACCTTTTTTTCAAGACTGCTCATGTAGCAACTCTGGAGCTCGGTGAGCAGACAGGGAAGACTCCTCTTCCACCCACAAAGAAATCCATCTACACCGGCATCCTGATCTACTTGGACCAACCCCTAAAGTTGCCCGGCAAGTGATTGTGACTTGGGTATGGCTCACTCTTGCTGCCACCAAGCCGGCATATCCTTGATGAAGTAGAAACCCTTGGGGGACCCTCCGTACGTTTAAAACAGAGGTATGTGACAAAATCTGCCACATTTTCAATAAGGGACTGGCGGACATCCATTCAGACCTGGGGGCAAAACTGTCCAAGAAGTCCAACACAGAACAAGGGAACTGGGCAATATTGGAGTCAAGAACTACTCATGTATTGTCTTTCAGGATATTACAGGCAACCCTCTAACGCCGAGTCAGATTTAAAGCAATCACTAAAATCTCTGTGACAATGGTGTTTGGTAGAGATGGGTTTACTCCTTTGGTCTTTCTTTTGACCTAAGGAATAGACAGCATTTGGTCACTGATATCACACAGGTAGCTCGGTTGTTTGGCCTGCCCATCCTAGATGATGCTAAGAATTTCTATGATGCGGACAAAACCTCTGTTCACAGCTTGGAAGAACTGACTAGTCAGGTTTGAGCTGCCCAAGGCACCGCAATGTTTTGCCATAGACCTCATGGGATCAAGAACCGCTCCAGTCATGATCTGGTAAATGCCCCAAATTCCAGTTGGACAATATATATATGCATATGTATGTATGTGTATGTGTATGTGTATGTATGTGTGTGGGTGTGTGTGTGTATGTGTGTATATATATGTGTATATATGTGTGTGTGTGTGTATATATATATATATATATATATATATATATATATATATATATATATATATAATCAACATTGACTTGTGATTGCCTGATAGATCACCTTCGACTGCACTGTGAGGCCTCCACCAGGACTAGCGATGTGGCCTTCAGAGACACAGTAACTGTATTACATCTTTGAACATCAGACCCAGTTGGGATGTAGGAAGACCAGGGCTGAACCCCGGGTCGTGCTTGTGACACCGAGTAGGGATGTGTCCAGCCTTGCAAACATAGTTGACAGAGAAGGGTCTTTTTTCACCTCCTAACTGAAGACTGGTTGTATCCTGCTTTGGCTCTGAATATTGTATTCCAGGGCGACTTTCTGTCCCCTCCTTATTTGCCATTGTTTTTAGTTTGGCTGTTGATTTTGATCTGTTCTGTTTGGTTATTTTTGGGTCTTGTGGGGTGGGTGTGGGGGTAGGATTTGGGGCCTGCCAAGACTTATGATTTTCATCCTCACTTTTTTGCACCCACCTCATTGGCCCTTACACCCTGTAAGATTAGATGGTTAGCATAGTTACCCTCATTGCAAAAGACAGCAATATACCAAATAAAGGGGGGGTGGGCTGTTTGGAAGCACATTAAAGATGTGGGCCCAGATATAATACTTTTTGCAGAGGGACCAGGGGAGACTACCACACACTGCATATCCCATTGCACACCACTCAGCACTCACTAAACAGTGGGGTGTAGTGATTTATACAAAACTGAACACACCCTTCACTGTCTTCCTTCTCAAAATCGATAAAGATGGCAGGTTTATTGTTCTGGTTGGAAGATTGCCAGGTTGCACTATTACTAACCACAGTTTACAGCTCGGATGTAGTGCATGATGCCTTGTTTTTTGCAGTTCCTGGCGGGCTTGGGGGAGGTTGCATGTGGAGATATCTTTCTGACCGGAGATCTTATCGCTGTCTGGCATCCTTGCCAGGATAGAGAGGAGGGAGGTGTTTTTCAAACAGGGACTTTCTCCAAGTAGTTAATGACACCCCTAATGAATCTCTGTTGTAGAGCTATGTGGTCTAAATTACACTCCTCTGAGTGGGTTACTCTTTTACTCTCAAGTTCACAATACACACTCATGTATTATATTTTATTGAGGGATCCAGTCATGGCAAGGCCCAGCTTGATAGACCTTGTAGCGATTGCAGTTTCCTGGCACACTCCTGTTACACTTCTAGTGGACTTGGGCTCCCTAAGGAGAATAGGGAGTTTGCCACGTATATCCTTTCAATAATGCTATATACTCATCCTCTGGGAAGCAGTTTGTTACCAAATTTATGAATATTATGAAATTAGAGAGGGTGGGAGTATTGATTGGTGGATTTTAGGATGCCTTCAAGGCAATGATTAGGAGACATTTTATATTGGCTGCCGCAGAAAGCAACATCTCCGCAACCTAGAGGTACAAAAATTAGAACAGGAAATTCATCTGAATCCCTCTCTCCAAATAACATACAAAACATATCTGACCAGAGGACACCTCTGTGTGTATTACACTAATAAGGCAGAGCTTGCCCTTCTCCACCCTAAAAAAAAAAAAAAAAAAAGAAAATTATCCTACATTGCTCGGGATAAAGTGAGGATGCAACTAGCCAAAAATACTGAGGCTAAAGGGAGAAGGAATATACATAAAACAAATTTCCAGTAGCAGTGACAACAACCTTACTGATGGTTCAGATAAATCTGCTGAATTCTGCCACTTTTACTCTACCCTTAATACTGGAGAACGAACCTCCAAAACATGACAGGAGAGTTTCTTGAAAAACTATCAGGGTCCCCAGCATTGCAGGAATACGGAGGGAAATTCTGGAGAAGCTGATATAGTTAGAGGAGTATAAACCGGGTATAAAATCTTTGAAATTTGGAAAGGCCCTGGGACCAGACTGCTCACATCCCAACTCTATAAGACATTAGCATCCAAACTGTCCCTTAAAATGGGTTCTGTATTCGGTTTTTGTGCTGAAGCTGGCTCGCTCACATTCACCATGCGAGGAAGCCATTATTGCAGTCCTCCTGAAGGCAGGCAAAGACCCTAAGATCGACGTGCCCTACTGCCCAATCGCATTGTTAAACTTAAATACAAACTTGCATAACAAAATTCTAGTTACCTGTGTAAACGCTGCACACCCACTCCTGGTCCACTTGACTAAAGTAGATTTGTTAAGGGAACTCAGACTCACGATTATCATCCGCGCCCCAGACCTCCGGGTTGAAAAGGCCTAGTTAAAGAAAATTCCTGTAATTCTCTTATTCTTTGATGCCAAATAGGCTTTAGACTGGGTCGACTAGACCTTTCTGCACCTCACCTCACTGAAAATAGGTATAAGTCCTGTTTTCATGAGAATGATTTTTCCAATTAGGCAAGCGGTAGGCCAGAGCTAGCCTGAATGGCCAGACTTCGGCACCCTTCATGCTCTGCAGGAGCACTAGGCAGAGGTACCCACTATCTCAACTTCTGTTTGTTCATTTTATTGAGCTCCTAGCCTGACTCGTACGACAAACTGAATTGGGGGATGGAATTCAGTTTGGTGCACATGAATATAAAATTTTCCTTTTTTGCGGATGATTTGCATTTGTCGCTAGGTTCCTGTGGCACTTCCCTTCCAGCCACATTAAAACTCTTAAATTCATTTGAAGTGGTCTCTGGGTGCAAAATAAACTATGACAAATGTGAGGGGCTGAACCTCATTTTACCCAATCCTCAGGTGGCAAAGCGGAGTGCTTCATTTCCCTTTAACTGGGCTAAAAGTTCATTAAACACCTTAGAGTTTCTAACTCTCCTGGAGAACTGTTTTTCGTTAACTACCCCTTTTTGATGGACTGATTATATATTCTTCAGTGCTACCATTTTGGCTTGACAGAGTGTATTTGAAACAAATCTAGCAACAGTTATTACAATTCATATGGAGGTGAAGAGCACCTAGGATTCCCTCAAAGGCTAACAATCTACCCCACGGAGGTAAGGCAAATTTGGGGCACCCAGTATCCCATACTACTACCCTGCTGCCCAACTGAGAATTGTAACAGAATGGTCTGCACTCGAATTTAGAGGAGCTGGCATAAGATGGACCATGCCATAACTCGCCAACCTCTTTGGGAGTTAGTCTGGGTAGTTAGAATAGACTCAACAGTGCCCATCCGTACTTACCTCAGCACTCCAGTGACCACCACCTAAAAAGCTTGGAATAATTGTCATGTCAAGATGGATGGTGACTCATCCCTCACTTTATAGAGCAGTACATCATAATCTTGCCTTCACCCCTGCTTTGTTGGGTAAAGCTTTTCAATCCTAAGGGATGGAGGGTGCTGCATGACTTCAGATATGTTCGATAAGACAACCCAGAAGAAGTTATTGAAATGTAAGGCAAGCTTTGACCTTTGGCTATCCCAGGTTTGACATTGTGTCGCAATTGATTTGTGTAAGGAAATGCCTCCTTGGCATGGTTACCCCCTGACTTTTTGCCTTTGCTGATGCTATGTTTTGAATTGAAAGTGTGCTGAGGCCTGCTAACCAGGCCCCAGCACCAGTGTTCTTTCCCTAACCTGTACTTTTGTTTTCACAATTGGCACACCCTGGCATCCAGGTAAGTCCCTTGTAACTGGTACCAAGGGCCCTGATGCCAGGGAAGGTCTCTAAGGGCTGCAGCATATCTTATGCCACCCTGGGGACCCCTCACTCAGCACAGACACACTGCTTGCCAGCTTGTGTGTGCTGGTGAGGACAAAACGAGTAAGTCGACATGGCACTCCGCTCAGGGTGCCATGCCAACCTCACACTGCCTATGCAGTATAGATAAGTCACCCCTCTAGCAGGCCTTAAAGCCCTAAGGCAGGGTGCACTATACCTTAGGTGAGGGCACCAGTGCATGAGCACTGTGCCCCTACAGTGTCTAAGCAAAACCTTAGACATTGTAAGTGCAGGGTAGCCATAAGAGTATATGGTCTGGGAGTCTGTCAAACACGGATTCCACAGCACCATAATGGCTACACTGATATGGTATCAAACTTCTCAGCACAATAAATGCACACTGATGCCAGTGTACATTTTATTGTAAAATACACCCCAGAGGGCACCTTAGAGGTGCCCCCTGAAACCTTAAGCAACTACCCGTGTAGGCTGACTGGTTTTAGCAGCCTGCCACACTCGAGACATGTTGCTGGCCACATGGGGAGAGTGCCTTTGTCACTCTGTGGCTAGTAACAAAGCCTGCACTGGATGGAGATGCTATCACCTCCCCCAGGCAGGAGTTGTAACACCTGGCGGTGATCCTCAAAGGCTCACCCCCTTTGTTCCAGCACCACAGGGCACTCCAGCTAGTGGAGTTGCCCGCCCCCTCCGGCCACGGCCCCACTTTTGGCGGCAAGGCCGGAGGAAATAATGAGAATAACAAGGAGTCACTGGCCAGTCAGGACAGCCCCTAATGTGTCCTGAGCTGAGGTGACTCTAACTTTTAGAAATCCTCCATCTTGCAGATGGAGGATTCCCCCAATAGGGATAGGAATGTGACCCCCTCCCCTTGGGAGGAGGCACAAAGAGAGTGTACCCACCCTCAGGGCTAGTAGCCATTGGCTACTAACCCTCTGACCTAAACACGCCCTTAAATTTAGTATTTAAGGGCTCCCCTGAACCTAGGAACTCAGATTCCTGCAACCTAAGAAGAAGAGGACTGCTGAGCTGAAAAACCCTGCAGAGAAGACGGAGACACCAACTGCCTTGGCCCCAGCTCTACCGGCCTGTCTCCCCCCTTCGGAAGAAAACTGCTCCAGCGACGCTTTCCCCAGGACCATCGACCTCTGAATCCTCAGAGGACTGCCCTGCTCTAAAAGGACCAAGAAACTCCCGAGAACAGCGGCCCTGTTCACCCAAGACTGCAACTTTGTTTCTAAAGGAGCAACTTAAAGGCAACAGCGTTTCCCGCCGGAAGCGTGAGACTTGCAACCCTGCACCCGGTGACCCGACTCGACTGGTGGAGAAACAACACTTCAGGGAGGACCCTCCGGCGACTCAGAGACTGTGAGTAACCAAAGTTGTTCCCTCTGAGCCCCCACAGCGACGCCTGCAGAGGGAATCCCGAGGCTCCCCCTGACCGCGACTGCCTGACTCTAAGATCCTGACGCCTGGAAAAGACCCTGCACCCACAGCCCCCAGGACCTGAAGGATCGGAACTCCAGTGCAGGAGTGACCCCCAGGAGGCCCTCTCCCTTGCTCAGGTGGTGGCTACCCCGAGGAGCCCCCCCCCTTGCCTGCCTGCATCGCTGAAGAGACCCCTTGGTCTCCCATTGATTCCTATTACAAACCCGACGTGTGTTTGCACACTGCACCCGGCCGCCCCGTGCTGCTGAGGGTGTACTTCCTGTTCTAACTTGTGCCCCCCCCCCCCCCCCCCAGTGCCCTACAAAACCCCACCTGGTCTGCCCTCCGAAGATGCGGGTACTTACCTGCTGGCAGACTGGAACCGGGGCACCCCCTTCTCCATTGAAGCCTGTGCGTTTTGGGCACCACTTTGAACTCTACACCTGACCGGCCCTGAGCTGCTGGTGTGGTAACTTTGGGGTTGCTCTGAACCCCCAACGGTGGGCTACCTTGGACCCAAACTTGAACCCCATAGGTGGTTTACTTACCTACAAAAACTAACAAATACTTACCCCCCCCAGGAACTGTTGAAAATTGCACTAAGTGTCTAGTTTTAAAATAGCTATATGTGTTTTATTTGAAAAGTATATATGCAATTGTTATTATTCAAAGTTCCTAAAGTACTTATCTGTAATACCTTTCATGCAAAGTATTACATTTAGAATTTGAACCTGTGGTTCTTAAAATAAACTAAGAAAATATATTTTTCTATACAAAAACCTATTGGCCTGGAATTGTCTCTTAGTGTGTGTTCCTCATTTATTGCCTGTGTGTATGTACAGCAAATGCTTAACACTACTCCTTTGATAAGCCTACTGCTCGACCACACTACCACAAAATAGAGCATTAGTATTATCTCTTTTTGCCACTATCTTACCTCTAAGGGGAACCCTTGGACTCTGTGCATACTATTCCTTACTTTGAAATAGTGCATACAGAGCCAACTTCCTACAATTTGGTAGGCCTATTTTTGAGCTAATCAGTAAATTATGATGGTTCAGCTCTATTAAAATGTTTTAGAAACTATATAATTTCTGTCTGGCTGATAACCCAAGGATTTTTTTAGGTTTAAAACTTAATAAAAATGATTTACACAGAAAAACTAGCTCACATCTTGTGTTTTACTTGACAGGTCCCTCGTTATTGATGAAGCAGACCGAATGGTTGAACAAGGGCATTTCGTCGAGCTCACTCAGCTACTGGAGCTGTTAAATGATTCAGTCTACAACCCTAAGAGGCAGACTTTTGTTTTTTCTGCGACCTTAACCTTGATCCATCAGGCCCCCACAAGAGTCCTGCAAAAGAAGAACTCAAAGAAAATGGACAAAGAGTCCAAGCTGGAAGCATTGATCAATAAAATTGGATTGAGGGGCAAACCCAAGGTGATCGATTTAACACGGAAAGAAGCCACAGTGGAAACCTTGACTGAGACCAAGATCCACTGTGATACCAATGAGAAGGATTATTACCTGTACTATTTCTTACTTCAGTACCCTGGACGTACCATGGTCTTTGCCAACAGCATAGACTGTATCAAGCGTCTAAATGGTCTTCTTACCATATTAGATTGCACCCCTTTGCCTCTGCATGCAAACATGCACCAGAAGCAAAGGCTAAAAAATCTGGAGCGTTTTGCTGAGCGTGACAAGTAAGTGGATTGATAACTAAATGTGCTATTTGCTGGTGATTTGAGACTATTTAATACAGTCTTTCCTGTATGAACTGAAGTGCTAGTGGGCCTATAGCGCACATGGCGGGTCCTCCAATAATGTAATTATTCTTGAGAAGAAAACTGTTTGATCACGATGGTCCATATCTAACCCAATTGACTTTAATAGAGTGCTCATATTGCATACAAAATTACATAAACCTCTGCCAGTGTTGTCAACTGTTAAGTATTTTGAAAACATCTGGTATTTACCAACCCTCCGGTACATTCCCTCCTGGTCACACAAGGGCAATTAAACACTTCATTGTTTCAATTATTTGAAAAAATGGCCTGCAGAGTGTATTGTATGTAGTTTAGTTTTTCTTTTTCAGCTTTATTTATTTTAGCATTGCTGATGAGGTTGTTGGCGTCCAGTTTAGTTCCTTTGCTCAAAATGTCTAACACACCCCTCCCCCTCCCCACAAAAAATCTTTTACCTAATGAATATATATAATGTTCATTGTGTGGAATATCTGAGACTTTATTTTTTTGACATACAGAATTTCGTTAAGCCCTGATAACCTGTGTTTCCGTGAATGATGACCATGCCAAATTTGCCTCCTTTTTAAGTCTGGCTTTAAGACAACCACTACAATCTTTTGTGCCTCATGTAATAAAAAAATGAAAACACATATACATGCATAGAGGGGCTTTGGATCCGCCCACTTCATTAGTTTGGGTCATCCCTCTTAATTCGAATTGCAAAAGACTTTAATCCTAACACCCATGTTTTCCGAAGTAAATGAAATATCTGGAAACAATATTAAAGTAATTAAATTATAGGCACATAGGAAATGATATAGTAGTTGATTTGTCAGTAGTTAAAATGCACACTTGAAATCACTGTACTAAAACCATGGTTCATGCTCATGTTACAGAACCTTGTGTTTTAATCTTCACTCTGGCTGGAGGCCTTGAAGGGATGCAAACACCCGCCTCTGGGTCTTCTCCGTTGGACAGCCAGCACAAGTAGCACCAGGAGATGAGGAATTGTGGGGGCATATTCCTTTGATTAGGATCGCTTGGTTTAAAAAAAATACAAAAATAAAATTATACTGCTTGGAAAAGGGATGGTGGGTGGCAAATGAGAGTTTAATTAAGTCTTAAAAGAAGCTGGAATTTGGGGGGGTAATGCAGACAAATGTAGTGACAGTGGAAGAACTAGCCCTGTTTTCCCATTGGAACAGGTAGTAGCAGTAGAAATTGAATTGTTGGAGACTGAAGAGCCTCTGCTCAACATATGCTTTTAGCTCACACTCTTCAAGAAGGTCCAAAGAGTTAATAAGGCAGGTTTGCAATCAGAAAGCTCTTTTGCACCCCACTTAAGTTATTAAATTTAGCGACCTCCCTGCTTGGCACTGCCATGTTTTTGAGATGGGACTTATTTTAGCATTTATAAAGCACTATTCTTAGGAATTGCCCTACTTCCAGTAAAGGGAAGGAAAGCAGAGACTGATCATTCATAAAGAATGCCTTTGAAATGTCAAAGGTAAGTCTACCTAACAAAATGTGAGTGCATCCAGGGGAGATGAGTTTTCTTTTCACTTTTTCTTCTGTGGTGTTTCAAAATGGAAAATGTCCCATGGAAGGAAATATGACACAACCACACACTCTTTTGTATGGGCATGGAGTAATATTTTGTGATATTTTTGTTTAAAGATTTAAATACGCCATTCTCTTCCTAAAGCTGGGAGAGAGGGGCTTGATGAGGTACATGGAGCAAATCGCACAGCCTGAACACTGGGCTGTAGTGTAAAGTTTATATGCAGTAGATAAGGAAAAATGTAAGGAAACATGACTGAATCAAAATTTAAATGGATACGTAGATAAGCTTACTGAGTATGTTTTTGGGGGGAGTGAGAAGAGAGTGGAGATTAAAACTGCAAGTGCTTATGATGTAAAATAGAAAACGTGGTCATGGTTGTATATGCCTGCCTATGTTTATGTAGAAACAGCAACTTCGTTCAGTCTGTGTAAAAGTGGGATTGACCTGGCTGTATTTCTCTGCTACCTAATTTACTTGACTCAGTCACCACTCTTTAAATGTGTTTCAGCTGCGTTCTTTTAACAACTGATGTTGCTGCCCGTGGGCTTGATATTCCGAATGTGCAGCATGTTCTCCATTATCAGGTAGGATATTCTTAAGTGCTGTTAAAATAATTATTGAGATGTTTGAACTCCTAGCATGTATCCATCTCCTCCCAAATACGACAGACCGTTTCAGATTCCAAGGGTCGTGGAACTGTGGCATTGGTAATCTTGCACCTAGAGGGACTTATACTGTTCCATCATAAGCTAACCTGTGAAAAATTGAGAATAAAATGGAATAGGTGTCGGTATGGATTCCTGATGTTTTTTATTTTCTTGTGTGCTTGGAGCAATGTCTGTATGGAAAAATTAGGGAGCTGTGGTATTGGTGTCCTTCATTGAATTCCTGATTCAGATGACACCTCTTGTTACTGCCTAAACTGAGAGTTACTGGTCACATGTAATCAGGGCCTTATTCTTCCATCAAATTGTCCAAGATAATTTCACTTTCTTATTTTGCTCTCTCCCCTCTGTCCTACTTCCCTCTTTCCCTTTTTCTCCTTGTACCTCTTCACCCCTTCTCCCACAAGCCCCAATTTCCCACACAAATTACCAAACACTCCGGCCTTAGTCATTATCTTCATAACATTATTTGTGGTATGAAAATGTGAGGAAAGAATGCAGAATGTTTTGAGAAGGTTAAACATTTTTCCTACTGCCATAAATTCATTTCATTTGTAGAAAGGACAGTGCTTTCACCCTGGTAACTTTACAGCAGTTAGCAGCATATTCTTCCTGCGTTGCAATGTTTTTCAGGAAGCAGATTACTATGGGGAAAACTGTGTGAAACAGCAGGGCAGCACCAACACGAACCAGTGATCCTCAAGGAAAAAGAAGGATTTGTCATTCAGTCATGCTTGGGACAGCGCATGTGCTCTTGCTTACGAGAGATGTAGTGTACAACACAGGGTTTTCACCCCGGCCATTACTCAGCATTCACTGGCTTCAGTGTCATTCTTATTTGCTGCCTTTTAATTGGCCAGTGTGTGCTGTCTTAGCTTACTCTTCTGGCTGCAGCATGGACCAAATACTGATTGCTTCAGCTTGATTGCTGTCCTTCCGCTGATCGTGGTGTGATTGAGGCACTACTTTTATCTTTTCTTCTGTCGTCCTTGTTGAGCCCCTTGCCATTTGTAGCTATGTGTTCTAAGCATGTGTAGCTGTAGATACACATGCTTTGCATAATCATGACATCTAATGTTGGGTCCGTATGTGTGCAAGTTGTTTTTCTTCAAAGAATTTCGACTCACAATGCAGAGTGACGTTTCTTGGTGATAATGCGCTTGGGCATCTATTCCATTGTTAGATTTTCTTTCCGCCGTCTGGCTCAGACTTGTGTGCCTGTGCTCAGATTCGACTCCATCAAGGCTCTCCTTTCAGTTCTTGCTACACTATTGCCTTCGTCGGTATTGTTTTGATCACATTTCCCCTTCTGCATATTGAGTTATTTCTCTATTGCTCATTGAGTTGCTTTCCACTGCCCCTAAGGGGGACCTTCAGGGCCTCTCTTTGGTCTCCATTACCTTGTTTAGAGAATGTTTCACTGGTGATGAAATCGACGCTCATCTGTTACTGCCCGTGGTGCCACGCAAAGTATCCCCCAGATTGATCAACACCTGTTCTGTAATCTGTGTTTGTCAACAGAGCATAGTGAAGCGGATTGTGAAGCCTGCTTTGCCCTCCGCTTGAAGAAAACCCTTAGAGACCATCTAGCACATTGCCTCGAAATGTTGCTGAAGAGCATCAAGGATACTCCAGGCCTCTTCGGTTATTAAGACGTTGAAGATAGGAAGAACAACCTCATCCATCTGCTGCTGTGGAGGAGGAGTGATCGATCAAGGGCAGTTCTGGCTTTGATCTCAAGGTTGACTTGGAAATAGAGGAAGTTACACCAGCGCATCAATTCGTGAGGATGGCATATCCTGTCTATCAAAACAATATGACACTTGCCCTCTGTGAAACAACATACAAAGGCCCTCGAGCTACCACTTCCTTCGGTCAATGCCAGCACTGAGTACCTGGTTCGGACTTCCTGTCCTTCCAGCTTGATGCAGAAACAGCCAAAGTCTCCACAATATCATGCAGCTGGGCAGGGTGGAGGACAAAACACTTTTGGAACACCAACACATGTCGACCCCTGGGATATTTATATCAACCCTCCAGGGGCTCAGACCCAGATCTATATTCTGCTCGTCCTTTCCCTCCTGATGACTCAACATCATATCAGGAGCTTATAGGTAGAGCTGCTGCGTTTCACAATATACAACTCCATAAAGAGGCTTTAGAAAAAAAATGTCCTCTTTGAAACTCTTTCCACCATAGTTGCTTGTTATAATCTCAAGCTAGTGGAGATGCCCTACCACCTGACAAAGAGAGCAATCGTATTGATGCGGCAGAGAAAAGTGTTGCAGCACAATCTGCCAATCATTGGCCTGTTGCCAATTCAGTGGGACAACTTGCTTGTTACGATCGGGCCCAATGGGATCAAATAGAGGATCTGCTCCAATATCTCCAAGAGAAACACAAAAACAAGGACAAGAACATGTTGCCTCAATGTGCTGTGCCTTAGATGCTGCCAACACTGCAGCTAGGGGTATCAACACCAGCATCTTGCTCAGGTGCCATGCATTGCTGCGGATTTCTGGTTTCAAACGAGATGTACCAAAAGGTCCTCCATATCCCTTTTAATAAGGAACATCTGTTGGGTCCCCAAGTAAACCAAACAGTAGAATAGAAAAAAAAAAGATACAGAGAGCAAAAGCAATGGGGGCCCTTCAGACACCTACTCCCCATGGCTCCTTTCACTGCTCAAACTATCATGGAGGTTCCAAGGTGACATCTTCCGATGCTGCTACAGTCTGCTGCTGAAATCAGGCTCTACAAACCTCCCTAAAACAATACTTCAGAGGCTCATGCAGGGGAAACTGTCAGATGTAGAGGTATGGGTGCTTCTCCACGTGGAAAAACACCCACTAGCAAGCAATGACTTCCGCTTCTACTCCCCGACCATAGAACACCTTGTGTGAGGAGGTTACAGGATTTCTTATCCAACATGGCTATTGTCTGGATTTCATTACCACACCTCCTAACATTCCACCTCGCACTCTCAGGCTATCACTGGATAATCAAGCATTGTTCAAACAGGAAGTCTAAGCTGTTCTTATCAAGGGAGTTCTAAAACCCATCCCCCTACATCATCAGGGTTTAGGGGTATACTCTTTACTTCCTAATACCGAAAAAGGATGGGTTGTCACAGCCAAGTCTAGTCCTCAGGCCCCTAAGCGAGTACATCCTGTCAGAACACTTCCACATGGTCACCGCAGAAGATGTGATCCCACTTCTCCAACAAGGCGTCTTCATGGCTAAACTAGATCTAAAGGACGTCTATTTTCACATACCAATCCACCTAGCACATTGCAAATTTCTCAGGTTTGTGGTGGTCGGCAAACATCAGTTCAAAGTCTTCCCTTTCAGGTTGACTACTGCACCGCGGGTATTCACCTAAAGCCTAGTGGTGGTAGCAGCTCATCTATGCAGACACAAAGTTCACATATTTCCATATCTGGACGATTGACTTATCAAAGCCAACATTCATCAACAGTGTGGACAACACACTGGGGTTACAATAGATATGCTCCATCGCTTAAGGTTTACCATCAATATCACAAAATCTCCCCTTCAATCTCTGCAGGTTCAACTGTATCCAGGGACTGTTCTAAACAAACAAGTTGGATTAGCCATCCCAATCAGGCAAGAATCCACAGTTTCAGAGGACTCACCGCGAAGACACTTATGCGTCTCATTGCTATAGAACCCCATGCACAACTACATATGCGCCTGTTACAGGAATGCCTAGCTTAACAGTGGTCTCAGTCATAGGGTCAGTTAGAAGATCTAGTGTTGATAGACCACCACACTCATCGCTGTCTGCAGTGGTGGAACTCCAACATCCTATTACAAGGGTGGCCTTTACTCGACCCTGTTCTCCACAGGGACGCATTACTCGCGGGATGGGTTGCACACTTGCAGAATCTCACAATTCAGGGTCTCTAGGACAATTTGGGGTCTCCATATCAACTACCCAGAGCTTCAAGCTGTTCACCTAGCATGGAAAGTATTCCTTCCTCACTTGGGTGGGAAGGTTGTCCTAGTCAGGATGGATAATATGACAGCCATGTATTATCTACAAAAACGGGGTAACATGTTCTCCACAATTATCTCACTTATCTCTGGCAATTTAGAGATGGGCTCTAAATTACAATATTCACCAGTTGGCAGAATACCTGCTGGTAATGGACAACGATTTTGCAGATCTCCTCAGCAGGATGCAGCAGTAAGTCCACGAGTGGGAATTCCACCCCCAAGTCCTCCTTACGTACTTTCACAAATGGAGCTCTCTTCACCACTTCAAACAACGCCAAATGCCTAAACTTTGTGTCCAGGTTAATACACCCAATATCGAAGGGCTACGCACTATCGATGAGTTGGTCAGGGATAGTTGCTTCTCTATTCCCCCTCTCCTTCCATTTCTGGTTGGAAACTCAGGCAAACATCTCTCACAGGAGTTCTAGTGACTCCCACTTGGGCCCGTTGGCCCTTGTACACATCTTTACTGGACCTCTCTGAAGTCCCCCACGAGAAGCTCCCCAAACAGGCCGGATCTTCTCACTCAGAACCATGGAGAAATTGGGCACCCAGGTTCCAAGGCTCTCAACCTGCCGATCTGGCTCCTGAGGTAATAGAATTTGGTTTCCTGAATACATGGCTGTTCTTAGGAAACCTCATAGGCCTACCACTCACTCAAGTTGTGCAGCTAAACGGAAAATGTGTGTTTTTGTTATTGTCATTCAAAACAAATTTCATTCTTTCAATGCCACTGTACAGAACATTGTCTGTTACCTGCTTCATTTACAACTTTCTGGGCTAGCATTCACCTCCGTAAGGTTACATCTCGCTGCACTAGATGCCCATCTGCAAAATAGGCAACACATGTCTTTATTCAAAATACCATTCATTAAAGCCTTCATGGAATCTTAACATTGTTCTTACGTAACTTGTGGGCCCTTCATTCGAGCCCCTGCATACCTGTCCCCTTTAATATCTCTCTTGGAAGGTGGCATTTGTAATTGCTATTACCTCGCATAGACATGTTAGTGAGCTGCAGGCATTGACCTTGGAAGGACCTTTCTTCTAGCTCCACAGACCCAGCGTGGTCCACCAAACCTTAATTCATCCTAAAAGTTATCTCCGACTTGAACCTTATTCAGACAATTGAGTTGCTGGTTCTTTTCCCTCAACCAGAATCCGTTGTGGAGAGGGCTTTTCACCTATTCGATGTCAAAAGAGCCCTTATGTTCTACATTAACACAACTAAAAATTTTAGAATCACTAAACTATTTATTGCTTTTTCACCACCTACTAAAGGAAAGTCTCTATTCAAATCATGTTTTGCCAGATGGTTAGTTAAGTGCATTAAAACATGTTACACTAAAGGTAAAATAACTTTATTTACACCTCTTAGAGCACATTCTAAGCAAAAGAAAGGGGCATCCATGGCTTTCTTAGGAAACATTCCAATAGATAACCTATGCAAAGCAGCCACATGGCCTACACCACACGCTTTAACAAAACACCATTGTGGGGATGTTCTAGCACTCCAACAAGCTAATGTACTGCTACGTACACTTTTTTCAGGCAACTTCAGCACCCACAGGTTGGCCCCCGCTTGTGAGGAAGACTGCTTTACGTCTATGAAAGCATGTGTATCTACATGCACACATGCCTCAAATGGAATATGGTACTTACCCTGTAAGCATTTGTTTATGGCATGTAGTGCCATAAATTCACATGCGCCCACCCTCCTCCCCGCACACCTGTGGCCATTCCAGTTTACCTTGTATACACATGGACATCTCTTTACTTACTTTACACTCCATTCTCAACTGCCTGCAGGAAAACAACAACAATGAAGTTGATGCGCATTATCACCAAGAGGAGGCATTTTGCCTTATGACTTGAAAGGTTTCTTTGAAGAAAAACAACTTGCACACATCCGGAATCAACACTAGATGACAGGAGTATGCAAAGCATGTGAAACAACTGCACTACATGCCACAAACAGATTTTCACAGGGTAAGTATAATATTCCTTTACTATGCTGCACACACTTCAAAGAAGCCATTTTCTCCTTTGAAATTAATGTTTCATGTGGCAACAGATGTTATCTGATTTTATTGTGATAGATTTATCTGCTTACAAATGTATTTTCACTAGGACATGAAAATTGGCTCAATGGCTTTCTTAATGTGATAGGGTTTTTTGCCAAAAGTAATATTTTTTTTCTTTTTCATGCATGCATGGGTAGATTAACTGATTTGCTCAGAAGCACAGTAGTGTTGTGCCAAGACCTAAATACATTGGCAAAGCCAAAAGGTCTTGACTTTGAGACTACTGGTTCTGCCATTGCCTTTTGCTCATGCTGTACAGCATGGGCATTGCCATGTTTGGCAATGATTTATAGCCATGATGTATAGCAGTGTGGCTGCTGTGCAGTACTGCTAAAATGTAATTAAAAAACGACTATCATGGAGCCAGTGCTAATGCACTTTAAAAAATGCATTAGTCCTGTCAGCATCATAGTGCTTTATAAAAGTGCTTTTAGCCATATTGCAAACCATTTGCGCTTCTGTACAGCATGGTTACAGGACATTGCCAAAGCCAATAGCTCTCCTAGTCGAAAGCTATTGGCATTGTCAGTGTTTGTTTGCAATACAGCCTTTTTTGGAGCAAGTTCGAGCAGCTCCCCACAAAGGTGCATGCTCATTAAAGATCGATTTAAATCATTTTGAAACAGTGTTAAAGTATGTGATGAACTCCGTAGATAACTGTCTTTTTGTTGTGAACCTTGCTTAGAGCATTCTACTTTTAAGGAAACTATCTTACACTAAAAGTCTCACTGTAACGATGCATATCATAAGTAATTAACCCCTTAGCTGCTGGGCCCTTTTTTTGGCTATTTGGGCTAGTTCGCGCTTAGACCACCATAACTTTCTGTGCACATAAGCTATCCACATCAAACTTGCATCCTTTTTTTTCCCCCCCAACATTCTCGGGATTGTAAAGGTAGCCAGAGTTTGTGGGTCCCTTTGAGGAGACAAAGAAAGTAGCCAAATCACAGCTAAAATGTGTGTTTAAAAAAATGGCATCAACAAAAGATTTTCAGTGATAAAATCACCAGCTTTCAGGAACAGGCAGACTTGAATCAGAAAACCACGTTTTTCAACCCAGTTTTGGCATTTTGCTGGGACATACATTTTTTAATATTTTTGTGCTTTCAGCCTCCTTCCAGTTAGTGACAGAAATGGGTGTGAAACCAATGCTGGATCCCAGAAAGCTACACATTTCTGAAAAGTAGACAAAATTCTGGATCCAGCAAGGGGTCATTGTGTAGATCCTTCAAGGTTTTCCTGCAGAAAATAATAGGTGAAATAAAAAGAAAATATATTGAAATTGAGTTAAACAAAACAGCCATTTCTGTCCACGTTTTATTCTGTAACTTTTTCCAGCTATGGCAAATTTTTTAAAGCAATATACCGTTATGTCTGCTGGACTCTTTGTTTGGTTGCGGGAATATATAGGGCTTGTAGGTTCATCAAGAACTCTAGGTACCCAGAGCCAATAAATGAGCTGTACATTGCAATATGTTTTCAACGTGTATACAGCAATTCATTTGGTAAAATATAGAATGAAAAATAGGTATCAAGGAAATCTTAGTATTTCTAAAATGGGCACAACATAAGGAGCTTAGAAACAGTGGTTATTTGCACATCACTGAATTTGGGGGTACCCATACTAGCATGTGAATTACAGGGCATTTCTCAAAATTACTTATTATTACACACTGCCTTACGCTTAGAAGGCAAAAATGTAGAGGAAAAACAATTGGTAATAATACTTGTTCTATTCTGTACCCCCCTCCTCCCCTGAAATCTCCCGGTAAAAATGGTACCTCACTTGTGTGGCTAGGCCTAGTGCCCGTGACAGGAAACGCCTCAAAACTCACATGGACACATCACATTTTTCCATTGAAAAAGTATGTGTTTTTTGTTTTTGCAATGTGCCTAGCTGTAGATTTTGGGGTGTAGCTCAGCCGGCACCTAGGGAAACTTACCAAAGTTATGCATTTATGGAAAGCAGACACCTAGAGGAATCCAGGATGTGGTGACTTGTGGGGCTCTTACTGGGTTCTGTCACCCAGAATCCTTGCAAACCTCAAAACTGGGCTAAAAAACTTTGGGTTTGGTAGGTTTCCCTATATGGCCGCCGAGCCCAGGACCAAAAATGCAGGTGACTGCCTTACAAAACCAGGTTGTTTTGTGATAGATAATTTTGATGGCTCAACAATACGATTTGGGTGGTGGAATTTTGGGCTGAAATAAATTGGGGCGCCCACAAGAGAGAAGTCTCTGTGCTCGCCACCGCATGCACCTGCTCTTTGGGTTGGGCTAACCTGCTATTGTCCCGCTGCACAGACTGTGCTTGCGAAGGGACAGCAGCACTTTCCTCATCACCTCCCTCAATTACTGGAAGAGAGCTGTCTGATGGTATTCCTCCTGCTGAAAACTCACTCCCAGAGTCTGCGCCATTGTCCTATTTCAGGTGCTGCCTTCTGTCTCTGATCCTACGTCAGAGCTGTCCTCTATAACCCGAGTTAGGGCTTGAGCAGCAGTCATCCAACGAGACACCATCTCTGCTACTGGCTAAACTGTTGATATAAAACACTAGCCTACATAGACAGTCACAAAATTGCTGGTGGGTGTGTGTGTGTGTGTGATGCGTGCAACAGTAAATGTCACCTTACCCTTTGCTTCTTCCATATATCATCACGTTCTCTGATTACACAAAAAAAAACAAAAAAGACACAATTACTTCACCTTGTCACATACCCGTTGTCAGTCTTTAGTGCCTGTGGCGCCCAGTCCACCAATCATTATTGGTGCTCCCATTCCCATGACCTCCTCTTTGGATTCCCTCACTACCACCCACCAAAAGTGCCCTTCATCTCTCCATAGCCCCCCCTTGCACATACATTTCATTCATTTGTATTATAGCGCATGTAATGTCTGACTTTATTAATCCATTCTGCTATTCACCTAAAATACAGATTTGGTCTTCCCAGTAGGCATAAAAACCTTCTGCGCTCCTTTATGGCATCAAAACTGCCACCAGACGGCAGTGAGATCTGTTTCTAGCAGAAACATAATCACAGGAGTTAGCTTGACTTTTATATCTCCCTAAAACCTACAGTTGAAACGAGTCTCGTTGGGATTCCTGGCCATGGATTGCAGCACAACTGCGATCCACAGCCAGGAAACCATTCCAGGAAGGCCCTGTTTGAAAGGGGAGAATCTCCCCTTTCATACGAGGCCTTACTGAACGGTGGGGAGGCCCTTTCGGGCCCATTTTCCCCTCTGGAGCAGAAAGCGGCCTCACCTGCTGCATCCTGCTCTGGTGGGGAAAACTAATTGTGACGTCAGCACACATCTCGGCGTGCTGACATCAGAGTGGCTGGTGGGGGGAGACACGGAATGTCTTCCGTGTCTCTGGAGGGTATTTTAAATTAAAATAAATAAATAATAATAATCCTCCTGTGCAACACACCGGAGGATTTTTCAAACCCCTCCTTGGTGTCAGCCACTGGTTGTGACATGCACCAAGGGAAGGGTGGGCACGGGTCGGCCACTGGCCAACACTTGCACTGATGGGGCCAGTAAGTTCAACTTAAAATGTCGAACATGTCCAGCAATTTTCCTATTATTTCTCTAGGAAATAATAAGGGATTTGTGGATCTGTTTAGGGCTACTAAGACCAGCTATGCTTTCACAGGCCTCAAAGTACACTGCCATTAAACCCATTGATTATGCACCAGATTGGGTTTTATATTTGAGGACATTTTAACAAGGAGTTAAAAGCATTGTAAAGTTTATCTTTAGATGCAGAAAAAGCCTTTGACAGAGTAGAATGGGGGTACCTTTTTCGAATTATGGAAAGGATAGGTTTTGGAAAATATTTTATTAGTTTAGCTAATGGTATGTATTACTCTCCTACTGCTGCAATTACCTGTAATGGTTTTACCTCCCCATATTTTAATATTTATCATGGCACAAGATGGGGATGCCCTTAATATCCATTGCTATTTCTTCTTAACCTTGAACCATTCACCATTTCTATAAGGCGCAATATCTTTTTATTATGCTCATGACTTGGTTTTAACTCTTTCACATCCGAAATCCTCAGGCACTTCTTTACTTCCTTTTTCTTTCAAAATATTTTATTGGGATTTTATTAGAAACAAGGTACAAAAATACAGAATAAAAAAAATAGGAAGGGGTTTAAAAGAAGAAAAAACATGTCAAGACGTACCTCTTTGGACGGATAATACTTATGTGTATGAGATATTGTACAATAGACTTCTGGATAAATTGACTGGATGTTATTTAAGTAGTATGTAGTAAGTGTCTGGGATTGTGTGTAGTACATCATACATGTCATTGTGCTTAAGAGCTGAGTGAATATTTTAGATTTGGGTGGAGGGTGAGGGAGGGGTGGTTCTTGTTGGAAAGAAGGATACCTAGGTTTAAGTTGGTATCAGTGGAGTGACAATCCGATGGTTGAGATTTGGTGGCAGCAAAGGATTTATAACCAGTAGGTTATGGGGAAAAAGGTCAAGTGTTTGCGAGATATTTTGCAAAGTAGCCAGTTGGGTTCTGTCATTTGTTTGCGAAATGCGGGTGCTTCTTAGGTGGGTAACCCAGACCCACCAAGTGTGGTATGAAACATTTTTATTGGACTTCAGATCTATCAGGATTACCTTGATGGTGATGGTGAGTAAGAGGTCAAGGACAAAAAGGTCTATGTGCGGGAGTTCAGTGGAGGTTCTGTGAGAAGTGGGCTCAATATAACAGCTGGGAAGGATAGCTGGATAGGCTTTTTGAAGATAGTCGGTAGTTGTGTGGTTATTTCTCACCAGTACTCATGTAAGTTGGGGTAAGAAAAGAACATGAGGTGTTCATCACCGCTGAGTGAGTAGCATGAACCGCATGTGTTGAGTTTTAACTGGAACCATTTAGTTGGAGTCCAGTACATAGTGTGTCACAGAGAATTTGGTTTGGGTGAGGAATGGTTTAAGTAAATTTGGTCCTAATTTTGTTCAAAAATCTAAATTTGGGGGGGGGGGGAGCGGGAGGCCTTTGGATGAGTAGTAGGTGGTCCATTTTTGTGCTAATGGTGGTTGATACTGGGTTTTATTACTGGTAAGTATTTTGTAAACTTTTCAGGCAGCATGACACCCTTTGAGGATTGATTGAAGTTTTGTATTATCAGTGAGTTTTGGATGGGTTCAAGTTTGGATATTTTGACTTCAATTTGGAGAAAGTCATAAAAGTCCATGTTAAAGAGGTTGTATTTATGTTGCGAGGAAGCAAGTAAGAGCAGTTATGAGTTAGAAAACAGATCAGCTATTGTTGAAATGCTCTTGGCTGCCCAAATCGTACCTATAGATAGTGAGTTGGGGGTTTGTAACTTCTTATTTAACCATAGTGATGTGAAAGATGATTTTCGAATATTAGTAGCCTGGATCGAGTCTCGAGATATAATAGCAGATATGGTGCTCTTAATGATTTTCCTTGAGTGCTTAATAGGGATATGCGTCATCGTGAGTATGGATGTTAATGAGTAAGAGTGACAAATAGAGGATTCAACAGCCAGCCAGGTATTTTATTTTTATTTTTTATTATTCTGTTATATTAAAACCACTGTGCACCTTGGGTAGCTAGGAAGGCCGTTTGATAAGAACGCCAGTTAGAGAAATGACACCCTCCTGTTGTCGAGGGGGTCCTTAGTTTTTTCAGATTCATTTTGAAAACTGTTTTGTCACTTTTAAGAAAGAACTGTGGTGAAAGTTGTGTTTGGATCATGCTACCTAAAAGTTAATTAAGGGTGAAACCACCATCTTGATGGTCTCCAGTCTACCCCACCATGATGTATACTTTGATATCAATGCGGCTAATAAGTATTTTGTTTTATTCAGAGTTTTGTGTTCATTGGAAGCAACAGATTCAGTGAAGTTATTGCAAAACCAAATTCTAAGGTCTTTTGATGGAAGATTTCCATTGGAAGTTGGATGAGCCAAGTATGGAGGGGTGATAATGTATATTAAGAGAAAGGATCTCTCTTTTTTTTTTTTTTTTTTTTTTTTAGTGAGTAGCCAGAAAATTGTGCAAATGGAGCAATATTGGAAAGGATTGCTGCGATCATGGAACCAGGGGATTCTGTGAATATCAGTATGTCATCTACTTAGGCTGCTGTTTTATAGGGTGTGTTATCAAAGGAGATGCCCGGGATATAAGTGGCTTTATTAAGCATCCAAAGCAAGGGGTCAATTGCAAGTAGGAACAGCAGTGGGAATAGGGGGCGTCCCTGACACATACCTTGTTGTAAGGCGAACGGTTGGGAGGTTGAACCATTGATTCTTATTCTGGATGAGGGATTATGATCTAGTGCCATGGCCATAGTAATACATTATAGCCATAATTTATGTTTCAGTAGCACGGCTTCAAGGTAAGGCCAGGATACCCTATCAGAGGCCTCCTTTGTGTTGATGGCAATGTCTGCAGCTGCAGGAGGAAGCTGATTGAAGGCCCTTTTGATGACCTGTGAAAAGAGACGGATATTATCGCTTACTATGCATCCTTTAATAAATCCAGATTGTGTAGGTTGTGCTATTTTGGGGATCAGGGGTGCAAGACTGGCAGCGAGAATCTTCACATATATCTTCACTTCCATATTAATGAAAGATATAGGCCTACATTTTTTTATGGTCTGAGTGGTCTTTCCCTTCCTTGGAGATGACTACGATAATGGCTTTGAATCCAGATCCTGTGACTGTGCCCGAGGTGGCGCAGTGGGTTCGAGTGTTTCCTAGTCTATCAAGAACAGTCTCATAAAAAGTTTGATAAAATTGGTTCTGTAAACCGTTGGGTCCCCAGACTTTTCCAGATGGGATAGATTTGATAGTGCAAATAATTTCTTCTCTGGAGATTGGGCTGGCTAGCTTCTGTCGGTCAGAGTTAGAATTTTGCTTGATTGGTAATGAGTTCAGGAATTCAAAGCAGTCAGCAGAGTGTCAACTGAGGTAGCATAGAGTTTAGTGTAAAACCGTTGAAAGACTAAGTATCTCATCTGTAGTGGTTTGGGGTTGGTTTTGGTCGTCTTTAATCAATTGGATACAACTACTATTCTGTTTGAACTTTAGGTAGGCTGACAGAGATTTGCCAGCCTTGTTGAGATAAAACTTTCTGCCTTTTTGTGCATGAGCCCAATGGTGTGCATGTTTGCAAACTGTAGTGTTTAACTCACATTTAAGGTGTTTTAGGTTTGTGTGGGTGGTTGGATCATTATTTTGTCTGTAAAGCTCTTTGCAGACTTGCTTGCCACCTGGTCAGGTGTTGATTTGATAAGTTTGTTTCTATGAGACATTTGATTAATAAATTGACCTCTCATATAACACTTAAAAGAGTCCCATAGGCTTACTGATGAAGATACTGAGTTTTGGATTATTTTAATGATTTGGGAGAGTTCATCTTGGAGTTCCTTAATCATCCCCGAGTCCTCCCATACTTCAAGTTAATTTGACAGTTTTTAGGTTTAGGAGGCGTGGGGAGAATATTGAGGCACATTGTTCTGGCTGCAGGTAGAGGCTGTATATTTTAGGAGGCAGTCTATTCTGGAGAAGGAGTTATGTGGGGGTTAAAAAAGGTGAAGTCTCTACCCGTGGGGTTATGAAGTCTCCAGACCGATTTAATTTGTGTGCTGAGCGTAAGACTTGCACCGATTTATGGGACCTGGGTGTTCTAGATCGAAAAGCAGATTGCCTATCTAAGAGAGGGGCTTAGTGGTAAGTTTAGATCTCCTCCATGAATGATGCGTGCATCTTGTGGAAGAAGTACAAGTTTGGTGGAGAGGGAATTCCAAAACCTTGGTTCATCTTTGTTGGATGTTTATGTTTACTGCATAGATTTTTGAGGAGGCGTTTTGTAGTCGTGTAATGAACCATCTGCCTTCATTGTCCTGTTCAGATGATATAATTGAGAAGTTGGAGGTTTTCAAAATTAGTGTGAGGACCCCATTTTTTTTTGATGTAGCAGGGGAACAGGCGACGTCTGAAAACCCAGCCTGTGCGTAGAGATGGGGCTTCTTTATACCCAATCTTGTTCTCCTGTAAAAAGATTGGGTCGCCTTTAAGGGAGTGGTAGTAGTCTGAAAAGTTTCTTTATTTCACTCACTGATTGAGGCCTTTATCATTGAGGGTAATCACTTTCAGCTTATTGCTTTTTGGGTTAATCATTGATGTAGATTGAGTTTGTGATAGGCATGGTGATGTGGAAGTTTATGTATTGAGCAGTAGCATTGATCGATTTGTACCAGGCACATGGCACAAGATTGGGAGTGGGGGGGGCAATGGACGAGGATCATGAATAAAGGGGAAAAAGTAAGGAGCCATGAGTAGGACAGATATTACCCATGGAGGTGGGAAAGGTTTTGAAAGACAAGGTTTGTAGTATACGGTAGTGGGCGTCTCTTGCAGGATGCAACAAGTAACCAGGGTACAGTGGATATACATTTAGAATAAACAGAGCAAACAAGCGGGCACGGCCCAGCCACAAATTTACGCTTCGGCAATTATGTTCCATGAGGCCATGAATGGCAATCAATAAGAGAATATTTGGAATCACAAATATAACTCCTCATAATAGCAATATCAATACAATTAACATTTGTAACAGTAAATGATTTGGAGAACTTAGTGAGCGATAGCCCTAAAGGAGAGAGATGTTTTCTAGGTCTGGTCTTGTGCTTTGTAGTTATATTTGTGCACATATTTTACGAGAATTTTATTTTGTGTTTAAATGTTTGTATGCATTTGTACTACGCTTGCGTATGTGTAGGTATGCAGGAAAACTGAGTTGTGGAGGTATATAAAGATCTGTGCAAGACTGTTTTAGGGAATGTAGGTGTTTGTAGGATCATGGTAATACATGTGGCAGCATACTCGACTTGCGATGTGTGATTGGAAGAGCTCAAGTGGTAGAATGTTAAAGGCTGTGTTTTCTCATGAAAGTATGCAAGGACACACACAAACACATATGAGCGTGTGTGATTAAAAGTGAGCCTTTTTTGACTTGTCGAGTTGAGTAGAAACATACCTTTGTGTAATTTCCGATGGGGACTCGTGAGCTCCTATTTGAAGATGAAGAAGTTTGAGAAAATGTGTATAGATAGACTAATCTTAACAAACAGGGCATGGTGATATTGTACACATTAAAGTTGTCATAGTATGCTAACCAAACAGTGACACATTGATTAGAATCATACGAGTCGAGCAATCATATAGCAATTCTGAAAATGTAGAACAACGTGAATATTAGTACAATGTGGTCCTTAAAGATATTATTAAAGGTATTGAGCAAAATACGGCACACTATTTAAAGTGCGACAAAAGGTTGAATAATCGTAGAGAAATTCTGAAATTGTTGCACAATATGGGACTCATTAAAGGATGTAGGAATTAGGAAATTGTTATTTGAGTTGTGTAAAGGCTTCAGTTTTGTTCATTTAGAGAGACTTCTATACGGGTCTCGGTAGTGTTGTTTAGGAATACACATCGATCAGAAGGTTCAGGGAACACATGGGTCTCGTCTTGATGGATTTTCTTGAATTTTGCTGGGCCAATGAAGAAGTGCTGGATTGCTCTATCTAGTAATATGCGTTTTAGGGCCAGAAAACCTTTCCTTTTGATGACACGGTCTCTGGCATAGTCCTGCGATGTTGCTGCTTGAGCCTTCCAGAGTGAAGGATCTGATTTTCTTAATGTGGTTAAAATGAGGTCAGAGTTTTGGAAGCGCAAGGGTGGAAATATTAGTGCCTGTGGAGTAGACCTGTTTTTTGGTTTATATGATGGGACCGTATGGGTGCGCTCGACTCCAAGGTCTTTGGCAAAGGTAATACCTAAGGTGGATGGAATCCATGATTCTTGAAAAGCATTCGCTGAGAGGGATTTAACATCCACTCCTTCAGGTGGGCCAAAGATACTTAGGTTTCCTCTCCTGTTGATTTCTTCTAACTCCTTTATTTCACGCTTGAGAGACAGTAGATCATCATCAGTCTTATGAAGGTGTTTGGATTGTGCGGTCATGCGGTATGCAGGCATGCTTATGTGATTTTCAGTGTTTGGTACTCTGATTTATGCTCTTGAAGTCGCTTCCGATTTCTGCGACCTCTGTTTGTAGCATATCAGTGTTGGTCTTAGTACTTTGTGCAATATCGTGAACATCTTTTTAATAATTTCTCAACCTTTTCAGGACATCGGATTACTGGTCCAAATGTGCAGCCTTACCAATGAATAGTAATACCACTATTGCATCTTTAGGTACCCTTCCTTCTAAATGGAAATATTCTCAACTTCAATATCCTGGGATTCTTCTTCATCCTATATTAAAAAATATGATGTATAATTTAACTCCTATTCTTGATCAAATTAAGAGATTTTCAGCTTTGGTCCCTCTTAAATTTATCACTGTTGGGTAGAGTACACATTATGAAAATGAGCATAATTCCTCAATTTAATTATATATTTGGCATATCTCTAAATGCAACTGCTAATTTTTTTAAGACCATGCCTTTCATGATATCTCATTTTATATGGTGCGATTATCAACCTTGTTTAAGCGGTTCAAAACGACATTCTTCATTGAAAAGAGGCTTATGCTGCCACATGTAGAAAATTGCTAGATAGCTCAACAGCTGGCTCACTCTACTTATATACTTTCTACACATCAGGCTACTCCACTTTGGGTCAAATTGGAACAATCACTTCTTAAAATCAACACTACATTTTCTATTTATTATTGTAAAAACCCATGTTTCACAAAATCTTCTAATCCTATTATACACTCCTCTCAGTTGGCCTGGCAAAAAGCACATACAATTATAAAATCTAATGTTTGATTACATTCTCGAGCCCAATTATGGAATAATGTTGAAAATAAGTATTTATAGAAAACACTTAACTGGCATAGTTGGAGAGAACTTAAAATAAATACAATTTCAGACTTGCTTACACAGCAAAATTCTTTAAATCTTTTGCATCGCTACAAGAGAAATTTAACCTACCAGGGTCACAGATCAGTAACTTTACTGAATGAATTTCTTTTTTAAATTCTGTTTTAGGCAAATCTCAGGATTTGTTCCTTTATTCACCAACTGCAAAATATATTAATACACAGAAACATTTTAAAGGGACAGTTTCAGGTATATATAATCTATACTGAATGAGTACTCCTTTTCTACTGAAAAATCTAATAACCTGAGCTCCTGGTGGTCATCCTGACTTAACTCAAACTTTTCAGATAAGAAATGGACCATACTATTGAGAAGTTATAATCAGGGTCTCCGAGACTCCCATCTGAAATTTAACTTTTAAAAATACTACATCACTGTTGGTGGTCTCCCGCTAAACTTCATGCTGCCAAACTTAGCCCTAATTCTACATATTGAAGATATTAAGAACAGTACTGTGATATAGCTCATATATTATTGGAACGATCAACAATTTGCTCCTTTTGGTTACAGATTGAAATCTATTTAAAGAAATATTCACCTGTTCACTTTTCTTTCATTTCTCTTTTAGTATTACTACATGATACAACAGGTTTAAAAACTATCTCTATACATACCTTTAAATGGCTATCTACAGCTCCAAGTTTAGCAAAAATTAATATACTACGTTTTTGGATATCAAATATTGTACCAATATTTAACTCTTGGTTAAAAGACATGTTTGAAGTAGCACATTTTGAAAAGATGATATATTAACTGAATGAAAAACTGTACCATTTTGATTCTATTTGGGGTCCTTTTCTAGAATTTTAAAGCAATCTATATATTTCAAAATGGTATACTGTAAATATTATGTTTTCCCTAAAGGATGCATACTTCCGCCAACTATTAATATAATAACTTACAACAGGTTTATATTGGGGGGGGGGCGTGGCCAACGATCCGGAGATGGCACACGCTTAATCCCCTTGCTCCAGAGGGGCCGACACAAATCGGCGACCGGGATTGGATCCCGTGAGGTGTGGCGAGTGGTGCGGGCCCGCTCCCGGGCCCTGTGGAAGCGAAGGGGCCCGGGGAGGACCGGAGGACCCCTGGAGGGGTAGCGCTCCGGGGAAGCTGGGCGCGCCGCCATCCCTGGAGGAGGGCGCGGCCCTGGATGGTACTTGCGCCGATGGGTGGGGGCTCGGTTGGAGCCCTGTTGGGGACATTCAATACGCTGCCACACTGGAGGAAGCTGTGATAAAAGGCCGAGCTCACCCCTGCATTGAGCTGGAGAAAACGGAGCCTGGCCTGTGCAGTTGAACTCTGCACCAAATTCGAATCGGCCTACTGGACGACCCAGGCAGGGCAACCGACGGAGAACACTATTGGCAGGGTGCCTGATGCGGGCGGCCCGCTGGTCGTCCCATGAGCCGGTGACTCCTGAAGTGAGTGACACAGCGGATGGTACACCAGACGGGACTGAAACCTGGGTGACCTGGAGTGCGCCTAGATTAGCTACTAACACCGCAATTAGTACTCTGAGGAGGCGAGTGTGGCCCTTCGAGAGTGTGTGGCCGACCTGGGGCCTGCGACGAACTACCGGACTTGAGCGGATCTCCGGGGGGCCCCCTGGGCCGATGGGAGAGTGGCCCTGCGATGCTGCGGCGGAACTAGTTGAGCCGTGTCATGGGGTGCAAACGCGCAGAGGAAAGATTGAAAAGGTCAGGACAGAAAGGAATAGCGGTTGCCCGCGGGCTGCCGGCACGGAACCCTCGGACTCCGTAGCGGCAAACCGTGGATGCCTGGCGCGCCCTTGGTGAGCCTGCCTCGCGCCCGCCTGGGGTTTGTGGCCTGACCTGTGGTGCGGAACTATAGAAGGTGAGAGCTTGCGATGTGACCCAGGCTTGCGCCCTTGGGGTGTGAACTCCCCCGCCCTCCCCAATTGATGCCCCCCAATGCCCGACATAAGCGCGAAATCATGGACACTGCGACACCAGCGGGGCACAAAGAAATGGAAGCACAGGGCCACTCTCAGTTCAACGTACAGGAAACCCTGGACAAAATATTAGGGCCGATAGAGGACACAAAGACAACACTACAACGCGACATCAACCAAGTAGCGGTTGAGGTAGGCTTACTGAGAGCAGACCAGCACAAACAGGTGGACAGAGTCAAAGAAACAGAATCCACATTGGCAGATATTGGGCCGAAACAGAAAGATCTAGCGGCCGAGGTGACCTCCCTTGCTACCAGAATGGCACGGCTTGAACAAAGAGCCAAGCGTGGTGGGCCTCCCTGAGGGGGCTGAAGGAGCCAACATGGTAGAGTTTCTAGAGAAATGGTTAAGCACAACGGTGGCACCTGGATGCCTGTCCCCCTTCTACACGCTGGAACGTGTGCACCGGATGCCGTCAAGGCCTCTTGCCCCTGGCAGACTACCTCGTGTAGTGATTGCCAAGTTACTACACTACAGAGACAGAGACACTCTTATACAGAAGGCCAGAGAGATGGGCCCGTTTATAGTAACCAACAGAGAGGTGACACTATTTCCGGACTATACATTGGAAGTCCAGAACAAACGAACCTCATTTCTAGCAGTCAAGCGGGCCCTAAGGGAAGAAGGGATTCAATATTCGTTGTTGTACCCAGCCAGACTGAGAATGATAGTGGAGGGGAAGACCACTTTCCTGCAGTCCCCGGAGGAAGCATGGGAATGGCTCGAGAAAAGTGGATCCCAGATGGGGCGACCTGCGAGTGAGGGCGCGGCTGGGAGTCGAACTCGCCGGGCCCGAGGGCTCTGAGGCCTGGGAATCGCCCGCCGCTGGCGGCAACGCAAACACAAGAAGAAAAAGGCAAAAGGGCGGCCCTGGAAGCGGCAGCCCAAGTGAGTGGAGGTGCGACCCACCCGGAGGGTTCGGGAGAGGAGTCGGATGACACAATGGTGTCCTCGGCTGGGGAATCTGGCTGCTCGGCGCGTGCTCACAGGGTGACACCGCAGACTGCTGACGAACTCGGATAATCCTAACACGTGAGGGCCCGGAGACACGGCGCAACGGGTGAACGAGAGGCCTCTCCGGACTTGGCCACCCCCTAGTCCAGAACCTCGCCTGTCCATTCAGGCTGGCGAGAAATGCAGTTATATGTTCGAACAAGTTTCACTGTTGCATAGTTTTCTGGGCTACCTACAGTTTGGTAGGGGAGTTACGGTTTACAGTTACAAGTTAAATTGGCAAAATGGATGGCGATACCTGGCTACAACGTGGGTCCGAACATGGGAAGGGGTAAGTTGGGGGTCTGTGGGAACCAAGGGCACTGTCATCAGACTATTATATTAAAATGGCAGACTACAATCTCTTAACATGGAATGTTAGGGGGATGGGCACGCCGGCTAAACGACATAGAATTCTCTCCTATTTAAAGAGAAGAGGGGGTGCAGGTGGCAATGCTACAGGAAACACATTTGATGGCTGGGGAGGTGGAGAAACTGAGACGCAGGTGGAGGGGACAAGTGTTTGCCACGGAGTACTCCGCATATGCAAGAGGCGTAATGATATGGGTCAGGGCCGGGGTCCCTCTGGTGATAGACTCTTCCAGCATAGACCAGGAAGGTAGATTTGTGATATTGGAGGGGAGGCTACATGGTACCCCGATTGTTATAAGTTGCATTTATGCCCCCAATCAAGACCAGATCCCCTTTCTGACTAGGTTATCGAGCCACCTTACCTGCCAATGCACAGGAGAACTATTATTAGGGGGCGGACTTCAATGCAATACTAGACATAAACATGGACAGGTCAACCCCGCCACTGCAGGGGGCAGTGTCAACTAGAATAGCCAAAAAGCTAAGTGAATGGCTGGGCTCCTGTGGGCTGGTGGATGTCTGGCGGGAGCAACACCCAACAGACACTACTCGTATTATTCGGGTTTCCACCGGCTGCACACTAGAATCGATAGGGTGACATTCATGGCGGGCCTTGCGCGTAACATGACCCATTCTGTGTATCTTGGCCGCACACTGTCGGATCATAATCCCTTGTTGCTGACGCTAAGAGTTTCGGAGAATAGGCCCACCATACCATCATGGAGACTGTCCCCCGCGGCCCTGGAAGACCAGGCGTATAGAGACGCCCTGCGGTCCCACCTGGCAGAATATATTGAGATCAATGGTGGATTCACCCTGTCCAGGGCTACAGAATGGGAGACACTTAAGGTGGTGACGAGGGGCTTCTGCCTGGGGCAGTCGGTAGGTGTGAAGCGCACACTTGAAAGGGAACTGTCTGCTTTAGAGAAGGAAATGCATGTAGGGGAGTTGAGACAGGGTCCTGAAGCTCAGGGGAACGAAGAATATAACCGAGCCCGCAGAGAACATTCCCGGATTGAGGAGCAGCTTAGGTGTCGTAGCATGCAAAAATATCTGGCATCACTACAATCAGAGGAAGGAAGATCAGGGAAGCTGCTAGCGTGGCTGGTGCGCCCAAATGGGGGCGGAGAGCCCATTACGAGTGTACGAGATAAAGAGGGACTTCGCAGACATAGCCCAGGCCCAATTAACGACGCATTTAAGGAATACTATATGCACCTGTATAGGAAACCTAGTGACCTGGGGCTGAGGCCTTTGAGGATCTCTTGCAGCAAGTCCCACTCCCAAGATTGAGCCTGGAAGAGCGGGATAGCCTGGGGGGGACCAGTGACAGTGGAAGAGATAAACAAGGCCATATCGCAATTGGCTCCCGGGAAGACTCCTGGCACAGACGGCCTGCCAATGGACTTTTATAAAAAATATAAGACACTATTGGTTCGCCAACTAGCGGAGATGTACACGGAGGCTCTGCAACGGGGGGAGCTGCCATGCACGCTTCGTGAGGCCTTGGTGGTGCCGCTCCCCAAGACAAAAAACAGGGAAGCACCAGTGACTGACTTTCGTCCCTTATCAATGCTGAACAGCGACTTTAAGATCCTTAGTAAGGTCATGGCCGGCAGGTTGCTCCCCCTCATGACCACACTCGTGCACGCGGACCAGAACGGTTTTGTCCCTGGTCGCAGCACGTCGTTGAACTTAAGGCGCCTTTTCACATGTCTTACATATGCCAGGAGAGGAGAAGCCCCCTGCTGGGGTTTTGCTCGCAGTGGATTTCGAGAAGGCCTTTGACTCGATTAAGTGGGACTACCTCAGGGCTGTGATGTTAAAAATGGGACTAGGGGAGGACTGGGTGAAATGGGTTGACCTATTGTACTCATCCCCGCTGGCAAGGGTGAAGACGGGCAGAACGATATCCAGTACATATCCGGTATATCGGGGGACTAGACAGGGGTTCCCCTTGTCCCCACTGCCATTTGCCTTGGCAATTGAACCTCTGGCGGCCCAGCTGCGACAGGAGGGAGTGGGTAAAGGAATTAAATGGGGGCCAACTGAACATATTATCTCCCTATATGCTGATGTGTACTTGTTTATCTGAGAGATGGAATCAGTGGGCTCCGAGGACCCTGGAGGTTTTCGGGGGCCGTCGGGGCTTCGCCTTAACCGAGGCAAAACGTTTGTATTTCTTATGCTGCTGGACTGTATACGCCCTGAAACATGCCAGAGAGACGTGAATTGGGCCCCACGGACCTTTAAATATCTGGGCATTCAAATATACCATGAACTGAGCGACCTCCGGGACGGCAACCTAGGTGGGACACTCAGCTCCCTACGGTCCTCGGTGGGGTTCTGGTGATCTCTGAAGCTAACAATAATGGCCAGAATAGCATTGTCAAAAATGATTATGCTTCCCCGTCTCCTCTATTATTTCGCAAATTTACCATTATGGATCCCTCTGGCGTGGTTCCGCGAATTGAACACATTGTTCGGGAATTAGTGTGGGACGATGGTCGCAGACGTACGGCACTGACGACCATTTGCAGGCCGGCGAGTGCAGGTGGACTAAGGGCCCCTGACTTCGAGGCATATTACCTGGCGTCCCAGTTACAATGTGTGTCCGGCTGGATGATGGGCGGGGGACAGCTGGACTTGTTCACTTCCCACGGTATGTTGGACACAGCTCGAATAGTAGCACGAATGGCAGAGAGGAAGATCGACCCTCTTGGAGACAACCTAATGACTAATGTTGCGATGGCGTGCTGGAAGAGATGCACGAGAAGAGTCGGAGTGGGCCCGCCTTATTCTCCGGCGCTGCCGTTGTCGGTCCTAGTCGTGGACCCGAAGGAGATGGGACCAAGGGGCCTGGGTATGGGACCATGGATGGGAGCAGGAATAGGGACGGTGGGAGAGCTTTTCAGGGAAGGGTTGATGAGGAATTTCACCGACCTAGTGAGAGGGGGGGGTGCCCCAGGGTCAATTCTTGCTCTTTAGGAAGTTGGTGCACGCTCTGAAAGACCACTGGGATACAATTAACGCAGAGCCCACTGTCCACAAAGTGTTACACCTCCTGTTGACGTCTGGCGGAGAACCCCATTTGATTGCTAAAATATATTGAGCCCAGATTGAAGCTGCACTAGATCCCCTGCACTCCCCGAGGGAGAGGTGGGAGAAAACGGTCGGGCGCAACCTGTCCGACACTGAGTGGAGTAGGGCTCTGGCTTATCCCCGGGTGATCTCACGTAACACCCGTTTACGATACATCCAATATAACTACCTACATAGGACGTACCTTACCCCTCACCGACTGTTCCGTATATATGGGGGGACACCTAGGACATGCCCCAGATGTGGCGATGGGGAGGCTGATTTCGACCACATGATGTGGAAATGCTCAGTGGTGTTACAGGTTGGCTGGGAGGCGGTGACAGCGTTCGTATCAGGAGTATTTAGAACGGAACTGCCGTTAGCCCCCGCTATATTCCTACTGGGCATCAAGAACGGTACCCCTCGGGGGAAAGTCAGGAGTCGCTTTTTGGACCTCGCCCTAGCCCTGTATAAAAGGCTGATCACGAGGGGTTGGAAAGCCCCTAGCCACCCCTTGCTTACTGAATGGAAAAGCGACGTCGCGAAATGGACTAGGGCTGAGTTACAGGTCCTGAAAGCTGAGGAGGCCAAATGCATCCGACAGACCCCCATCGCCCCAGACTGGGAGGACTTAGTGACGAGTTGGGACGACCTAGTGAAGGGACCAACAGCTCCCAAAGCGGCACCAGTAGAAATAGGACCATGAGGGGTGTAGGAAGTTGGCTCTGTATGTGCTATTTCAAAGTAAGGAATAGCATGCACAGAGTCCAAGGGTTCCCCTTAGAGGTAAAATAGTGGTAAAAATAGATAATACTAATGCTCTATTTTGTGGTAGTGTGGTCGAGCAGTAGGCTTATCCAAGGAGTAGTGTTAAGCATTTGTTGTACATACACATAGACAATAAATGAGGTACACACACTCAGAGACAAATCCAGCCAATAGGTTTTTATATAGAAAAATATCTTTTCTTAGTTTATTTTAAGAACCACAGGTTCAAATTCTACATATAATATCTCATTCGAAAGGTATTGCAGGTAAGTACTTTAGGAACTTCAAATCATCAAAATTGCATGTATACTTTTCAAGTTATTGACAAATAGCTGTTTTAAAAGTGGACACTTAGTGCAATTTTCACAGTTCCTAGGGGAGGTAAGTTTTGATTAGTTTTACCAGGTAAGTAAGACACTTACAGGGTTCAGTTCTTGGTCCAAGGTAGCCCACCGTTGGGGGTTCAGAGCAACCCCAAAGTCACCACACCAGCAGCTCAGGGCCGGTCAGGTGCAGAGTTCAAAGCGGTGCCCAAAACACATAGGCTAGAATGGAGAGAAGGGGGTGCCCCGGTTCCGGTCTGCTTGCAGGTAAGTACCCGCGTCTTCGGAGGGCAGACCAGGGGGGTTTTGTAGGGCACCGGGGGGGGACACAAGTCCACACAGAAATTTCACCCTCAGCGGCGCGGGGGCGGCCGGGTGCAGTGTAGAAACAAGCGTCGGGTTCGCAATGTTAGTCTATGAGAGATCTCGGGATCTCTTCAGCGCTGCAGGCAGGCAAGGGGGGGGTTCCTCGGGGAAACCTCCACTTGGGCAAGGGAGAGGGACTCCTGGGGGTCACTCCTCCAGTGAAAGTCCGGTCCTTCAGGTCCTGGGGGCTGCGGGTGCAGGGTCTCTCCCAGGTGTCGGGACTTAGGTTTCAGAGAGTCGCGGTCAGGGGAAGCCTCGGGATTCCCTCTGCAGGCGGCGCTGTGGGGGCTCAGGGGGGACAGGGTTTGGTACTCACAGTATCAGAGTAGTCCTGGGGTCCCTCCTGAGGTGTCGGATCTCCACCAGCCGAGTCGGGGTCGCCGGGTGCAGTGTTGCAAGTCTCCCGCTTCTTGCGGGGAGCTTGCAGGGATCTTTAAAGTTGCTGGAAACAAAGTTGCAGCTTTTCTTGGAGCAGGTCCGCTGTCCTCGGGAGTTTCTTGTCTTTTCGAAGCAGGGGCAGTCCTCAGAGGATGTCGAGGTCGCTGGTCCCTTCGGAAGGCGTCGCTGGAGCAGGATCTTTGGAAGGCAGGAGACAGGCCGGTGAGTTTCTGGAGCCAAGGCAGTTGTCGTCTTCTGGTCTTCCGCTGCAGGGGTTTTCAGCTGGGCAGTCCTTCTTCTTGTTGCAGGAATCTAATTTTCTAGGGTTCAGGGTAGCCCTTAAATACTAAATTTAAGGGCGTGTTTAGGTCTGGGGGGTTAGTAGCCAATGGCTACTAGCCCTGAGGGTGGGTACACCCTCTTTGTGCCTCCTCCCAAGGGGAGGGGGACACAATCCTAACCCTATTGGGGGAATCCTCCATCTGCAAGATGGAGGATTTCTAAAAGTTAGAGTCACCTCAGCTCAGGACACCTTAGGGGCTGTCCTGACTGGCCAGTGACTCCTCCTTGTTTTTCTCATTATCTTCTCCGGCCTTGCCGCCAAAAGTGGGGGCCGGGCCGGAGGGGGCGGGCAACTCCACTAGCTGGAGTGTCCTGCTGGGTTGGCACAAAGGAGGTGAGCCTTTGAGGCTCACCGCCAGGTGTGACAATTCCTGCCTGGGGGAGGTGTTAGCATCTCCACCCAGTGCAGGCTTTGTTACTGGCCTCAGAGTGACAAAGGCACTCTCCCCATGGGGCCAGCAACATGTCTCGGTTTGTGGCAGGCTGCTAGAACTAGTCAGCCTACACAGACAGTCGGTTAAGTTTCAGGGGGCACCTCTAAGGTGCCCTCTGTGGTGTATTTTACAATAAAATGTACACTGGCATCAGTGTGCATTTATTGTGCTGAGAAGTTTGATACCAAACTTCCCAGTTTTCAGTGTAGCCATTATGGTGCTGTGGAGTTCGTGTAAAACAGACTCCCAGACCATATACTCTTATGGCTACCCTGCACTTACAATGTCTAAGGTTTTGCTTAGACACTGTAGGGGCACAGTGCTCATGCACTGGTACCCTCACCTATGGTATAGTGCACCCTGCCTTAGGGCTGTAAGGCCTGCTAGAGGGGTGTCTTACCTATACTGCATAGGCAGTGAGAGGCTGGCATGGCACCCTGAGGGGAGTGCCATGTCGACTTACTCATTTTGTTCTCACTAGCACACACAGGCTTGTAAGCAGTGTGTCTGTGCTGAGTGAGGGGTCTCTAGGGTGGCATAAGACATGCTGCAGCCCTTAGAGACCTTTCTTGGCATCAGGGCCCTTGGTACTAGAAGTACCAGTTACAAGGGACTTATCTGAATGCCAGGGTGTGCCAATTGTGGATACAATGGTACATTTTAGGGGAAGGAACACTGGTGCTGGGGCCTGGTTAGCAGGGTCCCAGCACACTTCTCAGTCAAGTCAGCATCAGTATCAGGCAAAAAGTGGGGGGTAACTGCAACAGGGAGCCATTTCTTTACACAAGCCCCCCCCAGCCCACAGGCCAGGAGACTCAGCCAACGCTGGAAGAGTCTTCCTAGTCTGTCAGGCGAGGAAGAGTAGAGGAAATGGCTGGTTTGTTGCAGGGCCTACTCTGCCTTACATCCTCCTGTTCAGGTCATTCCCTCTGGGGAACTGACCCACTTCCACAGTGATAGGACCTAGTCTGAACTGCCTCTTGTCTGTGCTTTTTATGTCTTCACCCATTCTCTCTATTTTGAGGTCAGAGGTATCCACCTCTGCTAATCTTATCTTAGCCAGGGTCACCCCTAGCTTACCCAAAGAGGTTACCCAGAGCTGGAGTAACCCCACCATGACCAACAGGGTCAGGGGGCCTAACTTGTTATTTGGCAGGGGGTCAGACCACCATGCCAAGGATAGTGCAGCCATAAAGGCTAACACCCAGCAGAGGCCACTGACAGCTGTCAGTGCCCAGAACCACACCCTTAGCTCTTCACCTACAAGGGAAGGGGCTAAGTTACAGACTTCTTTGGGTTCAGGGTGCCTGTCTGCTGTATTAGAGTGGGGGCTTACCACATCTTGTAGTAAACACCCTTCTTCCACTCTTTCTTCTGTTAGCTGAGGAGCCACCCACTCAGGCTTAACAGTTGCCTGACTAGCCAGGACTTCTTGTGGGTCAGGTTGGACTTTATCAGAGCCATTTGTGGAGTTCTCCCCTACTGGAGCAGAATCTCCTTGGCTTGCTGTAACCTTGGCTAAAGGTTGTCCACCCTTCCTACTCTGTTTTCTTTTTTTCTTCTTCTGGGGCCTGCTTGCATTTACTGCAGAGGCAGGACTTCCAGAATCCTTGAGAGAGGACTGGCACTGGACCAGTTCCTCTCTTGGGCTCTGACTAACCTCTGGGTAGTCATTTCCAAGGAGACAATCAAGGGGGAGGTCTGTACTGACTACTACCCTTCTCCAGCTAAGAGTGCCACCCACTTCTATGGGTACTAAAGCCACAGGCCTCTTAGTGACCCTGTCTAGGCTAACTCTTACCCTGGCAGTCTCACCTGGGATGTACTGGTTTGAGAGCACCAGCCTGTCATGCACAATAGTGTGACTGGCACAAGTGTCTCTCAGGGCAGTGGTTGGGATTCCATTCACCAGTAGGTGGTGGAAGTGTCTACTTCCCTCTGGAATCTCCAACTCACCTGTTGGGCCCTGTTTCCAGTTGAAGGCTATGAAGACCTCCTCATCTGAGGAGTCATCTCCCATGGCTACACTGGTTACCCCTGGAATCTTGTTCTGGGGTTTGTTTTTGGGACAAGAAGTGTCCTTGGTGTGGTGCCCAGACTGTTTACAGTTGTGGCACCATGCCTTAGTGGCATCCCAGTTCTTACCCTGGTACCCACCTTTGTTTTGGGTTGTGTCTTGGGGCCCACCCACCTGTTCTGGTTTTTGGGGGCCTACAGAGGACTCTTTTTCTTTGTTTCTAGTGTCACCCACTTTCTCCTGGGGAGTTTTTGTAACCCCTTTCTTTTGGTCACCCCCAGTGGAAGTTTTGGTTACTCTAGTCTTGACCCAGTGGTCTGCCTTCTTTCCCAATTCTTGGGGAGAAATTGGACCTAGGTCTACCAGATACTGATGCAACTTTTCATTGAAGCAGTTACTTAAAATGTGTTCTTTCATAAACAAATTATAAAGCCCAACATAGTTACACACTTCATTTCCAGTTAACCAACCATCCAGTGTTTTGACTGAGTAGTCTACAAAATCAACCCAGGTCTGGCTCGAGGATTTTTGAGCCCCCCTGAATCTAATTCTATACTCCTCAGTGGAGAATCCAAAGCCCTCAATCAGGGTACCCTTCATGAGGTCATAAGATTCTGCATCTTTTCCAGAGAGTGTGAGGAGTCTATCCCTACACTTTCCAGTGAACATTTCCCAAAGGAGAGCACCCCAGTGAGATCTGTTTACTTTTCTGGTTACACAAGCCCTCTCAAAAGCTGTGAACCATTTGGTGATGTCATCACCATCTTCATATTTTGTTACAATCCCTTTGGGGATTTTTAGGATGTCAGGAGAATCTCTGACCCTATTTAAGTTGCTGCCACCATTGATGGGACCTAGGCCCATCTCTTTTCTTTCCCTTTCTATGGCTAGGAGCTGCTTTTCCAAAGCCAATCTTTTGGCCATCCTGGCTAACTGGATGTCCTCTTCACTGGGGTTATCCTCAGTGATTTCAGAGGTGTTGGTCTCTCCTGTGAGGGAACCAGCATCTCTGACTATTATTTTTGGAGTCAGGGTTTGAGGGACCCTGTTCTCCCTAGATAGGACTGGTAGGGGGGAATTGTCCTCCAAGTCACTATCCTCTTCCTCTGAGTTGCCACCCTCAGAGGGGTTGGCCTTTTCAAACTCTGCCAAAAGCTCCTGGAGCTGTATTTTGGTAGGTTTGGGGCCCATTGTTATTTTCTTTATTTTACAGAGTGACCTTAGCTCCCTCATCTTAAGATGGAGGTAAGGTGTGGTGTCGAGTTCCACCACAGTCACATCTGTGCTAGACATTTTGCTTCTAAAAGTTGGAATACTTTTTAAGAAACTAAAACTGGTTCTAGAATCTAATTCAAACTTTTACAAACTTTTAAACTCTAAAAGAAATGCTAAACAGGGACTTAACACACAAGGCCCTAGCAGGACTTTTAAGAATTTAGAAAACTTTTCAAATTGCAAAAATCAATTTCTAATGACAATTTTGGAATTTGTCGTGTGATCAGGTATTGGCTGAGTAGTCCAGCAAATGCAAAGTCTTGTATCCCACCGCTGCCACCAATGTAGGAAGTTGGCTCTGTATGTGCTATTTCAAAGTAAGGAATAGCATGCACAGAGTCCAAGGGTTCCCCTTAGAGGTAAAATAGTGGTAAAAATAGATAATACTAATGCTCTATTTTGTGGTAGTGTGGTCGAGCAGTAGGCTTATCCAAGGAGTAGTGTTAAGCATTTGTTGTACATACACATAGACAATAAATGAGGTACACACACTCAGAGACAAATCCAGCCAATAGGTTTTTATATAGAAAAATATCTTTTCTTAGTTTATTTTAAGAACCACAGGTTCAAATTCTACATGTAATATCTCATTCGAAAGGTATTGCAGGTAAGTACTTTAGGAACTTCAAATCATCAAAATTGCATGTATACTTTTCAAGTTATTGACAAATAGCTGTTTTAAAAGTGGACACTTAGTGCAATTTTCACAGTTCCTAGGGGAGGTAAGTTTTGATTAGTTTTACCAGGTAAGTAAGACACTTACAGGGTTCAGTTCTTGGTCCAAGGTAGCCCACCGTTGGGGGTTCAGAGCAACCCCAAAGTCACCACACCAGCAGCTCAGGGCCGGTCAGGTGCAGAGTTCAAAGCGGTGCCCAAAACACATAGGCTAGAATGGAGAGAAGGGGGTGCCCCGGTTCCGGTCTGCTTGCAGGTAAGTACCCGCGTCTTCGGAGGGCAGACCAGGGGGGTTTTGTAGGGCACCGGGGGGGACACAAGTCCACACAGAAATTTCACCCTCAGCGGCGCGGGGGCGGCCGGGTGCAGTGTAGAAACAAGCGTCGGGTTCGCAATGTTAGTCTATGAGAGATCTCGGGATCTCTTCAGCGCTGCAGGCAGGCAAGGGGGGGGTTCCTCGGGGAAACCTCCACTTGGGCAAGGGAGAGGGACTCCTGGGGGTCACTCCTCCAGTGAAAGTCCGGTCCTTCAGGTCCTGGGGGCTGCGGGTGCAGGGTCTCTCCCAGGTGTCGGGACTTAGGTTTCAGAGAGTCGCGGTCAGGGGAAGCCTCGGGATTCCCTCTGCAGGCGGCGCTGTGGGGGCTCAGGGGGGACAGGGTTTGGTACTCACAGTATCAGAGTAGTCCTGGGGTCCCTCCTGAGGTGTCGGATCTCCACCAGCCGAGTCGGGGTCGCCGGGTGCAGTGTTGCAAGTCTCCCGCTTCTTGCGGGGAGCTTGCAGGGATCTTTAAAGTTGCTGGAAACAAAGTTGCAGCTTTTCTTGGAGCAGGTCCGCTGTCCTCGGGAGTTTCTTGTCTTTTCGAAGCAGGGGCAGTCCTCAGAGGATGTCGAGGTCGCTGGTCCCTTCGGAAGGCGTCGCTGGAGCAGGATCTTTGGAAGGCAGGAGACAGGCCGGTGAGTTTCTGGAGCCAAGGCAGTTGTCGTCTTCTGGTCTTCCGCTGCAGGGGTTTTCAGCTGGGCAGTCCTTCTTCTTGTTGCAGGAATCTAATTTTCTAGGGTTCAGGGTAGCCCTTAAATACTAAATTTAAGGGCGTGTTTAGGTCTGGGGGGTTAGTAGCCAATGGCTACTAGCCCTGAGGGTGGGTACACCCTCTTTGTGCCTCCTCCCAAGGGGAGGGGGACACAATCCTAACCCTATTGGGGGAATCCTCCATCTGCAAGATGGAGGATTTCTAAAAGTTAGAGTCACCTCAGCTCAGGACACCTTAGGGGCTGTCCTGACTGGCCAGTGACTCCTCCTTGTTTTTCTCATTATCTTCTCCGGCCTTGCCGCCAAAAGTGGGGGCCGGGCCGGAGGGGGCGGGCAACTCCACTAGCTGGAGTGTCCTGCTGGGTTGGCACAAAGGAGGTGAGCCTTTGAGGCTCACCGCCAGGTGTGACAATTCCTGCCTGGGGGAGGTGTTAGCATCTCCACCCAGTGCAGGCTTTGTTACTGGCCTCAGAGTGACAAAGGCACTCTCCCCATGGGGCCAGCAACATGTCTCGGTTTGTGGCAGGCTGCTAGAACTAGTCAGCCTACACAGACAGTCGGTTAAGTTTCAGGGGGCACCTCTAAGGTGCCCTCTGTGGTGTATTTTACAATAAAATGTACACTGGCATCAGTGTGCATTTATTGTGCTGAGAAGTTTGATACCAAACTTCCCAGTTTTCAGTGTAGCCATTATGGTGCTGTGGAGTTCGTGTAAAACAGACTCCCAGACCATATACTCTTATGGCTACCCTGCACTTACAATGTCTAAGGTTTTGCTTAGACACTGTAGGGGCACAGTGCTCATGCACTGGTACCCTCACCTATGGTATAGTGCACCCTGCCTTAGGGCTGTAAGGCCTGCTAGAGGGGTGTCTTACCTATACTGCATAGGCAGTGAGAGGCTGGCATGGCACCCTGAGGGGAGTGCCATGTCGACTTACTCATTTTGTTCTCACTAGCACACACAGGCTTGTAAGCAGTGTGTCTGTGCTGAGTGAGGGGTCTCTAGGGTGGCATAAGACATGCTGCAGCCCTTAGAGACCTTTCTTGGCATCAGGGCCCTTGGTACTAGAAGTACCAGTTACAAGGGACTTATCTGAATGCCAGGGTGTGCCAATTGTGGATACAATGGTACATTTTAGGGGAAGGAACACTGGTGCTGGGGCCTGGTTAGCAGGGTCCCAGCACACTTCTCAGTCAAGTCAGCATCAGTATCAGGCAAAAAGTGGGGGGTAACTGCAACAGGGAGCCATTTCTTTACAAGGGGGTATAAGGCTGAGATAGTGGATGCACCCAATGGAGTTGCCCCTTGGGGAGGGCTCCCGACACCAGAAACGCAGGCTGACGATTGCACCAGCAAACCACACTAGGACATGAGCGACAGGGCAGAGATGGCCACGCGCTGACACAACAATGTAATGGGAGAATGAAGGAAGATAGTCTGGTCCCCCCATATAATACAATCCCCTGTGGAGGACTTCCCCCAGTTAACGCAGGAGCCATCCACAAGAAGCCATCATGTTTATATACAATTTAATATTGAGTTGAGCTGCTATGCGGACATATACAATAAAGGTGTAACACAGAATCATAGGGCATAGGACCCATTGAAACAGGAACGCCAAAGATTAGATCTAAGGAGAAATAGAGACCTAGAGAAGCTCAAAATGAACATTAAGTCGAGATACAAAACACGGAGCGAAAAGGAATACGTCCGAACCCGACAGCGGAAAAAAACAATCTAAGATGGAGTCGACGCCCATGCGCAATGGAGCCGAAGAGGGAGGAGTCCTTCGGTCCCGTGACCAAAAAAGACTTCTTCAAAGAAAAACAACTTGTAATACTCCGAGCCCAACACCAGGCAGCGGACTGTGCTAAACATGTGAATCTGCAGCGACTAATGCCACGAACAGATGTACACTGGGTAAGTGACATTTTCAATATATATGTATCTTTAAAACAATGTGTATGATAAGAACAAGATGTTACCACTGATGGATTTGCATAATGTAAAGCAGTGAATTGTTAATAAAAAAAAATATATACTTAAAAAAAAAAAAAATTGAGTTATAGTTGGGGTGGAATATACATATCATCTGTCAATGGATAGGTAGGTAGCTATCCTGATGCATGTTTTGATTGGTGGAGTGTGAATGTGCAGCCTGGATGAGGAGGAGTGCATTTGTCTTGCATGAGGTTCGATGGGACTCCAGTTGTGACTTATGATGCTACTTCTCAACCTATGCCTTGAGCGTGGTAAAGGAATATGGGATGGACAGCATAGGGCAGAAAATAAAATAAAAAAGAATTACATGTTTATATTAGATTTGCACTATTTGTATGCATAATTTATATTCTAATTAGCATTCTTTCACCTTCTTTATATTCACTCTGATTATTGTTATATATAATTTGTACATTGGATTTTTGGAATATATACATACTGTATTGTATATTGTTGCTATTTTCTGGTTTCAAAAATGTAATGAATGTAAAAAAGTACAATAAAGCAGCCTTGCACGTGGAGCACACATGACATCATAAATCAGCCGTTGGTTGATCACTCTTATCTGCAGGAAACACAGATCTTAGCTGCCTTTTGAACAAGAGAATAAGGAAAAGAATCAGTTTCAGTCCTGAAAAAAAATTGATTGCTATGGGTAGTAGACGAATGTGAGCACATTGACTTATGACATTTTATGGTTACTCATGAATTTGAAAATAGGTTTTATCTGCATTTGTTAGCATTACAGCACTACGGTGGGGAGAATTTTAAAATACTTTTTGTTGACTTGTTTTTGTGTTTCTAAATATGTGTGTGATTGGGGTGTGGTTCTGATTAGTTATTACTTGCTCTCTTGTCCTCTTTGATCTTGTGGGGAGAAAATTAAGTTTACTTAGCTTGCGGACCATTCGGGTGGTAATTTTTAGCCAAGAACTTTTGAGTTTTTAATTATTTTTATTTAATTTTTTTAAATATGTACTATATACTTATTTAAAGGGGCTTTCAGCCAGCTTTCTTTATCCATTGTTTTTTTTTGTTTTTTTTGTCAGTCACGTTTTGCTCCCTCCACTAAAGTATACAGCAGGGTCAGCCCACTGCAGCCACTGGATATCTTCGAATAGCTGTATTTTGCTCCTTCACACACAAGCCAGTTCTCTTCTGTGCCAATGTTTTTCTTGCCATTGTTTGGAGGGAAAGGAAGAAGGAAGAACTTGGCCCTCTTCCCGTGGCCAATTTTGGTCGCGGGGACCTCTTTCTCTGGGGCTTGCTGCTGTTAAAGGTTGGTGCCCATCCAGGGCACCTTCCAAACTGTTGTTGGGGGAAGCAGGGGGAGCACGAAGGCCCCCTGGCTCCAGCCAGCTTCTTGCATGCAGCACCTAATGCAGCGATGTGGGCAGAGAAACAGACCAAATGTCTGCACCCAGCAGGCGGGAGCATTCATAAAGTTCCTGCCTGATGGACGCGGACTTGGTATTTGCTTCTGCTTGGCAGGAGATTTGAGGCATACCTGCAGCTGGTGGTATTCCTACCTGGAGAGCAAGGCACATACTCAATGACACAGATGTGTGTTTAATTGGTATCTGCTGCAGGTATGCAGGTGGTGAGATAATGGAGAATTAGTGCAACGTATGGACTGTGAAAAGGGAGGGGGGCATTGCACTGGAGGAAGAGACCCACTTCATGGTCCTTATTGCTAGAAGAGTGAGGGGAGGTGGAGGGATAAGCAGAGGGAACATTTTCGTCCAATGGGCAGTGGTCTTGCACCAAAGATAGAGTGCCTGAGCTTTTGTAGTGTGTGGTATTGCATTGAAGTATTTCTCATTTCCAAAGTAAAGCACTAGACTGGACAATCAAGTTATTACGCTAGTCCATAGTTGAGTGCTGAGCTGCTTGTATACCTACACTAACCTCCTTGAGAAGCCTGTGACTGTGCACCAGGACCAACAATGAGAGTGAAGCGCCAAAGGTGTTGGACTTGGCCTAGTTTGGAGCACCAAAGTAGGATGAGCCCTAGGACTTCAGTCAAATGCCCTTTGTCTCCATGACTCTGGGCCAAGAGCCCATGCTTACCTCATGGCTCCCTGGCCGGTGCCTTACAGGATCAACATAAAAGGTGTCTCCTCAGAAATGTAAAACAGAAAAGCCCTTCACCCCCTGCATGTTCTCCCTGTGGTGATGTCATTATCCACTGAATGGTCACTGATGTCCTGTAAGGGACATAAAAGTTAAAGCTTAGCTGTAGTGATTTTGGCTAGGAGCAGATGGGCTAGTGTGCAGTACTAACTAGGTTGATTCTAGGGTGCTTGTTCTATTAGGGGCCTGTATTTAAGAATCTACAGGGGACATTTATTTTTTTCCAGTGTTGGGGGTAAACCACAACATCCAGCCAGGATCAACTGAGATCTGGTCCTTTAGAGTTTAGAACCAATCGGTAATACTTTCTCAGTGGTAAGTGCTTAGAAAAAAAAAAAGAAAAAATCACAGCCTCCGGTTCCCTCTGAGGCTGCACAGTGCAGACTCTCCTTTCTTATTTACAAAAGGGAGTGAGCAGCAGACTCGTCTTTCTTATTTACAAAAGGGAAAAAGCAGCAGCCCAACCCAAAAGGTTATCGTACTGCACAGATTCCTCCTGGACCGCTGGGCTGTGGCTGCTCGGGCTGCCCTCAAGCATGTCCTTTAGTCAGCTGCCACTTGTGCAGGTCTTCCTATGGATCAGAACAGCTCCCCCTGGCAGGCGCAGTACAGTTAATCGGCAGCCAAACATTCTACACATCTTTCTGGCAATTTACAGGGCATTTCAGGCACTTATACTCTGCTTCAAGGGATATTAAATCGCTAGATCTTTGTTTTTATTTGTTAGTCCTGTTAGCACATTTGTGAAGAATGACAGCCTACAGACTCGACTTATCTGGAATTGTTTTGAAATATGACTGGCAAGCTGTAAATCAATAAAATGTATTCACTCAAGGATTATGTTACTAAAATGAAATAAGATTGAGTGGATGGACAATTAATGAGAATCAGAGAAGCTTTTTTGCACAGAAATGTGAACGTTTAATTGAGGGAAATGCTGTCCATTGACTTAAAGAATGATTGTTTATTCCCTTTAAGTGTTCAAGTGCCTGTTGACACTTTCTCAAAGATGTGCTTCAGCAATCTCAATATGGACCACAGGACCCCTACGGTTCAGCCACAGCAGACAGCGTAGTTGTGTTTAGCCAATGAGAAATTGCATGCCATTTGGCAGAGAACTGTGAGGGCCCAGACAGGCATTTGCCCCATGAAAGAAAGTAAAAATCATAAAGACATACTCTAACCAAGGTTAGTTTAAGGGAAATAATTTGAGTTCACTGACGCTGTCCCTTTAAAGCTGTAGTCTGAATCACACTGCATGCTCAAGACATTGTTATATGTTCCTTTGTAGCCATGAGAAATGGTTCTAAAATTAAAAAAAAAACTATTTTGTGTTTAAGGCAGGGGACCATTGTCAATGGCATTATATTAGTAATCAATCAGGATTTATAAAGTGCAGCTAATCACCCAATAGAATATCCAGGCGCTTGAAGGCCAATGAAGCTTATTCGAACAGCCAGGTTTAGAGGGCCATTCAGTATTCCAGAAGTGAGATGATGGTCCGTGTAGGAAGTTGGCTCTGTATGCACTATTTCAAAGTAAGGAATAGTATGCACAGAGTCCAAGGGTTCCCCTTAGAGGTAAGATAGTGGCAAAAAGAGATAATACTAATGCTCTATTTTGTGGTAGTGTGGTCGAGCAGTAGGCTTATCAAAGGAGGAGTGTTAAGCATTTGTTGTACATACACAAGCAATAAATGAGGAACACACACTCCGAGACAATTCCAGGCCAATAGGTTTTTGTATAGAAAAATATATTTTCTTAGTTTATTTTAAGAACCACAGGTTCAAATTTTACATGTAATACTTCAAATGAAAGGTATTGCAGGTAAGTACTTTAGGAACTTTGAATAATCACAATAGCATATATACTTTTCAAATAAATCACATATAGCTATTTTAAAACTAGACACTTAGTGCAATTTTCACAGTTCCTAGGGGGAGTAAGAGTTTGTTAGTTCTTGCAGGTAAGTAAACCACCTACGGGGTGCAAGTTTGGGTCCAAGGTAGCCCACCGTTGGGGGTTCAGAGCAACCCCAAAGTTACCACACCAGCAGCTCAGGGCCGGTCAGGTGCAGAGTTCAAAGTGGTGCCCAAAACGCAAAGGCTTCAATGGAGAAGGGGGTGCCCTGGTTCCAGTCTGCCAGCAGGCAAGTACCCGCGTCTTCGGAGGGCAGACCAGGGGGGTTTTGTAGGGCACCGGGGGGGGACACAAGTTAGCACAGAAAGTACACCCTCAGCAGCACGGGGGCGGCCGGGTGCAGTGTGCAAACACACGTCGGGTTTGTCGTTGAAATCAATGGGAGACCAAGGGGTCTCTTCAGCGATGCACGCAAGGGGGGGGGCTCCTCGGGGTAGCCACCACCTGGGCAAGGGAGAGGGCCTCCTGGGGGTAACTCCTGCACTGGAGTTCGGATCCTTCAGGTCCTGGGGGCTGCGGGTTCAGAGTCTTTTCCAGGCGTTGGGATCTGAGAACAGGCAGTCGCGGTCAGGGGAAGCCTCGGGATTCCCTCTGCAGGCGTCGCTGTGGGGGCTCGGGGGGCAACTCTGGCTACTCACGGTCTCGCAGTCGCCATGGAGTCCTCCCTAAAGTGTTTGTTCTCCACAAGTCGAGCCGGGGGCGTCGGGTGCAGAGTAGCAAGTCTCACGCTTCCGGCGGGAAACGCAGCTGTTTTAAAGTTGTTCCTTTGGAAACAAAGTTGCAGTCTTGGGTGAACAGAGCCGCTGTCCTCAGGAGTTCTTGGTCCTTCTAGAGCAGGGCAGTCCTCTGATGATTCAGAGGTCGCTGGTCCTTGTGGAGAGCGTCGCTGGAGCAGTGTCTTTAGAAGGGGGGAGACAGGCCGGTAGAGCTGGGGCCAAAGCAGTTGGTGTCTCCGTCTCACCTGCAGGGTTTTTCAGCTTAGCAGTCCTCTTCTTCTTCGGTTGCAGGAATCTGAATTCCTAGGTTCTGGGGAGCCCTTAAATACTAAATTTAAGGGCGTGTTTAGGTCTGGGGGGTTAGTAGCCAATGTCTACTAGCCCTGAGGGTGGGCACACCCTCTTTGTGCCCCCTCCCATGGGGAGGGGGGCACATTCCTATCCCTGTTGGGGGAATCCTCCATCCTAAAAGTCAGAGTCACCTCAGCTCAGGACACCTTAGGGGCTGTCCTGACTGGCCAGTGACTCCTCCTTGTTTTTCTCATTATCTCCCCTGGACTTGCCGCCAAAAGTGGGGGCTGTGTCCAGGGGTGGGCATCTCCACTAGCTGGAGTGCCCTGGGGCATTGTAACGCGAAGCCTGAGCCTTTGAAGCTCACTGCTAGGTGTGACAGTTCCTGCAGTGGGGAGGTGTGAAGCACCTCCACCCAGAGCAGGCTTTGTTTCTGTCCTCAGAGAGCACAAAGGCTCTCACCGCATGGGGTCAGAAACTCGTCTCTCAGCAGCAGGCTGGCACAGACCAGTCAGTACTGCAGTGAACAATTGGGTAAAATACAGAGGGCATCTCTAAGATGCCCTCTGTGTGCATTTTTTAATAAATCCAACACTGGCATCAGTGTGGGTTTATTATTCTTAGAAGTTTCATACCAAACTTCCCAGTATTCAGTGTAGCCATTATGGAGCTGTGGAGTTCGTTTTTGACAGACTCCCAGCCTATATACTCTTATGGCTACCCTGCACTTACAATGTCTAAGGTTTTGCTTAGACACTCTAGGGGCATAGTCCTCATGCACCTATGCCCTCACCTGTGGTATAGTGCACCCTGCCTTAGGGCTGTAAAGCCTGTTAGAGGGGTGACTTACCTATGCCATAGGCAGTGTGAGGTTGGCATGGCACCCTGAGGGGAGTGCCATGTCGACTTAGTCATTTTCTCCCCACCAGCACACACAAGCTGGTAAGCAGTGTGTCTGTGCTGAGTGAGGGGTCCCTAGGGTGGCATAAGACATGCTGCAGTCCTTAGAGACCTTCCCTAGCATCATGGCCCTTGGTACCAGGGGTACCAGTTACAAGGGACTTACCTAGGTGCCAGGGTTGTGCCAGTTGTGGAAACAATGGTACATTTTAGGTGAAAGAACACTGGTGCTGGGGCCTGGTTAGCAGGGTCCCAGCACACTTCTCAGTCAAGTCATTATCAGGCAAAAAGTGGGGGGTAACTGCAACAGGGAACCATTTCTTTACCCTCCGTCTGTGCGTGGTGAGGCTGGTCCAGGTTTCTGCCGCAGTGTGAGAGAAGGAGCGCCCTCCACTTCTGCTTCGGTAGATGGGCAAGTGAAAGGGAGGCAGAGCATAAAAGTAAAAGCTATATATTCTTCTTCCTTCTTTGGAACAGCATTGGGCATTGTTCCAATGCGGAGTTTGAACTTCATGAAATTGCTACTATGAAACAAATCTTAGATTGAGCTAATGAATAAAAGTTGAACTTGATACACTGATCATTTCGGCCTTTACCGTATTAAACATTAAAGTTCAAGTCCCTAATGCTTCCCCAAGGTCAGACTACAAAAGATGGTGAAGGTGAGCATCAGTCTCCTTGGTTATCCCTGAAAGTACGCCTTCCCCGCTTCAACATGTTAAGTGCATCTCCTCAAGCTTGCTGGTAAAAGTAGGCATAACTGTAATTGATTTAAGTTGATTCATCACTTTTAGTTTCTATATTTTAAGTTCTCATGCATTTCCTGTCCATCATGTTGAACTGTGACTTTGTCATTATAATATTGTTTTTGTTACATTATTTGACCCCCAGCAGTTTGTAAAAAAGAAAATATATATATATATTTTGCTTAAACTACAGATCATTCTCTGCCACCCATGTTAGTAGCTTTTGGATGCCACACACGTTAATGTTGCAGATGAAACTTGAGGTAACTGCAGAAAGGGCTCTTTGTGAACCTTCCGAAAGTCTGATTTGGTGAAATCATCTTTGATTGTCAAAAGTGCAATTCTGTGGAATTAATGCAGAAAATACTTTCTGAAAGAAATGGAACACACCTGGTATGATATCCAGATGCTAGCAAATTTCAAACTTAATAGAAACAAAAAATAGGCGGAATAAACTGATTTATAATCCCCTTCTTTTAATCCATACTTTCCATTAACAGTGTATTAAAAGCCCACTTAATAACAAATATTGTCCAATTCTAGCCTCCAGTTCTAACCTTACTGAACTCGCGTTTCCTCTGTGCAAACACTGTTCTCTATTTAAGCTTTTTATTGTGGTTTTAATTTGATGTATCTTTTGACAGTTCTTTCAAAAGCAGTCACCCTTATGGTGTTGTTTGTGCTTTATGAATATATATAGTATAGGGGTCAGAATGCCTTAATCTGGCAAGTACAACAGTACAATTTAATATCCGGTAAACCCAAGTCGCCTTTTAGATTAATCATCCTTAGTTTTTTTCAGAAAAGTCTGGCTCCTTTGCAATTACAAATAAAGCTTTTTTTGTTCTCGATTGTTTGACCAAGGCAGTTCTGTTTAAACTTAACAGGATGTTGTGAAAGATGTGAGTAATTTTCCCATTGTATCATAAATCATTAAAGGTATGTTTTCCTATCTTCCAGAAGCAGCAACCAATCTGTATCCTAAAGTTTTAAATGTTCTTTCAGATATTTCTTCCACCTTATGAATGACATTGATGCTTAGATATTGCATTTCATGTTTTATTCTAAGATCTGTGTATTCCATGTTCAATATTTCCAATTCCTTAGTTTTTTTTAGTTGGTTTTACTAGTGAATGTCCAACATCAGTGGAGTTTAGTAATAAATCATCAGTATACATTGCCACTTGGTTACTTAAGAATCCATGCTTAAAAGGAAAGACTTCCTTCTACCAGCTCAATAAACAGGTTAAAGAGAAGGGTAGATAATGGGTAGCCTAGGTGGTTCCCCTTTCCATCTTGAACTTCCGGGTTATTCTGTGGTTACTGGTTTTACAGATCCTTGATCTTTGCTTTGAAATCCAACACCAGTCTTGTTCCTCCATTTTTTTTCTTGATTTCGTAGGTGATTCTTCATTTTCTGCCATTTGTATTTCCATCTCTGTGATGCATCCCGCAACTGTGCAGCCAATATAAGCGATTGTCTGAACTGAAATTTGAGTTTTAACATGGTCATATTTAACCTCATTATAATGTTTGTGTCTCTTTCCATTGCATCTATATTAATTGATATACTTCACCAATAATTGGTTCATGGGTGCAAGACTCATCCTTATGACTTAGCAGAGCTCTGCAGCTGCTGAGTAGAAGGGAGGATGCTAGTACCCACAGCTAATGGCTCTTTTGAGACCTCATAACTGACATCTGATTCTTTGTGCGCCACCCAGAACCATTATCAAAGCCTTACTTGCCAGTGCCTTGATGGGTATTGTTGTCTTCTCTTATGTGCTTCCCACCTTTATCGGCTTTATCAAATTGCACCAGCTTATGACTACTGTTTCGAACCCTGCTGATGGCACTATTTTTAATCTATCTGCTCTATTTTTCTTTGTGATAAGGATGTTAACTTTTTGTGGCATCCCCAACCTAGAATGGGTGCTTTAGGCACTGTTGAACGATCTCAGACCCTGCACCAGCTTCCTTACCAGTTTTGGGTTGCATTATAATGGAACGGGCCTGCCCAACTCCTTTTCCAGTCAGACAATGTGTGGTAAACTTTTTTTGTTTTTTTGTTTACTGTTAATTGTAATTATTTCTATCGGAGTTGCAGCACACAACCAGGCTTTTAGTTTGTGCCATTAGTACAGCCTCACTGGAATTTAGTTCTATATATATATTTTTTGTTTTTTGAGGAGGGAATCAAAATAGTTTGCATCATTTTTATCCAGATCCATCCTGCTCTTTTCAAGGGTTGTTGTTACAAGATTAGAGCTATTTCTGCCATGGCAGATATTGCAGATTATTCCCAATTTTGTCTTGATGCTTGTTATGGTTACTCAAACCTGGAATGTCTTGTGCAACAAGGGCACTTGGTTCCATTTTCATTTCATGGTCTCAGTATTTAATGCCACATTTTTATCAGAGGCGTTGTTGGACAGGCCCTTTCTGCCAGGTCTTCCCCAGATTTTTACCTTGTGTTTCTAAACCCATTTTTCTTGGCATTAGGACTCTGTGCACCTGTTTCCAGGTAACCAGTTCTAAATTGTTTATGCTCTTTTTTTTTTTTTTCTAAAACATGGTATAAATGGCTTACACCCAATTATCACATTAAATTCACATATAAGTCCCTAGTATACGGTATGACGTACTCAGGGCTTGTTTAATAAATACGATAAGTGGATCTGCCACACTTATTCTACCACCCGCTAAAGTAGCACAAAAACATGTCTCAGACCTGCCATTGCAGCCTGCATGTCAGTTTTAAACTGCATTTCTGGCCTGACAAAATTAGCCTTTTGCCTGGCCTAAACCTTCCTTTTTAATGCATTTATGTCACCCCAAGGTAGGCCCTAAAGGCCCAATAGGCAGAGTACGTTGTTTTAAAAAAGTAGGACATGTGTTCTTAAGTCCCGCGTGTCCTGGTATTGAAAAACACTTACATTTGTTTTTCTCTACTCTAAGGCTTACTTCTCCCAATGAATTACATTTTGTTGCCTTATGTTTAATAGGTGCTACTGTTGGATTCGAAACAGGTAGAGAAGTTGTGTATAAACTCACATGAAACTTAATTTAAGATCCTTTCTAATGGTAAAGTCTGATTTTAAGTCTCTGTTCTGAAAATGCCAATTTTAGAAAACTGGAATTTTCTTGTCCTAACCATGTGTGCCTTCTTCCAGTGTCCTGGGTCACATCACTGTCATTGGCTGTGCTGTTGGGCTTTGCATACTCCTCCCAGACAGTGAGACACAAGGGGTCTTGGGGTTGGCAGGATGTGCCTTCCTGCCAGGATGGCTTGGACAGAGCTGCTCATTGCTCCAGTTAAGCTTCAGAGTGCTTGCCTCCAGCTCAAAGAAAACTGATACTAGTATTTTATCACCCCAGACTTCGTGTAGCCTTGGCAGAAGAAGGGAAGAACCTTTCAGAGTCTGATCTAGGTGTAGTATATGGAGTCCGCCAACTTCAAAATCCACACCAGGTGTAAATATTGAACCCCCAGAACACCTCTTCTGTGCACTCGTGGACCTATGGAAGACTTCAGAAGAACTGTCGTGACCCTCAGAGGGCTGCCCTGCTGCTTGAAGAACTATCTTGGTGTCTGAAGGCGAACATGGTCACCTCTTGTACCCAGGACCACAAGAAGTGACTCCAAGGGCTAGTTGGCTGGCCTCCTATGTCAGCTACAGAGACATCATAAGCTCATAAGGCCCTTGAACCCTGCACCTGGCCTTTGCTGAAGTGAGTCCTAACCCCCCCACAAGTGGTGCCTCCCAGGTCCTGGACCCTTGGTTGTGGGGGTAGAGGTGCTAATCCTGCCTAACCTTAAAACTTGGTACTAACTTAAAAAATACTGCCTGGATAATCAACAGAAGACCAGGACCTACCTGCCAACTGATCAGCCAGGTGTGTATTAACGGTTGGCCTCTGCGTTCTTCTCCACAGCAGCAATTCCTGTTCAGCTGAACTTCTCTGTGACTGTATCTATTCTTATGGAGCTTTCTTTGGCTAGAGCCTGCAGTTTTGTCCCACTGGAGGATGTCGACTTCCAAAAAGGTGTCCAAGTCAAAACTTCACTGGGCACGATGGGGGCTGGCTCCCCATCGGCGATAGCTCCTTGGTCTGGAAATCTAGCCTTTTCCTGTTCAGAGTTTTGCCTGCCATCATAAACGGCTTCACCAAGACTTCTTCCAGTCGCTCCCCAGTGACGACGACTCAGAGACAGCCTGCTGCCTTGCCCCAATGAACACTTCCTTCTTCTGGACTTTTCTTTAAAAAAAATGCCCACGTCTGAAAGTAAGCAGAGGTACGCCAAATCCACCCTTTGTATCTGATTCTCACTCCATTGCATGTGCCTTAACGTTTGACTTTGCCCCGGTTTTGTAGGACCAGATACACATGGTTGGCACTTTAAATGTTTTTAGTGAAATCTAGCACCTAAAACATCAAATTGTTTTGGTGTCGTTTAATTTATTAAAATGTTATCTGTCCTTTAAAATTGGTGTGGGGTTTTTCTTGTGTTCTGTTTTCCCTTTATTACTGGTTGTGTGCTGCTCAAATATTTTACTTTGCCTCGAAGTTTGACTGCTTTGTGACAACATACCTGAGAGTTGAGCACATGTTAATTTAGTAATTTATGTGCTTCACTCTGACAAGGATCGTAGTTGTTGCCTGAATGGGCCATCCTCCCTCCTCAACCAATAACTACATTTTTTACATGTATTTATCAGAATACTCAGTTTATTGCATTTACAGTTAGAGATGTTTATGATAGCTAATGTTTTACATAACTTTCTGTTATGGCAGAGTGAGTATCCTTCTGTTGGTTAGTTACTTTAAAATCAGTTTTTCTTCTTGCATAATTATGTCCTTCTGTTATGCTAGTCAGTTGCACAGGGCAAGGAGGCTGTCTACAGAGTCATGGATGTCAGTAGCATTGCTGCCAGTGAGGATGTGCAGCGAGTGCACATAGACTATATACTGTTAGTTATGGAAGTCTGGTTCCCAGCACATCAGACTATGCAGACAGTGCCCATCTCATCCCAGAGAAGTGAATTATCAGGAGGACGTTCGGAGGGAATGGTAGCTGTAGAGTCCAGCCTTCAATCTTGGCACTCTGTGCTTAACTTTATCATTGTCACTTGTTACTCTTGCAGCATCCACCATCGCTCCGACTGTTGTTTCCAGGAGACCTCAATAACGGGGCATATTGCTTTGCCTTCGTGCCAAGCCAAGCTTAGCGGAACAGTGTTTATGGTCCGCTTGCACTGCAACCATCTTGTGGGTAGTTACAGTGAGTCAGTGATTAAACAAATGTATATAATAAGAGTCCTCACATTCCACATTTAGGGAGTAGATCTTCAGCAACTTTCAACTACTTCCATAACTTAATAATTCCATGAATCTAATGTTGTGGGGGTCCTGCTTTCTTGATGCAGGATCGGCAAATGGTGCAGTGCAATCCAGCAGACTCCATTGGTTAATCACCATCTTTTACCTAATGCAGCAAAATAAAAAGTTAGGTAAATAAGAATACATTCTTCTGAAGACTGCTCAGGCATCATAGAATAATGATCAAAATGTTGCTACTCCTATTGCCTTCCTTTGATGCCATTTTAGTAAATGTGGTCAAAAATGTGATTTGGTGACAATGAAGTTTGAACATTGATAGAAGGAGTTATATAAGTGTACAATAGTTGCATCATGTAGCAATGCCATACATAAGCGAGTGAAACACAGTACTATGACAGGGACAATGAAAAGAGGGCTGGCCAGATCTGTGCTTTCTGTCATTAATAGCAATTAATGGGTTAATTTTCCTCTGTGGAGAGTTTAGTATCTCACTTTTAGTAAGCAAGAAGCTAGGGGTACATACTAAATAGATCAGGGCAGTGGTGCAATTAATCAAAACACAAAAACGGGAAAAATTGTGGAAAAAGGTAGGTAGAATATGTTTGTGACTTATATAACATTTTGTTTTTTTGGAAACGTCTGACTTAATTAAAGCAATAAACAAAAATCATGAGCTTAAGTTACAAACATACCATTACTCAGACCACTCACTTTCCTACAGATAATAAGTGTGGAGCAGCCGGATTTTTGATGAAGTGGAAACCTCACATAGCTTGCTTATTCAAAACCCATATACCATACCAAGATAGAAAAGCGAGGACACAAATGGGATTTCAATTAAATCTCACAAACCTCTCAACAGATACAGATTTGGGGTGTTGCTATATTTAAAGCAAGAAATATACCACTTGAGAGTCTCCAAGTTTCAATTGATGCACATAGCAAGTGAGCTGCTGTACAATTTCTGACTGAACAATGCATATTCTTTATTCATGAGATTTATGGACCAGAGACCAATGATCCCTGTATTTTTGATTTCCTCTCTCTAGTTAGCTGGTCGCGCAAAATGATACTGGGAGGATAGCTTAACTTTGTTATTGACCAGACTCAACCTTTTATTCAATTAGTTACTTTGAGAACGAACAAAGATTTTACTTAAATATGTGCTTAGATATTTATGGCGGTCTTCGAACGGAGATGCAAATTAGTTTACTTATTTTTCATCAGTGCCCAGGCTTTATTCATGAAAAGATATGCTATGTATCCCTTCTAATATGATCACATCTGCTAATATTAAAGTATGTCCTGGGAGGTAGACTTATTATTTTACCTTGCAGAAGGAGCTGCTGTACTGCCAGCACATGATTAGCATGACGTAGGAAATTCTGGATTATCATCCAAACTTGCCCCCTCCATTTAATCAATTTAGGATACTTAAAAAACCTATGTACAAGAGATTACTATTGAAGATGTTAGTACCATAAATCAGGTTAGAAAAATTGGTGAAAACAAGGATCTTGTGCCATAAATTGTGAACTTTATAAATTCTACATGCAACAGCAATCGGTAAACTTTTGCTGAATAAAAATGATATATACAAACCGTTGGTAATATACCACCATTGAATCATTAGACATGTATGGGGAAAAAGATGTTGCAGCGTATCTAAGTAGAAGAGAACAAGATATGGCAAAGCAATTGTTTGCCTTTTAGAAAATAAAATACGATGGAAGCACTGTGTAGGAAGTTGGCTCTCTGTGCATACTATTCCTTACTTTGAAATAGTGCATAGAGTCCAAGGGTTCCCCTTAGAGGTAAGATAGTGGCAAAAAGAGATAATACTAATGCTCTATTTTGTGGTAGTGTGGTCGAGCAGTAGGCTTATCTAAGGAGTAGTGTTACTCATTTATTGCCTGTGTATGTACAACAAATGCTTAACACACACTCAGACAATTCCAGGCCAATAGGTTTTTGTATAGAAAAATATATTTTCTTAGTTTATTTTAAGAACCACAGGTTCAAATTTTACATGTAATACTTTAAATGAAAGGTATTGCAGGTAGGTACTTTAGGAACTTTGAATAATCAAAATAGCATATACAGTCTTCACATAAATCACATATAGCTATTTTAAAACTAGACACAGTGCAATTTTCAGCAGTTCCTGGGGGGAGTAAGAGTTTGTTAGTTTTTGCAGGTAAGTAAACCACCTACGGGGTTCAAGTTTGGGTCAAAGGTAGCCCACCGTTGGGGGTTCAGAGCAACCCCAAAGTTACCACACCAGCAGATCAAGGCCGGTCAGGTGCAGAGGTCAAAGTGGTGCCCAAAACGCATAGGCTTCAATGGAGAAGGGGGTACCCTGGTCCCAGTCTGCCAGCAGGTAAGTACCCGCGTCTTCGGAGGGCAGACCAGGGGGGTTTTGTAGGGCACTGGGGGGGGGGGGCACAAGTCAGCACAGAAAGTACACCCTCAGCAGCAGGGGGGGGCGGCCGGGTGCAGTGTGCAAACACGCGTCGGGGTTGTAATTGAAATCAATGGGAGACCAAGAGGTCTCTTTAGCAATGCAGGCAAGGGGGGGGCTCCTCTGGGTAGCCACCACCTGGGCAAGGGAGAGGGCCTCCTGGGGGTCACCCCTGCACTGGAGTTCGGATCCTTCAGGTCCTGAGGGCTGCGGGTGCAGAGTCTTTACCAGGCGTCTGGATCTGAGGAGCAGGCAGTCGCGGTCATGGGGGGGCCACGGGATACCCTCTGCAGGCTTCGCTGTGGGGGCTCAGGGGAGGCAACTCTGGCTACTCACGGTCTCGCAGTCGCCGGGGAGTCCTCCCTGAAATGATTGTTCTCCACAAGTCGGGCCGGGGGCGTCGGGTGCAGAGTAGCAAGTCTCATGCTTCCGGCGGGAAACGCAATTTGGTTTAAGGTTGCTCCTTTGTTACAAAGTTGCAGTCTTGGGTGAACAGAGCCGCTGTCCTCGGGAGTTCTTGGTCCTTCTAGAGCAGGGCAGTCCTCTGAGGATTCAGAGGTCGCTGGTCCCTGGGGAAAGCGTCGCTGGAGCAGTGTCTTTAGAAGTGGGGAGACAGGCCGGTAGAGCTGGGGCCAAAGCAGTTGGTGTCTCTGTCTTCTCTGCAGGGTTTTTCAGCTTAGCAGTCCTCTTCTTCTTAGGTTGCAGGAATCTGAGTTCCTAGGTTCTGGGGAGCCCCTAAATACAGAATTTAGGGGGGTGTTTAGGTCTGGGAGGGCAGTAGCCAATAGCTACTAGCCCTGAGGGTGGCTACACCCTCTTTGTGCCTCCTCCCAAGGGGAGGGGGGGTCACATTCCTATCCCTATTGGGAAATCCTCCATCTGCAAGATGGAGGATTTCTAAAAGTCAGTCACCTCAGCTCAGGTTGCCTTAGGGGCTGTCCTGACTGGCCAGTGACTCCTCCTTGTTTTTCTCATTATCTCCTCCGGCCTTGCCGCCAAAAGTGGGCCCGTGGCCGGAGGGGGTGGGAAACTCCACTAGCTGGAATGCCCTTGGGTGCTGTAACAAAGGGGGTGAGCCTTTGAGGCTCACCGACAGGTGTTACAGTTCCTGCCAGGGGGAGGTGATAAGCATCTCCACCCAGTGCAGGCTTTGTTACTAGCCACAGAGTGACAAAGGCACTCTCCCCATGTGGCCAGCAACATGTCTCGAGTGTGGCAGGCTGCTAAAACCAGTCAGCCTACACGGGTAGTTGGTTAAGGTTTCAGGGGGCACCTCTAAGGTGCCCTCTGGGGTGTATGTTACAATAAAATGTACACTGGCATCAGTGTGCATTTATTGTGCTGAGAAGTTTGATACCAAACTTCCCAGTTTTCATTGTAGCCATTATGGTGCTGTGGAGTACGTGTACGACAGACTCCCAGACCATATACTCTTATGGCTACCCTGCACTTACAATGTCTAAGATTTTGCTTGGACACTGTAGGGGCACAGTGCTCATGCACTGGTGCCCTCACCTGTGGTATAGTGCACCCTGCCTTAGGGCTGTAAGGCCTGCTAGAGGGGTGACTTATCTACACTGCATAGGCAGTGTGAGGTTGGCATGGCACCCTGAGGGGAGTGCCATGTCGACTTACTCGTTTTGTCCTCACCAGCACACACAAGCTGGCAAGCAGTGTGTCTGTGCTGAGTGAGGGGTCCCCAGGGTGGCATAAGCTATGCTGCAGCCCTTAGAGACCTTCCCTGGCATCAGGGCCCTTGGTACCAGGGGTACCAGTTAAAAGGGACATACCTGGATGCCAGGTTGTGTCAATTGTGAAAACAAAAGTACAGGTTAGGGAAAGAACGCTGGTGCTGGGGCCTGGTTAGCAGGCCTCAGCACACTTTCAAGTCAAAACTTAGCATCAGCAAAGGCAAAAAGTCAGGGGGTAACCATGCCAGGAAGGCATTTCCTTACACACTGCTACTGGTGTGCATATTAAGGATGAATGAGGTCAAATAGTCAATGATTTTAAAAGTATTATCAGACCATTTAATATTTTTTATTAGTTTGTACTTTATTGTTATTTGCTTGGATGTGTCTAAAATTAAAGAATATATTGATAGAATAGGTGTCCCACAATTAGAGCTAATTGAAATTGAAACCAGAGACAGAAATTAAAAAGCAGGAAGTTATAACAGCAGTACAGGCTGTAGCTCCACTGAGGACGACAAAATTACCATGGAATTTTAAAACACATTTTCTTCATTGCTTGCCCCTTTGATATCAGGGGTAGCTAGGAAAATTGACAGTGGGACGCAGATAGCATCTTCATGGAATTTTATAAATCTTGTGCTTTGTAAAGACCAGTAAGTCTGACAGTTGTCTCCTGCAACCCATTTCATTCATTCAGGTGCTAAGATTTATTCCAAAGCTTAGCAATGAGACTCGCCCTAGTTTGACCAAAAACTGGCTTCATCATGACCAAGGTAAATTTATCCTTGTGTGGAATACCACAGTACATCAGTAATGCTATGGCTGTGTTTGATGCATCCCAAATGGTGGATCATCGGGCAAAAAAGTATGCTTTTCGATACTGATAAAAGCTTTCTGCTGCTTTAATTTGTAAGTTCTTTGGTTGTTTATATCGAAGATGGGGTTTGGTCACTACATACAGAGTGTTTCTGGCGTTAGACAAATTACCAATTTCCAGGGCAGTGTTACTGGGGAATATTTCCGCCAAGATTATAATTTCACTTGGTACTAGACAAGGTTGCACAATTTTGCCAGTGTTATTTGTTTTTACTTTGGTTTGTGAATTGGTGTACATGGATAAAGTTAACATTTGAACCTGTAATCATTGACCGTGTTGATATTGAAGGTCTTAGCTTATGCTGATCGCAGTATGGTTTATTTTACCAGTGTTGCCAAGACTGCTTTTACAATAGAGAAGGAATCCGATCCATTTGGGCAGATCTCTTATTAAAAACTAAACCCTGGGAAGATACAAATCCTTCTAAACTGCTGACAATATTTTATATATTCGTGGATAGTCCAAGAAGCAACCTATTGTGTTGTCAAAATTAACTATGATTTTTATAATAAAAAAAAAATCCACTACATGGCTACGTACCTGGGATCAGCTTCAGATAAGAATGATAGCCTTATGCAACATCATTAAAATTGACATTTTCCCGAAATTTCTTGTATTTATTTTTTCAGTCCTCCTACTCATCTCCACAATGTTATTTAATAGACTCATCTTAGCAGCCAATAATTTTATGTGGGTGTATTGTAGAGCAATGAGAGCCTTACATGTCTGAAGCTTCTTTAACAAATGATTTTCCCGAATTTAAATTCTACTACTGGGTTGTGATGGCAGCTATGATGGCTCAAAGAAAGCACTGTTTTATTGCAAGAGCTCCTTAAGATTTTTTTTATATGATGATTCGATTAAGCTTGGTCCTGAATACAGCTTGTTTTTTCTGAAATACTTTAATCAAAGTTACTGTAGGAGGGTTCACCCTAAGGTCATTCAGGGGGTTCAAAGTATTTGGCATAAATGAACCAAACTGTCTAGTGTCCCATTAATGGTATAGCGAAATGGGTTCTACCCTTTTACTCCCCAGATTGTTTTTTGATTCCCCCCCCCCCCCCGTAGGAAGTTGGCTCTGTATGTACTATTTCAAAGTAAGAAATAGCATGCACAGAGTCCAAGGGTTCCCCTTAGAGGTAAGATAGTGGTAAAAAGAGATAATTCTAATGCTCTATTTTGTTGTAGTGTGGTCGAGCAGTAGGCTTATCAGAGAGTAGTGTTAAGCATTTGTTTTATACACACAGGCAATAAATGGGGAACACACACTCAAAGACAATTCCAGGCCAATAGGTTTTTATATAGACAAATATATTTTCTTAGTTTATTTTAAGAACCACAGGTTCAAGATTTACAAACAATACTTTAAATGAAAGGTATTTCACTTAGGAACTTTGAATTAGCAAAATAGCATATACAGTTTTCACACAAATGGCAATAAGCTATTTTAAAACTGGACACAGTGCAATTTTCAACAGTTCCTGAGGGAGGTGAGTGTTTGTTAGTTTTGCAGGTAAGTAAACCACCTACAGGGTTCAAAGTTGGTGTTGGAAGTTGGCTCTGTATGCACTATTACAAAGTAAGGAATAGTATGCACAGAGTCCAAGGGTTCCCCTTAGAGGTAAGATAGTGGCAAAAAGAGATACTACTAATGCTCTATTTTGTGGTAGTGTGGTCGAGCAGTAGGCTTATCAAAGGAGTAGTGTTAAGCATTTGTTGTACATACACACAGGCAATAAATGAGGAACACACACTCAGAAACAATTCCAGGCCAATAGGTTTTGTTATAGAAAAATATATTTTCTTAGTTTATTTTAAGAACCACAGGTTCAAATTCTACATGTAATATCTCATTTGAAAGGTATTGCATGTAAGTACTTTAGGAACTTTGAATAATTACAGTAGCATATATACTTTTGACATAAAACACAAATAGCTGTTTTAAAAGTGGACACAGTGCAATGTTCACAGTTCCTGGGGGAGGTAAGTTATTGTTAGTTTTAGCAGGTAAGTAAATCACTTACAAGTCTCAGGTTTGGGTCCAAGGTAGCCCACCGTTGGGGGTTCAGAGCAACCCCAAAGTTACCACACCAGCAGCTCAGAGCCGGTCAGGTGCAGAGTTCAAAGTGGTGCCCAAAACGCATAGGCTTCAATGGAGAGAAGGGGGTGCCCCGGTTCCAGTCTGCCAGCAGGTAAGTACCCGCGTCTTCGGAGGGCAGACCAGGGGGGTTTTGTAGGGCACCAGGGGGGACACAAGTCCACACAAAAAGTACACCCTCAGCGGCACTGGGGCGGCCGGGTGCAGTGTAGAAACAAGCGTTGGGTTTTCAATGGAAATCAATGAGAGATCAAGGGATCTCTTCAGCTTTGCAGGCAGGCAAGGGGGGGGGCTCCTCGGGGTAGCCACCACCTGGGCAAGGGAGAGGGCCTCCTGGGGGTCGCTCCTGCACAGGAGTTCCGTTCCTTTAGGTGCTGGGGGCTGCGGGTGCAGGGTCTTTTCCAGCCGTCGGGAAATGGAGTTCAGACAGTTGCGGTCAGGGGGAGCCTGGGGATTCCCTCTGCAGGCGTCGCTGTGGGGGCACAGGGGGGACAACTTTGGTTACTCACAGTCGTAGAGTCGCCGGAGGGTCCTCCCTGAAGCGTTTTTTCTCCACCAGTCGAGTCTGGGTCGCCGGGTGCAGTGTTGCAAGTCTCACGCTTCTTGCGGGGAGTTGCAGGGGTCTTTAAATCTGCTCCTTCGAAACAAAGTTGCAGTCTTTTTGGAGCAGTACCGCTGTCCTCAGGAGTTTCTTGGTCTCTTGCAAGCAGGGCAGTCCTCTGAGGATTCAGAGGTCGCTGGTCCTGGAGAAAGCGTCGCTGGAACAGGGTTCTTTAGAAGGCAGGAGACAGGCCGGTAGGACTGGGGCCAAAGCAGTTGGTGTCTTCTTTCTTCTTCTGCAGGGGTTTTCAGCTCAGCAGTCTTCTTCTTCGGTAAGTTGCAGGAATCTAAATTCTTAGGTTCAGGGGGGCCCTTAAATACTAAATTTAAGGGCGTGTTTAGGTCTGGGGGGTTAGTAGCCAATGGCTACTAGCCCTGAGGGTGAGTACACCCTCTTTGTGCCTCCTCCCAAGGGGAGGGGGTCGCATCCCTAATCCTATTGTGGGAATCCTCCATCTGCAAGATGGAGGATTTCTAAAAGTTGGAGTCACTTCAGCTCAGGACACCTTAGGGGCTGTCCTGACTGGCCAGTGACTCCTCCTTGTTTTTCTCATTATTTTCTCCGGCCTTGCTGCCAAAAGTGGGGGCCGGGGCCAGAGGGGGCGGGCAACTCCACTAGCTGGAGTGTCCTGCGGTGCTGGCACAAAGGGGTGAGCCTTTGAGGCTCACCGCCAGGTGTGACAGCTCCTGCCTGGGGGAGGTGTTAGCATCTCCACCCAGTGCAGGCTTTGTTACTGGCCTCAGAGTGACAAAGGCACTCTCCCCATGGGGCCAGCAACATGTCTCTAGTGTGGCAGGCTGCTGGAACCAGTCAGCCTACACAGATAGTTGGTTAAGGTTTCAGGGGGGCACCTCTAAGGTGCCCTCTGGGGTGTATTTTACAATAAAATGTACACTGGCATCAGTGTGCATTTATTGTGCTGAGAAGTTTGATACCAAACTTCCCAGTTTTCAGTGTAGCCATTATGGTGCTGTGGAGTTTGTGTAAAACAGACTCCCAGACCATATACTCTTATGGCTACCCTGCACTTACAATGTCTAAGGTATTGCTTAGACACTGTAGGGGCACAGTGCTCATGCACTGGTGCCCTCACCTATGGTATAGTGCACCCTGCCTTAGGGCTAGAGGGGTGACTTATCTGTACCTGCATAGGCAGTGAGAGGCTGGCATGGCACCCTGAGGGGAGTGCCATGTCGACTTACTCGTTTTGTTCTCACCAGCACACAAGCTGGCAAGCAGGGTGTTTGTGCTGAGTGAGGGGTCTCCAGGGTGGCATAAGATATGCTGCAGCCCTTAGAGTCCTTCCTTGGCATCAGGGCCCTTGGTACCCGGGGTACCATTTACAAGGGACTTATCTGGATGCCAGGGTGTGCCAATTGTGGATACAAAAGTACAGGTTAGGGAAAGAACACTGGTGCTGGGGCCTGGTTAGCAGGCCTCAGCACACTTTCAATTCAAAACATAGCATCAGCAAAGGCAAAAAGTCAGGGGGTAACCATGCCAAGGAGGGATTTCCTTACACAACACCCCCCCCCCCCCCCAAACGAAAGAGGATGAGACTAACCTTTCCCAAGAGAGTCTTCATTTTCTAAGTGGAAGAACCTGGAAAGGCCATCTGCATTGGCATGGGCAGTCCCAGGTCTGTGTTCCACTATAAAGTCCATTCCCTGTAGGGAGATGGACCACCTCAACAGTTTTGGATTTTCACCTTTCATTTGCATCAGCCATCTGAGAGGTCTGTGGTCAGTTTGAACTAGGAAGTGAGTACCAAAAAGGTATGGTCTCCGCTTCTTCAGGGACCAAACCACAGCAAAGGCCTCCCTCTCAATGGCACTCCAACGCTGCTCCCTGGGGAGTAACCTCCTGCTAATGAAAGCAACAGGCTGGTCAAGGCCATCATCATTTGTTTGGGACAAAACTGCCCCTATCCCATGTTCAGAGGCATCTGTGTGCACAATGATCTGATTGGAGTAATCTGGAGCTTTTAGAACTGGTGCTGTGCACATAGCTTGTTTCAGGGTGTCAAAGGCCTGTTGGCATTCTACAGTCCAGTTTACTTTCTTGGGCATTTTCTTGGAGGTGAGTTCTGTGAGGGCTGTCACAATGGATCCATATCCCTTCACAAACCTCCTGTAGTACCCAGTCAAGCCAAGGAATGCCCTGACTTGAGTCTGGGTTTTTGGAGCTGCCCAGTCCAGAATAGTCTGGATCTTAGGCTGGAGTGGCTGAACCTGGCCTCCACCTACAAGGTGTCCCAAGGTGTCCCAAGTAAACCACAGTTCCCTGGCCTATCTGGCATTTGGATGCCTTGATAGAGAGGCCTGCAGATTGCAGAGCCTTCAAAACCTTCTTCAGGTGGACCAGGTGATCCTGCCAGTTGGAGCTAAAGACAGCAATATCGTCAAGATAAGCTGCACTGAAGGACTCCAAGCCAGCAAGGACTTGATTCACCAACCTTTGGAAGGTGGCAGGAGCATTCTTTAAACCAAAGGGCATAACAGTGAACTGATAATGCCCATCAGGTGTGGAGAATGCTGTCTTTTCTTTTGCTCCAGGGGCCATTTTGATTTGCCAGTACCCTGCTGTGAAGTCAAAGGTACTTAAGAATTTGGCAGCCCCTAATTTATCAATCAGCTCATCAGCTCTAGGAATGGGATGGGCATCTGTCTTGGTGACCGAGTTAAGTCCTCTGTAGTCCACACAAAACCTCATCTCTCTCTTTCCTTCTTTGGTGTGAGGTTTGGGGACTAAGACCACTGGGCTAGCCCAGGGGCTGTCAGAGTACTCAATTACTCCCAATTCCAGCATCTTGTGGACTTCCACCTTGATGCTTTCCTTAACTTGATCAGACTGTCTGAAGATTTTGTTTTTGACAGGCATGCTGTCTCCTGTGTCCACATCATGGGTACACAGGTGTGTCTGACCAGGGGTTAGGGAAAAGAGCTCAGCAAACTGTTGTAGGACCTTCCTACAGTCAGCTTGCTGTTGGCCAGAGAGGGTGTCTGAATAGATCACTCCATCCACTGAGCCATCTTTAGGGTCTGATGAGAGGAGATCAGGGAGAGGCTCACTCTCAGCTTCCTGGTCCTCATCTGTTACCATCAACAGATTTACATCAGCCCTGTCATGGAAGAGTTTTAGGCGGTTTACATGGATCACCCTATCGGGGTTCCTGCTTGTGCCTAGGTCCACCAGGTAGGTGACCTGACTCTTCTTTTCCAGGATTGGGTAAGGGCCACTCCATCTGTCCTGAAGTGCCCTGGGAGCCACAGGCTCCAAAACCCATACTTTCTGCCCTGGTTGAAATTCCACCAGTGCAGCCTTTTGGTCATCCCAACACTTCTGGAGCTGTTGGCTGGCCTCAAGGTTTTTGCTTGCCTTTTCCATGTACTCTGCCATCCTTGAGCGAAGGCCAAGTACATAGTCCACTATGTCTTGTTTAGGCTCATGAAGAGGTCTCTCCCAGCCTTCTTTAACAAGAGCAAGTGGTCCCCTTCAATGGTTTTCAATGAGAGACCAAGGGATCTCTTCAGCGGTGCAGGCAGGCAAGGGGGGGGCTCCTCTGGGTAGCCACCACCTGGGCAAGGGAGAGGGCCTCCTGGGGGTCACTCCTGCACTGAAGTTCCGTTCCTTCAGGTGCTGGGGGCTGCGGGTGCAGGGTCTTTTCCAGCCGTCGGGATTTCAGTCAGGCAGTCGCGGTCAGGGGGAGCCTGGGGATTCCCTCTGCAGGCGTCGCTGTGGGGGCTCAGGGGGGTCAACTCTGGCTACTCACGGGCTCGCAGTCGCCGGGGAGTCCTCCCTATAGCGTTGGTTCTCCACAAGTCGAGTCGGGTGCAGAGTACAAAGTCTCACGCTTCCGGCGGGAAACAGTGTTCGTTAAAAGTTGCTTCTTTGTTGCAAAGATGTTTCTTCTTTGGAGCAGAGCCGCTGTCCTCGGGAGTTCTTGGTCCTTTTAGATGCAGGGTAGTCCTCTGAGGCTTCAGAGGTCACTGGACCCTGTGGAACGCATCGCTGTTGCAGTTTTTCTTGAAGTGGGGAGACGGGCCGGTAGAGCTGGGGCCAAAGCAGTTGGTGTCTCCGTCTTCTCTGCAGGGTTTTCAGCTCAGCAGTCCTTCTTCGTCTTAGGTTGGAGGAATCTAGTTTCCTAGGTTCTGGGGGCCCCTAAATACTGAATTTAGGGGTGTGTTTAGGTTTGGGAGGGCAGTAGCCAATGGCTACTGTCCTGGAGGATCCCTAATCCTATTGGGGGAATCCTCCAAAACCAAGATGGAGGATTTCTAAAGGCAGGGGTCACCTCAGCTCAGGGCACCATAGGGGCTGTCCTGACTGGTGGGTGACTCCTCCTTGTTTTTCTCATTATCTCCCCTGGACTTGCCGCCAAAAGTGGGGGCTGTACCCAGGGGGCGGGCAACTCTACTAGCTGGAGTGCCCTGGGGCATTGCAACACGAAGCCTGAGCCTTTGAGGCTCTCTGTTAGGTGTTACAGTTATTGCAGGGGGGGAGGTGTTAAGCACCTCCACCCAGAGCAGGCTTTTGTTTCTGTCCTCAGAGAGCACAAAGACCCTCACCACATGGGGTCAGAAACTCGTCTCTCAGCAGCAGGCTGGCACAGACCAGTCAGTCCTGCACTGAACAATTGGGTAAAATACAGGGGGCATCTCTAAGATGCCCTCTGTGTGCATTTGTTAATAAATCCAACACTGGCATCAGTGTGGGTTTATTATACTGAGAAGTTTGATACCAAACTTCCCAGTATTCAGTGTAGCCATTATGGAGCTGTGGAGTTCGTTTTTTAACAGACTCCCAGACCATATACTCTTATGGCTACCGTGCACTTACAATGTATAAGGTTTTGCTTAGACACTGTAGGGGCATAGTGCTCATGCACCTATGCCCTCACCTGTGGTATAGTGCACCCTGCCTTAGGGCTGTAAGGCCTGCTAGAGGGGTGACTTATCTATGCCACAGGCAGTGTGAGGTTGGCATGGCACCCTGAGGGGAGTGGCATGTCGACTTAGTCATTTCCTCCCCACCAGCACACACAAGCTGGCAAGCCGTGTGTATGTGGTGAGTGGGGGTCCCTAGGGTGGCATAAGACATGCTGCAGCCCTTAGAGACCTTCCCTGGCATCAGGGCCCTTGGAACCAGTTACAAGGGACTTACCTGGGTGCCAGGGTTGTGCCAATTGTGGAGACAAATGGTACATTTTAGGTGAAAGAACACTGGTGCTGGGGCCTGGTTAGCAGGGTCCCAGCACACTTCTCAGTCAAGTCAGCATCAGTATCAGGCAAACGGGGTGGGGGCAATTGCAACAGGGAGCCATTTCCTTACACCCCCCCCCCCTTTTTTATTTTTTATTTTTTTTTTAAACCATTCCTGAGGGGGAGTCTCACTCACAGTAATCACATAATAGGGCTGCACATATTTACCACCAGTATTTGTCTTTTAAGATCAGGCCACTACAACCCAGCTAGGTTAAGGGACACTAGGCTGGTTACATGAGAACTTGTGCACACACGTGTGCTGGCTACGCAGGGGTGTAGCTTTGGGGGAGGTGTTTGCGTGTGTGTGTGTCCCCGCTACCACCTCCCCCCCCACCCCCCCATAAAATAAATGTATTTTGTGATAAATAGTTGGGTACAGTTGCTTTCAGTCGGGTCTTCTGCAGTGTCAGATTTCACTAGGGATTTTTACATACAGAAATGCAAACGAGCACACATTCTCTTCCTCTCTCTGTTTAGAAAAACAAAATGTGTTTTCTCTCAGTTAATACCCCGACCAATCCGCGTTCCTCTCTTTCTGCCACCCCATAAGCCCCTCTTGCGTGCTTTACTTGTCGTATAATATATTTTACCATTATGAAGCTCACACACCCAAGTCTTACTGACCAAGCTATGCCTCTATGGCTACGCATGTTAGACTACCATTCTGGGCAGCCCAGTATTTTTGCACAGATCGGCTGGTGCAGAAGGGACTCTGCAGGAATAGATATTGACCTGATGTAGGCCTTATTATATCAGTAGGCACTCAAAGATAGGTCAGTAGGGTTTACTGGATTATCTTTAATGTCACTACATTATACAGCGGTGGGGATCTGCCTTATATTTGGCCTTCACAGTTGAGTGAGGTATCAAGCTTGCATGCCGAGTTTGAATATGCAGGTCCCAAGAACATATGTGTACACCTTATGGTTCTCCATAGTTATCACATTTCTACGACTCGGCTCAGGATGAAATTCCCAGGCCTTCTCTCATCCTGCTGGGTCAAGGTAATTACTTTGCTCACCAGCAGAGGAATCAAAGGCCTCCCCACACAAAAGTAGCAATCATCAGTGTGTCACTCAGCTCCTGAGGAGGAAGAGGTGGTGAAGAAAATCTGCATCTAGTAATTAGCTGTCTCACTTTACTGGGGTTGGGACAGCTCAGGCCCACTGAACAAAGGCATAAGCCCAGAAATCTAAAGCCAACACGGGGGGCTGTCCCTTCAGGATTTAAGTGGAAATGTCCCTAGCAGTGATGTTAGCTAGGGGAGGAGCTGTATACACACACTATTTGATGGTGGTATATTGTATTTCCCTAAAATGCAGTGCAGGAGGGTTAGGATGGGGTGAGGTGGCATTGTAGGATTTGCCACGGGTGCCTTGTTTCTTGTACTTTCTACCCACTCTTAAAAACTCTTGCAGAAGGAGTGACTGAGAGTTAGACCCTGAATTTGGACAGTGGCAACACCATGGAAAACTGGAATGGCAGGCCCCTTGATAAACTAAGGACTGTCTGCAGCTGACCCCATTTCTAGTGGTTCTCTCCAGAGCCAATTAGGCTGAAACCCTTACACCATTTGAAGACCAGTTGGTGGAAGACCTGTGCCCCAGTAAGAGGAGAAAAACACCAGAAGCCAGGCAAAGAAGAAAAGCTGGTGCTTAGGCCAGGAGGCTGGCTGAACGGGCTTCAGGTGTCTATGGCTTGCCAATGGGAGCAGAATTTGCCCCGGATCAATGGAATCAGCCCAGCAGGGCCTGAGATCTTAACAGGGAATGGATTTGACCTTTGACCCCTGCGCATGCATGGATCTTAGCCACAAGTTACAGAGAAACCCCGGGGGTGGGTGACAGCTTTATAAACAATTAACTTCCACAGAGGAGACCTGCGTGGACCCCACTTCCCAAAGATCTACTTGGCCGGGGACACCATCCCTGGTGCCAGAGTTAAAGATGATGGAGATGGCTATTTATGGTCTGGGAACTGTGAAATGCCAGTAAAGCTAGGTGCATTGTCTGTCCCTTGTGTCTGACAGTAGGAAGACTGATCGCGCTGGTCTTCAGCCCCCTGCCCATGAGAAGCGCAGGCAGGGGCACAGTGATGCTCCTGCACACAGGAGAAAAAGTGGATGCAGCTCGCTTCCAAGACGGAGGGCGCCCGGGAAGCTGGATGGAGTCACAGGAGCTTTGCGGCTCCCAATGCGAAATCTGTCGGAGCATCCCTTTACGAAAAAAGAAAGAAAAGAGACAAGGCCACACACACACACACACACACACACAAACGAAACGACTGGAGCTTCTGATCAAAAACTTGTTGCTCCACGGAGGGCGTGGCCCATATTGCTCTTGGTGGGGGGGGGGGGGGGGGGGTCCTTGACCAAAGTTTCTCTCGTCTGTGATGGCCTCAAGTGAGAGGGGCACTACCAACATACCCAAGACATTTTTTGTAGGTGCAAGAGCACAGCAGCGCCCCAGAAGTATATATATTTTTTTTTTAAGTTCCCCTGTGTGTCCCAGATCTGAGGAAATGTTATCTAGGGAGACTACAAGATTGTGCAAGCACTCTGGGATAGAGCTTTTGCTCTACAGCTCGAGGGAGATTGGACCTCTAGGTTAGTCTTTTGACTGCATGGTATGAGGCTAAAGTGGTGCAAGAAAGACACAGACCCATGTTGTGTTGATTTCAAATGTTTTATTTTAAATGTTATGCTGCCAGTTGTTTTGAAAAACATTGCAGTGCTTTTTATTAACAATAATGAATGCATTTAAACATGGTTACTGGTTCCAGTGACAAGAAGATGTATCCTGACTTGCGGATATGGATGCAGTATAGCAGGTGACCCATGATGAAGGCAATAAGCTTGCATAGATATGGTGTGGGAACCCCCTGACTAAGACAGTAGGCCTATGCTATTGCCCTGTTGAAAACCATATACTCTTAAATCCAACTGTTCTGTCTGGTACAAAGGTAGGTAGTGTGATTTTGGGAGTTGTGATCCACTAAGGGTCAAATGTGATTTCAGAATGTTATTCCTCCTGATGGTATTTGCACCTACCTTATGCATATATTTCTAAGTTAATGCATAGTAATGATTAATGTGTGTAATAAATGTACTTTTAATTTTTCTAAGAAAAAACGCAGACGGCACAATCATTTGAGTTACTGCATGCCCATGAGTGGTGATTACTAGCCCACACCACGTCTCCAGGGTAGGCCTTGGTATTCTCTGCTTCACTACCCTGAAATAATCAAGCGGTACAGAGGGGTGCTTGATGCCCAGTAAGGGGATAATTCGGTCCTATTACTTGTGCAGGCATCACTCCTGCACAAATAATAACCTGATTTACTACATATGGATATACCCCATGTGGGGTAATTATCTTCCCCAAGTATTTTTCCTGATATTGTAGTTAAAATAAACGGGCACTATTGGGTCTGTCCACTGTCACAGATATTTTGGAATGGGATATTTCAAACTTGAAGATATAGAGAAAGAAAACTATTTATAACTGGCTGATTCTTTTAAGTATTTACAAATTGGGGAGTTTTTTTCTTAACAACATAGGTTAACTTTGCAGACTAATAAAACAGAAATGATTGAACTTTTTTTTAAATCTGGCTAACATTTTCCTCTGTGTTGTGTAAGATTTTTAATACCGTTTATGATGATTTGGTTAGATTATCTTCTAAATGGCTTGCAAAATTAGGATTAGTTATCAGTAAAAATTCATTTTGATTGCAACTGAATTGGGATATAAAAAAATCTAAGGCTGCCAACCTATGAGTGCAGTAGTTTAAGATCCTAAATATTTTTTACGCCAGTGAAGATATTAAGTGGAATTGCCGTACTGATTTTAAAATGTTCTCTGTGGAAGATCTGAGATGGACGATTCACATATGTTTGGTGAATGTATCCAAAAGAAATTTGTGTCAGAGAATCAATTTCTTGATTTGTACAACAGAATATTGTACTGAATAACAGAGTATCACGCTTGCAGTTGATGAGACACTTCACAAAAGCATTTTTATGTGCCGTAGCATAGCTTATTGCAAGATTGATCCACTCTCGGGCATGCACAATTCTACAGCACCCTATATTCACACATAGTGGAATCAGCAGTTTCAAATCCTTGAACTTGATGCAGTAAGCCAACATGTTAAAAGGCCACGAGGACAGAAGCGTTTCGACCAGAACTGAAGGCCACTTATCAAATCCGGGGTTACTAAGCTGTGATCTTTTATGAATTGTGTAAACTAATTCGGTGTTGAAATAAATATTTTTATTTTTTTGTTACACTCCTATCTTAGTGTAAGTTATTTCCGTTTAATTGAAACTTTGATTTGTGTACATAATGCAATGTTTATACTTGTCAATTTGTCATCTTTTTCTAAAAGGGAAAAAAAGGTTTGATCAAGCACTTTATGTCCCCGTGTGCCAGTAGAGTGTTGAAGGGTGTGTAGATTTTCATGTTACTAAGCTAGTGATCAACAATGCTAATAATGTTAAAGGCAAAATTTAGGGTGCTATGGATGAGACAATACCTGCAGTCAGTGCTAGGAAATAATTTCAAGATGTATTTTATGAACAGTCCTACAAAAAAATGAAACAAAAATTCGCAGTAAGACATGACCTAATTTGTAAAACAATGGAATAACGTGTGGGGAGGAACGTTGAAAGGGGGAGGAACTGATTCATGCCCTTAAAATGACTGGAAAACGTATGCATTTCAGTGACTACAATACCAAAATGTATTTAACCCTTTCCACCCCAACAATTTTATTTTCATGAAGGTGCTACAACTCATACAAACTTTAAAATGTCTATGTACTTAAAGTAATAAATGCAAAAATATCAATAAATTACAAGGTATGCCTATTTAAATATAAAAAAATATATATATCTGAAAATCATTATAGATGACATCCTAAGACCTGATTTAGATATTGGCGGACAGGTTACTCCATCACAACGGTGACGGATATCCTGAATTCTAGATCCCATAGGACATAACGGGATTTAGATTTTGGCGGCCAGTATATTTGTCACCATTACTATATTGGTGGACAGGTTACTCCGTTACAACCCTGGCAGATATATCGTCCGCCGAAATCTAAATCCCATGAGAACTGTCTGCCAATATCTAAATTGATTGATTTTTTTCTTTTTTTTTTTTACTTTATAAATCACACGAAGCCCACAGGTGTCTTGGCACTGACACCATACAGTGTCCTGTATCATCTATCCAGCCAGATTTAAAAATCAACGATAATTATATGGATACTGAGAACAGCAAAGTTTTTAGCTGTTAATGAAAGCAAAATAAATGTCCTTGTCGTTTAAGAGGCAATGGCATTCGCTTCCAGGTGTTACAAGTAGAGTGGATAAAGCTACGAAAACCTGTAGCAGATCGAAGTGGTCTTTTTGGCAAGTACATTTAAACTTCATTTTGTGGTACTGGGGCCCATTCCTGTAGAGTGCTTTGTGTGCCAAGTGTAATGTGTAAGATGCAATCCCTCTTTTAATAGGGAGCAAATGGAGCTCCACCAGGGCATCATTTACAGAATGATAAATTGAATTTTTCTTTAGCAGGTGATAAGCGGTGTTTTGAAGCATTTGGAGCTTATGTAGTGGTCTCTATTTAATGACCAAATAGAGGGCATTCTAATAATACAGCCTAGATAAAACTAGGGAGATGACCAAAGATTTTTTCAACTCAGGAGGGATAAAAGGTAAAACCTTCCTTAGCATTTTTATAATGAAGAAGCATGATGAAATTAGTTTGTTGGTCTGTTCCACAAATGACAGTTCAGCATCAGCTATGATGCACAAGTTCTTGACTTCCAAAATCAGGCCCACAGTCCCTTAATTGAATAATTGAACTTCCATACGTAATTATATTTGTTTGTAAAGTTTGTGTTATTGTCATAGGTTCATTCTTGTCCATTCTTCAAAATAGTTGCTGCTTGGCATCCATTGCCAATTTTCTTATTTTGGAGAAATTATTTTGTCCTATTAGAAAAGATTATTAAACTAGCTATGTTGCTCTCCGCTAATAAATGTTTATTATATTTACAGCTAGTGTCCCGGCCAAAGCTCATGATTAAACAGATGGTTCTGCTTCTTCACTACAAACAATTGGGTTGTTCAAAACTACATGTATAGTAAGATGTAATAACCAGACACAAATGAAGCGTGTTAACTTAATATAGTCTGCCCACCTGTAACAGCAGATATATGTTCATATTAATTCATATTATTTCAATATAGAGAGCTTGAGATAGTCACAATGAGATTTGCCGGCATTAAGAATTCGGTACCTTTATTGCAAAAAAAATCATTTACATTTATATATACTCCAAGTAATGGCAGAGAAAGAGAGCACATATTTGCAGTTGAAAATTCAGGCTTCATCGTGGCTTCTGATGTTATTCTAAAAGGTGGTTGTAGGAAGTTGGCTCTGTATGTGCTATTTCAAAGTAAGGAATAGCATGCACAGAGTCCAAGGGTTCCCCTTAGAGGTAAAATAGTGGTAAAAATAGATAATACTAATGCTCTATTTTGTGGTAGTGTGGTCGAGCAGTAGGCTTATCCAAGGAGTAGTGTTAAGCATTTGTTGTACATACACATAGACAATAAATGAGGTACACACACTCAGAGACAAATCCAGCCAATAGGTTTTTATATAGAAAAATATCTTTTCTTAGTTTATTTTAAGAACCACAGGTTCAAATTCTACATGTAATATCTCATTCGAAAGGTATTGCAGGTAAGTACTTTAGGAACTTCAAATCATCAAAATTGCATGTATACTTTTCAAGTTATTCACAAATAGCTGTTTTAAAAGTGGACACTTAGTGCAATTTTCACAGTTCCTAGGGGAGGTAAGTATTTGTTAGGTTAACCAGGTAAGTAAGACACTTACAGGGCTTAGTTCTTGGTCCAAGGTAGCCCACCGTTGGGGGTTCAGAGCAACCCCAAAGTCACCACACCAGCAGCTCAGGGCCGGTCAGGTGCAGAGTTCAAAGTGGTGCCCAAAACACATAGGCTAGAATGGAGAGAAGGGGGTGCCCCGGTTCCGGTCTGCTTGCAGGTAAGTACCCGCGTCTTCGGAGGGCAGACCAGGGGGGTTTTGTAGGGCACCGGGGGGGACACAAGCCCACACAGAAATGTCACCCTCAGCAGCGCGGGGGCGGCCGGGTGCAGTGTAGAAACAAGCGTCGGGTTTGTAGTGTTAGTCTATGGGAGATCTCGGGATCTCTTCAGCGCTGCAGGCAGGCAAGGGGGGGGTTCCTCGGGGAAACCTCCACTTGGGCAAGGGAGAGGGACTCCTGGGGGTCACTTCTCCAGTGAAAGTCCGGTCCTTCAGGTCCTGGGGGCTGCGGGTGCAGGGTCTCTCCCAGGCGTCGGGACTTAGGATTCAAAGAGTCGCGGTCAGGGGAAGCCTCGGGATTCCCTCTGCAGGCGGCGCTGTGGGGGCTCAGGGGGGACAGGTTTTTGTACTCACAGTCTCAGAGTAGTCCTGGGGTCCCTCCTGAGGTGTTGGATCGCCACCAGCCGAGTCGGGGTAGCCGGGTGCAGTGTTGCAAGTCTCACGCTTCTTGCGGGGAGCTTGCAGGGTTCTTTAAAGCTGCTGGAAACAAAGTTGCAGCGTTTCTTGGAGCAGGTCCGCTGTCCTCGGGAGTTTCTTGTCTTTTCGAAGCAGGGGCAGTCCTCAGAGGATGTCGAGGTCGCTGGTCCCTTTGGAAGGCGTCGCTGGAGCAGGATCTTTGGAAGGCAGGAGACAGGCCGGTGAGTTTCTGGAGCCAAGGCAGTTGTCGTCTTCTGGTCTTCCTCTGCAGGGTTTTCAGCTAGGCAGTCCTTCTTCTTGTAGTTGCAGGAATCTAATTTTCTAGGGTTCAGGGTAGCCCTTAAATACTAAATTTAAGGGCGTGTTTAGGTCTGGGGGGTTAGTAGCCAATGGCTACTAGCCCTGAGGGTGGGTACACCCTCTTTGTGCCTCCTCCCAAGGGGAGGGGGTCACAATCCTAACCCTATTGGGGGAATCCTCCATCTGCAAGATGGAGGATTTCTAAAAGTCAGAGTCACCTCAGCTCAGGACACCTTAGGGGCTGTCCTGACTGGCCAGTGACTCCTCCTTGTTGCTTTCTTTGTTCCCTCCAGCCTTGCCGCCAAAAGTGGGGGCCGTGGCCGGAGGGGGCGGGCAACTCCACTAAGCTGGAGTGCCCTGCTGGGCTGTGACAAAGGGGTGAGCCTTTGAGGCTCACCGCCAGGTGTCACAGCTCCTGCCTGGGGGAGGTGTTAGCATCTCCACCCAGTGCAGGCTTTGTTACTGGCCTCAGAGTGACAAAGGCACTCTCCCCCATGGGGCCAGCAACATGTCTCTGGTGTGGCAGGCTGCTGGAACTAGTCAGCCTACACAGACAGTCGGTTAAGTTTCAGGGGGCACCTCTAAGGTGCCCTCTGTGGTGTATTTTACAATAAAATGTACACTGGCATCAGTGTGCATTTATTGTGCTGAGAAGTTTGATACCAAACTTCCCAGTTTTCAGTGTAGCCATTATGGTGCTGTGGAGTTCGTGTTTGACAGACTCCCAGACCATATACTCTTATGGCTACCCTGCACTTACAATGTCTAAGGTTTTGTTTAGACACTGTAGGGGTACCATGCTCATGCACTGGTACCCTCACCTATGGTATAGTGCACCCTGCCTTAGGGCTGTAAGGCCTGCTAGAGGGGTGGCTTACCTATACTGCATAGGCAGTGAGAGGCTGGCATGGCACCCTGAGGGGAGTGCCATGTCGACTTACTCGTTTTGTCCTCACTAGCACACACAAGCTGGCAAGCAGTGTGTCTGTGCTGAGTGAGAGGTCTCCAGGGTGGCATAAGACATGCTGAAGCCCTTAGAGACCTTCCTTGGCATCAGGGCCCTTGGTACTAGAAGTACCAGTTACAAGGGACTTATCTGGATGCCAGGGTCTGCCAATTGTGGATACAAAAGTACAGGTTAGGGAAAGAACACGGGTGCTGGGGCCTGGTTAGCAGGCCTCAGCACACTTTCAATTGTAAACATAGCATCAGCAAAGGCAAAAAGTCAGGGGGCAACCATGCCAAGGAGGCATTTCCTTACAGTGGTGAACATTCAAATGCCAATAGGTTCTCCAGGGGTTGACCGTATTAGTCAAATCTAGTTTTAGTTGTGTTGAAGACTGTCCAGGAAGGTCTTCGAAACCTAAACATTCCATTTATTTTTAAATCAAGCAGCATAAACATATTAATTAATACAACCATTAATTAAACTTATTGCATCTTTTGAAACCTGCACGGAGCTCAATGTAATCTGGGAAAACAGCAAATACCACTCCACCAGCAGAGAGCATGAAAATTCTACATATTGCCATTAGACCTCCCATCCAGTTGAATAAATGAGTCCGGTTACGTCAACCACAAAGTATCGACTCAACAAATTGATGTAATATAATTACTAGTTATATAATGTTCATCAAGCAGTGTAATAGTGCTGGCGTAGATTCAGTGAGATGTGAGGGAATTTGGGATGTGACTAACGTTGCCCCATCTTTATCAGTCAACCAGATGCAAGAGTAATATATGAACAGCTTTTCCCCAGATCAGCTGGCCTTTCTGAGGTTTCGCTGACATTGTACAGACCGTTACCAGGACCTTTCCAGCACTGATCCGACATGTTACTGACTCTAAACCATCCATACCAACAATTCAGGGGCAAACCGGTCATGTGACAGACCGTTACCCAGCTTACTAGTTAGTCTCTTACTGATGACCTAGGTGTTTCTCAGTTCTGCCTGCTTTATATTTTGTTGACTATACTCCAGTCTTCCCTTCTTTCAGAGAAGATCCTGACCCACGACTGCAGTGCTGCCAAGTTGCCCACTGCCACGTAGGACTTATAATTTTTATTTTATTCCATTATAAGTATGAGTTCCAAAGTCCTTGCAAGTGTTTTAGGCAAAATAGAAGGGGCTGGCTGAGGTTTTGCGTGTGACCTGGAACTACTTTGCAGATGTGTGCCGTTCTCATCCCCAGTTTCACTGTTCATTCAAAGACCAGTTCGACAGAAATAATTTTACATGCAAAACAAATACAAATCATGATCTTACCAAGATAGACAAGTATTTCTTAAGTAAACGCATAGGTGACTAAAGTCATTCGGGAGTTACCACTTTTAACATCTCCAGGCCGATTTGGTTTCTTATCTTGCTATGGAAAAAACATACACAACGCATCTGAGACAGGCTACTGACAGCTGGCTCACTGCTTGTAGATTTTCCAGTAATTCACAGGGTCTATTGCAAAGCATGTTCCTAACCACTTTGGGAAACTAAAGTTGTCAAAGAACTCGACCTATAATACATTTTACTCACTAGTTCAAGGTCTGAAATAGGTACAAGTTAGCTGTGTAATAGTTTACCAAATGTTTTGTAACCAGGCATAGTTAACATTCTGGTACAGAAAGCCTCCAAATTAGTTTTGTTTGATCTTCAGATATGTCCCTATTTCCTGCAATTATAGCCTCCCTAGAAAGAGGACAGGAACCCATTGTAATTCTGCTTGTGCTCTACACTTCTTGCCTTCGTTTGTGCATTGCATGAGTCTGAGAGCAGGTGTTTAGATTCAGTATTTATTATCAGTTCTAACACACATTAGATGTTAGGGTGTTTATCCTATTTAGTTTAATTGGAGTTAAAATAGATCGTGACTTTACAGAAGTTTGAGTAATGCTGACGTATCTTGAAAGCTTGGTACACATCTCTCTCAACCAGTGCTAAAATCTCTTGCCCATAAAGAATCCAAATTCTATTTAAACTGTTTAGCTGTATCCTGGGCAAACTTTCACCAGAATTGTTTTTATTACATGTCTTTAGCGCATAAAACAAATTCCTAAACAATGTAATCATATTGTCTTGTACCAGCTTGTAGTACTGCCATTTTTCAAGATTTCATCTGAGAACCTTGTGGTGAGAAGTTGTTTTGAGAAGTTGTTTTGACAGACATTTCCTCAAAGTGACAGTGCTGTTTGTTAAAGAGTTTTTTTTTTTCTAGAATGCTTAAATCTTTTGAGCAGTAGTCATAGTTTACCCTAGGATCCATTTCTTTAGTCTAAAATTGGTCTTATGTACATAAAGCTTTTTAACTGAAAGCCGTTGTTTTTGTCTTTTGCAGGTTCCACGCACCTCCGAGATTTATGTGCATAGAAGTGGCAGAACTGCAAGAGCTACCAACGAGGGTCTAAGCTTACTGCTCATAGGACCCGATGATATAGTAAATTTTAGGAATATTTATAAGACACTGGAGAAAAATGAGGAGCTTCCCGGTTTCCCAGTTGAACAGAAATGCATGACTGGGATAAAGGTAGCAAATGATCATTGGCATACCCGACTGTTGTAAACAACAAATAACTTCTTACAATATTGTCAGTCAAGTCTCATGTCACAAAAACAGAGTACGCCATGTGGTGTGGTTGGACTTTTCAAGTTATTTTGAGATAATTGATTGATTCTTCTTACTGTAGATTCCTCACCTTAAAATACCCCCCCAGGTGTCTGACTGGATTAGATTTTTCATTGTAGTGCTCCTACACTCTGGCAGGTGGCATTGTGCAGCACTGGTTTAGCATCATACCACCCCGTGACAGAGCTGAGCTGCATTTAGGCACCACCCCTGCACCCTGACTTCAGTTCCTTTCTTTCTCTGCCTTTCAACATGCATCAGTGCTTTGCTTTTGAATTTCTCTGTTTTCCACTTGGCCCTAAGCTTCCAAACAGTGTGCTAGGGAATGGTGTTCCTACCTAAAACAATAGTATTCAAACCATGCCGCACGACTGCAGGAAGAAGATAATGGTCCCGGATCCACACAAGGTGCCTCTTTATTGACTGGGCTGAGGACAGCTCTTAAGTCATGTGATAACTTCACCCTCATGCACCCAAAGGCAAATTAAAACCTGGAGACAAAGCTATAGATTGTCAAGGTCACGAAGTTGGGGCCTTCGTGTAGGTCTCTCTCCTGCTCAATGTTGAGGGCTCGGACTGTCTGCTGATTATGTGGAAGTTCCCATGACTCTTCCACTTCCTGCTCAGTCTTCAGCTGGCTCCACAGCTCCCTGAGTTCTCCCGGACTGTTGTGTACTTCCCAGCAGATTGAGCCCTTCTAAGAGCTCTTGCCACGAATGTTCAGTGTACTTCAGGCTCCCCTTTGGGGCACCTTTTGGTGGCAGAGAACTGCAGGGGGACTCCAGTCAGGTCACCACCAACAGTTCCTTTACTGGTGCCATCTAACCCCTTCTACTTGGTCCATACCAACTTCAGTACAGTTTTCCACACTAACCCTACAATCCACACTAGTTTGCAATGGCATCTACCGACGTGTGTCTGATCATGGACCAAGCTTAACCAATGACTACATTGGAAAAGCACAATCATTTCTCATGAAGCCCAACTCTGATGCTATGCCTCTACCACGTCACAGCTGTCAATGGAGGCTCCATTATATTCTAAGTCCTGTACTAGAGCAGAGTGCATTCTAGGATGATCATGATGGTGAGGGGGACGACTTACTCCCCCCTCATTATATTGATGAGAGCCCGAAAGGCAAGCCTGTCAACGCCTTGGGCAAGGAACCCTGGATCTCCTGCTCCTGCCTGGTTGATGAACTCCCCAACCCAAGAGAGGCCCTGGGACTCAAGATGCCCGTCTATTAATCCTGAATCAGACCCTTTCATCTGCCATCATTGTGAGTACCATATGGCAGCCAGAGTTGATGGTCCGGTACCTGAGGTTAACCCCTACATCCTCACTCCGATTCCTTGAGTGACTGCCGTAAGAGCACAACCTTGTCTTCGCCTTGATTTAACACATATTGTGTTTTACTATTAATTATGGTTCCCTTTTGAAGCACCAGTGGGAACGTTTGTTTGTCAATGGACTAATCACCTGATGCAGTATTTTAATGCAAAGCTGGCTAAATGACACTTCCATACTTGACATTGTTGCTGCAATGCCTACCGATTATCGCATAGTAAGGCAGGACCGGTCAGACAGGAAAGGGGGCTGGTTGCCATCATCTTTAGGGCTCTGTTCCAATGTACAATTGACAAGTTGCTTCTCTCTAATTGTGAGGCCATGTATTTTTCTCTGGGTCTATTTAATAATTTCACCCTTTCTGGCCCTCTGATCTATTGCCACCCAGGTTCGCCCTTTCCCCACTTAAACTTAAATGTTCTAACTTCATTCTAATTGATTTTAACATCCATTTTGATAACACAGACTGTAGATTTGCCTTTGCATTGGTTTGCGCCTTTAAAGCCCTGAATATTTATGTACTTAATCACTCTCCAACTCATGTAGCAGGTCATTAACTCGATCCTCTTTTCTCCAATCTTAGGAGATTGTTGGTGGTAGGCCACTTCCATTAGTGTGGTCGGCTTATTATGACATATCTTTCTCCATTGCTTTGCCTACCATCTCCAAGTCCCATCCAAGTGACCATGTCACAGGCTAAGGCATTGGCCCAAATTTTATTCTACCACCATGAATTCACTTCTTCTGGCCTCAGTACCTGAGCTGAGACATTTGGTGGATACTGACTCACTCACCAATAATGACTAGGTCAGGTCAAAGCTCGACTTTGCCCTCACTACCTCTAAAATATAGGACCAATCTGAGATTTCTCCTTCTGGCTCACTGGTTTAAAGATGACGTACAAGAGCCTAAGAAGAATTGCAAGCATTTAGAGGATTTGGTCTAAAACCTATTCCGAGAAGAATAAGATGAAATATTAGCGGGCTTCGAGCAAATACCATAAAGAATGTCACTTCACCAAGGCCCATGTCTTCTCTGTCAAAATAACCTCTGCCCAGAATTGCCATAAAACATTATTTCAAGTTGTTAAATCTTTGACGGGTGCTGATTCTGTCTCTCCTTCTGTCACACTTTTGCAGAAGCATTGTGATGACCTGGCTGTCCCCTTTTGAAAAAGGGTATCGGTTATCCAGGCTTCTTTGTCTCCTAATAACCAGCCTTATTCTTCTCAGTCACAGGCAGGTTTTGAGGCGAGTAGGCCCACAACCTCATCTTGCTCATTTCTCTCCTTTACCCCAATTGACCTTTCTGGGTTTGTCTTCTTACTTAATTCTGTCAAATCCTGTTCTCCTCTGGATCCAATCCCTCCTGCCTACTTGAGTAAACTGTGTTTCCAATTCTTTAATATTGTAATCAATCTCCTACATTCTTTGTTGTCAGAAGAAATTGTTCCTACTATCTGGAAACATGCAATGATAGTTCCTGTTGTGAAGAAAGCTAACCTGGACCTTCTTACTGGCCCAACTATCGTCCATTCTAGTTTTTGCCTCTTATTTTCCAAAATCGCATCAAGCGGTCTTCTCCACCCCTCTCAGTCTGGGATCACAGCTGGTTATAGCCCCAAATCTACCCTCCCTTGGAATCACTGAACTTCGATCGACAGGGGTGGCACAGCGCTTCTAATTATTAGACCTTAGTGAAACATTTGATACAGTCTCCTTTCAGATAGTCTCTGAAGAATAAGAAAACATGGGCATCTATGATTTAGCCTTGGCTTGGCTAAGTTCCTTTCTAAAAGATTGTTCCGCCCAGATTCTCACAAAATTGTATGTTTCTAATTCCTTCCATCTGTCGTTGGGAGTTCGAGAGGGATTGGCAATGTGTGACCCTGTTCAACATTTATGTGCGCCTCTTGGCTGATTTAGTGGAACGCTTTGGTCTCATATCATATTCTTATGCAGATAATACTCAGATTATGGTTTCTGTGTTCCCCATGGAGAACAGAAACTCTGATGCCCTCAATTCTTGTCTCGCAAAGGTGGCAATCTGTATGAATAATAAAACTCTTAATTGAAACAAATCTGAAATTTTGCTGATGGGGAATACATCTCAGCTCTGGGGCCCCTACTACTGGCTGGATATTCTGGGAACTGCTCCCTCTCCTCCGGTGGCTAAAAACCATATGATGAATCATCAAGTCACCAGGATAGCTTCTACTTTCTTTGGCGTTCTTAAGTGGCTAAACATATTGGATGCTCCCGGTCTAGGCTCAAACAATAGTAATTCAGGCCTGAGTACCCTCCAGACTGGACTTTGGGAATATTCTGAATCTATACTTCTCTTAGACCCCTTCAAGTAGCTCAGAATGCAGCAGCCTGACTGCCATTCCACCTTCCTAAACATTCTCTAGTTTCGAATCTTCTGCGTGACCTCCATTGGCTTCTTATTGAGAAGCGAGTTCAACTTAAAGCCCTGTGCTTATTGCACAAGGCTATGTCAAATGTGGTCCCACTCATCATCAGATCCTTGGTTTCTTCTTCCTGCCCCCAGATGACCCCTTTATTCCAGTCACTTAAACGTTTTTCTAGTGTTCTCAGATTCAGGAGGGTCAGACTAGGAGGAACGTCTTTTTCCTACCTGGGTCCTAAATTATGGCATTCTTTACTCAACTCTCTAGGAGCGTGGAAACCTTTCTGAAGTTTTTGTAAACGTTTAAAAACCTGGCTCTTTTAAGTCTGGTTCTGACCCTGGTGTCTGCCTGTTGCTGGGAAACCTTGTTGGGATAGCTATGCACTCTACACATCAATAATAAATAGTAATTATACATTGACTTAAATAACACCTGCGTACATGACACATCCCCCGAAACAAAGCTTTACTTGCCACATGTGCCACCGTTGGGGAATGCCAAGACAAAGTTAAAAGTCCCACTGTGGCATTACAGACGGTTATAGGGAAAACATGTTAAACCTTTACTGAACCTCATCACAACAGGATGTTTGGTCTACCAAGGTTGGTCTACCAAATGTAGAAAAGGTCAAAAGGGCTTACAATCCTTTGTAATGCCCACTGCAACATCTTGTTGGGATAAAGCCAAAACAAATAAAACAAAATCCAACCGGAGACTGAGAGTGCCTCATTCTCAGTGGTGGTTCAGTGGGCAGCTGAGGTACTAGAGCTACAGCTGCCCTCTATTAAAACTAAAGCAAATATTTTAATGGAAATCCTACTGCCTGTGCCAGTAATATCCAAGCCCTTGCTTCCTTTCAAGTGAGTCTCTTACGAATGCTCTGATGGCTCTCTAGTCGAAACGATGTTCTTGCCCACGAGTGAACAGGCAGGTGGCTGGATGTCAAGGCTGGCACCCAGTATCCTGGATTTTCTCATAAAGCATCACACCACAGAGTGCTGTGTTGTGCATGCCTCAACCAGGAAAATGAATGTCAATTAATCTCCCACCACTGTTCCTGATGGGAAAATCCGAGGTAATTGAAGCCTCTGGCGAATGCATGCTTTCTTCATCCAGTCTGATGTTGCTGTCCGTCAATGCAGTCTGCGTATTGGGTCAATACAACAACGCTCTTTTGGACACAGGAAGCGGCTGACAGTTTCAGACTATCTGAGAGCCACTTCCGCCCAGACGATACATGATGGGATACATGATGGGCAAGACCTAGGGAAATATGTATTCCGTGCAGGATTGGATACCACAGAGAGCCTTAGCAAAGTGGTTGGTTCTAGAATGGTTATTCATCAACATGCCTGGATGATGTCTACTGGGTTTCCAGCAGTGTGTAGGCTTCACTGATGGACATGCCGTTTGGGTCCCTGCCTCTTCACTTTGCAACCCTTTATAGATAAAGCTACAGCACAGCTGTTGGCTTCTACAGATTTCTGAAGCACTTTTGGAAATTTAGAGACTACTCCAGAGGGCTGACTCACACATGGATGTAGCCTTTATAACCAGTAATGCAGCAGGCACCCAAGTCCTTTTACGTCTGTGGACATAGAACAGGCTGACAAAATGTGGGTCACCAGAGGCATCGGGCTTCCAACTGCTCCTCCCGTGAGGCACCACTTTAGTTTACCTTGAGTGGCTCACGTCCACCCAGTGGGGGCCTGTCTCCGTTTGATCAATAATCACAAGATCATCGGCATATAAAAGACCCATGTGCTTCCCATCCATTTTGAGGGTGGCTTCTCTTTCTACCATTAGTGCAGCAGGCAGGTCAGCATTAAACAGGGAGAATAGTAGTGGGGCCAGCACACAACCCTGCCGCAACCCATTTTTTATTACAATTTTCTGTGTTACGGTCCCATCCACATCCCAAATAACTTGGGCCCAATTATTTGTATTCTTATTCAGAGTTTTCCCCAGGCACTTACGGTCTACTGAATCAAAAGCAGCACAGAATTCTACAAAACAGCAAAACAATCTGGCAGATTTATCAGCCTACAGTTTTTTGGGTCTTTTTGCGCCCACCCCCACCCCTCCTCCCCCACCCTCCTCATCCCACCTTTGTATATGTTGGTCGCACAATAGCATCTCTCCAATTTTCAGGAAGGTGTCTTGAGTCTAAAATAATCTGTAAGATCCGCCCCAAAAATTCCACCCACCAATGAGGCCTCGTTTGTATAATAATCGCCGGAAGATTATTCAGCCTGGCTGCCCTTGTCAGTACCATATTGGATAAAGTATGCTTGATATTTACTATCGAAAATACAAATCTGGTGTCCTCATCAATCTCCTCCCACGAGCCTATTTGCCTTAATACCTCCTTTGACCCATCACTATACAACTTCTGCAAATGTTGCATCTACCATCTCTTCATATTCCCCAGCATTTTTCCTGAGCCATGTTGGACAGGTTTCCAGAATCTTTTTATATTTTTTGTTTCTATTAGTTCTAGTAGGTTCCCCCGACATTTCTCCTTATGTATACTCTTCAGATTTCGCATCTTATATTTGTATGCCTCCTTTCGTTTCTGGAAACTATTATAACTCAGCTATCATATCTCCTTCAAAGCCTTTCCTCCCCCAATTTAATCTGGGACTTTAATTTCTGGCACACCTCTTTAAATCTGGTATTCCTTGTCCTCCAATGATTCTGTAGTATCGGCCTTTCAAACCTACTCTTAGGTGGGTCACTACTTGGCTAATATTCTCATACCATGATAAATTATTAGGTACTGTCTTGTTCATTTCAGTCTCTTGTTGCAAGGATGCTAACTTTATCAAAGTTTACTCTGTAATGTGGGTTGTAAAGCAGTTAGGAGAATCGTCTTGAATGGGGAGTACCCATTTTCTTGTCTTACTTGTCCCCCTACTTCCAACTTTAGGTGATAATGATCACTTCCATCTTCATGCCCTACACAGAAATTCCTAATTTATCGAAGTTCCACACATACATGAAGATGTAATCAAATGGGCAAGGCTGTGCCCCTTACTTAAACGTTCGATTAGCTGGACAATCCCGCTCCATCTTCCATTAATAGAAAACAGACCTATAGCACCCAAGTATTTGTTAAATGCCTCATCTCGGGCCTCACTATTAATTACTGGGTAGCTGGCATAGTTTACGTTTTATGCCAAAAATAGCTTTGTGCCATACATCAGTTCTACTGGGGTTTAACTTGTGGTTAAAATCCCCTGCCATAACAAAAAGATCTTTCTGAAACATAGCACACAATTAATCTATGTCCTCCTTGAATCTGCCTAGTTCTTCGGAATACTCATTCCCTCTGACATCTTGTACATACACATTAACCAGTATCACAGTCGTATCTCCCGTCCGAGTCCAGTAGTCTCCCTCTACAAGTCATCAACCATTTACATTTCACTTCTACTGTGACCACCTTCTTTGCTATTTTCGTAGAAATTAGGGTTATTAAACCCCCAGAAGGACGACACTGTTGGGGTCTTTCAGCAACCCTATATAACACCCCAATAACCCCCAGAAGGACGACACTGTTGGGGTCTTTCAGCAACCCTATATAACACCCCCCCCCCCCCCCCCCCCAAAAAAAAAAACCTTTAACTTCGCGGGTGCCCAGCACGTAACTGTTACATCCAGACAGGGCCCACAGGGGAAGCGCTAGCGCTCCCTCCTGGGGCCTGGCACCCCCCTCCCCTGGGCAGGGATGGAAGGGGAATCGCTTCCCCTTCCACCCTCCACCCCCACGTGGAACCCACCACCACCTCCGTGGCGTCTGACGTCAGCACGCAATCGCGTGCTGACCTCATCAGAGACTGCCCCCACAGCGCTGGAAACTCAGCTTCCGGCAAGGATCGGAGGAGAAATGCATTTGCATTTCTTCTCCAGTCACGTGGAGGAAGCCAGAGAGGAAAGGACTTTCCTCTCCCTTCATGTCTCTGTCTGCATTTCTACTGCCCGATCTCATGCCACTAGACACCAGGGAATTTTTATTGTTTGTTTATGACATAAGGGAGAGGCCTCTTGGGCAAGAGCCGCTTCCCAGGGGGGCAATTTATTTTTAGGCTATTGAGCCTTTTATAATTATGCTGATCTGTCCTCGGGGGGCAGAAACCGCTAGACACCAGGGATATTTTTTTTTGTTTGTTTTATGTATGTGGGGGAGCGACCCCAAAGACAAGGGTCTCTCCCTTGGTGGCAAATTTACTTTTAGGCCAAGGGGTGCAGAAACCAATAGACCACAGGGAGTTTTTTTTTTTTAATTTATATGTAAGGGGAGCGGCCCCTTGGGCAAGGACTGCTCCCCAGGGGGTCAAAATATTTTTAGCCCATTTCTGCCCCCTCCGGGGGCAGATCAGCCTATTTTTGTTTGGCCAATATGCCCCCAAGAGGGTGCAGAAACCACTAGACACCAGGGATTTTTATTTTTTTGAGTCAATTTCACGCAAGGGGAGCAACCCCCTTAGGCAGTGGTCGCTTGGGGGCAGAAACCACTTAGGCATCAGGGATTGGTGTATGTGTTTTGTTTTGGGGGGGGGGGGCAGCCCCTTGGGCAAGGATCACTCCCCATGGGGGGCACATTACTGTTGGCTGTATCTGCCCCCCTCGGGGGCAGATCTGCCTATTTTTGAAAGGCCCATCTGCCCCAAGAAAGCCCACCAGAGACCAGGGAACATTTATTTTCCAAAATAAGAGGGTGGGGGTACGCCCATACTCCCACCCCAAATAAACGGGTCCAAAGTTGTTCAGCCCACTGGTGGGCAGATGGGGAAATTACACCAGATCCACTCCCGGGGGGATTTTGCGGGGGTAGAAAGCATACTATAGATGCAAGGGAATAAAAAAAAAAAATCTAAAATAGTGGGGTGGTGGTGGCTACCAAACAGTATGGGCCTGGTTATTCCCCCACCCCAACTGAAGGGGGGGTAACAGTCTTTCAGCTTTCCCACTGCACACTAAAACATCTTATCCCACGGCAAGCAAGAGGATATTTGATTAGTTTAGGTTTTCGTTTTACATTTGGGCCATGAGAGCTTGGCTAACTTTCAAAATTGCCCCACTTGGACTGGTGAGGGCTGCACGTTTTGGACTTTGGGACACTCACATGTAGAAAAATCCACAAGACCTAGACACATGTGAAAACTAAACATCTGATTGATTCCAGGGTGGTGTGCTTCACATGCACCCCGCACCATTTTCCCTGCAAACCTCCAACTTCGCTGGAAATCACACATTTTTGTGATGGAACCTTCCGGAATCTGCAGGAATCCACAAAATTCCTACCACCCAGCATTGTCTCATCTGTACCGATGAAAAATCTGCTGCACTTGTCAGCCTAAATGTTTTTTTTTTTTTTTTTTTTTTTTTTCAAACTGCCCTTTTGGACCCGCTTTGGTTCCCTCTCAATTTTGACATTGTTTGGCTCTTCCCTGTCATAGGCACTTGGTCCACCTACACAAGTGAGGTATCATTTTTACTGGGAGACTGAGGGGAACGTTGGGTGGTAGGAAATTTGTCCTGTTGCGATGATCCCACACAGAAATGTGGGAATTTTATTTTTTTATTTTTTTTTTGTCACTAAATTTGAGGTTTGCTGAGGATTCTGGATAAGAAAACATTGGGAGATCCACGCAAGTTACACCTCCCTGGACTCCCTCGGGTGTCTAGTTTTTCAGAAATGTCTGGGTTTGGTAGGTTTCCCTAGATGGCTGCTGAGCCCAGGACCAAAAACGCAGGTGATTCCCCCCCACCCCACCCCCCCTCTTTTTTTTGCAAAAACAGGTAGTTTTGTATTTGATCATTTTGATGTGTCCAGATAGTGTTTTGGGGCATTTCTATCACGAAATGTGAGGAAAAAGGTGTTTTTTGGCCAAATGTTGAGGTTTGCAAAGGATTCTGGGTAAAAGAACCTGGTGAGAGCCCCAAAAGTTACTCCATATTGGCTTCCCCTAGGTGTCTAGTTTTAAAAAATGCGCTGGTTTGGTAGGTTTCCCTAGGTGCTGGCTGAGCTAGAGGCCAGAATCCACAGCTAGGTACTTTGCAAAAAACAGGTCTGTTTTCTTTGGGAGAACGTGATGTGTCCACGTTGTGTTTTGGGGCATTTCCTGTTGTGGACACTAGGCCTACCCACACAAGTGAGGTACCATTTTTATCGGGAGACTTGGGGGAATGCTGGGTGGAACGAAATTTGTGGCTCCTCTCAGATTCCAGAACTTTCTGTCACCGAAATGTGAGGAAACAGTGTATTTTATTTGGGCCGAACTTTGAGGTTTGCAAAGGATTCAGGGTAACAGAACCTGGTGAGAGCCCCACAAGTCACCCCATCTTTGATTCCCCTAGGTGTCTAGTTTTCAAAAATGTGCAGGTTTGGTAGGCTTCCTTAGGTGCCGGCTGAGCTAGAGGCCAAAATCCACAGCTAGACACTTTGCAAAAAAACACATCGCATTTCAATGTAAAAAGTGGTGTGTCCATGTTGTTTCTCCTGTCACAATCATTAAGCCCACGCACGCAAGTGAGGTACCTTTTTTATCGGGAGACTTAGGGGAACACAGAATAGCAAAGGAAGTGTTATTGCTCCTTGTCTTTCTCTACATTTTTTCCTTCCAAATGTAAGACAGTGTGTAAAAAAGACATCTATTTGAGAAATGCCCTGTAATTCACATGCTAGTATGGGCACCGCAGAATTCAGAGATGTGCAAATAACTACTGCTTCTTAACACCTTATCTTGTGCCCATTTTGGAAATACAAAGGTTTTCTTTTATTTTTCACTCTTTATATTTCAGCAAATAAATTGCTGTAAACCCGGAATAGATCAAAAACCCATTGCAAGGTGCAGCTCATTTATTGGCTCTGGGTAACTAGGGTTCTTGATGAACCTACAAGCCTTAGATAGCCTCGCAACCAGAAGAGTCCAGCAAACGTAACCGTATATTGCTTTCAAAAATCTGACATTGCAGGAAAAAGTTAGAGTAAAATCTTGAGAAAAATTGCTGTTTTTTCACCTCAATTTCAATATTTTTTTATTTTAGCTGTTCTTTTCTGTAGGAAAACCTTGTAGGATCTACACAAATGACCCCTTGGTGAATTCAGAATTTTATTTACTTTTCTGAAATGTTTAGCTTTCTGGGATCCAGCATTGGTTCCACAACCATTTCTGTCACTAACTGGAAGGAGGCTGAAAGCACAAAAAATAGTAAAAGTGGTGTATGTCCCAGCAAAATGCCAAAATTGTGTTGAAAAATTGGGTTTTCTGATTCCAGTCTGCTTGTTCCTGAAAGCTGGGAAGCTGGTAATTTTAGCACCGCAAACCCTTTGTTGATGCCATTTTGAGGGGAAAAAAACACGAGCTTTCTTTTGCAGCCCTTTTTCCCCCATTTGTTTGAAAAAACAAAATTTTCACTGTATTTTGGCTAATTTCTTGGCCTCCTTCAGGGGAACCCACGAAGTCTGGGTACCCCTAGAACCTCTAGGATGTTGGAAAAAAAAAAGGACGCAAATTTAGAGTTGGTAGCTTATGTGGACAAAAAGTTTAGGGTCTAAGCGCGAACTGCCCCAAATAGCCAAAAAAATACCTGCCACCTGAGGGGAAAAGGCCTGGCATCGAAGGGGTTAAATACATAGGTGTCATCGCACAGCCAGGTCTCCTGCATACACACAATCTCATGTGACTTGACCACTTTGCCAAAGCTTTCAAACTGTAGCTTACTCATTAACCCATTAACAGTCCGAGATAATATCCCTAGCCTGTGCGACATCCTTGAATCCTAATCAACATCCACTCATACATTCCTCACCCCTATAATCAGGCAAAGCTAAAATCATATACCTATTCCCATCTTTCTTAACCTCCTGGGGAGGGAGGGGGGGGGGACTGCACAGTTATCTCCAGTGCTTCCCTATCGCCATAACCCTTCCCCATCAGCCTAATTTGTCTTGGTCCCAGCCCTGCATGATATTTGAGGGACAGACTATTCTGGCTTTCGGCCGCCAGTGTTTCTGATCTTGTGACTACCCTGATCCCTTCCTTTTGTACTTTCTTTTCAGCATTTAAGATCAGAGACTTTACCAGCCCTTAATACAGTAAGACTTTAGTATTATCCTCCTGTAGGAAGTTGGCTCTGTATGCACTATTTCAAAGTAAGGAATAGTATGCACAGAGTCCAAGGGTTCCCCTTAGAGGTAAGATAGTGGCAAAAAGAGATAATACTAATGCTCTATTTTGTAGTAGTGTGGTCGAGCAGTAGGCTTATCAAAGGAGTAGTGTTAAGCATTTGTTGTACATACACACAGGCAATAAATGAGGAACACACACTCGGAGACAAATCCAGGCCAATAGGTTTTGTTATAGAAAAATATATTTTCTTAGTTTATTTTAAGAACCACAAGTTCAAATTCTACATGTAATATCTCATTTGAAAGGTATTGCAGGTAAGTACTTTAGGAACTTTGAATAATCACAGTAGCATATATACTTTTTACATAAAACACAATAAGCTGTTTTAAAAGTGGACACAGTGCAATTTTCACAGTTCCTGGGGGAGGTAAAGTAATGTTAGTGTTCGATGGCATCTGTCGCTGTAGATACACATGTTCTGCATAGCTCGCCATCTGGTGTTGGGTCGGAGTGTTACAAGTTGTTTTTCTTCGAAGAAGTCTTTCGAGTCACGGGACCGAGTGACTCCTCCTTTTGTCTCCATTGCGCATGGGCGTCGACTCCATCTTCGATTGTTTTCTTTCCGCCATCGGGTTCGGACGTGTTCCTGTCGCTCCGAGTTTCGGAACGGAAAGTTAGTAGATTTCGGAAGGTTTTCGTCGGTATTGTTGCGCTCGGGATCGGCGTAGTTAGATTCAACACCGCATCGAAGATCGACGCGCTCCGGTGCCCTTCGGGGTAGTTTCCGAGCCCCCGTCGGGGCCTGGTCGGCCCGACCGCGTGTCCAACACCGCCGATGGAACGGACCCCGTTCCGTTTTTGTCCCAAATGCCACAACAAATACCCGTATACAGACCAACATTTGGTCTGTAACCTGTGCCTGTCACCTGAGCACAGTGAAGAGACTTGCGAGGCCTGTCGCGCGTTCCGGTCCCGAAAGACACTCCGTGACCGTCGAGCCAGGAGACTTCAGATGGCGTCCACGCCGACAGCGCACCGAGAGTTCGAGGAACAAGAGGAAGAAGAAACCTTTTCGATCCACGAATCGGACTCCGAGGAATTCGACGATCAAAGAACCGTGAGTAAGACGTCGAAAACAACACATAAGAAAAGTGACAAGGCCCAGGGGACGCCACTGCCACCAGGCCATGGCTCCACCCATAAATTCGGTGACCGACCATCGGCACCAAAAAAGGCCCAAACAGTGCCGAGATCGTCCGACTCCGGTCGAGACACCGGCACGCAGCCTTCTCGGGATCGAGAAAGTGCTGGAGAAAAGCAACGACACCGAGATAGCGGTGTAAAAACGGCTTGACGCCGAGACAGCGGCACCGACGAAGATCGACGCCGAGAGGTTTCGACTCCAAAAAAGAAAAAAGCCACCTTGGAGCAGAAAAAAGATACAGGCAGGGTTTCGGTGCCGAAACAACCCGTAACCGACCCAGGTCCAGGCTCTTATACAGAGGAGCAATCACTGTCCTCTCAGATGCGAAAGCATAGGTTTGAGGAAGAGCTGCAATCCACCGAATTGGACCATATGCAAAAACGTATTTTCATACAGCAGGGAACAGGAAGAATAAGCACCCTTCCCCCTATTAGGAGAAAAAGGAGACTGGAGTTTCAAACAGACCAGGCGCCACAAACAAAAATGGTGAAAAAGGTGACTCCGCCACCCTCTCCTCCACCTGTAATTAACGTCTCACCAGCGCAAACTCCGTCACATTCCCCGGCTCACACCACCATGAGCCAAGGTGACCAGGATCAAGACGCTTGGGACTTATATGACGCCCCAGTGTCGGACAACAGTCCGGAGGCATATCCAACAAAGCCCTCACCACCTGAAGACAGCACAGCATATTCTCAAGTGGTGGCTAGAGCAGCACAATTCCACAACGTAAACTTCCACTCAGAACAAGTCGAGGATGACTTTTTATTCAACACCCTCTCCTCCACCCACAGCTCCTACCAAAGCCTGCCTATGCTGCCAGGTATGCTTCGGCACGCAAAGGAAATCTTCAAGGAGCCGGTCAAAAGTAGGGCAATAACGCCAAGGGTGGACAAGAAATATAAAGCACCTCCTACAGACCCTGTTTTCATCACCACACAGCTGCCACCAGATTCCGTCGTAGTGGGAGCAGCTCGGAAGAGAGCCAACTCCCACACATCTGGGGACGCACCACCCCCAGATAAAGAGAGCCGCAAGTTCGATGCAGCTGGGAAAAGAGTCGCAGTACAAGCTGCAAACCAGTGGCGCATCGCTAACTCTCAAGCACTACTTGCGCGCTATGACAGAGCCCATTGGGATGAGATGCAACACCTCATCGAGCATCTACCCAAGGAACTTCAAAAAAGGGCAAAGCAGGTGGTTGAGGAAGGACAGAACATATCAAATAACCAGATACGATCTTCTATGGACGCAGCAGACACAGCTGCAAGAGCAATTAATACATCTGTGACCATTAGAAGGCACGCATGGCTAAGAACGTCTGGGTTCAAACCAGAGATACAGCAGGCAGTGCTCAATATGCCATTCAACGAAAAACAACTGTTCGGACCAGAAGTGGACACTGCAATCGAAAAACTTAAAAAAGACACTGACACTGCTAAAGCCATGGGCGCACTCTACTCCCCGCAGAGCAGAGGAACCTACAGCACCTTCCGCAAGACACCCTTTAGAGGGGGGTTTCGGGGTCAGGCCACACAAGCCAGCACCTCGCAGGCAACACCGTCCAGCTACCAGGGACAGTACAGGGGAGGCTTTCGGGGCCAATACAGAGGAGGGCAATTCCCTAGGAATAGAGGAAAATTTCAAAGCCCCAAAACCCCTACAACCAAGCAGTGACTCAGATGTCACTCACCCCCTCCACACAACACCAGTGGGGGGAAGAATAGGTCATTATTACAAAGCATGGGAGGAAATAACTACAGACACTTGGGTCTTAGCAATTATCCAACATGGTTATTGCATAGAATTCCTACAATTCCCTCCAAACATACCACCAAAAGCACAGAAATTGTCAAAACAACATTCCGACCTTATGGAAATAGAAGTTCAAGCACTATTGCAAAAGAATGCAATCGAATTAGTACCAATCACACAAACAAACACAGGAGTCTATTCACTGTACTTCTTAATACCAAAAAAGGACAAAACACTGAGACCAATCCTAGACCTCAGAATATTAAACACCTACATCAAATCAGACCACTTTCACATGGTCACGCTACAAGAGGTGTTACCATTGCTAAAACTACAGGACTACATGACAACCTTAGACCTCAAAGACGCGTATTTCCATATACCAATACATCCATCTCACAGAAAATACCTACGGTTCGTATTCAAAGGAATACATTACCAATTCAAAGTATTGCCTTTTGGTTTAACAACCGCACCAAGAGTCTTTACAAAATGTCTAGCAGTAGTGGCTGCACACATCAGAAGGCAGCAAATACATGTATTCCCGTATCTAGACGATTGGCTAATCAAAACCAATTCACTAACAAAGTGCTTACAACACACAAATCAAATCATACAAACCCTCTACAAACTAGGTTTCACCGTCAACTTTGCAAAATCCAACATTTTGCCGTGCAAAGTACAACAATACCTGGGAGCCATAATAGACACAACAAAAGGAGTAGCCACTCCCAAGTCCACAAAGAATTCAAAATTTCAACAAGATCATACAACGCATGTATCCAACACAAACAATACAAGCAAAGATGATATTACAACTCCTAGGCATGATGTCTTCATGCATAGCCATTGTCCCGAACGCAAGACTACACATGAGGCCCTTACAACAGTGCCTAGCATCACAATGGTCACAAGCACAGGGTCACCTTCTAGATCTGGTGTTGATAGACCGTTAAACTTACCTCTCGCTTCTACGGTGGAACAGTATAAATTTAAACAAAGGGCGGCTATTCCAAGACCCAGTGCCACAATACGTAATAACAACAGATGCTTCCATGACAGGATGGGGAGCACACCTCGATCAACACAGCATACAAGGACAATGGAACGTACATCAAACAAAACTGCATATAAATCACCTAGAAATGCTAGCAGTTTTTCACGCATTGCGGGCTTTCCAACCAATTATAACTCACAAATACATTCTTGTCAAAACAGACAACATGACAACTATGTATTATCTAAGCAAACAGGGGGGACACACTCAACGCAGTTGAGTCTTCTAGCACAGAAAATATGGCGATGGGCAATTCACAACCACATTCGCCTAATAGCGCAGTTTATTCCAGGGATCCAGAATCAACTTGCAGACAATCTCTCTCGATCACCAACAAGTCCACAAATGGGAAATTCACCCCCAAGTTCTAAACATTTACTTCAGACTCTGGGGAACACCTCAAATAGACTTGTTTGCAACAAGAGAGAACGCAAAATGCCAAAACTTCGCATCCAGATACCCACACAGGCAGTCCCAAGGCAATGCCCTATGGATGAACTGGTCAGGGATATTTGCCTACGCTTTTCCTCCTCTCCCTCTCCTTCCTTATCTGGTAAACAAATTGAGTCAAAACAAACTCAAACTCATTTTAATAGCACCAACTTGGGCAAGGCAACCCTGGTACACAACACTGCTAGACCTATCAGTAGTACCCTACATCAAATTGCCCAACAGGCCGGATCTGTTAACACAACACAACCAACAGATCAGACATCCAGATCCAGCATCGCTGAATCTAGCAATCTGGCTCCTGAAATCCTAGAATTCGGACACTTACAATTTACCCAAGAATGTATGGAAGTAATAAAGCAAGCCAGAAGGCCGTCCACTAGGCACTGCTATGCAAGTAAATGGAAGAGGTTTGTCTGTTACTGCCATCATAATCAGATCCAACCTATACACGCGACTCCAAAGGATGTAGTGGGTTACTTTCTTCACTTACAGAAATATAGCCTAGCCTTCTCTTCCATTAAAATACACCTTGCGGCAATATCTGCATACCTGCAGACTACCTATTCAACTTCCCTATATAGGATACCAGTCATTAAAGCATTCATGGAAGGGCTTAAAAGAATTATACCACCAAGAACACCACCTGTTCCTTCATGGAACTTAAATGTTGTCTTAACAAGACTCATGGGTCCACCTTTTGAACCCATGCACTCTTGCGAAATACAGTTCCTCACCTGGAAGGTTGCATTTCTCATCGCCATTACATCTCTAAGAAGAGTAAGCGAAATTCAGGCGTTTACAATACAAGAACCTTTTATACAACTACACAAAAATAAAGTCGCCCTAAGAACTAATCCTAAATTTTTACCAAAGGTTATTTCACCGTTCCACCTAAATCAAACAGTGGAACTACCTGTGTTCTTCCCACAGCCAGATTCCGTAGTGTAATGTACTACATTAACAGAACGAAAAACATCAGAAAGACTAAACAACTATTTATTGCATTCCAAAAACCTCATGCAGGAAACCCAATATCAAAACAATGTATAGCCAGATGGATAGTTAAATGCATCCAAATCTGCTACCTTAAAGCAAAACGACAACTGCCCATTACACCAAGGGCACACTCAACCAGAAAAAAAGGTGCTACCATGGCCTTTCTAGGAAACATCCCAATGCAAGAAATATGTAAGGCAGCCACATGGTCTACGCCACACACGTTCACCAAGCACTACTGTGTAGACGTGCTATCCGCACAGCAAGCCACAGTAGGTCAAGCCGTGTTAAGAACGTTATTTCAAACCACTTCCATTCCTACAGGCTGAACCACCGCTTTTGGGGAGATAACTGCTTACTAGTCTATGCAGAACATGTGTATCTACAGCGACAGATGCCATCGAACTGAAAATGTCACTTACCCAGTGTACATCTGTTCGTGGCATCAGTCGCTGGAGATTCACATGTGCCCACCCACCTCCCCGGGAGCCTGTAGCAATTTGGAAGTTAGCTTCAACTTTGTATATTTGTATGTATATTATTTTAGCCTTCAATAGGTACATACTTAGTCACTCCATTGCATGGGCACTATTACTACAACACAACTCCTACCTCACCCTCTGCGGGGAAAACAATCGAAGATGGAGTCGACGCCCATGCGAAATGGAGACAAAAGGAGGAGTCACTCGGTCCCGTGACTCGAAAGACTTCTTCGAAGAAAAACAACTTGTAACACTCCGACCCAACACCAGATGGCGAGCTATGCAGAACATGTGAATCTCCAGCGACTGATGCCACGAACAGATGTACACTGGGTAAGTGACATTTTCATTTTGCAGGTAAGTAAACCACCTACGGGGTTAAGATTGGGGTCCAAGGTAGCCCACCGTTGGGGGTTCAGAGCAACCCCAAAGTCACCACACCAGCAGCTCAGGGCCGGTCAGGTGCAGAGTTCAAAGTGGTGCCCAAAACGCAAAGGCTTCAATGGAGAGAAGGGGGTGCCCCGGTTCCAGTCTGCCAGCAGGCAAGTACCCGCGTCTTCGGAGGGCAGACCAGGGGGGTTTTGTAGGGCACCGGGGGGGGGACACAAGTCCACACAAAGTACACCCTCAGCAGCGCGGGGGCGGCCGGGTGCAGTGTGCAAACAAGCGTCGGGTTCGCAATGTAAATCAATGGGAGACCAAGGGGTCTCTTCAGCGGTGCAGGCAGGCAAGGGGGGGGGCTCCTCGGGGTAGCCACCACCTGGGCAAGGGAGAGGGCCTCCTGGGGGTCACTCCTGCACTGAAGTTCCGATCCTTCAGGTGCTGGGGGCTGCGGGTGCAGGGTCTTTTCCAGCCGTCGGGATTTTAGAGTCAGGCAGTCGCGGTCAGGGGGAGCCTCGGGATTCCCTCTGCAGGCGTCGCTGTGGGGGCTCAGGGGGGACAACTTTGGTTACTCACAGTCTCGGAGTCGCCGGAGGGTCCTCCCTGAAGTGTTGTTTCTCCACCAGTCGAGTCGGGGTCGCCGGGTGCAGTATTGCAAGTCTCACGCTTCTTGCGGGGATTGCAGGGGTCTTTAAATCTGCTCCTCTGTAACAAAGTTGCAGTCTTTTTGGAGCAGGTCCGCTGTCCTCGGGAGTTTCTTGTTCCTCTTGAAGCAGGGCAGTCCTCTGAGGATTCAGAGGTCGCTGGTCCTGGAGAAAGCGTCGCTGGAGCAGGTTTCTTTAGAAGGCAGGAGACAGGCCGGTAGGACTGGGGCCAAAGCAGTTGGTGTCTTCTTCCTTCTTCTGCAGGGGTTTTCAGCTCAGCAGTCTTCTTCTTCGGTAAGTTGCAGGAATCTAAATTCTTAGGTTCAGGGAAGCCCTTAAATACAAAATTTAAGGGCGTGTTTAGGTCTGGGGGGTTAGTAGCCAATGGCTACTAGCCCTGAGGGTGGGTACACCCTCTTTGTGCCTCCTCCCAAGGGGAGGGGGTCACATTCCTATCCCTATTGGGGGAATCCTCCATCTGCAAGATGGAGGATGGCTAAAAGTTAGTCACTTCAGCTCAGGACACCTTAGGGGCTGTCCTGACTGGCCAGTGACTCCTCCTTGTTATTCTCATTATCTCCTCTGGCCTTGCCGCCAAAAGTGGGGCCGTGACCGGAGGCGGCGGGCAACTCCACTAGCTGGAGTGCCCTGTGGTGCTGGAACAAAGGGGGTAAGCCTTTGAGGCTCTCACCGCCAGGTGTTACAGCTCCTGCCTGGGGGAGGTGTTAGCATCTCCACCCAGTGCAGGCTTTGTTACAGGCCACAGAGTGACAAAGGCACTCTCCCCATGTGGCCAGCAACATGTCTCGAGTGTGGCAGGCTGCTAGAACCAGTCAGCCTACACCGGTAGTTGGATTAGGTTTCAGGGGGCACCTCTAAGGTGCCCTCTGGGGTGTATTTTACAATAAAATGTACACTGGCATCAGTGTGCATTTATTGTGCTGAGAAGTTTGATACCAAACTTCCCAGTTTTCAGTGTAGCCATTATGGTGCTGTGGAGTCCGTGTTTGACAGACTCCCAGACCATATACTCTTATGGCTACCCTGCACTTACAATGTCTAAGGTTTGGCTTAGACACGGTAGGGGCACAGTGCTCATGCACTGGTGCCCTCACCTATGGTATAGTGCACCCTGCCTTAGGGCTGTAAGGCCTACTAGAGGGGTGACTTATCTATATTGCATAGGCAGTGTGAGGTTGGCATGGCACCCTGAGGGGAGTGCCATGTCGACTTACTCGTTTTGTTCTCACCAGCACACACAAGCTGGTAAGCAGTGTCTCTGTGCTGAGTGAGGGGTCCCCAGGGTGGCATAAGATATGCTGCAGCTCTTAGAGACCTTCCCTGGCATCAGGGCCCTTGGTACCAGGGTAAGTTACAAGGGACTTACCTGGATGCCAGGGTGTGCCAATTGTGGAATCAAAAGTACAGGTAAGGGAAAGAACACTGGTGCTGGGGCCTGGTTAGCAGGCCTCAGCACACTTTCAATTCAAAACATAGCATCAGCAAAGGCAAAAAGTCAGGGGGTAACCATGCCAAGGAGGCATTTCCTTACACAACCCCCGCCCCCCCCCAACGAAAGAGGATGAGACTAACCTTTCCCAAGAGAGTCTTAATTTTCTAAGTGGAAGAACCTGGAAAGGCCATCTGCATTGGCATGGGCAGTCCCAGGTCTGTGTTCCACTATAAAGTCCATTCCCTGTAGGGAGATGGACCACCTCAACAGTTTTGGATTTTCACCTTTCATTTGCATCAGCCATCTGAGAGGTCTGTGGTCAGTCTGAACTAGGAAGTGAGTACCAAAGAGGTATGGTCTCAGCTACTTCAGGGACCAAACCACAGCAAAGGCCTCCCTCTCAATTGCACTCCAACGCTGCTCCCTGGGGAGTAACCTCCTGCTAATGAAAGCAACAGGCTGGTCAAGGCCATCATCATTTGTTTGGGACAAAACTGCCCCTATCCCATGTTCAGAGGCATCAGTCTGCACAATGAACTGCTTGGAGTAATCTGGAGTTTTTAGAACTGGTGCTGTGCACATTGCTTGTTTCAGGGTGTCAAAGGCCTGTTGGCATTCTACAGTCCAGTTTACTTTCTTGGGCATTTTCTTGGAGGTGAGTTCTGTGAGGGCTGTCACAATGGATCCATATCCCTTCACAAACCTCCTATAGTACCCAGTCAAGCCAAGGAATGCCCTGACTTGAGTCTGGGTTTTTGGAGCTGCCCAGTCCAGAATAGTCTGGATCTTGGGCTGGAGTGGCTGAACTTGGCCTCCACCTACAAGGTGTCCCAAGTAAACCACAGTTCCCTGCCCTATCTGGCATTTGGATGCCTTGATAGAGAGGCCTGCCGATTGCAGAGCCTTCAAAACCTTCTTCAGGTGGACCAGGTGATCCTGCCAGTTGGAGCTAAAGACAGCAATATCGTCAAGATAAGCTGCACTAAAGGACTCCAAGCCAGCAAGGACTTGATTCACCAACCTTTGGAAGGTGGCAGGGGCATTCTTTAAACCAAAGGGCATAACAGTGAACTGATAATGCCCATCAGGTGTGGAGAATGCTGTCTTTTGTTTTGCTCCAGGTGCCATTTTGATTTGCCAGTACCCTGCTGTTAAGTCAAAGGTACTTAAGAATTTGGCAGCACCTAATTTGTCTATCAGCTCATCATCTCTAGGAATGGGATGGGCATCTGTCTTGGTGACAGAATTAAGTCCTCTGTAGTCCACACAAAACCTCATCTCTCTTTCCATCTTTGGTGTGAGGTTTGGGGACTAAGACCACTGGGCTAGCCCAGGGGCTGTCAGAGTGCTTAATTACTCCCAATTCCAGCATCTTGTGGACTTCCACCTGGATGCTTTCCTTAACTTGATCAGACTGTCTGAATATTTTGTTTTTGACAGGCATGCTGTCTCCTGTGTCCACATCATGGGTACACAGGTGTGTCTGACCAGGGGTTAGGGAAAAGAGCTCAGCAAACTGCTGCAGGACTGTCCTACAGTCAGATTGCTGTTGGCCAGAGAGGGTGTCTGAATAGATCACTCCATCTACTGAGCCATCATTAGGGTTTGATGACAGAAGATCAGGGAGAGGCTCACTCTCCGCTTCCTGATCCTCATCTGTTACCATTAACAGATTTACATCAGCCCTGTCATGGAAGAGCTTAAGGCGGTTCACGTGGATCACCCTCTTGGGGCTCCTGCTTGTGCCCAGGTCTACCAGGTAGGTGACCTGACTCTTCCTCTCTAGCACTGGGTAAGGGCCACTCCATTTGTCCTGAAGTGCCCTGGGAGCCACAGGCTCCAAAACCCAGACTTTCTGCCCTGGTTGAAATTCAACCAGTGCAGCCTTTTGGTCATACCAAAACTTCTGGAGCTGTTGGCTGGCCTCAAGGTTTTTACTTGCCTTTTCCATGTACTCTGCCATCCTTGAGCGAAGGCCAAGTACATAGTCCACTATGTCTTGTTTAGGCTCATGAAGAGGTCTCTCCCAGCCTTCTTTCACAAGAGCTAGTGGTCCCCTTACAGGGTGGCCAAACAGAAGTTCAAAGGGTGAGAATCCTACTCCCTTCTAAGGCACCTCTCTGTAAGCGAAGAGCAGACATGGCAGGAGGACATCCCATCTCCATTTGAGTTTTTCTGGGAGCCCCATGATCATGCCCTTTAATGTCTTGTTGAATCTCTCAACAAGGCCATTAGTTTGTGGATGATAGGGTGTAGTGAATTTATAAGTCACTCCACACTCATTCCACATGTTTCAGGTATGCTGACATGAAGTTGGTACCTCTGTCAGACACCACCTCCTTAGGGAAGCCCACTCTGGTAAAGATACCAATGAGGGCCTTGGCTACTGCAGGGGCAGTAGTCGACCTAAGGGGAATAGCTTCAGGATACCTAGTAGCATGATCCACTACTACTAGGATGTACATATTTCCTGAGGCTGTGGGAGGTTCAAGTGGACCCACTATGTCCACACCCACTCTTTCAAAGGGGACCCCCACCACTGGAAGTGGAATGAGGGGGGCCTTTGGATGTCCACCTGTCTTACCACTGGCTTGACAGGTGGTACAGGAGACACAAAACTCCTTAACTTTCTGGGACATATTGGGCCAGTAGAAGTGGTTGACTAGTCTCTCCCACGTCTTGGTTTGTCCCAAATGCCCAGCAAGGGGAATATCATGGGCTAAGGTCAGTATGAACTCTCTGAACTCCTGAGGCACTACCACTCTCCTAGTGGCACCAGGTTTGGGATCTCTTGCCTCAGTGTACAGGAGCCCATCTTCCCAATAGACCCTATGTGTTCCAGTTTTCTTGCCATTGGACTCTTCAGCAGCTTGCTGCCTAAGGCCTTCAAGAGAGGGACAGGTTTCTTGCCCCTTACACAACTGCTCCCTTGAGGGTCCCCCCTTGGCCTAAGAGCTCAACCTGGTAAGGTTCTAGCTCCATGGGCTCAGTTCCCTCAGAGGGCAGAACTTCTTCCTGAGAAGAGAGGTTCTCTTTTTGTTGTTGTGTTGCAGCTGGTTTCCCAGCTGACTTTCCTTTTCTCTTGGTAGGCTGGGCCCTTTTTCCAGACTCCAGCTCTACTTTTTCACCCTGAGCCTTGCACTGTGCCCTTGTCTTGACACACACCAGTTCAGGGATACCCAGCATGGCTGCATGGGTTTTCAGCTCTACCTCAGCCCATGCTGAGGACTCCAGGTCATTTCCAAGCAAACAGTCTACTGGGATATTTGAGGAGACTACCACCTGTTTCAGGCCATTGACCCCTCCCCACTCTAAAGTTACCATAGCCATGGGATGTACTTTAGTCTGATTGTCAGCGTTGGTGACTGGATAAGTTTGTCCAGCCAGGTATTGACCAGGGGAAACCAGTTTCTCTGTCACCATGGTGACACTGGCACCTGTATCCCTCAGGCCTTCTACACTTGTCCCATTAATTAAGAGCTGCTGCCTGTATTTTTGCATGTTAGGAGGCCAGGCAGCCAGTGTGGCTAAATCCACCCCACCCTCGGAGACTAATGTAGCTTCAGTGTGACACCTGATTTGCTCTGGGCACACTGTTGATCCCACTTGGAGACTGGCCATTCCAGTTTCAGCTGGAGTGGAGTTAGAAGTGGTATTTTTCTGGGGACAGGCCTTGTCTCCAGTTTGGTGTCCAGGCTGATTACAGCTACGACACCAGGCCTTTTTGGGATCAAAGTTTTTTCCCTTGTACCCAAAATTGGTTTGTGAAGAGGCTCTGGGCCCACCCTCCTGTGCAGGTTTTTGGGGGCCTGTAGAAGACTCTTAACTATTTTTGTTTTTGGATGTCTCAACACTCTCCCCCTGGGGAGGCTTTGTGACTCCTTTCTTTTGGTCACCCCCTGTGGAAATCTTGGTCACCCTAGTCTTGACCCAATGGTCCGCCTTCTTTCCCAATTCTTGGGGAGAAATTGGTCCTAGGTCTACCAGATGCTGATGCAGTTTATCATTGAAACAATTACTTAACAGGTGTTCTTTAACAAATAAATTGTACAGCCCTTCATAATTATTTACACCACTGCCTTGAATCCAACCATCCAGTGTTTTCACTGAGTAGTCTACAAAATCAACCCAGGTCTGGCTCGAGGATTTTTGAGCCCCCCTGAATCTAATCCTATACTCCTCAGTGGAGAATCCAAAGCCCTCAATCAGGGTTCCCTTCATGAGGTCATAAGATTCTGCATCATTTCCAGAGAGTGTGAGGAGTCTATCCCTACACTTTCCAGTGAACATTTCCCAAAGGAGAGCACCCCAGTGAGATCTGTTCACTTTTCTGGTTACACAAGCCTTCTCAAAAGCTATGAACCATTTGGTGATGTCATCACCGTCTTCATATTTAGTTACAATCCCTTTAGGGATTTTCAACATGTCAGGAGAATCTCTGACCCTAGTTATGTTGCTGCCACCATTGATGGGTCCTAGGCCCATCTCTTGTCTTTCCCTTTCTATGGCTAGGATCTGTCTTTCCAAAGCCAATCTTTTGGCCATCCTGGCTAATTGAATGTCCTCTTCACTGGGGCTCTCCCAGTGTTTTCAAAGATGTTGGTCTCTCCTGTGAGGGACACAGCATTTCTGACTATTATGTTTGGAGTCAGGGCTTGAGAGGCCCTGTCCTCCCTAGTCAGGACTGGTAGGGGAGAATTTTCCTCCAAGTCACTATCTTCATCCTCTGTGTTGCCATCCTCAGAGGGGTTGGCCTTTTCAAACTCTGCCAAAAGCTCCTGGAGCTGTAGTTTGGAATGTCTGGGGCCCATTGTTATTTTCTTTATTTTACAGAGTGACCTTAGCTCCCTCATCTTAAGATGGAGGTAAGGGGTAGTGTCGAGTTCCACCACATTCATCTCTGTACTAGACATTATGCTTCTAAAAGTTGGAATACTTTTTAAGAATCTCAAACTAGTTCAAGGTTCTAATTCAAACTTTCACAAACTTTTAAACTCTAAAAGAAATGCTAAATAGGATCTAACACAAGGCCCTAGCAGGACTTTTAAGAATTTAGAAAAATAGTTCAAATTGCAAAAACAATTTCTAATGACAATTTTTGGAATTTGTCGTGTGATCAGGTATTGGCTGAGTAGTCCAGCAAATGCAAAGTCTTGTACCCCACCGCTGATCCACCAATGTAGGAAGTTGGCTCTGTATGCACTATTTCAAAGTAAGGAATAGTATGCACAGAGTCCAAGGGTTCCCCTTAGAGGTATGATAGTGCCAAAAAGAGATAATACTAATGCTCTATTTTGTGGTAGTGTGGTCGAGCAGTAGGCTTATCAAAGGAGTAGTGTTAAGCATTTGTTGTACATACACACAGGCAATAAATGAGGAACACACACTAAGAGACAAATCCAGGCCAATAGGTTTTGTTCTAGAAAAATATATTTTCTTAGTTTATTTTAAGAACCACAAGTTCACATTCTACATGTAATATCTCATTTGAAAGGTATTGCAGGTAAGTACTTTAGGAACTTTGAATAATCACAGTAGCACATATACTTTTTACATAAAACACAATAAGCTGTTTTAAAAGTGGACACAGTGCAATTTTCACAGTTCCTGGGGGAGGTAAAGTAATGTTAGTTTTTGCAGGTAAGTAAACCACCTACAGGGTTAAGATTGGGGTCCAAGGTAGCCCACCGTTGGGGGTTCAGAGCAACCCCAAAGTCACCACACCAGCAGCTCTGGGCCTGTCAGGTGCAGAGTTCAAAGTGGTGCCCAAAACGCATAGGCTTCAATGGAGAGAAGGGGGTGCCCCGGTTCCAGTCTGCCAGCAGGTAAGTACCCGCGTCTTCGGAGGGCAGACCAGGGGGGTTTTATAGGGCACCGGGGGGGGGGGGGGGACACAAGTCCACACAGAAAGTACACCCTCAGCAGCGCGGGGGCGGCCGGGTGCAGTGTGCAACCAAGCGTCTGGTTTGCAGTGTAAATCAATGGGAGACCAAGGGGTCCCTTCAGCGGTGCAGGCAGGCAAGGGGGGGGGCTCCTCGGGGTAGCCACCACCTGGGCAAGGGAGAGGGCCTCCTGGGGGTCACTCCTGCACTGAAGTTCCGATCCTTCAGGTGCTGGGGGCTGCGGGTGCAGGGTCTTTTCCAGCCGTCGGGATTTTAGAGTCAGGCAGTCGTGGTCAGGGGGAGTCTCGGGATTCCCTCTGCAGGCGTCGCTGTGGGGGCTCAGGTGGGACAACTTTGGTTACTCACAGTCTCGGAGTCGCCGGAGGGTCCTCCCTGAAGTGTTGTTTCTCCACCAGTCGAGTCGGGGTCGCCGGGTGCAGTGTTGCAAGTCTCACGCTTCTTGCGGGGATTGCAGGGGTCTTTAAATCTGCTCCTCTGTAACAAAGTTGCAGTCTTTTTGGAGCAGGTCCGCTGTCCTCAGGAGTTTCTTGTTCCTCTTGAAGCAGGGCAGTCCTCTGAGGATTCAGAGGTCGCTGGTCCTGGAGAAAGCGTCGCTGGAGCAGGTTTCTTTAGAAGGCAGGAGACAGGCCGGTAGGACTGGGGCCAAAGCAGTTGGTGTCTTCTTCCTTCTTCTGCAGGGGTTTTCAGCTCAGCAGTCGTCTTCTTCGGTAAGTTGCAGGAATCTAAATTCTTAGGTTCAGGGAAGCCCTTAAATACTAAATTTAAGGGCGTGTTTAGGTCTGGGGGTTAGTAGCCAATGGCTACTAGCCCTGAGGGTGGGTACACCCTCTTTGTGCCTCCTCCCAAGGGGAGGGGGTCACATTCCTATCCCTATTGGGGGAATCCTCCATCTGCAAGATGGAGGATGGCTAGAAGTTAGTCACTTCAGCTCAGGACACCTTAGGGGCTGTCCTGACTGGCCAGTGACTCGTCCTTGTTATTCTCATTATCTCCTCCGGCCTTGCTGCCAAAAGTGGGGCCGTGACCGGAGGGGGCGGGCATCTCCACTAGCTGGAGTGCCCTGTGGTGCTGGAACAAAGGGGGTAAGCCTTTGAGGCTCACCGCCAGGTGTTACAGCTCCTGCCTGGGGGAGGTGTTAGCATCTCCACCCAGTGCAGGCTTTGTTACAGGCCACAAAGTGACAAAGGCACTCTCCCCATGTGGCCAGCAACATGTCTCGAGTGTGGCAGGCTGCTAGAACCAGTCAGCCTACACGGGTAGTTGGATTAGGTTTCAGGGGGCACCTCTAAGGTGCCCTCTGGGGTGTATTTTACAATAAAATGTACACTGGCATCAGTGTGCATTTATTGTGCTGAGAAGTTTGATACCAAACTTTCCAGTTTTCAGTGTAGCCATTATGGTGCTGTGGAGTCCGTGTTTGACAGACTCCCAGACCATATACTCTTATGGCTACCCTGCACTTACAATGTCTAAGGTTTGGCTTAGACACGGTAGGGGCACAGTGCTCATGCACTGGTGCCCTCACCTATGGTATAGTGCACCCTGCCTTAGGACTGTAAGGCCTACTAGAGGGGTGACTTATCTATACTGCATAGGCAGTGTGAGGTTGACATGGCACCCTGAGGGGAGTGCCATGTCGACTTACTCGTTTTGTTCTCACCAGCACACACAAGCTGGTAAGCAGTGTGTCTGTGCTGAGTGAGGGGTCCCCAGGGTGGCATAAGATATGCTGCAGCCCTTAGAGACCTTCCCTGGCATCAGGGCCCTTGGTACCAGGGGTACCAGTTACAAGGGACTTACCTGGATGCCAGGGTGTGCCAATTGTGGAATCAAAAGTACAGGTTAGGGAAAGAACATTGGTGCTGGGGCCTGGTTAGCAGGCCTCAGCACACTTTCAATTCAAAACATAGCATCAGCAAAGGCAAAAAGTCAGGGGGTAACCATGCCAAGGAGGCATTTCCTTACACCTCCCCTTTCTTGTTTTTCGTAAAGCCCACCTTTCAAAGATCTTTAAACCCTAATTCATTCAGACTGGGACACTTAAGGCAAACAATAGGTTAGATCAATTTAGAGGGACTATCTTTCTAGTATGTTTTCCTTTTTTCTCATTTTGTGCTGGTTCTAAATACAACCAAAAGTCACTTCCAGCTGCATTCCGTTTGCCAGTTATTGTAGTGGTACCCTTTCTGAACCCCCTGCTTTTATGTAGCTTTCCTTACTCCTCTTTGTTTTGTCTTCTTGGCATAGGCATTGACTATCCCCATCATCATAATCTCCCGGAGACCTCCTATCCTCCCGTTCTAACTTCTTAGTCCTTCTAGTTTCTCTCTGATTTACTTTAATTTGTTCTTTGCTCCTTTAATCCCAACTCCTTGACCAGATGCCTTTGTTTGAACGGGTTTGTTCTTACTCACTTCCATCTCTTCACTCTTTTTATCCTGGGAATATACTGTTTATACTTGGTCAATTCCCCCAACTTCTTGACAAGCATTGGCTGCGTGGAGACAAACACTTTGCGGCCCCACCAAACTCGTAGCCTCTCTTCCCACCCCTGCCATGCTTGGGACTTCAGCGTCCTGTCTATTTCCTTCTGCAGGGCTAACCATGGTTGGCTTAAGGGCCTTTATCTGTTTTAGTTCACTCACAACTATCTGAAATTGATCTTGCTGTACTTTCAAAATATCATGACCCATTACAGATACCTCCAGCAACCCTTGCAAGGTCTTCTGCAAAATCATTATATTTATCATGGACCGTGTGGGTGATTCAATAATATTTACAAACATACAGTGGCATTCTGCCCTGCTCCAACTAAGGATATTTTCACAAATTCTGAGCCTTGCCCATCTAGTACCTCCCCCTCCCCCTTCCTGCTCTCAGCGATGTTCCCCTTAGTGCATCCTTTTTCTGTATCCTCATTCCTTTCAGCTTCATACTGCCCTCCGACCTCAAAAAATGAGAAAAGCCTAGGGGACTATAATAGTCTGAGTTCAATATTGAGTTCATTGTGACTTAATGTATCCTTCGTGCTTATTCTTGGCAGACTTAACTCCAAAGTTCAGGGAAATCAGTAGGGTATAGGGTTTAACCGAGTCGTATAGCGTTGCTAACCTCCAGCCGTATAAGAAAGCAGTCCTGGGAACCTGAACTTTTCAAAGTATTTTACATATGCGACTCCTAACATTACTGGCCTGGGAACTTAGTTAGAGTTGGAAATCAATGCGGCGGCACTCTCAGGAATGTATGCTATGTTATTATCACACTGAATCCATTTCTCATTTAATATGCTGGTGCCCGGGTTGGCCTCAGGGAGACATCGACTTTTAAAACATCTTTTTCTGAAATATGACCAAATGACATGTAAGGAATCCGTTAACTGCCGAGATTCCCATCGAGCTGGCCTGTTTGGGGAAATTATTATGGGGAAAAACGTACTGCTAGCACGTGGCCATCAACTTACAGAAATTAAAAAATGGGAGGCTGCACCTAAAGCCAATTTGTTAACTAAGTGGCTCTGCCCCCCCTCCCCCCCCCAAAATGTGGACTATGAGTAGTTTCAAAAAGGGCAATTGCATGCTCCATTAGCACTTAAATATGAGAGCCAACATAGTCCCTGAACATTAGTACACTGCCACAGGGGGTAAGATCCGAATGGAGGTGGTTTATGCATTGTCAGATATCTGAATCTCCGTTTTAAAAGTGTTTTTTTTTTTTTTTAGTTAATTTTTATACACACTGTTATAGATTTGGCTTATTTCACATTTTTGGGAATTTTTATTACACTCCTTTTAGGCAATAATCTTACCTGTATGCATATAACAATTTTGTTTTATTTATGTCATGTAGGCTTGCACACACTATATACACTATGGCGGCTCTTCATGCCATTTTAGCATTCTATAACTACAACCAAGTTCTGCGATTTAGGCCCACTGTAGTCTAAAAGAACTTTAGGCTATGGCATGAAGATATATGGCGCAAAAGATACGATGTTTTACCATGAAGTGTAATTTTAGTTTGGTTGATGTTTTTATCGTGTTTTCTACTATTGTGCTTTTGCAAAGGCTTTAAGTAATCATGCAAATAAAGATTTAATTAATTAATTCATTCATTAAAAAAAAAAAACTCCAAAGTTACACTGCCAGATTCCTCAATTAAATCTTTTTCTGATAGTCCCTGCTCGGTTAAAGATTGGGGTGATTTGATTTAAAGCGTCTGTCTACAATTTTTTTTATTGAATCAGTCACAGAAACTTCCTCTGGCCTTTTCTTTCACCTTCATTTCCAAATCCATCCAAATCTGCCTCTGGCGTATTACCCGGAGATATTGTAATATCCTCGTGTTGGCGGATACTTGACCCTTTTAGTTGCTTCCCTTTCCTGGGTGCCATCTCCCCTTGCCACCTACCAGCACCCAACTAATGACCACTTCTTGTTTCTCTGCTCCTCCTGTCAGGCTAGTCCTTCCTTTTTGGGCTCCTTTAGGTTTGTCCTCCTTCACAACTTCCAACCTTTTCTTTGATACCCGTTTCTTACAATCACATCCAGGCACTTACCTCGGCTTGTCTGTACCAGCCCTTCCTTGAAGCCGCCGATCGCTACCCCTGCCACCACCGCCGCCCCAAAAATAAACACAACCAGCTGGCAGTTTCTTTAAAACCTTTGATAGTTGGATTGGGCAGACACTCCTTACGTCAGTAGCTGCAGAAGATCCTCAAACGATTCTACTGCTGGCCCCCCCAAAGCCCCCAAGCTTCTCAGCTACCCGGCAGGCACACCACCGTATACTGCGCACTCCACTGCTCTCCGCGGGGATGGCACAGATGCCCACCACTATCCGGAAACTAGCTGTAAGCTCACAGGCTTAATGGGGGCAGTGGCTCTTCCCTGAGCTGCACTGGTATTAACTATTTAAAAATATTGCAGTCGGCTCCCTAAAGGTCACCTAGCGTTAGTTTCTAAAGTGTCCAAAAGGCAAACCGGCTTTTGCTTGCGGCTCACGACGACACTCTCATTCCGTGCAGCCGCTTTCAGCTCTGTTGGGGGTGGGACAGATACGAACATGGCAGTGCAGCATCCACTGCATCTACGTCAGGCAGACAGATGAGCAGAGACCAAACAGAGTGGCTGCTACATCCCGAGGTGAGGTAGGTTGTCTTCCACTAGTGGGGATACTGGCTAGATCTATTCGCCAGTGTTGAGAATGTGCATTTTCCACAATTTTTCACATTGGAGTTTCTACAAATAGACTTGTTGGGGGATGTGTTCCTGCTGGAATGGGTCGAGGAACTACTGTATGCCTTCCCTCCTCTTCCTGTCCTTCTCCTGATTTCTGAAGATCACCAGGAATTGAGCCAGGAGAGTGTGGTACCCAGAACTCCTGAGCATGAGTGGCCGGTCTGCCACTTAAAGCGGGCCTCCCATCTCAGCAGCAGGTCAGAGCCCTACACCTGAATTTACGCATTCTACAACTCTGTGTTGAGATTGAGTGGTGACATTTGGTGTGTTTGATTTGCTACCCGGAGTGGTGAATGTCTTTGTTGCCAGAAGCCCCTACACAGAATCCATTTTTGCTGGGTGCTGGAGCAAATTTATGACCTGGCGTGGTTTTCAAAATAGAGGCCTCTTACAGGAAAAGCTGTTGTAGGATTTTTTATTTGTTTTGTCTTTATCCCAACAAGCATTTGCAATGGGCACTACAAAAGATTGTCAGCCCTTTTTAACTTTTCTACGTTTGTTGGACCAATGATCCTGTTGTGATAAGGTTCAGTAAAGGTTTAGCATGTTTTCTCTAACACTGTTTGTAATGCCAAAGTGGGACTTTTACGTTGGTCTTGACATTCCCTGTGTTTACGCCCTTCAAGCCGCTGCATGCAGCCTCTCCTCATCTTGAAGATGTGTTCTTCATTGCAATTATCTCAGTTCACTGCATGAGTGTACTACAAGCACTTTCAGTTCACGCACCCTACACCACCTTTTTCCCCCGGACAGATTGGCTGAGGACTTGAGCGGCCTTCTTAAAGTAATGACCCGCTTCTATGTTGTGCAATCTTTCACTCTACCACCATTCTGTTCCCCACACGCCCAGCCCAGAAAGAGGAGGAGAGAGGTTCCATATGTTGAACCTGAAATGGTCTGTAAGCTTATTAATAGGTTGTAAAAAAGGATTATTGTGTGAGTGATCAGATTTTGGTGGGGGTTCTCCAGAGCAAAGAAAGGAAAGATGTTGTAATGTGGATAGTCCTCTGCATTATGATCTTATACACTCTGGCCATGAAGCAGTCTCTAAAAGGTCTGACGGCGCATTTCACCAGTGCTAAGGCTGCTACCACTGCGTTGGTATGAGGAGTGCCTGTTTTTGATAGCTGCCAAACTGTGATAAGGGCGTCTGTGCATATGTTCACAAAGCACTACTGACTTGATTGCCAGGTCTGGCATGATGGCAAATTTGTCTGCTTCGGTCTGGGTCCACTCCACCCCCCTCAGCTTCGGGGGTTACTGCTTTGATATCTATCATAAATTAAGGGATCTGCATTTAGCCATCTGAAGAACAAGGAACTTACCTTTCAGTAATGCTCTTTTTGGTGGATACTCTGTCTAATCTTCTCCACCCTTCCATCTCCCTGTTCTGTGGAGTGGCTTCTTTATTTAACATCTAAAACTGTTCCTAGTTAGTACTCAACACATTCTAACCAACAATTGTTCACACACCAAGCCTGAGGGCTACAAAAGGAAAAAGATGAGAAACCGACATAAGCGTGCAGGTATGGTGCTTATATGTGGCTCAGCTCCATCAGTTCAATGTGGTACATAGCCGCATGGCACCACCTGGCGGCATATAGGAGCATTTCTATGAAAAATCTGTGAATCCAGTCTGATGTCTGGGAAATATTCTAAGATGAGGAATCTGTGGTGCGATGGAATATCCACCATAATGAGTGCCACTGAAAATAAGTAAATTGTTCTTTTTGAGGGTCTCTGATTAGACACACATTGATAGTGATGCATTTTTTTATCACTCCTTTTATTCGTATTGTGTCTTTTGTTGTCTTCCATCCCCAATGCCCACCTGAAGTGTATCTTAAGTGGTTAGCAGAGGAACCTGACTGCCTTAGTTCACTTTTGCAGCAGTTAATTTTGTGAAGTGTTTGTTGTGTTGTGAATAATGATGCTGTAACAAGAAGTTGACAGAGACTAGCTGTCCCGTTTGTTTTGGTTTAATTGGAGAAGTTTTAAACCAACTTCTCCATTATGTGCTGATTTCAGCACAACATAAGATTCTGAGGATGCATGTGTTTATTTAAAGCAGTCTTGTTACTTGAAACCAACATCTGAGGGTTACATTTGCCCCTCTTTTACTTAAACCTGGGATTTCTTACACCTGAGTACCCTGATATAACAAAAGACAGGACAACACTGATAAAGGGACAGACTGATGTAATGAAGATTAAGGATTGTAGATAAATGCCATCCCTGCCACATAACCCAGTTTGCTGCTACTTCCTTTTGTATTTTAGGTCTCTCCTACCAGACAGCTCAAGCTGTCTGATTGCAAAAGACCTTTTGTGAACTTAGTGAGCTTATAGCCTGTTCATTTCTTGTCATTGGTTAGTTTTTTTCTCACTTTTATTTGGTTGCTTCTTAATCAATTTATTGCCTTCCTTTTCTTGTGTTTGTCTGATCCCTGATGCATATCTCGTTTGTAATCCTTTTGATTGGGTGACTTGCATCCTTTTACTGCTCACATTGGGGAGACTACTTCTTTGTCATTCAGTACTCCAGGACATCTATTGTAACTAAAAATGAAAAACAAATAATAATAATTTGGTGGCTTGCTTGTCACTGTTTTTTTTTTTTTTTTTATTGATTATTCCATGTAATTTCTTGTAGGTTTCTGGTTTCTCTTCATCTGCCCTTGTGTGTTTCTTTTCTGTGGAGCTTGGACCAAGTACTCTTTCCTTTTGAAGTCTTCATCCATTTTTTTTTTTTGTTGTTGTTGTTGCTGAGGCTACTTTTTTTTTTTTTTGTAATCAAGGTTTTTTTACTGCATTTATTTGTGTAGCTGTACTGTTTCAGAACATTGTTTGATGGCATGTGTGGCTGTAGATACACATCTTTTCATAAGTCTGCTATCTAGTGTTGGGTCCCGGAGTGTTGCAAGTTGATTTTTTTTTTTTTTTTTAAGAATCTTTTCGAGTCACGAGATCGTGACCCCTCCTCTAGATGATACTGTGCATGGGCATTGAATCCTTTGTTAGACTGTCTTCTCTCCGCTGTCAGTTTCAAATGTGTCTTCCTCTCCCTGTGGGATTCCTCGGCTTGGTCTATTCCGAACTGTTCTTTTCCGTTTTTCTTTCTGCAACGGTATTGTAATTCGATCACGTTTTTCTCTATCTAACATAGTCAATCTGAATTTCTGCGTTGGGACTCGACTTATCGCCCTTTGGGGCATCCGAGCCCCCTCTGGGGTTTACTCCTCCATGTGGTGTCATGCCATCCAGGGCTGATGGAACAGACTCCATTTTCGGTTTTGCCTTCGATTCCGTTAGAAATTCCCACACAGCGACCAAGACCTGGTATGTAACATGTACCTCTCACCTCACCATAAAGAAGAAAGCTGCGATGCCTGTCAGTCTTTATGACCCCTCTGGGACCGAAGAGCTCTTTGGTTGGAGATGGCGTTGAAGACACCAGACAACAATCCCGTTATTTCCGAGTAAGAGCACGCCCAGGAGGAGATCGAACACGAGGAGGCCTTCTCCATAGAAGATTCAGAGTACATCAGCCCCCACCTCCCATACCTTCGGATGTCCCGCCTTCTGGCTCAGCACCAAAAATTGCCTAGGCTAAGCCATCTTAGGCATTGACCTCCGGCTTGGCAGCATCCCATGAAGAATGATTGCTCCCCCCCTGTTCCAATCAAGAGAAAACTTACTTTTCAAAAGGCCTTGGACGCTGTTTCTCCACCTAAAAAGGACTCCAAGGACAAGGCTCCAGTTCGACCCCCAGCCCTCTCCTCCACACTCTCCTGTGCTCCCTTCTACCACTCCACCACTTCCCTAATCTCCTCCACCTATTACTGAACCGCAGTTTTCTCCACAAGGTTCACCTCCACCTCAAGGAGATGATTTAGGGGACATGCCAAAGGATATTGATCCATGGGATTCATACGATCCAGATCCCATTTTACCAAATTACCTTGATCTATATCCATAACCTCCTTAAGACGCAACTTCATATCAGCAGGCCATAGCATGGCAGCTGCATATCACAATGTACAATTGCACACTGACCTTATTGAAGAGGATTTCCCCTTTAATTCACTCACTAACATTCATAAAGGTGGTCAGTTTTTGCCTATGCTACCAGGCATGCTTAGACATGCCGCCGACGTTTTTAAAGAACCTGTTAGGTCAAGAGTTATCACCATAAGGGTAGATAAAACTAAATAATAATAAAAAAAAATAAAAAAAATGCGCCACCCACAGATCCATATATTTATTCCTTCACAAATCCCTGCTGACTCAATAGTCATCAGCACGGCACAGAAACGTGCTAAGTCAATCAACAGAGATGCACCTACTCCTGATAAGGAGAGCACAAATCTAGATGCTGTAGGGAAAATGGTGGCTGCACAAGCTGCCAGTCATTGGCCTATTGTCAATTCCCAGGCATTTTTGGCACAATATGACAGGGCCCACTGGGACAAAATGGAGGATCTTTCAATTACACTTAGGCATTTCACGATCTAATGCCAAAACAAGATTTCTGCTATAGCTTCTACAATCACTTCAGCTTGCAACTTTTGGAACTTGAAAAAAGTTGTTGTTTGGCATCATGTACATTTGGGAAAATAAGTTCACATCTTTGTTCCGTTTCAAAATCCACTTTCTGCGTGCAGCATCCATCAGCAAGGGCTTTTTCTTCTTGCTTCCCCGTCGTCTTTGCTTCCCCGTCGTCTTTGCTTCCCCGTCGTCTTTGCTTCCCCGTCGTCTTTGCTTCCCCGTCGTCTTTGCTTCCCCGACGTCTTTGCTTCCCCGTCGTCTTTGCTTCCCCGTCGTCTTTGCTTCCCCGTCGTCTTTGCTTCCCCATCGTTGGTGCCTGAACTCCTCTCACACTGAAGCCTCAGTGGCCTCCATTCCTCTTCCTTCCAAGATGGAACTCAACCGTTTTGGCACATTTGCTTTCAGCAGCGACAGGATCTTGCTGTGAGCGCCACAGAACGGCTACTTTATACCGTTGTTATGCAGCATTCCTTCAAACCAAATCACACCACTTTCATACTGTCTACTCTTTACCCAGTCCACTGAGCTGACACACAGCCCTAAAAAGGTCTAACCACTAAGATATACCTCCACAAACAGCCTGTCGTTGTTTAAAAACACAATTTACAGCCTGCTGCAGTAAGTAGATTGATTGCACCACCTTTTCTGTGGTTCGTCGTTTCAAGGAGGCATAGTTAGGCGTTTTATAGAGTTAAATTCTCACTGGGAAACACTTGGAGAAAAGAGGTGAGGTGCTTTATACGGCACTCTTGCTAAAATGTAGCCACAGACAATGTAAGGATGGCTTAATACATAATAATTCTTGCAGTTTAGTCAAATGCACTTTTTATTTGCAGCTTTATATAGTGTGAACTTAACACAAAGGTATTGGATCGCTTTACATGTGCACCAGCTACATTACACATCATTTTTTTTTTGTAGCCGTGGGGAGATTGTAATTTGGGCAGAATCACAGGACGTTAAACTGACGCCAAGACTCAAACCTGGTTCCCCAGGGCCAAAGTCGCACCACATCCTCTTCCCCATTTGTTAGGTGTGTTTTCCAGGACAGAGCCTAGAGCACAGAATTCCGTCCTTATAGAAGCTCACCTAGCAGTTACCCTCTTCACTTGAGGAAAATGTTAAAAATATTAATGTAAAATGGCTTGAAGAAATTAGTTCTTCCATCTATAATTTTATTGGTTACTATTTTTTATTTTTTTTAAGAACCGTTTTACTTCATTGATTTAATACAAACCCCTCCTCCTTCTGCTCGCAGGTATTTCCCTACCTCCTACCTCGTGTTGCATCAACTGACCAACCGCCTTGCTGTTATTTATTTTATTATTATTTTTTTACATTTGTCAGCACCCCTATGTTTTCACCCAACTCCCATGCCCTCCTTTCAATCTCCGGTGTCTTTCCCTCCCTCCTCCATTGTGTTGCTGAACCCACCAACCCCTGCTATTTTTTTTTTTTTTTTACATGTTGCACAGCAGCACTGGGCTATTTTTTACTGTTAGCCATGTTGCAGGTTTTCAAATTTCTCTGTGAATTGTGCCCCAGAGTGTTAACCAGCTGAACAAGCGCTGGCTAGTCCAATAGGTATTGCCTTTATTAACTCTGAAAATAATGTAAACTGTATAATGGAGTGTCAGAGCATAAGGGGCAACACATGCCAACACATCATTTACTTTCCACAGGATTCAGCCATTTGCTCCTCAAAGTGGTCTGGGGAGCAGACTTATTAGCCTACACGAGAAGTGTCATGGTAAGTACATCAGAGGCCAGCTGAATGAGTGCAGTAGATGGCCCTTCCCCAGCACCATAAACGCCCTTTGAGAGGATCTCCTGTTGCAACAGGAGACCAAACCTGCACAGTCTTCAATTCCATGCATGGAGATTGAGTGTGACAGCTGAGAATTTTCAACCTCCTCTCCCAAAGTGTGTGATATCATCTTAGAAGCCTGGTGTCCCTCCACTAAAACTGTATACATCTGCAGATGGGACAAATTTGTAGCTTGGTGTGCTGCCAAATCCATTGATCCTCTGCCTGCACACTTATCTGACGTTCTTCTGTTTGCTTTATCCCATGCCCATCAAGACTTTGGCCACATTTAAGGGTACCTACTCAGCCACCTCTATGGTCTTCCGGTTGCTGGATTAACCTTCCCTGTTCAAGGCATCTATTTTGACTCAATTCCTGAAAGGTATACAACACGTTTCATACTACCCATTTCACTATGCCCCAGTGGAACCTTAATTTAGTTCTTACTTTCCTGGTGTGAGCACATGCAAATGTGCTCTGTTGGGCTACTCGCCATCAAAACAGTCTATTTAGTGGCAATTACATCTCCCCGGAGTGTAAGTGAGTTGCATGTGCTCATTCAGCCATCTCTACACTACCTTCTTGCTGGACAAATTGAACCTGTGCCTCCTTCCTACCCAAGGCGGTAACACATTTTCACGATGAGTAGAACATTCCACTTTATCTACCAAACAAGAGGAGAGACTCCACTGACTGGATCCAAAAAGGGCATTATTCTACATTGGTTGTACCAAAGACATCCGCTTAGATGATCACCTCTTTGTGGGCTTTGCTGGAGCCAAGGAAGGCAAAGCAGTGTAAAAGAGAACCATCTCCAAATGGATTGTCCTCTGCATAAAGTTCTGCTACACCGCAGCCAAGAAGTAAAACCCTGTGGGCTTTCAGGCTCATTTCACCAGAGCCTCGGCTGCAGCCACTGTTAGCTCACGGAGACGCTGTCATGGTCATCTGTCAGGCAGATACGTGGGTCTCACCACACACGTTCACCAAAAACTACTGGCTGGACAGTCAGGTCTGGCGTTTTTGCGCAGGACTTCTTTAAACAGTCCGCAGACCCACTTCTGGGGAGATACCGCTTTGGTATCTATTCTAAGGTGAGGAATCTGTGGCTAGAAGTCTCAATCAGATGAACAAGTTACTCAGCTTTGGTAACACCTTATCTGGAAAGACTCAATATAGCCATAGATTTCCTACTGCCCTCCCAGCCTCACCACTCTGAGATCTGTCAAATTGGTCTTTGAGCACACCAGTTCAGTTTCTCAGCATGAATCCATGCCTCTGGTGAGGAATAATCGCCATGAAACTGAGGTCAGTGCTCTGGGGCGGTACCTATATAGGCACTGTGCATGTTATTTCCGGCACAGGTGATGCCGTGTGGACCCTAACATCACCACCTATATGTGTACAAGGGGGCTGCTCTGTAATATTTCCAGCTCTAGTCTGACAGCTGGGGATAATTCTAAGGAAAGGATTCTGCAGCTAGATTAAGACTATATCAGAAAAGACATTACTAAAGGTAAGTAACTTGTTCTTTAGGAATTGCTAGCACCCATAAGTAAGGCCATTCACTCTTCTAAGTAGAGCTTCCATGTGCCAGTAGCTTCTAAATCGTGCCCTTGATATGGTAGATCGTGGTAGGTTTTACCTGTAGAAGGCAATCCTCCCCAACACACGTCAAATATTGCTTAGTGTTTTTGTGTCCTCCCTAATTAGGTGTGTGTGTGTGTGTGTGTGTATATGTGTTTGATGGCATGTGTAGCTGCAGATACAGATGCTGTGCATAGCTCTTCTGACATCCAGTGCTGTGCTCGGAGTTTTACAAGTTGTTTTTCTTCGAAGAAGTCTTTTCGGAGTCACTGGATGGAGTGACTCCTCCTATTGGTTACAGTGCGCATGGGCATCGACTCCATTGTTAGATTGTTTTCTTTCTGCTGTCAGGTTCGGACGTGTTTCTTCATGCTCCGAGATTTCGAATCGGAAAACATACTTATTCGTCGGTATTGTTTCGATCGCGTTTCCCATCTAACATCGAACTGTTAGTACCGTCGGAACCTTCATTTCGCCCTTCGGGGGGAGCGCGCCCAACTCGGGCCTGTTCGGGCCTACCTCATGGAAAGCCTGATGGATCAGACTCCATTTCGATTCTGCCCTTGGTGCCACGCGAAGTACCCCTATACAGACCAACACCTGGATTGTAATTTGTGCCTTTCTCCAGACCATCGGGAGGAAGATTGCGAGGCCTGTAGATCGTTTCGATCAAAGAAGACCTTGAGAGATCGCAGGGCCCGAAGACTGGAAATGGCATTCAGAAAGCACCGAACATCTCAACGTCATGGAGGAAGAGCAGGCGCGGACGGCAGTCTCCATCCGAGACAGTGACACCGAACAAGAATCAGAAGACAATAGAACCATCACAGCTGGCCAGTATATGAGTACGTCTGCCCCTACATAAAAAACATCCGAAGGCCTTGGGTACACAACTGCCGGAATGCCATGGTTTGGCCTGAAAAAATAATTTTGGCGACTGGCCTTCGGGGTTGGCGCTGAAAAAAGCCACTCCTCCGTCCACCTCGGAGTCGAGTAAATCGGTTGAAGTTTCCACTTCAAACTCCAGTAAACTACCTCATTCCTCGGAGTCGAAAATTTGACACTCTGTTTCGGAGCCGAAACAAGAGACTACTTTTTCGGGACCAAAAAAGATACAAACTTCAGAGCCGAAAAAATCCTCATACACAGAGGAACAGGGACTTTCGAGATAATTTAAAGCATATCTCAAGGCCCATGCTGGAATCTCACAAAGCTTCCAAAGGAGAGACTGAGATTGAGCCAGTGTTAGAGGTTATGGATGAGAGACAATCGAAAATCCATATACATAAGGAGACTGGACTGCACCTCCTTAAAGACTAAAATAAAGCTGGCTTTTCAAGAGGAGTTAGACTCCGTTCAACCACCAGAAAAAGTGCAGAAACAAAAGGAGAAACCAGCACCTCTCCCTACTTCTCCTCCTCACTCTCCACAGCTTTCTTTCTTATCTCACAATAGTACACCACCATTGCCTTCTCCAACACATTCATTATATTCACATGGAGATACAGTAGACAGATACAGTAGACCCATGGGATCTTTGACTCTGATCCCATTCCAGACAATGATCCAGACCTCTACCCATCTAAATCTTCTCCAGAAGAGACCACTGCCTACACTCAAGTAATCTCTAGAGCAGCGGCTTATCATGGGGTGCTGATGCATTCTGAACCCCTGGAAGAAGACTTTATATTTTACACACTGTCTTCCACTCTCTCCAGGTACCAGTGTCTCCCAATGTTGCCTGGAATGGTTAAACATGCTGAGCAAATCTTTAATGAGCCTATCAAAGCTAGATATAAAAAATGTAAGCCTACCCCTACGGACCCAGACTATATCACACATCCGGTCCCTCCAGACTCAGTGGTAGTCAGTTCAGCAAGGAAAAGAGCAAACAGCCAGTCATCAGGAGGCACACCTCCTCCTGATACGAAAAGTAAGAAATTTGACGCAGCTGGCAAAAGAGGCGCCACATAAGCGGCTAACCAATGGAGAATTGCCAATTCTCAGGCACTTATAGCCAGATATGACAAGACCCATTGGGGCGACATGCAACATCTTATACAGCACCTCCCAAAGGAGCATCAAAAGAGAGCACAACAGGTTGTGGAAGAGGGATAGGCTATAAACAATAACCAGATATGGTCTGCCCTCGATGCTGCTGATACAGTTGCAAGGAGTGTCAATACTGCCATTGCAGTTAGAAGGCATGCATGGCTACACTCCTCTGGTTTTAAACCAGAAATTCAACAGGCAATACTTAATATGCCTTTTGACAATAAACATCTGTCTTGCCCAAAAGTGGACACCACTATTGAAAAACTGAGAAAAGGCTCAGATACTGCAAAAGCAATGGGGGCTTTATACACCACACTATATAGTGGCTCCTTTTGCAGACCCCAGTTTAGAGGAGGCTTTAAGCCACAGTCCTCTGATGCTTCTACCTCCCAAACAAAGCAGGGACAACTAACCCAATATCAAAGAAGGGGATTTAGAGGGTCCTATAGAGGACAATATTTCAGGAACAGAGTTGCAAACCTCAATGCAAGCCACTACACTGCCTAAGCAGTGACTTCCTTCCCACCCTTCCACTCCACACTTCTCCTGTGGGGAGGAAGGCTACAGCAATTCCACTCTCATTGGCAAAATATCACCACAGACAATTGGGTATTATCAATTATCTGCAATGGCTAGTGCCTAGAATTAATCTTCACCCCTCCACACATTCCACCATGATACCACAAATTGTCCCCAGAACATGGCGTTCTGTTGCAACAAGAGATACAATCTGTACTATTAAAACAAGCAATAGAATTGGTTCCACATTCTCAACAAGGAACAGTATACTCACTATACTTCCTCATTCCCAAAAAAGACTGCACCCTCAGGCCCATCTTGGACCTCAGGCCTCTCAATCTATACATCCTGTCAGAACATTTTCACATGGTAACTCTTCAGGATGTCATTCCACTACTACAAAGACAAGATTATATGACTGCTTTAGACCCGAAAGATGCTTATTTCCACATACCCATCCATCCAGCTCACAGAAAATACCTCAGGTTCGTCATAACATGAAAACATTACCAGTTCAAAGTGTTGCCATTCGGCATAACAGCTCCAAGAGTGTTCACAAAATGTCTAGCAGTAGTAGCAGCCTACTTAAGAAGAAACAAATCCACGTCTTTCCATCTCTAGATGATTGGCTAATAAAATCAAGCAATTTTACACAATACCAACAACACATACGCTAGGGTTCACTCTCAATTACCAGAAATCACTTCTTCAACCAGCACAAGTACAACCTTACCTAGGTGCTATCCTAAGTACTCAAAAAGCCCTAGCTTATCCAAATCCACAAAGGATACACGCTTTACAAAATCTCATACCACAAAACAGCCAAATCAACAATATACTGTAAGATTTATCATGAAGATTCAATGGATGATGGCATCTTGCATAGCTATAGTTCCACATGCAAGACTAAACATGAGACCCTCACAACAGTGCCTCTCACAACAATGGTCTCAAGCACACGATCAACTACAAGATCTAGTGTTGATAGACCAGCAAACACATATGTCTCTTCAGTGGTGGAGTCTCAGCAATCTAATGAAGGGGCGGTCATTTCAAGACCCTATGTCTCAGACCATAATCACAACAGACGCATCCATGATAGGTTGGGGAGCTCATCTCAACAATCATACCATTCAAGGGGAATGGGATGCCAAGCAGAAACAGTTTTACATAAACCATCTATTATAATTATTAGCTGTACTTCTTGCCCTAAAAGCGTTCCAACCGCTTCTCAAACAGAAGACTGTTCTAATAAAAACAGACAACATGACAACCATGTATTACCTCAACAAACAGGGCGGGACGCATTCAATGCAACTGCCCCTACTAGCCCAAACAATATGGAAATGGGCAATTCACAATCACATTCATCTGTTAGCACAATACATTCCAGGGATAGACAATCAGCTGGCAGATCTCCTCAGCAGAAATCACCAACAAACACACAAATGGGATATTCACTTCCAAGTAATTCAAAAGTACTTAGATCTATTCGCCACAAGCGAAAACGCAAAATGCCTAAACTCCGTATCAAGACACCCACATCCTCTATCCAAGGGCAATGCTCTATGGATCAATTGGTCAGGGATATTTGCATAGGCTTTTCCTCCTCTCCTTCCCTTTCTGGTCAGCAAATTACGTCAAACATCACTCACCATGATTCTAATAGCACCAACATGGGCACGCCAGCACTGGTACCCAACACTCCTAGATCTGTCTGTAGTACCTCATTCCAAACTCCCAAACAGACCAGACTTGTTAACACAGAACAAAGGTCAAATAAGGCACCCAAGCCCCAGTGCTCGCAATCTAGCGATTTGGCTCCTGAAGTCTTAGGGTTTGGTTACCTAAAGCTTCCATCAGAATGTATGGAAGTTATTAAACATGCATGTAAACATACTGCTCGACTATGTTACACAAACAAGTGGAAAGGATTTGTCTACTAATGTCAATCTAAAAACACTGATCCACTTACAGCATCTATTCAAGATATTGTATGCTATTTACTTCATTTGCAAAAAAACAAATTTAGCTTTCTCATCCATCAAAATACAACTTACTGCAATATCTGCATACTTACAGACTATTCAACATACTTCTCTATTCAGAGTTCCAGTTACTAAAGCCTTCATGGAAGGATTAAAACGTATTCTTTCACCTAGAACAACACCTGTTCCATCGTGAAATTTAAATATTGTACTTACCAAACTTATGGGACCACCTTTTGAACCCATGCACTCTTGTCAAATTCAATTTTTTACATGGAAGGTCGCCTTCCTTGTAGCTACCGTATTTTCCGGCGTATAAGACTACTTTTTAACCCCTGAAAATCTCCTCAAAAGTTGGGGGTCGTCTTATACGCCGGTATACGGCTTGCTGAAACTTCAGGGACAGGCGCCCTGTAGCTGAGCCACAGTGCGCTGCATTTGGAAATCGATTCCAAGCGTACAATGGGTTCCGCATCCCACAAGATTCAGTTAATTGTGGACACGGAGCTGATCGGTCGCGCGTGAGTTGAGCTGGTCTTACCGTGTGCCGCAATCCTCGCTGGCAGTTGTCTGGACAGGCGCGTGTTCCTGCGCATGCCCCAGGCTATTCCACTTTTATGTTTACATGTTTGATGACAAACAGCCTTTTGTTTATAAGTGACAGTTTTCCTACTAAGTACCTGCATGTCATAAGCATTTGAATTAAAATGACCATATTAAAATCAAATCTGATGTTTTTTAATTTTTATTTGGTGTGCGTTGGAAGAGGGGTAGTCTTATACGGCGAGGATAGCCCAAACCCTATATTTTAATAGGAAAAGCAGGGGGTCGTCTTATACGCCGGAACATACGGTATTACTTATTTAAGAAGTTAGTGAAATACAGCATTCACTCTTGAAGAACCTTTTTTCCAAATGCACAAACATAAAGTTGTGCTTAGAACAAAACCAAAATTTCTACCAAAAGTAGTATCTCCTTTTCAAATCAACCAAACAGTGGAATTGCCAGTCTTCTTTCCACAGCCAGACTCTGTGGCAGAAAGAGCTCTTCATACCCTAGATCTCAAAAGAGCTCTTATGTACTATATAGACAGAACCAAAGATTTTAGAAAAGCAAATCAACTTTTTGTTGCTTTCCACCAACCACATAAAGGCAATCCTGTATCAAAACAAGGTTTAGCAAGATGGATTGTTAGATGCATACAAACATGCTATATCAAAAGTTGTCTTTTTGCTTTGGTTACTCCTAGAGCACAGAAAGGTGCTTCAATGACATTTGTAGGAAACATACCAGTGGTTGATATATGTAAAGCAGCCACATGGTCAACTCCTCATACATTTACAAAACACTACTGCGTTGATGTTTTTTCACAGCAACAAGCCACTGTAGGCCAAGCTGTCTTAAGAACACTATTTAAACAACTTCAACTCCTACAGGCTAGCCTCTGCTTTTTATTGAGAGTACTAACTGCTTTGTAGTCTATGCATAGCATGTGTATCTGCAGCTACAGATGCCATCAAACGGAAAATGGCACTTATCCAGTGTACATCTGTTCGTGGCATGTAGTGCTGCAGATTCACATGCACCCTCCCTCCTCCCCGGAAGCCTGTAGTCATTTAAGTTTAACATTTGTACATATGTATATACATTTACATTTGCATGGACATCTCTTTGTATTCTTATACTCTATCACTCCTTCCTTTACCCTTTGCGGGAAAACAATCTAACAATGGAGTTGATGCCCATGTGCACTGTAACCGAGAGGAGGAGTCACTCGATCCCGTGACTCTGAAAAGACTTCTTTCAAGAAAAACAACTTGTAACACTCAGAGCCCAACACTAAATGTCGGAAGAGCTATGCATAGCATGTGAATCTGCAGCACTACATGCCACAAACAGATGTACACTGGGTAAGCGACATTTTCCATATATGTTCAATGGCATGTGTATCTGCAGATACACATGCTGTGCATATATCGCCATCTAGTTTTTGGCTCGGAGTGTTACAAGTCATGGGACCGAGTGACTCCTCCTCTCGGTGATGATGCGCATGGGCATCAACTCCTTTGTTAGATTGTTTTCTTTCCACAGTCTGGTTCAGACATGTTCTCTCTCGCTCTGGGATTTTCGGTTTGGAAATTCTCTGAACTTTCTATTTTTTCTATTACCGTCAAAATCGTTTAGAACGCGGTTTCCTTCTGCACTTGAGCCGATCTTACCATCAGGATCAATTAAATGCCCTTTCGGGTGCCCGCACCCTTCTCGGGCCTCTTCAGGCCAACTGCGTCATAGTCTCATAGATCGGACTCCATTCCGATTCTGTCCTCGGTGCCACGCCAAGTTTCCATGCACTGATCAGCACTTGGTGTGTAATCTCCGCCTTTCTCCAGACCATCGAGAAGAAAGCTGTGAGGTGTATTGGTCTTTTCGTTCGAAGAGACCCTGACGCAATGGAAGGGACGACGATTGGAGATGGCATCGAAATTCACAGAGCCTACCACTGACATCCTTGGCAAAAAACAGGCACAAACAACAGTCTTGATTCCAGATTCCGGCTCCGTGCAGGATTCAGAGGACAGCCAGGCAATATCGGTGGCGCAGTGCGCAAATACACCAGCCCCAGCAAGTAAAAAAACATTGCAAGGCTTTGGGTGCACCGCTGCTTCTTAGCCATTGTTCCACCCGAAAACAAACCATTGTTGACCGACCCTCGGGTTCGCTGCCGAAAAAGGCCAAGACAGTCCCCCAACAGGCTACAACACCTGTTTTGGTGTCGGGGTTAAGCTGAAAGATACAGGCTTTCACCTCCGAACCGAGTCGGCGCCCTATTACATCGGAGCCGAAACAAGCGCACTCCCCTTCGGAGCGGAAACATCGGAGTCCATCTTCTGAGACGAAAACATCTTTGTAAGGAAATGCCTCCTTGGCATGGTTGCCCCCTGACTTTTTGCCTTTGCTGATGCTATGTTTACAATTGAAAGTGTGCTGAGGCCTGCTAACCAGGCCCCAGCACCAGTGTTCTTTCCCTAACCTGTACTTTTGTATCCACAATTGGCAGACCCTGGCATCCAGATAAGTCCCTTGTAACTGGTACTTCTAGTACCAAGGGCCCTGATGCCAAGGAAGGTCTCTAAGGGATGCAGCATGTCTTATGCCACCCTAGAGACCTCTCACTCAGCACAGACACACTGCTTGCCAGCTTGTGTGTGCTAGTGAGGACAAAACGAGTAAGTCGACATGGCCCTCCCCTCAGGGTGCCATGCCAGCCTCTCACTGCCTATGCAGTATAGGTAAGACACCCCTCTAGCAGGCCTTACAGCCCTAAGGCAGGGTGCACTATACCATAGGTGAGGGTACCAGTGCATGAGCATGGTACCCCTACAGTGTCTAAACAAAACCTTAGACATTGTAAGTGCAGGGTAGCCATAAGAGTATATGGTCTGGGAGTCTGTCAAACACGAACTCCACAGCACCATAATGGCTACACTGAAAACTGGGAAGTTTGGTATCAAACTTCTCAGCACAATAAATGCACACTGATGCCAGTGTACATTTTATTGTAAAATACACCACAGAGGGCACCTTAGAGGTGCCCCCTGAAACTTAACCGACTATCTGTGTAGGCTGACTAGTTTTAGCAGCCTGCCACAAACCGAGACATGTTGCTGGCCCCATGGGGAGAGTGCCTTTGTCACTCTGAGGCCAGTAACAAAGCCTGCACTGGGTGGAGATGCTAACACCTCTCCCAGGCAGGAATTGTCACACCTGGCGGTGAGCCTCAAAGGCTCACCTCCTTTGTGCCAACCCAGCAGGACACTCCAGCTAGTGGAGTTGCCCGCCCCCTCCGGCCAGGCCCCACTTTTGGCGGCAAGGCCGGAGAAAATAATGAGAAAAACAAGGAGGAGTCACTGGCCAGTCAGGACAGCCCCTAAGGTGTCCTGAGCTGAGGTGACTCTAACTTTTAGAAATCCTCCATCTTGCAGATGGAGGATTCCCCCAATAGGGTTAGGATTGTGACCCCCTCCCCTTGGGAGGAGGCACAAAGAGGGTGTACCCACCCTCAGGGCTAGTAGCCATTGGCTACTAACCCCCCAGACCTAAACACGCCCTTAAATTTAGTATTTAAGGGCTACCCTGAACCCTAGAAAATTAGATTCCTGCAACTACAAGAAGAAGGACTGCCTAGCTGAAAACCCCTGCAGCGGAAGACCAGAAGACGACAACTGCCTTGGCTCCAGAAACTCACCGGCCTGTCTCCTGCCTTCCAAAGATCCTGCTCCAGCGACGCCTTCCAAAGGGACCAGCGACCTCGACATCCTCTGAGGACTGCCCCTGCTTCGAAAAGACAAGAAACTCCCGAGGACAGCGGACCTGCTCCAAGAAAAGCTGCAACTTTGTTTCCAGCAGCTTTAAAGAACCCTGCAAGCTCCCCGCAAGAAGCGTGAGACTTGCAACACTGCACCCGGCAACCCGACTCGGCTGGTGGCGATCCAACACCTCAGGAGGGACCCCAGGACTACTCTGATACTGTGAGTACCAAAACCTGTCCCCCCTGAGCCCCCACAGCGCCGCCTGCAGAGGGAATCCCGAGGCTTCCCCTGACCGCGACTCTTTGAACCTAAAGTCCCGACGCCTGGGAGAGACCCTGCACCCGCAGCCCCCAGGACCTGAAGGACCGGACTTTCACTGGAGAAGTGACCCCCAGGAGTCCCTCTCCCTTGCCCAAGTGGAGGTTTCCCCGAGGAACCCCCCCCTTGCCTGCCTGCAGCGCTGAAGAGATCCCGAGATCTCTCATAGACTAACATTGCGAACCCGACGCTTGTTTCTACACTGCACCCGGCCGCCCCCGCGCCGCTGAGGGTGAAATTTCTGTGTGGACTTGTGTCCCCCCCGGTGCCCTACAAAACCCCCCTGGTCTGCCCTCCGAAGACGCGGGTACTTACCTGCAAGCAGACCGGAACCGGGGCACCCCCTTCTCTCCATTCTAGCCTATGTGTTTTGGGCACCACTTTGAACTCTGCACCTGACCGGCCCTGAGCTGCTGGTGTGGTGACTTTGGGGTTGCTCTGAACCCCCAACGGTGGGCTACCTTGGACCAAGAACTGAACCCTGTAAGTGTCTTACTTACCTGGTAAAACTAACAAATACTTACCTCCCCTAGGGACTGTGAAAATTGCACTAAGTGTCCACTTTTAAAACAGCTATTTGTGAATAACTTGAAAAGTATACATGCAATTTTGATGATTTGAAGTTCCTAAAGTACTTACCTGCAATACCTTTCGAATGAGCTATTACATGTAGAATTTGAACCTGTGGTTCTTAAAATAAACTAAGAAAAGATATTTTTCTATATAAAAACCTATTGGCTGGATTTGTCTCTGAGTGTGTGTACCTCATTTATTGTCTATGTGTATGTACAACAAATGCTTAACACTACTCCTTGGATAAGCCTACTGCTCGACCACACTACCACAAAATAGAGCATTAGTATTATCTCTTTTTACCACTATTTTACCTCTAAGGGGAACCCTTGGACTCTGTGCATGCTATTCCTTACTTTGAAATAGCACATACAGAGCCAACTTCCTACATTGGTGGATCAGCGGTGGGGTACAAGACTTTGCATTTGCTGGACTACTCAGCCAATACCTGATCACACGACAAATTCCAAAATTGTCATTAGAAATTGATTTTTGCAATTTGAAAAGTTTTCTAAATTCTTAAAAGACCTGCTAGGGCCTTGTGTTAGATCCTGTTTAGCATTTCTTTTAGAGTTTAAAAGTTTGTAAAAGTTTGAATTAGATTCTAGAACCAGTTGTAGATTCTTAAAAAGTATTCCAACTTTTAGAAGCAAAATGTCTAGCACAGATGTGAATGTGGTGGAACTCGACACCACACCTTACCTCCATCTACAGATGAGAGAGCTAAGGTCACTCTGTAAACTAAAGAAAATAGCAATGGGCCCCAAACCTACCAAAGTACAGCTCCAGGAGCTTTTGGCAGAGTTTGAAAAGGCCAACCCCTCTGAGGATGGCAACTCAGAGGATGAAGATAGTGACTTGGAGGGAAATTCCCCCCCTCCAGTCCTACTTAGGGAGAGCAGGGCTTCTCAAGCCCTGACTCCACAAATAATAGTCAGAGATGCTGGTTCCCTCACAGGAGGGACCAACAACTCTGAAATCACTGAGGATAACTCCAGTGAAGAGGACATCCAGTTAGCCAGGATGGCCAAAAGATTGGCTTTGGAAAGACAGATCCTAGCCATAGAGAGGGAAAGACAAGAGATGGGCCTAGGACCCATCAATGGTGGCAGCAACATAAATAGGGTCAGAGATTCTCCTGACATGTTGAAAATCCCCAAAGGGATTGTAACTAAATATGAAGATGGTGATGACATCACCAAATGGTTCACAGCTTTTGAGAGGGCTTGTGTAACCAGAAAAGTGAACAGATCTCACTGGGGTGCTCTCCTTTGGGAAATGTTCACAGGAAAGTGTAGGGATAGACTCCTCACACTCTCTGGACAAGATGCAGAATCTTATGACCTCATGAAGGGTACCCTGATTGAGGGCTTTGGATTCTCCACTGAGGAGTACAGGATTAGGTTCAGGGGGGCTCAAAAATCCTCGAGCCAGACCTGGGTTGACTTTGTTGACTACTCAGTGAAAACACTAGATGGTTGGATTCAAGGCAGTGGTGTAAGTAATTATGATGGGCTGTACAATTTATTTGTGAAAGAACACCTGTTAAGTAATTGTTTCAATGATAAACTGCATCAGCATCTGGTAGACCTAGGACCAATTTCTCCCCAAGAATTGGGAAAGAAGGCGGACCATTGGGTCAAGACAAGGGTGTCCAAGACTTCAACAGGGGGTGACCAAAAGAAAGGGGTCACAAAGACTCCCCAGCAGAAGGGTGATGAGACAACCAAAACTAAAAATAGTAAAGAGTCTTCTACAGGCCCCCAAAAACCTGCACAGGAGGGTGGTCCCAGAGCCTCTTCACAAAACAATGGGTACAAGGGTAAAAACTTTGATCCCAAAAAGGCCTGGTGTCATAGCTGTAAACAGCATGGACACCAAACTGGGGACAAGGCCTGTCCCAAGAAAGGTTCCACTCCAAACTCCCATCCAGGTAACACTGGTATGGCTAGTCTCCAAGTGGGATCAACAGTGTGCCCAGAGCAAATCAAGGTCCACACTGAAGCTACTCTAGTTTCTGAGGGTGGGGTGGATTTAGCCACACTAGCTGTCTGGCCGCCTAACATGCAAAAATACAGACAGCAACTCTTAATTAATGGGACTAGAATAGAGGGCCTGAGGGATACAGGTGCCAGTGTCACCATGGTGACAGAGAAACTGGTTTCCCCTGGCCAATACCTGACTGGAAAAACTTACACAGTCACCAACGCTGACAATCAGAGAAAAGTACATCCCATGGCAATGGTTACTTTAGAATGGGGAGGGGTCAATGGCCTGAAACAGGTGGTGGTCTCCTCAAATATCCCAGTGGACTGTCTGCTTGGAAATGACCTGGAGTCCTCAGCATGGGCTGAGGTAGAGCTAAAAACCCATGCAGCAATGCTGGGTATCCCTGAACTGGTGTGTGTGAAAACAAGAGCACAGTGCAAGGCACAGGGTGAAAAAGTAGAGCTGGAGTCTGGAAAAATGGCCCAGCCTACCAAGAGAACAGGAAAGTCAGTTGGGAAACCAACTGCAACACAGCAAAAGAAAGGGAACCTCTCTTCTCAGGAAGAAGTTCTGCCCTCTGAGGGAACTGAGCCTTTGGAGCTTGAACCTTATCAGGTTGAGCTCTTAGGCCCAGGGGGACCCTCAAGGGAAGAGCTGTGTAAGGGACAAGAAACCTGTCCCTCTCTTGAAGGCCTTAGGCAGCAAGCTGCTGAAGAGTCCAAAGGCAAGAAAAATGGAACACATAGGGTCTATTGGGAAGATGGGCTCCTATACACTGAGGCCAGAGACCCCAAACCTGGTGCCACTAGGAGAGTGGTAGTGCCTCAGCTGTTCAGAGAGTTCATCCTAACATTGGCCCATGACATTCCCCTTGCTGGACATTTGGGACAAACCAAGACGTGGGAGAGGTTAGTCAACCACTTCTACTGGCCCAATATGTCCAACATGGTTAAGGAGTTTTGCCTCTCCTGCCCCACCTGTCAAGCCAGTGGTAAGACAGGTGGGCATCCAAAGGCCCCCCTCATTCCACTTCCAGTGGTGGGGGTGCCCTTTGAAAGAGTGGGTGTGGACATAGTTGGTCCACTGGAACCTCCCACAGCCTCAGGAAATATGTATATCCTGGTAGTAGTGGATCATGCTACCAGGTATCCTGAAGCTATTCCCCTTAGGTCGACTACTGCCCCTGCAGTAGCCAAGGCCCTCATTGGTATCTTTACCAGAGTGGGTTTCCCTAAGGAGGTGGTGTCTGACAGAGGTACCAACTTCATGTCAGCATACCTAAAGCACATGTGGAATGAGTGTGGAGTGACTTATAAATTCACTACACCTTACCATCCACAAACTAATGGCTTAGTTGAGAGATTCAACAAGACATTAAAAGGCATGATCATGGGGCTCCCAGAAAAACTCAAAAGGAGATGGGATGTCCTCCTGCCATGTCTGCTTTTCGCTTACAGGGAGGTACCACAGAAGGGAGTAGGGTTCTCACCCTTTGAACTTCTGTTTGGTCATCCTGTAAGGGGACCACTTGCCCTTGTTAAAGAAGGCTGGGAGAGACCTCTCCATGAGCCTAAACAGGACATAGTGGACTATGTACTTGGCCTTCGCTCTAGAATGGCAGAGTACATGGAAAAGGCAACCAAAAACCTTGAGGCCAGCCAACAGCTCCAGAAGTTTTGGTATGACCAAAAGGCTGCACTGGTTGAGTTCCAACCAGGGCAGAAAGTCTGGGTTCTGGAGCCTGTGGCTCCCAGGGCACTCCAGGACAAATGGAGTGGCCCTTACCCAGTGCTAGAAAGGAAGAGTCAGGTCACCTACCTGGTGGACCTGGGCACAAGCAGGAGCCCCAAGAGGGTAATCCATGTGAACCGCCTTAAGCTCTTCCATGACAGGGCTGATGTGAATCTGTTGATGGTAACAGATGAGGATCAGGAGGCAGAGAGTGAACCTCTCCCTGATCTTCTGTCATCAGACCCAAGAGATGGCACAGTAGATGGAGTGATCTACTCAGACACCCTCTCTGGCCAACAGCAGGCTGATTGTAGGAGAGTCCTACAACAGTTCCCTGAGCTTTTCTCCCTAACCCCTGGTCAGACACCCCTGTGTACCCATGATGTGGACACAGGAGACAGCATGCCTGTCAAAAACAAAATCTTCAGACAGTCTGACCATGTTAAGGAAAGCATCAAGGTGGAAGTCCACAAGATGCTGGAATTGGGAGTAATTGAGCGCTCTGACAGCCCCTGGGCTAGCCCAGTGGTCTTAGTCCCCAAACCTCACACCAAAGATGGAAAGAAAGAGATGAGGTTTTGTGTGGACTACAGAGGGCTCAATTCTGTCACCAAGACAGATGCCCATCCAATTCCAAGAGCTGATGAGCTCATTGATAAATTAGGTGCTGCCAAATTTCTAAGTACCTTTGACTTGACAGCAGGGTACTGGCAAATAAAAATGGCACCTGGAGCAAAAGAAAAGACAGCATTCTCCACACCTGATGGGCATTATCAGTTTACTGTTATGCCCTTTGGTTTAAAGAATGCCCCTGCCACCTTCCAAAGGTTGGTGAATCAAGTCCTTGCTGGCTTGGAGTCCTTTAGCACAGCTTATCTTGATGATATTGCTGTCTTTAGCTCCACCTGGCAGGATCACCTGGTCCACCTGAGGAAGGTTTTGAAGGCTCTGCAATCTGCAGGCCTCTCTATCAAGGCATCCAAATGCCAGATAGGGCAGGGAACTGTGGTTTACTTGGGACACCTTGTAGGTGGAGGCCAAGTTCAGCCACTCCAACCCAAGATCCAGACTATTCTGGACTGGGTAGCTCCAAAAACCCAGACTCAAGTCAGGGCATTCCTTGGCTTGACTGGGTACTACAGGAGGTTTGTGAAGGGATATGGATCCATTGTGACAGCCCTCACTGAGCTCACCTCCAAGAAAATGCCCAAGAAAGTGAACTGGACTGTGGACTGCCAACAGGCCTTTGACACCCTGAAACAAGCAATGTGCTCAGCACCAGTTCTCAAAGCTCCAGATTATTCTAAGCAGTTCATTGTGCAGACTGATGCCTCTGAACATGGGATAGGGGCAGTTCTGTCCCAAACAAATGATGATGGCCTTGACCAGCCTGTTGCTTTCATTAGCAGGAGGTTACTCCCCAGGGAGCAGCGTTGGAGTGCCATTGAGAGGGAGGCCTTTGCTGTGGTTTGGTCCCTGAAGAAGCTGAGACCATACCTCTTTGGGACTCACTTCCTAGTTCAAACTGACCACAGACCTCTCAAATGGCTGATGCAAATGAAAGGTGAAAATCCTAAACTGTTGAGGTGGTCCATCTCCCTACAGGGAATGGACTTTATAGTGGAACACAGACCTGGGACTGCCCATGCCAATGCAGATGGCCTTTCCAGGTTCTTCCACTTAGAAAATGAAGACTCTCTTGGTTAGTCTTTCGTTTGGGGGGGGGTTGTGTAAGGAAATGCCTCCTTGGCATGGTTGCCCCCTGACTTTTTGCCTTTGCTGATGCTATGTTTACAATTGAAAGTGTGCTGAGGCCTGCTAACCAGGCCCCAGCACCAGTGTTCTTTCCCTAACCTGTACTTTTGTATCCACAATTGGCAGACCCTGGCATCCAGATAAGTCCCTTGTAACTGGTACTTCTAGTACCAAGGGCCCTGATGCCAAGGAAGGTCTCTAAGGGATGCAGCATGTCTTATGCCACCCTAGAGACCTCTCACTCAGCACAGACACACTGCTTGCCAGCTTGTGTGTGCTAGTGAGGACAAAACGAGTAAGTCGACATGGCCCTCCCCTCAGGGTGCCATGCCAGCCTCTCACTGCCTATGCAGTATAGGTAAGACACCCCTCTAGCAGGCCTTACAGCCCTAAGGCAGGGTGCACTATACCATAGGTGAGGGTACCAGTGCATGAGCATGGTACCCCTACAGTGTCTAAACAAAACCTTAGACATTGTAAGTGCAGGGTAGCCATAAGAGTATATGGTCTGGGAGTCTGTCAAACACGAACTCCACAGCACCATAATGGCTACACTGAAAACTGGGAAGTTTGGTATCAAACTTCTCAGCACAATAAATGCACACTGATGCCAGTGTACATTTTATTGTAAAATACACCACAGAGGGCACCTTAGAGGTGCCCCCTGAAACTTAACCGACTATCTGTGTAGGCTGACTAGTTTTAGCAGCCTGCCACAAACCGAGACATGTTGCTGGCCCCATGGGGAGAGTGCCTTTGTCACTCTGAGGCCAGTAACAAAGCCTGCACTGGGTGGAGATGCTAACACCTCTCCCAGGCAGGAATTGTCACACCTGGCGGTGAGCCTCAAAGGCTCACCTCCTTTGTGCCAACCCAGCAGGACACTCCAGCTAGTGGAGTTGCCCGCCCCCTCCGGCCAGGCCCCACTTTTGGCGGCAAGGCCGGAGAAAATAATGAGAAAAACAAGGAGGAGTCACTGGCCAGTCAGGACAGCCCCTAAGGTGTCCTGAGCTGAGGTGACTCTAACTTTTAGAAATCCTCCATCTTGCAGATGGAGGATTCCCCCAATAGGGTTAGGATTGTGACCCCCTCCCCTTGGGAGGAGGCACAAAGAGGGTGTACCCACCCTCAGGGCTAGTAGCCATTGGCTACTAACCCCCCAGACCTAAACACGCCCTTAAATTTAGTATTTAAGGGCTACCCTGAACCCTAGAAAATTAGATTCCTGCAACTACAAGAAGAAGGACTGCCTAGCTGAAAACCCCTGCAGCGGAAGACCAGAAGACGACAACTGCCTTGGCTCCAGAAACTCACCGGCCTGTCTCCTGCCTTCCAAAGATCCTGCTCCAGCGACGCCTTCCAAAGGGACCAGCGACCTCGACATCCTCTGAGGACTGCCCCTGCTTCGAAAAGACAAGAAACTCCCGAGGACAGCGGACCTGCTCCAAGAAAAGCTGCAACTTTGTTTCCAGCAGCTTTAAAGAACCCTGCAAGCTCCCCGCAAGAAGCGTGAGACTTGCAACACTGCACCCGGCAACCCGACTCGGCTGGTGGCGATCCAACACCTCAGGAGGGACCCCAGGACTACTCTGATACTGTGAGTACCAAAACCTGTCCCCCCTGAGCCCCCACAGCGCCGCCTGCAGAGGGAATCCCGAGGCTTCCCCTGACCGCGACTCTTTGAACCTAAAGTCCCGACGCCTGGGAGAGACCCTGCACCCGCAGCCCCCAGGACCTGAAGGACCGGACTTTCACTGGAGAAGTGACCCCCAGGAGTCCCTCTCCCTTGCCCAAGTGGAGGTTTCCCCGAGGAACCCCCCCCTTGCCTGCCTGCAGCGCTGAAGAGATCCCGAGATCTCTCATAGACTAACATTGCGAACCCGACGCTTGTTTCTACACTGCACCCGGCCGCCCCCGCGCCGCTGAGGGTGAAATTTCTGTGTGGACTTGTGTCCCCCCCGGTGCCCTACAAAACCCCCCTGGTCTGCCCTCCGAAGACGCGGGTACTTACCTGCAAGCAGACCGGAACCGGGGCACCCCCTTCTCTCCATTCTAGCCTATGTGTTTTGGGCACCACTTTGAACTCTGCACCTGACCGGCCCTGAGCTGCTGGTGTGGTGACTTTGGGGTTGCTCTGAACCCCCAACGGTGGGCTACCTTGGACCAAGAACTGAACCCTGTAAGTGTCTTACTTACCTGGTAAAACTAACAAATACTTACCTCCCCTAGGGACTGTGAAAATTGCACTAAGTGTCCACTTTTAAAACAGCTATTTGTGAATAACTTGAAAAGTATACATGCAATTTTGATGATTTGAAGTTCCTAAAGTACTTACCTGCAATACCTTTCGAATGAGCTATTACATGTAGAATTTGAACCTGTGGTTCTTAAAATAAACTAAGAAAAGATATTTTTCTATATAAAAACCTATTGGCTGGATTTGTCTCTGAGTGTGTGTACCTCATTTATTGTCTATGTGTATGTACAACAAATGCTTAACACTACTCCTTGGATAAGCCTACTGCTCGACCACACTACCACAAAATAGAGCATTAGTATTATCTCTTTTTACCACTATTTTACCTCTAAGGGGAACCCTTGGACTCTGTGCATGCTATTCCTTACTTTGAAATAGCACATACAGAGCCAACTTCCTACAATCTTCCTATACAGAGGCAACAGGACTTTCTACTCGAATTAAGCATGTTGCCAAAAAACGTAAAGCATTCCTTTAACAGCACAAAACATGCTTCAGAACAACAAGGGGATGAATCAGACATTCAACCCATTCTGGAGGTTATGGATAGTAAACAAAGGAGAATTCATATCCAGAGAGCGACTGGAAAAAATATTGCTTCTCCACCTCCTCATACCAAAAGGAAGTTAGCATTCCAGGAAACTCTGGATACTGCCCCACCACCGGCGAAAATCTACAAGCAAAAGAAAAAGCCAAAAACTGTTGAGCTTTCTCCACCACAATCGCCTCAAACTTTCCTTTTCACCACAAATTTACTCCACCACCACCGCCTTCACCCTCACCCTCTCATACTTCCTCACAAGATGAAGAAAGAGGTGATACTAGTTACTCCATAGATCCGTGGAATATGTATGACTCTGATCCCATCCCACCTAACGGTCCTGATTTGTATCCCACAAGACCATCTCCATCCGAGGATACAACAGCATACAGTCAGGTTATCTCTAGGGCAGCTGCATATCATAGGGTGCAAATGCATGCTGAACCATTAGAAGAGTATTTCCTTGTCAACACCCTATCCTCAACTCAGAAGCAGTACCGCAGTTTACCAATGCTCCCTGGTATGTTCAAATATGCAGATTAGATTTTTGAAGAGCCTGTTAAAGCTAGATTTCTAACACATAGAATTGATTAAAAAAATTGAAGCCTGCACCAACAGACCCAATTTACATTTCATAGCAGTTACCACCAGACTCAATTGTAGTCAGTGCCTCCAGGAAGCGCTCAAACAGCGAGTCCTCTGGGGATACTCCTCCCCCTGACAAAGAAAGCCATAAATTTGATGTGGCAGGTAAAAGGGTAGCAACACAAGCAGCCCATCAACGGCGTATTGCTAATTCCCAAGCCCTGTTAGCTAGGTATGACAGGGCACATTGGGATGAGATGCAAGAATTTTTGCAATATCTCCCACAAAGAACATCAAAAGAGGGCACATCAAATTGTAGAGGAAGGACAAGCTATCTCAAACAACCAAATTAGGTCTGCTCTGGATCCAGTTAATACTGCAGCTAGAGGAATAAACAGCAGCATTAGCATCAGGTGACATGCTTGGTTGAGGTCCTCAGGTTTTAAACCTGAGATATAGCAGGCGGTCATTAATATGCTGTTCAATAATCAGCAGATTTTTGTACAGAGTGGACACAACAATTGATAAAGTAAAAAAGGACTCGGAAACAGCAAAGGCCATGGGAGCCCTTTATACTACACCATTTCGGGGTTCCTTTTGAAAACCTCAGTTTAGAGGAGGATTTAAATCCCAAGCTGCAGAGTCCTCCACTTCCCACTCAAAACAGGGACCACAGTATTACACTAGGGGGTCTTTCAGGGGTTGTTACAGAGGACAACATTTCAGGCCCAGGGGTAAATTCCCTGCCTCAAAAGGTCCTTCTACCTCCTCAAAACAATGACTTCCCCTCCGTTCCACAGCAACACACATCTCCTGTGGGAGGAAGATTGCAACATTTAAATTCTCACTGACAACAAACTACAACACATCACTGGCAATTATCCGCAATAGTTATTGCCTAAAACTCATCTCTACTCCACCAGACATTCCACCCTGTTTTCACAGGTTCGCTCTCAAACACACTGCTCTGGTGAAACAAGAGGTAGTCTCTACTTCTAAAACAGGCAATAGAAATAGTTCCCATCAGTCAGCAAGGCACAAGAGTATATTCTCTATACTTCCTCATACCAAAAAAAAATGGCACTCTCAGACCCATTCTCGATCTCAGGCCTCTAAATCAACATATCTTGTCAGAGCATTTTCACATGGTCACTCTACAGGATGTCATTCCCTTGTTACAAAAACAAGATTACATGACCGTGTTAGACCTAAAGGACGCTTACTTCCACATTCCTATATGCCCAGCTCATCGCAAGTACCTAAGGTTTGTAAAAGCAGGCAAGCACTTTCAATTCAAAGTACTACCCTTTGGGTTATCAACAGCAACAAGAATGTTCACAAAATGTCTAGCTGTAGTCGCAGCATACCTCAGAAGGCAGCACATACATATCTTCCCTTATCTAGATGACTGGTTAATAAAAGCCAGCACCATTCTAAAATGTCAACAGCACACACAATATACAATAGATACCCTACAAAAATAATGGTTCACAATCAATTAATAGAAATTTCACCTTCATCCAGCACAAATTCAATCTTATCTGGGAACAATTCTCCACAGTCAGTCAGCATTAGCCTACCCAAATCCACAACGAATACTTGCGTTTCACACTCCCATTTCAATCTGCAGCACTAGATGCCACGAGCAAATGTATACTGGGTAAGTGACATTTTCCATATATTCTTTCCTTTTTTTTTTTTTTTTGCTCAATGGCTTTTAAGTGCCTGTGTCATCCACTGCGGTGTTTACATTAGGTTTCTGTTCTGTCATCCACTGCAAAGCAAGCAATTCATTTCAGTGTGATAACGTCTCTATTTTTCACATTTGAGGTAGTCTTTTATAATTACTTGATGCATTGTTTTGTGCTTTTCTGGGAGCTGATTTAGTTTGCATAGCAAACCACTATGAAGAGGGTAGAAGTTAACTTCATTGGGAGCTGTAAAAACATCAATTTGTGGGTTTGTTTTTGTTTGATACTTTAAAACTGTGGTTGTGTTCTCTTGCAGGAACGTGTAGATGTGGCCCGGCAGATCGAAAAACTAGAGTATCACAACAGTAAAGCAAAGCAACATAACTCTTGGTTCCAGCAAGCAGCTGAAGCTATGGAAATAGACCTGGATGATGATTTATTAATAGGTGGAGTGCATTTTATTTTTTAAATTAAGTTGTTTATTGTCAGTTGCCATCGATGTATAGGTGGAATAATGCATTGGAGAAAGAAACTGTGAGGGCTGACGAAGTGCATAATATGCAGATAGTTAAATTATTAAATTATGGTCTTTGCGGTCGCTGTCACTAGTGTTCAGTATGTTTTGCAGCGTGAATCTTTTCTGCAAAAAAATAACTTTTCTGCCATTAAGTGGTTGGGTTTGGAATTCTCCCTTGTATTATCAGTTCTTCTTGCTGTTTTTCTTATTTTTTTTTGGGCGTGGGGGGGTCACTGTCCCGCAATTTGATGCCTAATCCAGCCTCTCCGGTCATCATACGCACTCCCCGGAAGCTCCCACACGTGGTTGCCATCTTCAATTTTTTTTTTCACACCATTGTGTCTGAAAGCATTACTGAAGGCTCTCCAATCATTGAAAATAAGAAATTTGCTCAAAAGATCAAGGAAGAAGCAGAAGTACCGGGCAAGACTACCGAAATCGGTTACTCATTTAAGATTCATCAAGACTACATGTCGAGGGTGGACCAAAAAATGTCCAGACAGGGGTCCCCCTGTTCCATATGACATAGAGAAAACACCCTTAGAATTATGCCTGAAGTGCCATCATAAGTTTGCATAAAAGGATAGCCACCAGGTGTGCAACCTTTGCCTTTCGCTAGATCACAGCTGGGAAGCCTTCGCAGACTTTAACCCAAAGACCTTAAAGGCAAGAGACAGAGACACACACACTACATCAGCAGGGGCAGAAAGAGACTCTGTCACTGAGAAACCTGGGTTTGTCGAGCAAAGAGAAAGACCACATTGCCGAATTTGCAGAAGGCAAAGGCTCAGATGCCGAAATGAGGGTCATCGACGTTGAGTAAGAACAGCGAAAACAAGGAGAAATTTTCCTGGGTAACGTCAAAAAGAGATTTGGGGGTGAGTCTCGAACAACAGACTCCGTCACAAACACCTGCCTTTTGTGTCGAAGATCTCGCAGACTGAAGGCAAGCAGACTCAGAAATAACCCCTTGGGGACACAGCAGGAGATCGAACAACCAAGAAGACAGAGTCAAAAGATGATCAAAGTCTAGAGGGGCCAAAAACAGGGTCGAATGTTACCCAGACCAAAGAAGCCTCGATGTCTTACGAAGTTGACTCCTACACTCAACGCTGAAGACCGCATGGCCAAGATTGAAAGTAAGGTGTCTTGAAGCCGAAATGGCCGTGATACTGCAAATGAAAAAAGGGTTTGAAACCTCTCTTAGAAAATTTAGAATTCCACCAAAAACTTTGACAGAAAAAACACAATAAAACAAGGTCCAAAACAGCTTGAGCACCCAGTGACCCCAGAGCCACAGGAAAAGGAGGAAAAACAAGACATCTGTGAAGAGGAAGATCCTGAAACCCAGGGCATGTTCCAGGAGACAAAGGGGTCAGAATACCTCGAGACGCAGTGGCATGACATCAAAACTGATTCCCCAGAAGAGGGATGGTCACACATCCACTGAGACTATTGCCTCCGGGTGACCTTGCAGTGTATAATCAGTTAATAAAAAGGGCTTCCGACAAATATGGGGTGCAATTGGAAGAAGGAAAATCACAATAATGTTTTCTTCTTTTGACATTGTTACCTTCCCAAAGTAGCAGCCAATGCTCCCAAATACATTAGATCAGGGAAGAGAGGCCTTTAAGGAAACTGCAACAAGCAGGTCATTAACACCAACGTCTGAGAAAATAATTTAAACACTCCTCAGAATACCCAGAAAACTTCAAGGGGAGGAGGAAGGTGACTTCAGACAAATGGATTCTCAACATCATACGATTTGGATGTTACATGAAACTGAACAAACAACCACCAGTAAAAGGACCAGTGTGGTCCACACAAAGGAGGCAACAACGCCTCTGTTTACTACTACAGGAAGTAAAAGAATTGCTAAAAAATACAGCAAAAGAAAGAGTACTGAAAAACAAGATTGTAGGAAGCTGGCTATGTATATACTATATAGAAATGAGATAGTGTGCACAGAGTCCAGGGGTTCACCAGAGGCTAAAGTAGGTATTACAAACGCTTTATTTTGTGGGAGTGTGGTTGAGCATTTAGGCATATCAGAGGATAGTGCAAAACATTTGTTGTACACACAGAGGCAAAAATAGAAGCACACACTCAATCACTAATTTCAGGTCAAATGTTTTTATATAGCAAAAATATTTTTTGTTACTTCATTTCTAGAACCACCTGATTCTGATTGCAGGTTAATACACTTGCAGTTAAGTAGTAAGCATATGTATCAATAGCATTTTGTTTCAATTTGACAAGTTAAACGGTTTTCAAGTAAATAGCAAAAATCTGTTTAGGGGGGGAAGAAAATTTAGCACAGTTTTAATGTAAGTACAAGTCTCCGGGGGTTACGATGTCCAAAGGTTGGGGTTCAAGTTAACTCCAAACACACACCTCCAGCAATATGGGGCCAGCCCTCATCCTCCCTGCTCTGTGAACAGATTTCTAGTGGGCAGGGACTTCCCTTTAAGGGCCCTAGTTTTGACACACCACTGGTCAGTGTTCTTCATGGCTCCATGCTTCTGATGGATACAACTACCTGTGGATTCCTCACCTCATGAATACTCCCATGGCGCCAGCATTCGACGGAAATCTTCTTACTAGTCTCTGCACGTCGACGAGGACGTCACTGTCTCGCACGCGACGCCGTCTGACGTCATACAGGCAATAAGAGGTCCTCGACGACGTGCAGACGTCAGTTCCCTTTTTTTTCCGTGCATTCGAAACGGTTATCTTCGAGGGAGCAACTGTTACTCTTGCGGTTACAGTGTATATCTTGCTGCGTACTCTTTCTCTGTGGAAATAATGTCGCAGAGAAAGTCTGGATTTAAGCCTTGTCGTGAGTGTGGAGGCAAGATGTCGGTGACGGATCCTCATTCCGATTGCCTTTGGTGTTTGAGCTCCGACCATGACGTCTCGACTTGTGATTCATGTCAGCACATGAATCCGAAGGCCCTTAAAGAACGCGAGGCGAAGCTGTTTATGGCCAAGTCAAAGGAGAAGCATCACAAGAAAAAGTCTTCTCCAAGACATCGGCGTCATCGAGACTCCCGGCGCCGTAGAGAATCTCGGCGTCATTCAAGGGAGGCTCGTTCCAGGTCTCCGGATCGGCGCCGGAGAACATGGGAGGTCAGCCCCACGGTGACGCCGCATCCTTCGACGCCGTTGCTCTCTCCGGCGTCTCCAACTTCGCCTGGACAGGCGTCGGTGATTGAGGTATTGGAGCCTCAAGTGTTTTCTCCGGCGCAGACGCCGAGGCCGGCGTCGGGGTCGCCTCCGAGTCAGGCACCCCAGTATCCGGCTTTTCCCACCCCTGGAGCCGATAGTTCCGCATTCTTGAATGCGATGTATGCCATCTTCCAACAGATGGCTCCAGGGGGTGCTCCGGCTGGGCCTTTGGCCTTTTCTTTGGGTGATCCTGCGCCTCTTCGGCCGGCACCCTTTATGCCCTTTCTCCCGTTTGGGAACGTGGGCTCGGCGCCAGTGTCGGCGCCGGTGGCCGCTCCGGTGGCTTCGGAGGGATTGGCCCCAGGGATTTCCATCCCGTCGACGTCGAGATTTCGGCCTGTGACTCCGGTGGGTCCATCCGTTTCAACTGCTCTTCAGTCTGCGCCGAAGTTACCTGTGGCGCCGGATGCGGCGTCGGTGGCTTCGGAAGATCGGCGCCGATCTCCGACTTCGGCGGAGGTATTGTCGACTCCGCGGATTGAGCAACGACTGCATTCAAGGAGGCGTGCTCTCCGGGTACTAGAGGAGCAGGAGTACCAACGAGCCCTAGAGGAAGGAGAGCTAGAGGACTCGGGTGATGGGCTGCGTGGACTGGAGTCGGCCAGTGGGCTGGACACTTCCCCTGAGTGGGACCTTTCGTCCCCGGGGGAATATACCGAGGAAGCTGCTTCCTTTCATACAGTGGTACGGAAGGCAGCTAGTTTTTTGGACCTGCCTTTGCCGGTGGTGGAGGCGAAACAAAACCTTTTGACAGAGGTGTTGCATCCGGCCTCAGCCGCGGCGGAGCCTCTATTACCTTTTAATGACGCTCTGCTGGATCCGGTTTTAGAGGTGTGGAAGAAGCCGGCATCTTCCCCAGCAGTTCACAGAGCCGTGGCCAGGAGGTATCGGACGGCTCCAACTGATCCTGGTTTCCTATCTAGGCACCCTACGCCGGAGAGCTTGGTTGTGCAGGCCTCCTGTTCGTCCAAGTCAGCGCCTGGTTCTTTTCCGACGGTGCCGGGGGACAGAGATTCAAAAAAGCTGGAGGCGCAGTCGAAGAAGATTTTTTCGTCCTGCAGTCTGGCTTTAAAAGCCACCAATGCAACCTGTATCCTGGGGAGGAATATTCATGCTCTGATGGATGACATCTCCTCTTCGTTTACAGAGCTTCCCCAGGGTCTTTTGGATCTTGTCTCTGATGCCCAGGCTGCTGCGACCCAAATTATCCAGACGGGACTGGATACCACCGACTCGGTAGCCAGAGCAATGGGCACAACTGTGGTGGAAAGGAGACAGGCCTGGCTCCGTAACTCGGGCTTTTCGGCAGATGTACAGTCCACATTGTTGGATCTCCCGTTTGATGGGGACAAACTGTTTGGGGCTAAGGCTGATTCGGCCTTGGAACGGTTTAAGGAGAGCAGGGCCACGGCTAAGTCGCTGGGACTCCAAGCTCCTTCTTCCACGGCCTCTTCCAGATTCTTCAGGAGGTTTCGTGGATTTGGGCGTGGCTCTTCCTCCTCTTCCTTTCGGGGAAGATATCAGCAACCTGCCTCTTCCCATCCCTATAGATCTTTTAGGGGGAGGGGTAGGGTCCGCACCAGGGGAGCTTCTCAGCAGCACTCTGCCTCTTCCTCATCCTCTGGCGGGGTGCAGCAGGGGAAGCAGCCTTAGGCTTCCACCATTTCCCACTCACTCCTCTCCTGTAGGGGGAAGATTACAGCATTTTCTCACCAAATGGGAGACTGTTACGTCGGACACTTGGGTTCTCAGTGTTGTGGGAAAAGGCTACACCCTTCCCTTTCGGGAGTTTCCGCCCCTCATCCCGCCCCGCCCTTCGTATTGTTCACAAGAACACCTCCTGTTGCTAGAACAGGAGGTAGAAGTCCTCCTTTTAAAGGGCGCGGTGGAGTTGGTCCCGGAGCAGGAAAGGGGTCAAGGAGTTTACTCAAGGTATTTCCTGATTCCCAAGAAGGATGGTCGTTTGAGACCAATTCTGGACCTGAGGATCTTGAATTGGTTCCTCAAGCAGGAAAAGTTCAAGATGCTGACCCTAGCACAGGTGCTTTTGGCGTTGAACATGGAAGACTGGATGGTGTCTGTCGACTTGCAGGATGCTTACTTTCATATCCCGATACTCAAGTCACACAGGAAGTATCTCCGGTTTGTGGTGGGATCGCAACACTACCGGTCCTTCCGTTTGGTCTTACTTCAGCACCTCGAGTCTTCACGAAGGTGATGTCGGTGGTTGCGGCAGAGCTCAGAAGGAAGGGGATAGCAGTATGCCCTTACTTGGACGATTGGTTAATCAAAGCCAAGTCCCCGGAGCTTGTGTTGCGTCATCTGCAGTCAACAACCCAGTTGTTGTTCGACCTGGGCTTTTCGGTGAACGAGCCCAAATCTCACCTAGAGCCCTCTCAGCGCCTCCTGTTCATAGGGGCAGTACTGGATACAACATTGGGTCGGGCCTTTCCTCCGCCTCAGCGGATTCAAGATATTCAGGATTTAGTTCCAATGTTTCGAAATGGAGCGGTAGTTCCAGTCCTCAAGGTCCTTCGTCTGCTCGGTCTTTTTGCCTCCTGCATTCTGTTGGTCACGCATGCTCGCTGGCACATGAGGGCTCTTCAGTGGTGCCTCCGAAGGCAGTGGTCTCAACACAGAGGGGATCTAGAGGGTACTGTCAAGATCTCCAGAGATGCTGCTGTGGATTTGAAGTGGTGGATTGCAAGCAACAATCTTTCACAAGGAAAGCCGTTCCAGCAGTCGCCACCAGTGGCCACAGTCATAACGGATGCTTCCACTCTAGGGTGGGGAGCTCATCTGGGGGATCTGGAGATCAAAGGTCTTTGGTCTCCAGAGGAACAGATTTTTCACATCAATCTGTTAGAGTTACGGGCTGTACGTCTGGCTCTCAAGGCCTTCCTCCCTTCCCTTCGTGGTCAGTCGGTACAGGTCCTAACGGACAATACTACCACGATGTGGTACATAAACAAGCAGGGAGGAGTGGGGTCGTACCTTCTCTGCAGAGAAGCTCTTCGACTATGGTCCTGGGCAAAGGACCATCGGATTTGCTTGATAGCAAACCATCTGGCCGGAGTTTTGAACGTGCGTGCGGACAGTCTCAGTCGCCACTTCTCGGCAGACCACGAGTGGCGTCTCCATCCAGATCAAGTCCGTTTAATCTTCCAGAAGTGGGGGTTTCCTCGGGTAGATCTGTTCGCCACTCGAGAGAACGCGCATTGTCCGTTGTTCTGCAGCCTTCAGTATCCGATGCAGGAAGCGTTGGGGGACGCGTTTCAAATGACCTGGTGCGGCCAGTTGCTTTACGCGTTTCCTCCCATACCCTTGATTCCTCGAGTATTGAGGAAGATTCGCCAAGACCGGGCTCTAGTAATCTTAATAGCTCCGGATTGGCCAAGGAGGGTGTGGTACTCCGACCTTCTCCAACTCTCAACGTGCCCGCCGCTCCGTCTCCCTTTCAGGGCAGACCTCCTCTCACAGTCGCAGGGGCAGGTTCTACACCCCAACCTCCAGAGTCTGCACCTACATGCCTGGAGATTGAACGGGGCAACCTGAGTTCCTTCTCTCTCCCGCCTGAGGTAGTGGATGTTATATTAGCGGCCAGGCGACACTCCACTAAATCTATCTACGCTAATAGGTGGTCTAAATTTGTTGCGTGGTGTGGAGAGAGGCAGATTGATCCCTTACATGCTCATCTATCGGACGTTTTGTCTTTTGCTCTATCTCTGGCGCAAAAAGGTTGTGCAGTGGCTACCATTAAAGGTTATTTATCGGCCTTGTCAGCCTTCATATGTCTTCCAGACCAACCATCTTTATTTAAATCCCCTATTGTTATCAGATTCTTGAAAGGTCTTCTAAATCAATATCCTCCAAAGCCATTCGTTATGCCGCAATGGGATTTGTCTTTAGTCCTGACTTTCCTTATGGGGTCCCCTTTTGAACCTATGCATTCTTGCCCCTTGAGGTATTTGGTTTTAAAAACAGTCTTCCTGATAGCTATAACATCAGCAAGGAGAGTGAGTGAGTTGCAGGCCTTATCAGTAAAACCCCCTTATACAACTTTTTATGGGGATAAGGTGGTGTTGAGGACCAAGGCTGCTTTCCTCCCGAAGGTTGTTTCACCCTTCCATTTGGCTCAGGCAATTACTTTGTCCACGTTCTATCCTCCGCCTCATCCTTCCAAAGAGGAAGAAAGACTGCACCGTCTGGACCCAAAGAGAGCGTTGAGCTTCTTTATCGATAGAACAAGGGATTTCAGGCTGGAGGATCAGCTGTTTATTGGATACGTGGGCAAGAGGAGAGGAAAGGCAGTCCACAAGAGAACACTATCCAGGTGGGTTGTTCTTTGCATTAAAATGTTACTCTTTGGCAAAGAAGGATCCTCCTGAGGGCATTAGAGCTCATTCCACCAGAGCTAAGTCGGCCACTTCGGCCTTAGCCAGAGGTGTTCCTGTGGTCGACATCTGCAAGGCCGCAACTTGGTCGTCCCTTCACACTTTTGCAAAACATTACTGTTTAGATTCTGAGGTTAGAAGGGACGGCCATTTTGCACGGTCAGTGCTGCAGGATTTCTTGGTTTGACCATTTAGGCACCCACCGCCGGGCGTGGTACTGCTTTGGGACTCTATTCATGAGGTGAGGAATCCACAGGTAGTTGTATCCATCAGAAGAACGAGTTACTTACCTTCGGTAACGACTTTTATGGTGGATACATTAGCTACCTGTGGATTCCTCACGGTCCCACCCGCCTCCCCGTTGCCTTTATGGTCTTGCCAAGTAATCCTTGAGTGCGCTCCTCTTGGTCTTTGAGGGTGCAATAGATGTATATATAATATATTTATATATATATATGTGTATATGTGTATATATCTTTATGTATATACTTGGTTTGTGTATATATTTTAAAAGAGAGAGTTTTATATATATATATATATATATATATATATATATATATGTACATAAAAAGATTTACAGTTATTCATACAATGTGGTGTATTTTACAATATAATGGATGTTGCCTTGCTCTTTCATTGCATTGCCTGGTTGTTCTCATGCACGTAAAAAATGATTGGTACTGACGTCTGCACGTCGTCGAGGACCTCTTATTGCCTGTATGACGTCAGACGGCGTCGCGTGCGAGACAGTGACGTCCTCGTCGACGTGCAGAGACTAGTAAGAAGATTTCCGTCGAATGCTGGCGCCATGGGAGTATTCATGAGGTGAGGAATCCACAGGTAGCTAATGTATCCACCAGAAAAGTCGTTACCGAAGGTAAGTAACTCGTTCTTCTGGCATGTTGAATTGTGAAAAGAAGCTTGCCTATATAGAAATCATGGCGTAATTTCCAGCACAAACTGCACCGACGAGGGATGCAGAGCCGATTGATGCCACCTACCAGAGCGCAGGGGTACTGCTTAAGAAAAATCTTCTGATCCAGTGTGACTCCTGGGGATAATTCAAAGGGTAATTAACCTGCAGCTAGATATAGTCTCTACCAGGTAAGGCATTACCGAAGATAAGTAACTTGTTCATTAATTCAGGGCACTGACTTTCAGAATATAGTCAGCATAGAGTGTTTACAAAGTGCCCAGCAGTGGAAGTGCGTCTAAGGAAGGAAGGAATACATGTTTATCCTTACCGAGATGACGGGCTCGTGAAAGCAAGCCCCCTACACAAGGGCAAAGACAACATAAACACAGTGATATCAAAACTCCACAATCTTGGGTTCTCAATAAACAAAGAAAAATTATCTCCCAACCCAGAGCAAGAGAAACTGTTCTTGAGTGAGAATCAACTCAGGAGAGACGAAAGCATACCATTGCCAGAAAAGTGTACTATCAGTACTGCAGGAAACTCTCCAATACCAGAATGGTCAGTCTCTGACAGTGAGGACGGTGGGGAAAGTTGGTCTCCTGCACATGTCTCATACCATAGGCAAGGCTACATATGAGACAGATTCAGGAACGTTTGCAAAGTCGGTGGTGACAAGCCACTGCCAGTTGGGAAGATCTAGTGGTTGTTACTGTAGCAAGCTGGCTCTTTTATGACATATCAAAATGAGATATTGTATAAAGAGTCCAGGAGTTCCCTTACCAGTGAACTGGGCTTGCTCTTGCAATCCCAAGGTGCTCTTTTAGGAGGTTGAGTGGTAGAGCAGCCTTAGGCTTATCAGAGAGGAGTGTTAGACATCTGCAAATATACATGCAGAGTCGGTAAATGAGAGAACTCAATAAGGAGATCCACACCAATCTGGAAAAATAAGAAGTATCTTTATATATGTTTAGGCAACAGAATCCATATGTAGGAAGCTGGCCTAGTGTGTGGTGGGCACCTGAGGTACTTACACCCTATAACAGGTATCCCCTTATCAGTGTAATGTGGACTGTGTCCAGAAGCCAGGCTTTCTAGAGGTAGCTGTGGGTGAGCACCCAAGGCTTATCTAGGAGACTTGCAAAGCTCATGCACTACCACTGTAGTCACACAGCTCTTACATACACAAAAGAAAACACCCAGTTGTACAGAAATAAAGCTACTTTATTTTTTAATTATCACAAAATACTAGACTGGTGACACACCCTTAGGAGGTAAGTAATACACTAAATATAAACACTAGCGATCTGAAATAGGGATAGAATAGGTTAGAAAACAGTGCAAATAGTAATAACTAGTAGTGGCCCTAGGGGGAGCACAAACCATATACTTAAAAAAAAAAATGGAATGTGAACAACTTACCCTCACTTGGGTAAGAAAAATGTGTAGAGGGGAGCTGGGAGTACTAGAAAACCACAGAGGTAAGTAACACAGTAACCCCAGCGACCAGGAATTCATGAGTAAAACACTGGATTTTTCCCAAACCACCCAAAGGGAGTAAAGTGAAGAAAAGAAGAAACCCAGAGAAGACTGCAAGAAGACCTGTGGCGAGAGGGTGATGAGTCCAGAGGGTACAACAGAGTCCAGTGGGGGCAGGAACCCCTACCCAACACACTGAAGATGCAGGAGTTGGTCGACGGTGAAGAACAGGTCAGCACTGCAGCTCAGAAGCCACAGAAGAGTTCCTGATGGTTGTAGAAGGTGTCCCACGCTGGAATGAAGATTGCAGACTGGTGTAGGTGCCGGAATTCCACCAGCAAGCCCTGGCAAAGGCAAATTTGTGGTTTGATGATAAGCGGTCTGCTAGTGACCAGCAAGGCCCAGGAGGACTCGCCCCTAGAGGGGTAGTCACCAGGGACACTCTGCATCGCATAGAGTCCACAGGAGCGGAGGCAGCACCCACAGGAGCCTAACCGGACGAGGACACAGTGCAAGAAGGAGCCCACACAGCACTACAAAAGAGAATCCTACACCACAGGAGAACCATGTAGGAGGGTGGGTTTGCAGGAAGGAGTGCTGGAGACTGGAGCTGCACATCGCTTGAAGATCCCTTGAAGGAGATGCAAACATGCCTTGGCAGCTGCAAGAGACACGGTGCACGGGGTCCTGTCCTGTGTGGGAAGGCAAAGTCTTACCTCCACCAAAGTTGGACATCTGGTAGAGAGGACCAAGATTACTACTCTGGACTACCACCCGTGATGCAGGATCCACGCAGCTCAGCAGGAGAGGGGATCCACGCCGCCGGTCGTTGCTTGTTGTGGGTGCCTGCGGTTGCAGGGGAGTGACCCTTTCACGCCAAGGGAGATTCCTTCTTCTCCTTGTGCAGGCTGAAGAGTTGCAGTCTTCTGAGGATGCACGGCAAAGGAACTGTTGCAAAGCTGGCAGGATCTCTGGATAAAATGTTGCAGAAGAGTCTTCCTTGTGGATATGCAGCTTGTTGGTTCCTGGAGGGTCCAGTTGCAGTTCTGGTGTCCAGAAGTGGAAGTTGCAGAGGTCTTGCAAGCCGAATTTGCGGACCCACCCCAGAGGAAGACACTATTTAGCCCATAGCCCAAAGACGGGGCTTGGTCACCTAACCAGGTAACTACGTATCAGAGGTCACTTGCCTGGTCTGGCCACTCATATGCTCCCAGAGATCCCTGCTAATCTTGGAATCAAGATAGCAGTACCCAGGGACCCTCTGGAGGAGCTCTGGGCACCACCCCTGGGGTGGTGATGGACAGGGGAGTGGTCACTACCCTTTCCATTGTCCAGTTCCCTGCTAGAGCAGAGACTGGGGGGGGAGGGGGTCCCTGAACCGGTGTGGACTGGTTTATGCACGGAGGGCACCAAATATGCACCTTCAAAGCAAAACCAGTGGCTTGAGGAGGCTACCCTGCCCAAGCCAGTCACACCTATTTCCAGAGGGAGAGAGTTACCTCCCTCTCCCAAAGGAAATCCTTTGTTCCGCCCTCCTGGGCTTGATCAGATCAAGCAGCAGGGGGGCAGACACCTGTCTGAGGGGTGGCAGGAGCTGGGCTGCCCGGAAAACCCTGTACAACAGTATTGGGGTATGATTCTGACATGTTTGATACCAAACATGCCCAGGTTCGGAGTTACCATTATGTTTCTGGACATAGGTAGTGACCTGTGTCCGGTATATTTATAAAATGGCGTCCCGTGCTCACGAAGTCCAGTAAAATGGGACAGGAGTTCATTGGGGGCACCTCTGCTAGTGCAGGGGTGCCCTCACTCATAGGTACCTGCACCCTGCCCTCTGGGCTGAGAGCCAACTATAGGGGTGACTTGCAGTGATCTGTAGTGAAAGCGAATGCATGCACCCGGTTCATGGAGACTGCAATGGTAGGCCTGCAGAACCCTTTTCATGGGATCCCTATGGGTGGCAGAATAACTGCTGCAGCCCATCTGGATCCCCTGGAACCCAATGCCCTGGGTACCTAGGTACCTTTTACTTAGGACTTCCATGGGGGGACCAGTATGCCAATTGTGGGGAGAAAAGGTTACTAGCAACCAAATTTAAAGGAGCGAGCATAATCAGTGGGGTCCTGGTTAGCAGGATCCCAATGAACACAGTCAAACACACCGACAACAGGCAGAAAATGAGGGTAACCGTGTGTAAGGAAATAACTCCTTGGCATGGTTACCCCCTAACATTTTGTCTTTGCTGATGCTAAGTTATGATTTGAAAGTGTGCTGAGACCCTGCTAACCAGGCCCCACCACCAGTGTTCTTTCCCTAAACTGTACCTTTGTCTCCACAATTGGCGCAACCCTGGCACTCAGGTAAGTCCCTTGTAACTGGTACCCCAGGTACCAAGGGCCCTGACGCCAGTGCAGGGCTCTAAAGGCTGCAGCATGTCTTATGCCACCCTGGGGACCCCTCGCTCAGGACATGCACACTGCCTCACAGCTTGTGTGTGCTGGTGGGGAGAAAATGACTAAGTCGACATGGCACTCCCCTCAGAGTGCCATGCCAACCTCACACTGCCTGTGGCATAGGTAAGTCACCCTTCTACCAGGCCTTACAGCCCTAAGGCAGGGTGCACTATACCACAGGTGAGGGCATATGTGCACAAGCACTATGCCCCTACAGTGTCTAAGCAAAACCTTAGACATTGTAAGTGCAGGTAGTATATGGTCTGGGAGTTTGTCAAACACGAACTCCACAGTTCCATAATGGCTACACTGAAAACTGTGAGGTTTAGTATCAAACTTCTCAGCACAATAAATGCACACTGATGCCAGTGTGCAATTTATTATAACATACACCCAGAGGGCATCTTAGAGATGCCCCCTGAATACCTACCCGACTTCTAGTGTAGGCTGACCAGTTTCTGCCAGCCTGCCACACACCAGACATGTTGCAGGCCACATGGGGAGAGTGCCTTTGTCACTCTGTGGCCAGGAACAAAGCCTGTACTGGGTGGAGGTGCTTCTCACCTCCCCCTGCAGGAACTGTAACACCTGGCGGTGAGCCTCAAGTGCTCACCCCTTTTGTTATAGCACCCCAGGGCATCCCAGCTAGTGGAGATGCCTGCCCCTCCGGCCACGGTCCTCAACTTTGGTGGCAAGGCTGGAGGAGATAATGAGAAAAACAAGGAGAAGTCACCCACCAGTCAGGACAGCCCCTAAGGTGTCCTGAGCTGAGGTGACCCCTGTCTTGAGAAATCCTCACATCTATGATATTGGTGCTTCTGTTAGAAATGTGGACCTTACAGAAACAGCTTGCAAACCGTGAAAAATAACTCTAGTTTTGTAGAGGAAGACATGTTAAATTAATCTTCCAAAAGATGTTGATGTATTGTATCGGCTGCTTCTGCAAACTTGTACCTAGCACTGGGGGGTTAGAGAAGACTGAGATGGAGAATGGTAAAGAGGGCAGTTAAGTCTTGGACTAAGAGACCTCGAGTAGGAAGGCGTCAAGTGTGACTAAAAGGGCAGGTAACCAATAAGAAAGGGCAGAGGTAGGGTAGGCTCTGAATTACAGGGAAATACGAAGAGGGGGAGTGTTACAGTGTGGATTAGGGAGATTTAAAGGAGAGAGGCAGAAGTAAGAGGAAGTCAGTGAAGGAGATTACAAAGGTGCTTTCAGTTATTTGGGAAAATGGAGGACGTCTTTGAAGCATCTAAGATTAACTAGTAGTGAGTGTCAGATGGTCGGAGCAGCACCAGATAAAGACTTAAAGATTTTCTTGAGTGGAAGTTTTCCATTTCAGACTAAGCTTATTAATGTCTCCTAATAGTACCAGCTATTTAAAATAGACTATTAAGCAGTCCTGTCATTGTAAAGGGAGTATCACCCACTCTTACTGCAAACATATGTAGAACGGAAACTTTTTTGTGTTAAGGATATTTGTGAAAAACAAATTTGCAAACGTCTTTCAATATTTGTAAAATCGGCATAATTTCTGTAGCCATCTGAGAGGACATCATATCTCAACCACAGAGGAATGTAGTTTGTGTTCTGTGCTCTGAAAATAGCTTAAACAAATGGGAAAATGTCTACACGTCTTTCCAGAGGAATTATTTGGTGTTGCAAAAGATTAAAGCTTTACTGAGCTATGATGTTCAAGACTAATGAACTAGGATGCAGATCAGGTGCGAGTTTTTATAGAACCCTCATTTACATTAGATAACCTAATCAACGCTGACTAGTTTGGAAAAAAAGGCAGCTATCATAGAGGTCACGACAGTTTGTTAAAAAGGTAACCACTTAATTTTGATACTCTCGTCTAACCGAATGAAGTAGCACATCTTGGGATCTTCCTCAGGTTGTTCAAAGTTGATTGCCACAAATCTGAGGCATTTTCAGTATTGAGTAGTTGCGGCTTACTGCAGATAGGGAGTATGGTCGCCGACGATTGGTGTTAATTAAGCACTTCTGTGAGATTTGTAATGTACGGCAGAACCTTGACTGAACAGCACAATATACATATATACACAGTATACATTTTGTGTTTTGCATTTCCAGGTGGCAGAGACCGAGAGCAGGAGGATCATATGAAGCAGAAGATGTTGAAGGGCATGAAAAAACAGTTAAAGCGTTTGCTGTCGCAGCCGGTGGTGAAAAATTTGATGAAGACCAAGTACCCAACGCAAGGTGGGAAGCTGCAGCTGCCTCAGCTTCCCGTGGCCACATCCGAATCTGCATTGAACACCATTTCCAAGCAGAGGCAAAAAAAGAAGAGCGCTAAGAAAGTGCAAGCGAGCAACACAAGACTGTAACTATTGAAAGGAACTGTGCTTTGCCTGTTCATTGCTCAAGAGTGCCTTCCACGAGGTGGCCGCTCTCCTACAAGGTCCCAAAGGCCTATCAGTCCCTTTTTTTTATTTTTTATTTTTATGAAGTCCTTCTTACCCTTACCCTTAGTGGCGAATTGACCTGCCTGCAGTACTTACAGGCTTAATCGAAGTCACCGAGGTGGCTCAGAATTCCTAATCTTATAAAAGTCACTGTTGACATTTGCCTTCTAGTTTTGGAGAAACTATCGTCTCATGTTTATAAAAAGTACCATAAACGAGCCCCGAGATAGGAAGGGCGTGTATAAAAACATCACTAATTGCTGCTTTAAGAAACAGTATGAATCTATTTAAAAAATGTAATTTGCCTGGCATGATGTACAGATGTTATAACAAAATTATTTAATAGAGCTACTCTGCTGTGTGTGTTCAGTGTGAAAATAACATGAACGCGTTACTAAACATTTGACTAGGTTCCAGAGTTATTTCTCGTTGTGTCATTTTTTTTTCTTTTTTTTTTTCTGTTTCTGAAGTAGCCCAGGCACGGGCTTCCGACACGTCATTTACACATGGCTAGGAAAGGGATGGCAGAAAAACATTTTTTTTTCTCTTTCTTTGAAATGTGCCATTGTTGGTAGTTGTTGAGTGACTGTTATGACTATTTACTCCAAAAAATGACCTTTTCAAGGCCACCATGGTTACTTAGCAAACAGTATTGTTAAGCGATGTAGTTAACAAACATAGGCACAACTAATAGGTCTCGCCTATGAGAGAGCGATGGTACTAAAGGTTATTTACCAGCTGACACACCTAAAACCATCCAGGTTATGGCTTTGTCAATGGTTGTCTGTGTGCACTCTGCAGATGCCAAGGATTGAATGACCATGCAGTCTGTACACCTTTGTGACCCAATGATAGGCACAGTGAGAAAATCGCACTGTCTTGAGCCTGAACACCAGAGCTCTCTATCGTGGCCATTATTAACACCAGGAGGCAACTCTGTTCAGAGCATTAAATATACAGGAATAATCTGCTGCATGAAGTTAAATACTAGAACACAACATCCTGGAAATAACTAACACTCTAATGGAGTGCAATATTCAGTAAAGTTTGCATAATATAATCGGGAATCAAATCACTAACCTGGATTACAAGATTTATTACATGAATTGTTAAAAAAAAAATCAGTTTGTTTTTCCCCAGTAAAGTTAATCATATATATAGGGCCCACAAGGCACCCAGTTCAATGTTTGTTCTAAAAATACTATCCGGTCTGAGACCTGGAGCGACTCTGCCCACTTAGAGCTCTGAACATCGGGGTATTGAACCTGGGGTGGGGGCAAGAGTGCCAGATACTTTGAAGCACACATACTCTGTTAAGATGAGGACAAAGAAAGATTTATAAGGAGAAGCAGGTATATAAAGCAATAAAAAATAAATGCTTCAGATATGGGAGTGTTCACTGTCTCTATAACAATCCTGCGTCAGGCAGAATGTGGCTGTAGGTGGTGGTGAAGGATCCTGCCAGTAAAAGCCTCTTGGAACTTAGCATTTCCTGGCAGTAGGAGACGGAGTTCGCTGCATGGTAACTACAGAAAGTATGCATGTCAGTGCAATTTCATCAGGCAGAAAATGGTACTTAAGCCCTGCCATTAGCACCAGTACATTTAGTAAAAAATAAAGCCCTATCATCAAATTAGAAAATAGTTTGTTGACTGATCTGTGTCTTCTGGAAAATAAATACATTTTTATTCCCTCGTACCTTTCTTATTTATATTTCTACCCAAAGCTAGACTTTATTCTTATTGACAGTTTGACAGTGCAGTTGTGTTAAAGAAGGCCTTGGATTTTACATGTTTTTCTTTGAAGAAGTCTTTTTGAGTCTCAAGGTCTCGGTGGTTCCTCTAGGGGTCGCTGCGCATGGTCACCGACTCCATTGTTGGATTGTTTTTCTCTATCATTGAGTTCGGACTTGATTCATTGTGCTTCCAGTCTCAACGGGTTCATTGTTACCATCATGGCCTCGAATTTGCTGACTTCCACCTGTCATGAGGACAGTCTTTGGCTCATCACTCTTTACTTGTTCTTTGGTTGCATCCTTCGGTGACAAGCATCCAGGCCTCAGAGCCCCTAGGGCCACTGTGTGCTCTGGCCCTCCTTTGGTATTTGTTGAGCCCCTTGTGGTGATGGAAATGATGCTCTTGAAAAGATGTCCCCAGTGTCACTATAAATGTCCACAGCATGGCAACTTGTGTCTTTCGCCAGATCAGTGAGGGCCGCTGCAACTGCTGTCAGGCGTTCCGAAGTAAAAATACTTTTCTTCACTGCCAAGATCAATGATGGGCTCACACCAGGATGGCCCAGCCCTCTTTGGAGACATCCTGCATCCTCAGGGAAGCCAACCCCCTAGCCGCCAAAGAACAACAGGTAGAGTACCTTGGTGAAACACCAAAGCTCCCGGCCGGCTGCCTAGCCCAGAGTACATCCACTGTGATGCCTCCGAGTCCAGTGAGGCGTGCCTCCAAGAGGAGGAGGAAGATGCCCCATCAAATTCAGTGGTTTCCAGTCAACGTGTCAGAACAACATCATGCTCAAATAGTTTTGAAATCCCTGTACCAGTTACCCATCATAAGCGGACGCATATCCAAGCCGAACACGTCCCTTCTGTGTGTTGGACATTGAGCCCATTGCTGAAACCACTGCCATCTTCAAATGCACCACTGTCCTCCAGCACTGGTTGGCACCAAAGCAAGGCCTTGGAGCTGAGGATCAACTTTGCCAAAGCCCTCAATCCTTGACCTGCCTGAACACTGAAACCACCCATCAATGCCGCTACACAGCAGCACCAAAGCCACAGACTCCAGCTCCACTGCTGTCAAAGCCAGTCTTGGCACCAGAAACCATTGTCTGCATCTCACGCCTTCTCTGCATCGAGGAACGTCCCATATTCGAAAGGTTACAGGATGAGTTGCATGTCAGACAGAGTACAATAGTCATTAACCCATGCACCAGGAAGATTGTGGCTTCTGAGCATGTTCTGCCCTAGAAGCACAAACCTGCTCCTGAGGAGGCTCAACTACTGGATGTTCATGGTCCTCCTAAAAGACCAAGGAGCACTCCTCCTCCTTCTCCTCCACCCTCATCAGTTCTGCCTCTTCCATCTTCACCTCCACCTCCTCCTCCTCCATTATCTTGTATGCACTCCTCACATAGGTCCTTATACTCGTATTCCAACACTGGCAGACCAAGCCTTAATTCACAAGCTGAATATTTAGCATGTGGGTGCCAGGGTGTTTCCGGTGACCCTTGGGAGGACTTTGCTGTGGAATCCCAACAGACTCACACTTAGAACATATTCCAGTAAGGGCTTCACCACCTAAGCATTGGTGCCTCCCACCAGGTGGATTTATACATCACCCCAGTGGAAGAGAATTTCCTCCTAGAGACCCTCTCTCAAGTCTGTGCACTCTACACAGCATCTTCCCAAACCCGAGGCAGTGGTTAAATCGTCTACTGATACTTTGAAAGAGACTGTAAAATCTTGCATGGTTATGCCACATACTGAAAATAATTATAAGCCAGCTTTCTCAGGCCCACTCTACATTTGGAGTTACATCATTATTAATTTCCTATGGATTACCATCTCTACGAAACAAGCAGATACCCAGGCTACTGGAGACGCTATACCTCCTAATAAAGAGAGTAAGCTCATAGATCAGGTAGGGAAATGAGTAGTAGTATGTGCAGCTACACACTGTTGCATCGCTAACTCGGGAGGTCTCTAGATGCAACAGGGCCCATTGAGAGGAAATGGAGGGTATTTTGCAGCACCCCTCAGACCAGTACCAGAAGAAGAGGAAACCGCTTATAGTGAAAGGCTAGGCCATCATTAAGACCAACATTTAATGTGCTTTTTGATGTGGCAGACACCTCCATTATGTTGCTGCACCATTCCTGGCTCAGAGGCCGGGTTAAAGCCTGAGTTGCAACAGCACCTCATCAACCTGCTGTTTGATGGGCCTCTTTGGACCTCAGGTTGACACAATGCTTGAAGGTAAACAAGACACAGATGTTGCAAAAGCGTTGGGCGCCTTGCGGACCCCCTGAGGTAGAGGTTCCTTTTGTAGGCAAGACTAGAGAGGAGGTTCCAAAACCACCAACCCAGAACCATCCCACTCATAGCAAAGTTGGCAGCAGGGCTATCAGCAACAGTCAGGTAGAGGGTTTTTAAGGGGTTCCTTCAGGGGTAATAACTCCCAGGGCTGAAGCAGAGACACCCCCACCAAGGGAGCCAAATACGGACTTACCCAGCATTTCTCCTGGATCACAAAACACCTGTCGGGTTAAGATTTCACAGATTTCTTCATTGCTAGGACAAGACCCCATCAGTCAAGTTGGTACTGTTTAACATAGAGCATGACTACTGTCTAGAGCTCCTAGCTATTCCAGCAAACATCCCCCTTCCACACACATATCTGTAAAGGAAGACGTTCAGGTGATTCTCTCGAAAGGAGACATAGAGGCTGTATTACACCAAAGCAAGGGTATCTATCCCCTGCACTTTCTAGAACCTCTCATCGCTCCTCCCCCCCCCCCCCCAAACACATATGGCTCACTTAGACCAGTCCTCAGCTTCGGATGTTTCAACAGGTGCATCCTGTCAGCACTTCCATACGGGTACCCTACCTCTTGGCCACCCCCACCTACTTTCACATCCCGATCCATCTAGCTTATCGCTGCTACCTCTGGTTCGTGGTAAGTGGTCAACATGATCAGTTCAAGGTTCTATCCTTCAGAGTCATCATTGTTCAAAGGGTTTTCAGAAAAAGTCTAGCAGTTGTGACCACTCATTCACGGAGGACTGGATCCCCATGTTTCCTTACTCGACGACTGGCTGATAAGAGTTTAGGTAGACATGAATGCCTGGTCCACAATCAGGACACAGTCTCCCTCCTTCACACACTGGGGTTTACAGCAAATGACACACACACACGCTTGGAACCACTTCAGATCCAACCCTTCCTAGCGCTAGTCCTCAACTGTCTTGAGGAAAAGGCTTCTCCAGTCCTCAAATAGTATATTCTTTCCAACAGTTGCTGCCTCTTTTTCAGCCACTCAGTTACACTTCGGTTCACACTTGTAGTGTTCATTTATCACAGAACAGAGTGCAATACAATGAAGAAGTTCAAATCTTCAAGTTTATTACTGCATTGAAAGGCCCACAAGACTAACAGCATCCCAATAGGTACAAGGCATGATTATCTCCGCTCTAACTCCCCAACATTCCGCAACCTAGAGTTTTATTACAACAACATTCCATCAAAGCTTTCCAAAAAGGATTACTATTTACATTCTACCTACTAAAATCAGTACATGGCACAACAGCACTGTTTTGCGCTTGCTAGGCATGATGGCATCTTGCATCGCTATGGTGCCCCACGCCCGGCTTCATATGTCTGATTCAAGGGTGCCTCTCTAGTCAGTGATCACTAGTGCAGGTTCACAAGGAGGATGTAGCATTGGGAAGGGCCAGCACCCATCGTTCTCTGCAGTGGTGGAATGTAGCACCTTGCCATGGGGCAGGCCTTTTCTGGTCTCTGTTCAGCAAGTGACCATCATCACAGACTCACACCGTAGCCGGCTGAGGGGCACACCTCAGCAACATAACAGTCCAGAGTTTGTGGCAACCTCCTCTGCAGGCATTTCACATCAACCACTTGCAGCGGTTAGGCACTCCGTTAGCGCTAACGGCATTTCTCCTTCAGATTCAAGTCAAAACAGTCCTGGTGCGTATTGACATGACTGCCATGTTCTATCTACTGAAGTAGGGAGGCACCCACTTCCCTTCCTTGTCGGCCCTAACCCAACAGCTCTGGCACTGGGCCATTCATCACCAAGCTCATCTTCTGGCAGAATATTTGTCAGGGGTGAACAACAACTTTGTAGTCCTATTATATACAACAAATCTAAAGGTGGGAACCCAACCCACAAGTCTTGCTCCCCTAATTCCACAGGTGGGGCAGCCCAGACATAGATCTGTTCACCACAGAAAAGACGCAAGATGACAAGACAAGATTGAAGCAGCACGTTTCCACACCAGCAACTCAACCTAGTGATTTGGCTCCTGAGGTTTTAGAATTTGGGTACCTTGATTTGCTGCAGGAGTGTATGGACATATTTAAAGAGACATGCACCTGTTATGCTGCTAAGTGGAGCTGGTTTTTGCATTACTCAACTCAAAACAATATTAGTGCACTTATCCCCACTGTGCAGGATATCCTTGGTTATTTCATGTTCAAAAGTCAGGTTTGGGCTGTATCTCAATCAGATTGTGTCTAGCTGCTATTGCACCATACATGAAAAATAGAGACCATTATTTATTCAAAGTACCCGTTATTAAAGCCTTCATGGAAGGCCGCAAGCGAGTCTTCCCACCCAGTGCGCTTCCCGCACCTTCTTTGAACTTTAACATTGTCCTTACTAGACTGATGGGTGCACCCTTTCTGCCTTTGCATTCATGCTGTCTTCAATTACTGTCCTGGAAGGTTGCCGTTCTCATTGTATCTACCTCACTTGGGCGCATCAGTGAATCGTAAGCTCCTACACTTAAAGGACCCTTACTTCAAGTCCACAAGGATAAAGTGGTTCTTTAGGACTAATCCCAATTTCTTAGCCAAGGTGGTCTCTGCCTTCCACAATTTTTGAGTTCTCAGCCTTTTTCACACAACCCGACTTGGCAGCTGAAAAGGCACTCCTCTCTCAATATGTTAAATATGCTTTTATGTATAACATTGATAGAACCAAACCTTTACGCAAGACACAACAGTTGTTTGTACCCTTCTCCAAACCCCGTAAAGGGCATGCCATGTCAAAGGCAGGAATAGCCAGATGGCTCATCAAATGCATCCTGATGTTATATTGAAGCTAAAATATTACCCATCAAAAAAAATAACAACTTTGCACCATTGATGTAGATGCCCTGTATACATTTATTACCCACAAAGGAGGTATGAGAGCAGTCAAATGGGCATTACTTAATAATTCACCACAAGACACCCCTTCAGATTTTCTTTTAGGACGGTTACCCTTCACAGTATTTCTCAACTTTTCAGAGACATCAACAGCATTTTCTACCTACAACTAATCAGAACTTCCACGGGGTTTGGGACAGCACCATCATATGCAAACATGCGCTATATACAGTTTCGAATTCGTACACATCTTGTTAAAAAGACAGTGTTCATAGGCTGTGAGACTCTTTGGTACCTAGATGACACTTTTCTAAGTTTGACAAGAAGTGAATAGTTACTAATAAATATTACAGAATTGAATCAAAAGGACATCAGATCAAGCTCACTCACAAAATTGATAAAAACATCATTGATTTCTTGGAACTAAATACTGTCCTAGAAACCAACAAAAGAAACACCAAACTGCTTATCAAGCCCAGTGATAAGAACAAAATGTGCGTTATTAATCATTTCACTGATTGGACATTGAAAAACAATTTACCATATTCCCAACTGTTAAGAATAAAAAGGAGCCCATCTCAGGGTGAAACATCTGAAAGCAAAAAATCAAAAGTAATTAACAAATTTCAACAAAGAAAGAGGAAAATTAAGATTTTTAAAACCTAATATAAAAGCACCACAAGGAACAAAAAGACAAAACTGGGGTTTCCGCTCAGTTCACCTAATTGGACCAATGTGTGCCTCGACTACGATTTCATGTAATAAAAACAGTACCCCTTACAACTCAAGGAGACAGAGCAACACGTTTATTACAGAGGGAAATGCTTTTGATTAATAAGGTGGGTACTGATAGAGATCAAGTTTTACTAATACATTAGTGGTACAGAAGTTAGGATATAGTGACTTTTAAATCTTCATTTAAAAGCCTAACAGAGAAATTGACATGAAATGCTAAAATGTGCTCTTTTGAGTTATCGAGGACATTGTGCCCTCCAATTATTTGGACATCGTATTTAGTAAACTACCGATATGAATTAATGTTAAAGGTATTATTTTTAGAGATATAGTAAAGATAGAAAATATTTTGAGTGTTGAATGAACATGAATTAGCCATACTTATATTGATGTATATGGATTTTATGAATGTAGAGTTGTGTACAGAGAAATAAATATACGTTTCAATTATTTATAGTGTAATGCACTAATGATGTCTTCAAATGAAATGAATTTTTGTTTGCATGGTAATTAAGTGGTATGCAATAGCAGAAGTGTTTATCGATTTAGAAATATATGTTTAGCTACACTTAACTAGACAATGCCTGAAGATTCATTTTTGCTGCAATAGTGAGAAGTGCTAATTCATCATGTTTCCTTTTACCCAAATTATTTTCTAAGTTTGCTTATTTGTTGGGCAATGTGTTATTGTACTAAGAGATAACAATTTGGGTTCTGTTGACCTCGAAATGTAAAGATATTTGTTTTAGCTATCGGATGCACAACAAGTATTGTTCAATTCACTTAAGCACTGTTGGGATCATCGTTTGGTACATGGGAAGAAGTTGCACTGTTTCAAATGTCATACAAATTATTGTTTTTCAATGGAACTGTATGAATTTATTGAGATGACTTTGCATCTGCCCTGAGAAAATCCAGAATAGTTGCAAACCTGATGGGCATCTATAATTCTCATTGGATATTCATCCATTTGCGCAAGATGGGTCTACTCTGAGAACCAATCAGAACGCAATGGAAATTTTTTTAGCTAGGGAGAGACTTTTGAAAACTTTAGAGTCTTCTGAAAATTTTAGAGATTTCTTCCTTGGTGTTCGTGATGTCACCTTCTATTCCTCTCCAAGTCTTCTACCATTCCTAGCCTTTGATGATATGAGTTTCCCGTTAATCCTATATGCCCCATTTACATATGCTGTTCAGTACTAATATGCCTAACAAATTCAGAACTGCTGCCCTGCCCCATATGCAGCTCAGCTCATGTCATGTACTGTTCCTAATGCAGCTATTGATGCTGAGAAGCTGTGAGAGCTCTGAACAGACAAATCATTCTTGTTTACTGTCTCATGAGAGGTGTATAGTCTGCAATGTGGTTTATTGTGAATTAATCTAGTTAGATGATTTTCCAAATCATTTTTGTCTCTTCTTTTAGCCCGTCCCAACACATGCAAGTCCAAATTCGTAGTAGGGATAAGGATGGCCCAGCCTGAAAATCGGATTGTTACTATTGAATTTTGCTGATTTACTGATTTCACCATCATCTGCTTTTAAATTTGTTTTTGAAGTTCATATTTTAGTTCTGTTCATTTGTGTTATTCTCCCGAGTATTTAATCATATTGATGTTTAGTAGAATTAATCTCTTTTTAGACGTTTTGGTCAACCTATATTTTCCATGTATGTTTGTAACTTAGTTTTGCCTACCATTTACATGACATTGATTCTGTGGCTGTAATGAAGGTTTGAAACCTAATTCCCTTTGGCGTCTTGTTTTGGTGGCCAAATTGGTCATGGTGTTTAAATTGTTACGATTTCTCATGTTATTGATTTGTGTTGAATAAATGTGATTATCCACTCTTCACTGAGTCCAAACATCCTATTGACCCCTTGTGTGGGTGGGGTGAGTTGTGGCGTCTCACCTGCATGTGCCGTTTCTGAATCGCAGTTGGGAGGAAGACCCCTGTGCATGCTACTACATTTTTTGTTAGAGGAGTGATGGTTTTGCCTTATGAGGAGGGAAGATAGATTTTGTCCACATTGCAAGGGTGGATGAAATTCCAGCAGTGTAATACAGGTGTACAGGATGTGTTCGGAGTAGGATTTGTGCTTTTGCTAAATTGCGGTGAAGTTTTAGATGTTTGGGGAGTTGTTGTACTCAAAGTGAATGTTGCGCTTTGTGCCCAAAATTGCCCACGTTGTTGTTTACGGGTCCTGCGTGGCTTAAGACTCCAGAGTACTGCACAAGTGTATGCAGACACTTGGTTACTTTATTGTCTGCAGAAAGGTGTTGGTCAGTTGAGTGCTGTCAACAATACCAGTGGAATCCTGAGTGCACAGGGAGGATCTGTATCAAACGGAGTGAGGTTTGCAGGTCAAATCTTACTTGTGCATGTGCAAAAGACACAGTCAAAGTGTAGCCGTACAGCTTTCAAAGCGTTTGAGTCCTACCTGTAGTGAGCAGACAGGTTTGGCTTTTGTGCTCGCAGTATTCGCATTTAGGGTGTATGCGTGAGTGGTGTATGAGACTGCTGTGAAGTGAGTTGCAGCTGCAGAGTGAAGTGAGTGTGATTGTAATTTGGTCTTCACAGGGATTGGTTAATTAGTGAGAAGAGCTGCACACGGATTGGAGGAAAAGAGTGCAGTGCTTTAGGCCGAGGACAGGTTGGGAAAAGGATGTGGGATTGAAAAATACTTCCTGGATTTGCAGAACTTGTGTTTGTAAATTAAATTTGTGTTTTTCAAAGCTTTAAGAGATGATGTTTTTATTCTACTTAGAGAGGTTGAACCTACTCCATCTGAGGGTACACCAGTACTTGAGGTAATGGATGAGAGAGGAGTTTCAGCATGTCTATGGGTAAAACACTGATGCAAAGACACTGAGAAGGAACGTTACTTAGCTTTTCCCTGTTACTGTACTTTCAATTCAAGGGTATTAGAGAATTTGAGGAGAGTGTTGTATGAATCAAGACCTGCACAATTTGAAGCACTTGCCATTTGGGAATTAGTTGTGAGGCAGAAAGAGGCAAATAAATTAGTGAGGAAAATGAGAAAAGCAGAAAAGACATTGATATCAGCTAGATAGGATGAGGAACAGAAAGGTTGGAGAGCAGACATGTTACACAGAGTAAAATTATTTGTAGCAATAACACAGGAGGGTGATGGAAGTGTTAGATCTAAAACCAAAAAGAAGTCTGCAGAAGTTAGATGAACATAAAAGGCAACAGCCACAGAAAGTGATTTGGATGATTAACTTATAGCCCAGCTTTTACAGAATTGTCTCCAGTGCAAAATGTAATTGAATCAGAATGTAGCTTCAAGTATAGCCAGAGTACAGTTGCACAAAGCCAGGCTCAAGTAACTCCAAATGTACCTACTGCTTCTGTAGCACATGTGCCAGCAGTTTATCTGACTGTTCCAGTTGTTAATACAGCCAAGAATATCAGCAACCAGTTATGTCACATTCAATTCGTAATTCAGGAGTGACTCAAATGGAATCTGCCTAATGTAATGACACCTGCACAAATTGTGAATCAGACAATGCCTATGTATTCCCCAGTATTGAGACCACAGAATGGGCCAGATGTAGCAAAGACTTTTACCCATTCTGTGTCTATGGGAAAATGTGTTCGTACATATGGCCCAATGTTGCCCCAAATCAGTCAACTCAGACCTTTTGTACAGTATTAACTGATCAAAGAACAGGACTGATGTTCCCACCAAGTGAAATGAATTTGTCAGGACCAGATGCATTGACAGTTGACGTAACAATAGGACCAGTTGTCCTGTTGTATGCCCAGGGTAATAATGGACAGACTACAAACCCAGTATCAACAGTTCATTCTCCTTTTGGAACTAATGCAGAAATGGAAAGACTGAGCACTACTGTGTCAGCCATGACCCCTATGAATTAATTTGGTTCTAACCAGATATGTGATAACGTAGGACCGCTGATTGATATGGAATGTCTCTGTTCTCTACAGGTTCATCTATGCTTGCTCAGGAGCAAGCTATGAGAGCACCCTGTAATGTTCCACAGCCCATATCTCGAGGTAATAATATTAGCTAGCAAGGATTGCCAGCACAACAAATAACTGAATGGTTAGGCTGTTTGGGTGAAATGTTAGTTTTGAGAAACAGACCAGAGGAAGAGAAGACAGTGAATATGGCTAATCTAAAATTGGAATTGAATGAAATGATTGAGGGAACACTTGAATTGGACAGATTTGATTCTTCCATACATATTAGAATTTGATTCTAGAGACATTGCTAACATGAGATCACCTTGCATGAAAATTCACATTGAAGAATTGATTCAGAGCATCTAAACATGGGGCGCATTGGGCAAATGGGCTAAGAAAAGAGATCAGAAGAAAAAGCCGACTGCATACTCGAATAGTGTACAGCAGGCTGAGGGAGCTGTAAAATTATGCCAATGAGAGAAATTCTGGGAGGGGATTTTATTCATGTCCCATGGAGCAGGAGTGACATATTGTCATTTACCAATGATTACCCAAAGTTGAGGAAGAAGCATGTGGAATGATACCAACAAACTGAGAGGTTTGTTAGGCTTTCACTGTGTTTGTGGGAAGATTTGAACACGTTATTTGAAATTGTGTTTCCAGCAGATTTGTGGGCTGAATTTAAGCAGTGTTGATTTGCCATCTTGTGAGCCGACAAGGGACACAGTGACAGGTGCCCCATCTGAAGAGGTGATGAAAAGTTATTATAAGATGATTGAATTTCTGAAAACTAGGGTTTCCCCTAAAGCTTTTGATTGGCAGAGAATTGACAGGACAGCTCAGAAGTGGAAATAGTCCATTCATGCTTATTATGAGATACTATTACAAGCATTTAAACAATTCAGTGGTACAGAGATTATTGAACAAAGAATATGATTCTATTTGTGTTCAGATTAGTTCAAGAATTAAAGTCTGAAATTAGCAATATGATTCAGAATCCTTTGATTTGCTGGCAGGGTAAACCGATTGAAGTACTGCAGTATGCAAAACACTGTAGTGATGAAATTGAATTGAAGCAGAAGAGATTAAAAGAGAAGATGATGGTGATGCAAATTAAGTCTGGTGAAGCAGCAGGTATGCATGGATCGTAAGAGAGGATGAGCATAGGAGGAATGCAGGGAGCACAACAGTAGGGCAATATGCCTCAGTTTAGAGGTAGAAGTTGTGGACTTCGAGTAAATCAGAATGTCAGTGTGGCTGATGTTCAAACCATGAAGAGAATACTTCCGTGTCATGAGTGTTGGAATATTGGACACTGAAGATGGGAGTGTCCATACGGGAACATGAATAATATGGTGCAATGTGGTGGTGTTGCGCAGATGGTTTACAACAGGTACAGGACTGTTTTGCGAAACCAAAATATGAATGTCCCTACTAGAGCAGTAGAAATGCAAGTTTCCCCACCAAGTACAATTTTCCCAAACAGCAAATTCAGGCCCCACAGGAAGTTCTGATTCGACAAGCTCCAATGGCACGGCAACAGGGAATGGTTCCTCAACAGAATGCAAACCAGAGACCAAATGGAAATCAGTTAATCACACAATACCCACTAATACATTTCAGTGATGATGAAGTGTGTGAACAATGGCTGTCTCACTGAAGGCAGATCAGTGTGGTCCCTATGTGAATGCAAATATTATGGGTCATCATGTTTTATTTCTGGTTGACAATGGAGCAACCCATTACACTGGCAGATCTGCAGAAGTCCCTAATATACCAGTTTCTGGAAGAACAGTTCAGGTAGCAGGAGTAGCAAAAAAGCATCTGGTAAATCCCATTACGGAGTACATCTAGGTCAAGATAGGAACCTTTGAGGATTCACACCAATTTGTAGTTTTTGATTTAAGTCCTGTGAGTCTGTTAGGAAGAGACTTGCTATGCAAATTAAAATGCTCCAGCACCTGTACTCATGAAGGAATAGCAATTCAAACAAATAGTTATGATGAAACTTCCCGCCAAATAGATGAGATGTATCTTCTTATTTCATTGATCCTTTCAGTATGGTACTGCGGAAGCCAGGTGGAAAATACCACATTCTCCAAGATTTGAGGAAGGGGAACAAAATAGTGGTATCATGTTGTACCGTGGTGCCAAATTCAGCAGTAATTTTATTCCAGATTCCATGTGAAGCTGAATGATTTTCTGTTATTGATTTGTCCCAAGCATTCTTTTCCGTGCCCTGACATGAAGACAGCCAGTTCCTTTTCTCATTTAAATTTGGCAATTGTGTGTGTTAGTGGTGCCGAACTCCATAGGGATTCTCAGAATCACCATCCATTTGTAATCAGATCCTGAAAAAGAACTTAATGTCCTTAAATATGCCATATCAGTCCGCCTTGGTACAATACATTGATGATTTGATGGTTGCATCCAATACACGTGAAGCCTGTAGACAAGATACCATAGCATAGTTGAATCATTTGGGTGAAAACAGACATAAGGTTTCCCCTACCAAATTTCAGTATTGCCAAAATAAAGTAAACTATTTGGGTCACCATATTGAGAATAATGCAAGGAAAGTGTCCCAAGAGAGAGTTGCGACCATTATGCAGGTGAACCGCCCTAGTTACACAAAGAGAGGTCAGAATGTTTTGGGCATGGTGAGTTACTGCTGCCGATGGATCTCAATTTTTTCAGTAATTTCAAAACCTCTGCAGAAATTAACAAAGAAAGATATTACATTACCAACCCAGTCCTGTTTGATGAAGAATGCATGAAAGCTTTTACTGAGTTGAGAGAGAGTTTGTGCAGAGCTCTGGATCTGGGAATGTTTTTCACTGTTTTGTGCACTTTCTGTTTTGGCACAGTTGCATGGAGGAACAAACAGACCTGTGGCATATTTTTCCACCACATTAGATCCTGTTGCTGCAGATGTCCTCGGCTGTGTAAAGAATGAGGCTGACACTGGTGTAAGTCTTAGTCAAGGAGAAGGCATTGTGATGGGACATCCTTTAACTATGTCCCTCATTCGGTTGAGGTCCTTTTGACCGAAACCAAAACCCAATACCTGACTAATGCCTGTCTTACCCATTATGCGTTATTAATTCTTGGTTCTCCCAATGTGTCTATCAGAAGTCACTCAGCTTTAAGCCCTGACACATTGTTACCTGTTAATGTTGATGATCTAAATTATGTTAACAAAGTGGAACATGCCTGCCTTGATGTCACTGAACTATGCACCAAACCTAGACCTAATATTCAGGATACTCCTTCAGAGGAGAATGATCAAGTTGTGTTTGTCGATGGCTCCTGTTTAAGAGACAATGAGGGAAACCTGAGAGCTGGATATGCAGTTTGCGCCATCTCAGGAGTAGTCAAAGCTTCATGGCTTCAAGGAGTCCTTTATGCCCAAGTAGCCGAATTGGTTGCCCTCACAAGAGCGTGCTGTGTATCTGAGCAGCTCAAAGTGACAATATTCACAGATAGCCAATATGGGTTTGGTATTGTGTGTGACATTGGGCAATTATGGTACCAGAGAGGTTTTATGACCTCTTCAGGGACACCCCTGTGAAATGGTCAAAGAATATACAGTTTGTTAAATGCATTACAATTACCTGAGAAAATTACAGTTGTTATGTACCGCACACTATAGATCCAATGATTATATCTTGTTATGCAATGCCTATGCTGACCAAATTTCCAGATACTGTGCTCTCCATTGCATCACCTTCATTGAAGATTGGGGTGGTGGAAGTGTCACCGGTGAGACAAATCAAAGTTTCTTACTGTCAATGCTTGATACCTGTGATGAGATTAAGAGATTGCAGAAAGAGGCGACAGAGGATGAACGCAGAAGTTGGAGTAGAGCAGGTTGTGTACAAAGATAGGATTCCAAATGAAGGTAAAGTAGTGTTGGCAAATTGTTTGCTGACATTTCTGGCTTGATATTACCGTGGTCCGGTTCATCTCAGCAGAGATGCAGTGATTCGCACATTTAAACAGACAAGGTACAGTCCCAGATTTAGATTAATTGCAGAAGCAGTATGTTACCTATCGACTAATGAGTGTGGGAAAATGCACTGTGGTTATTTTGAGCCATATAGGCAGACCGGGAAGTCCATTTAACAGAATGCAACTTAATTTTGTTGAAATGCGCGCCTGTAATGGATTGAAGTATGTGGTGTTGATTGTGTATGTGTTTTCACATTTGGTGAGGCCTATCCAACAAGCTGGAATGAAAGTCTTAATGTAGCCAAGCTGCTGCTCAAGGAGCTGATGCCTAGGTTCAGCTTCCGAACTGCTTTGGAATCAGAGAATCTCATTTTAATAACGAGATCATAAAATTGTGTGCAGCACTGAATATTGAGCAAAAATTGTTCTGCAGTTACAGACCAGGGGCATTTGGATTGGTGGAGCAAATGAATGGAACACTGAAAGCGCGATTGGCAAAGGCTTGTGCCTCTTCAACGTTAAAGTGGTCTAAGCATTTCCACTCATCCTGATGAGCATGCATAGCACCCCTGACAGGAAGACAGGACTGTCGCTGCACAAAATCCTTATGGGGCGTGCAATGAGGTTGCCAGCAGTACCTGCAAATGCACTTATGAACACAACAGATAACTTAGTACTGGATTATTGCAAAGGTCTGGCTGATGTGGTTTGCTCTTTATCTCATCAGGTTGAAGCGGCAATAATTTAAGAGCAGTGCCACAGCTTGAAGGCTGTTGAATGGGTGCTTGTCAAGAAGCATGTGAGGAAGACTTGCCTAGAACCGAGGTGGACCTTATCAAGTCATCTTAGTGACTACAACAGCTGTGAAGTGTGATGGTCTTTTGAACTGGATTCATACAAGCCACACAGGCAAAGTACAATGTCCTCTTGAAGACTCAGTCCGATCCCCTAGGAGTGAATGCAGAAGGTAAAGGGGTTCAGATCAACCTAGCTGTGAGGACTGAACAAGTGGCTAAAGTAGAACTCATGCTAGATGATGAAAACGCAGGCATTCCAAATGTGGATAAAGGTGCAAGTGAGCCAAGTCAAAGCCATCTCACTCCTTCCAATACAGCAAATGTTGAAAATCCAGTTGCATCTGAAAAGAGAACTGTAAAAGGATATCAGTGGTCTGCATCTACACCTGACTCAGTTGCTGATAAGATCCCAACTATAACAGAAGCAGTTGAAGAATCAAATTAAAATGGAGATGGAATTTGTGCCATGACGAGAACATAAAGGGAAAGTGCCAAGCTGAAAATATTCTTCACTTGAGTTGATTTTTTTTTTTGTTTTAAGCGAATAGGAGAATGAATTTACGCCCCTTGGTTTTGACTGTGAGTATTCAGTTAAACATTCTGAAACTTCAGATTGTATTTGAACTGAATGTTGAAATAACCTTGCCAATTGATCAAAATAGGATACTACACACTGGAAGTGACAATAAGTGATCATCAGATTGTGATTTATTAAAGGCAGCCCTATTTGAACTATTTTTGAGAACTTTTATGTTGAAACTTGATTAACTTTCTAGGAGACCAAGAACTGTTGTAAATAAGTGCAAAAATACTTTTTGAAAAGCTGCTTTCAATTTTGAGTTTTGCTTACTTTTGAATGTTTCCTTTTTTTCTCCTCTGATTCTATAGAAGCCATGAACCGGGAACAGAGTAAACGTAGCAAACATAAATATGAATGCATGGGTTGAGTCATAATATGTGTGACTGTGAGAATTTTATTGATTGCAGGATTTGAGTGTTTCAAAGAAAATGTGCAAAGCACAGCAACTTCAGTTCAAGGAATAACACGATCTTAACTGGATAAGTTTCATAAGGATGAGAGATTGCTTCATTAGAAGGCGCAGAGGGAGATTTATCTTCCAATGTTTATTAGTATGTGGAGACAATGAATGTGCATGACGGTTTTGTGTGCACACATATTTCTTCATCAGTGCATGAAGGGATCACATATCATAGCTTGCCGCTGACTTATGACATTTTTTTACAGCCTACTGTTAACATGTTTGTACGATCAAGAGTACATCCAGTAATTCTATTCTATGATCTTGTTTTCTCTTTTGTTCCCATTAATCAGCATTTGAGCAGCTTTGCAAACGCTAAGAACATAGATATAGTAGGAGGATGCTTTGAACCTACACTAACTTTTGGCACACTAAATGCGCACAGAAACAACTTAACATGTATCCTTACACAAGTAGAGAAAGAGTTTATTAATGAAATTGATGAAAAGGAAAGCAATGAAAGAAAAGATAGAAAAGGACATAGATTCACAAGATTACAAAAAGAAATCTGCTCATAATAAACACGCCTGATACACAAGGACGCTTAGCTTTCGATTGCCAACATGTAGGGAATGGGGACTAGTGAATGCAGACATCTGTTTTTGTTTGAGTGTATGGGATTGTATGTCAAATGGAAAAGACCCCTCTGTGCCTAATGCATATTATATTGGTGAGAAGAACGCTTGTTACAGATTACCAAAAGGTTGGTATGCCACATGCTATTTAGAGGTAGTCTGTTCTGAACAATTACCAAGTAGACAATTTTGACAACCCAATAGGGAATGAGAGACCTAAGATGAGGATTGCGAGAGGAGCAAGTTGTTCAGAAATTACCAAAGATATTTTCTGAGCATTTATTCCATCAGTAGGTGTGATCCTAAATGACATTAAGATAAGGATACTATCAACCATAGTAGATAAGATGTCAACTGATTTTGCTGGTGCAATGCTCATAATGGACACTGTAATGGTTGCAATAAGATCAATGGTTTTGCAGAATGGCCTTGCGTTAGACACCCTTCTAGCAAAAGAAGGCGGAGTTTGTTGCATTTTAAGGAATCAGCATTGTTCTACTTACATACCTGACAAGTTTGAAAAATAATCTGAATGACCTAAAACAGACAAATATACAGTCCAGTAGCCACTACACAAAACAAAATGTCAGGGACACAGTACAGCACTTATTTTCTGAGCCAGAAGTGTTATCAAACACTGCTGCTGATATGCCTTGCTGTACGTGAGGCAAAATGTGCCTTACAAAAATAATTGTGAAGCTGCCCTGATCCCAGTTGGAGATAAAAGGGGACGTCCCATTTACAAAAGGTGGGATGAAAATGTAGGTTGTGCATGTTTGTTAGAAGTGTGAGTATTTTTTTTTTTTATATATATATATTTATCGGAGAACATTACATTTCAAGCTACAGTCAGCATAGCATATTGCATTTAAGAAAAAAACAAACCATTTTCGCAAGGAGTGTCATGTTAAGGTGCGCAACGTATGTCAACAAGTTTAGCTCTTGGCATCCCATATGAACCTCAAACACAAAACTGCACCGTGATGTTGATGTTGGCAAGTGAAACGGCCTGAGAGCTCAATACAACAATATGTTTCACTTGACTGTGCTCCTCCCACATGTGCGTCTGCCAGAAAATAACAAACACTATTTATCTAAGGGACACTTTTTAATAGCAATACGGTGGTATGTCTTTCTGACCTAAAAGGGCAACCTCCATCCCAACTGCTTGATGTGTAAGCAGACTTTTGGTGTAAGAACTTGGCCCTTGCCAAATCAAAAGCTGTACTCAAGTCAACTAACATGCGCAGAGCCAGAGAACCTCTCTGTAGTACTCCTGAAATAAAAAAAATAAAAAAAAAATATCACATAAGGTCAGATGTAGTCCTCTCTACTTGGGGTATCTTATCTACATAGTTTAAGATCTTCTTTCTATTTCTGCCCGGGGTTGAGGCCTTAAAAAGTACATAAATGGCTTGTGCCTGTTTGAATGTGGGGCACAATTTTAGCTTCCTCGTTATGGATGAAATAAATGTCCTTGAACACTGTCAGTGCCTTACTCACATAGAACATAAAACTGTTCCAATACTCAAAGCAGACCTTGCATCTGACTGAGGGAGTCTTAAGATGATGGGGACCAGCAGTGACAAAAACACAATTTACCTTGTGAAATGACACCAAACAAATGACACAAATCACATACTATACTCCAGGACTAAATGCACGAATATCCCTAGAAATGACTACACGTTTTAATTGACCAGCAGCCACCAGTTAACCAGGTCCTGAGCTTCATAAGACCCTTTGCCTTTTCTGCATGTCCAGAATTTGCCTCTCCAAGGGATATAGAATCAAAAGGAAGAGAGTTGTTTCATCCCTCACCATGGCAACACCTGACTAATTCGCTATCATTATTGTTACCTTTCTTAGGGAAATAGATGCCATTACCACATCTATCATCAGACATATAATACCACTCAAGGAAATTCACCCAGTGTCCATTTCTCATGGCTGTCTTAGGATGTGTTTGGTAGCTTTGCCTGCATTCCCGTTGGTTGGGTGTGAATTTTAATATGTGCTGTACAAGATAGTGTCTTCCAGGATGTGCAAGAACTACTAACCCTTTTTTCTTATTCATTCCCCTTGAAGTGATTTGTCAATATATACAATAATACATTTAATTCTCTCTTGGCATCTTCAGACCTCATGAGAGTGGTTGCAATCTTGGGCGTATCCACAGTATTTAACTTGTTATCCATATCCTTGCTGGAGACAATGCTCCTGCTTTGGGCTGCTGTACCTGTTCTGATGCTTCCCGAGCAGAAAGATCCTGTTTCCATGCTTCCTCCACAAGAAATGTCTTCAGACTTTTTGGGGCATTTAACTTGAACAAAGAGAGGAGCAGAAAACAAGAATCTGTAAAAGGAAACCAAACTGAGTAATAACTTCAAGGTAAGGTGTTAGTGCCTAAGTTAACAAACTCACGCATGAGAACTCAAGTTTAGGTCCAGACTGCATTAGGGTTGCATTGCTTTTTTTTGGCATAGCTCCAATGCAAAATCTATTTTGGGATTTACAAAGTCATGCAATGTCCGATTAGTGTGGCTTTCAGTCGTCTTGTTTAAATAAAAAAAAAAAATAGTAACATGATGCAGCACATAGCGCTGTCTTGCTCACCTTGTTTTAGGCATGGGCATTTCTATGCATCCAACCATGTATTTTGACGCAAATACATACTTAAAGATTTTCAAACATGGGTTCCTCCAAAATGGTGCACATACCCGAGGCTCATGCAACAAAGAGAAATAACTTTATTTCTCCCAGTATTTTTTTCCTATTTGTAATTGTACAAGAGACAGCAGACCTGCACCATATCTTTGTTTAAAAAAAATAAAATAAAAAAAAAGACCGTTCTAATTCTCTCCATGTCACGCAACGCAGCACAACAACTTCTTTTGCAGTGCTGCGTTGCTTGAAATATTACTAAATCTGGGACTGTGTCTGAGTATAGGATGCAGTTCACTGTTTCTCGAAAATCAAAATGGAGGCTTCAAAAATGACAGTCCAGTTCAGTACTGAAGTAAAGGAATCACTCCAAAGAACTTTCAAGTACTCTTTTTAATTATTACTCGTGTGAATGGTTGAAAGTTTTTCCAAAGAATGTTTTGAGTCAGCAAGATAAGCATTTTTAGTAAACATTTAGCAGAACAGTACTAGAGCTACAGATCTTTCACGTTGTGCTGAAGAAGTTGTGGAGATAAACTGAGCTGTGAAGACAAACTGAGAAAAAGTGTTGCATTAGGTATGAACAATGATAGCCTAATCTTTATCTGTTTAGCAATTCACATCCACCACATGGATAAAGAACATCTGCTAACAGCTCTGCGATAAATAAAGAGGAGACAGAGTGACGAAACCAGCACCTGCATGTTTCTCGCCTCCTTTATAAAATACTACTTCCTTTTCGCCCAAACGTCTGCCCTTCATCCCGTGTTGGTATCATGGGTGAAGTCAGCCTTGGAGCAGATTTGCAAACTAGTACCTGTTGCAGGTCCATATTGCTCTCATAGGACAAGCATCAGGTTAGTGCTCAGGGCTTTGACACCCAGGTCTTCAGAAGTAAACGTGCTACCAAGCCACATTACTCTGTCAGCATGGAATCTGGCATTCTTGTTATGCAGGGTTGTCAGTCTCCAACATTTCCTGAATGTAATTTATGTGAAGAGGCGGTCTAGCATAGTTTTAAATTCCCAGTCCCTCTTATACCAGTGAGGCAGTCGGATGCCATTATTCCACCCTTTTCACATCTGTTTATGGCGGGGGGGGGGGTTAGGGAACCTTTGACGTCATGATCATGGGGGTGGGGGGGTTAGGGAACCTTTGACGTCATGATGATGTTCAAATTGCATTGGATTTGAGCTTTTGTTTTCAGATGCTCCCCAGAGCTTCTGCAGTTGTCAGAATCTAAAAGCTTCCCTTTTGACAGATCCCAAGTGAAAGATCCTCCCCTGAATGTCGCTGCTGCCACATTTGTAAGAGTAGCCCATCATGAGAGGGTCATACGGTCTAATAAAGGGCCTGTCTTATGTGTGGCACCTATGTATTACGTTGTTGCAGAAGGATCAGACAGTCATATCTCAGGCTTTGGGTGTACCTGCTGCAGGGCTGTAGCAAATGTCCCCACCATGAACTCAGGACGCCCGCCTCCCTATCGTGGCATGCTGAGGTGGGGAAACACTGCTTGGAGAAGGATCCATGCACTCAAACACCACTCAGGTTCTGACAGAGAGACTGGAACACAGCCTTCTGCAGGAGAGGACACTTATGGGACACAGTTCAATGAAATGCACTGGCTACATAGAGGACCCTGGAGCTGTGGGATCTCTAATGGTGCTATGCATGAAAGGCTGAGGATGGGCTGCCTCAATGTACCCTAAAGTCAGCTGTCAGGGACTGCACCTTGTGCTTTACTACTTGAATATGGCTGGGTATCCTCTCGTCTGAATTACCTCTTACTCGAGCGGACTTTTATTTTTTAGCTAGTTTGGAACAGGATGCTCCTCTCACCCCTTGCAACCTTCCATAGACGCTACCAAAGGTGGTTACCTCCCAATATTTATATAAAAATGTAAGTACACCTAAAAGAATAATATTAATAAAAAATACATACTGAAACCAATAAAAAAGAATACATTTATTTTTGTCTCTCATAATGTTTGTAAGGAAATGCCTCCTTGGCATGGTTGCCCCCTGACTTTTTGCCTTTGCTGATGCTATGTTTACAATTGAAAGTGTGCTGAGGCCTGCTAACCAGGCCCCAGCACCAGTGTTCTTTCCCTAACCTGTACTTTTGTATCCACAATTGGCAGACCCTGGCATCCAGATAAGTCCCTTGTAACTGGTACTTCTAGTACCAAGGGCCCTGATGCCAAGGAAGGTCTCTAAGGGCTGCAGCATGTCTTATGCCACCCTGGAGACCTCTCACTCAGCACAGACACACTGCTTACCAGCTTGTGTGTGCTAGTGAGGACAAAACGAGTAAGTCGACATGGCACTCCCCTCAGGGTGCCATGCCAGCCTCTCACTGCCTATGCAGTATAGGTAAGCCACCCCTCTAGCAGGCCTTACAGCCCTAAGGCAGGGTGCACTATACCATAGGTGAGGGTACCAGTGCATGAGCATGGTACCCCTACCGTGTCTAAACAAAACCTTAGACATTGTAAGTGCAGGGTAGCCATAAGAGTATATGGTCTGGGAGTCTGTCAAACACGAACTCCACAGCACCATAATGGCTACACTGAAAACTGGGAAGTTTGGTATCAAACTTCTCAGCACAATAAATGCACACTGATGCCAGTGTACATTTTATTGTAAAATACACCACAGAGGGCACCTTAGAGGTGCCCCCTGAAACTTAACCGACTATCTGTGTAGGCTGACTAGTTCTAGCAGCCTGCCACAAACCGAGACATGTTGCTGGCCCCATGGGGAGAGTGCCTTTGTCACTCTGAGGCCAGTAACAAAGCCTGCACTGGGTGGAGATGCTAACACCTCTCCCAGGCAGGAATTGTCACACCTGGCGGTGAGCCTCAAAGGCTCACCTCCTTTGTGCCAACCCAGCAGGACACTCCAGCTAGTGGAGTTGCCCGCCCCCTCCGGCCAGGCCCCACTTTTGGCGGCAAGGCCGGAGAAAATAATGAGAATAACAAGGAGGAGTCACTGGCCAGTCAGGACAGCCCCTAAGGTGTCCTGAGCTGAGGTGACTCTAACTTTTAGAAATCCTCCATCTTGCAGATGGAGGATTCCCCCAATAGGGTTAGGATTGTGACCCCCTCCCCTTGGGAGGAGGCACAAAGAGGGTGTACCCACCCTCAGGGCTAGTAGCCATTGGCTACTAACCCCCCAGACCTAAACACGCCCTTAAATTTAGTATTTAAGGGCTACCCTGAACCCTAGAAATTTAGATTCCTGCAACTACAAGAAGAAGGACTGCCTAGCTGAAAACCCCTGCAGAGGAAGACCAGAAGACGACAACTGCCTTGGCTCCAGAAACTCACCGGCCTGTCTCCTGCCTTCCAAAGATCCTGCTCCAGCGACGCCTTCCGAAGGGACCAGCGACCTCGACATCCTCTGAGGACTGCCCCTGCTTCGAAAAGACAAGAAACTCCCGAGGACAGCGGACCTGCTCCAAGAAAAGCTGCAACTTTGTTTCCAGCAGCTTTAAAGAACCCTGCAAGCTCCCCGCAAGAAGCGTGAGACTTGCAACACTGCACCCGGCGACCCCGACTCGGCTGGTGGAGATCCGACACCTCAGGAGGGACCACAGGACTACTCTGATACTGTGAGTACCAAAACCTGTCCCCCCTGAGCCCCCACAGCGCCGCCTGCAGAGGGAATCCCGAGGCTTCCCCTGACCGCGACTCTTTGAACATAAAGTCCCGACGCCTGGGAGAGACCCTGCACCCGCAGCCCCCAGGACCTGAAGGACCGGACTTTCACTGGAGAAGTGACCCCCAGGAGTCCCTCTCCCTTGCCCAAGTGGAGGTTTCCCCGAGGAACCCCCCCCTTGCCTGCCTGCAGCGCTGAAGAGATCCCGAGATCTCTCATAGACTAACATTGCGAACCCGACGCTTGTTTCTACACTGCACCCGGCCGCCCCCGCGCCGCTGAGGGTGAAATTTCTGTGTGGACTTGTGTCCCCCCCGGTGCCCTACAAAACCCCCCTGGTCTGCCCTCCGAAGACGCGGGTACTTACCTGCAAACAGACCGGAACCGGGGCACCCCCTTCCCTCCATTCTAGCCTATGTGTTTTGGGCACCACTTTGAACTCTGCACCTGACCGGCCCTGAGCTGCTGGTGTGGTGACTTTGGGGTTGCTCTGAACCCCCAACGGTGGGCTACCTTGGACCAAGAACTGAACCCTGTAAGTGTCTTACTTACCTGGTAAAACTAACAAATACTTACCTCCCCTAGGAACTGTGAAAATTGCACTAAGTGTCCACTTTTAAAACAGCTATTTGTGAATAACTTGAAAAGTATACAGGCAATTTTGATGATTTGAAATTCCTAAAGTACTTACCTGCAATACCTTTCGAATGAGCTATTACATGTAGAATTTGAACCTGTGGTTCTTAAAATAAACTAAGAAAAGATATTTTTCTATAACAAAACCTATTGGCTGGATTTGTCTCTGAGTGTGTGTACCTCATTTATTGTCTATGTGTATGTACAACAAATGCTTAACACTACTCCTTGGATAAGCCTACTGCTCGACCACACTACCACAAAATAGAGCATTAGTATTATCTATTTTTACCACTATTTTACCTCTAAGGGGAACCCTTGGACTCTGTGCATGCTATTCCTTACTTTGAAATAGCACATACAGAGCCAACTTCCTACATTGGTGGATCAGCGGTGGGGTACAAGACTTTGCATTTGCTGGACTACTCAGCCAATACCTGATCACACGACAAATTCCAAAATTGTCATTAGAAATTGATTTTTGCAATTTGAAAAGTTTTCTAAATTCTTAAAAGACCTGCTAGGGCCTTGTGTTAGATCCTGTTTAGCATTTCTTTTAGAGTTTAAAAGTTTGTAAAAGTTTGAATTAGATTCTAGAACCAGTTTTAGATTCTTAAAAAGTATTCCAACTTTTAGAAGCAAAATGTCTAGCACAGATGTGACTGTGGTGGAACTCGACACCACACCTTACCTCCATCTACAGATGAGAGAGCTAAGGTCACTCTGTAAACTAAAGAAAATAACCATAGGCCCCAAACCTACCAAAATACAGCTCCAGGAGCTTTTGGCAGAGTTTGAAAAAGCCAACCCCTCTGAGGGTGGCAACTCAGAGGAAGAGGATAGTGACTTGGAGGAAAATTCCCCCCTACCAATCCTATCTAGGGAGAACAGGGTCCCTCAAACCCTGACTCCAAAAATAATAGTCAGAGATGCTGGTTCCCTCACAGGAGAGACCAACACCTCTGAAATCACTGAGGATAGCCCCAGTGAAGAGGACATCCAGTTAGCCAGGATGGCCAAAAGATTGGCTTTGGAAAGACAGATCCTAGCCATAGAGAGGGAAAGACAAGAGATGGGCCTAGGACCCATCAATGGTGGCAGCAACATAAATAGGGTCAGAGATTCTCCTGACATGTTGAAAATCCCCAAAGGGATTGTAACTAAATATGAAGATGGTGATGACATCACCAAATGGTTCACAGCTTTTGAGAGGGCTTGTGTAACCAGAAAAGTGAACAGATCTCACTGGGGTGCTCTCCTTTGGGAAATGTTCACAGGAAAGTGTAGGGATAGACTCCTCACACTCTCTGGACAAGATGCAGAATCTTATGACCTCATGAAGGGTACCCTGATTGAGGGCTTTGGATTCTCCACTGAGGAGTACAGGATTAGGTTCAGGGGGGCTCAAAAATCCTCGAGCCAGACCTGGGTTGACTTTGTTGACTACTCAGTGAAAACACTAGATGGTTGGATTCAAGGCAGTGGTGTAAGTAATTATGATGGGCTGTACAATTTATTTGTGAAAGAACACCTGTTAAGTAATTGTTTCAATGATAAACTGCATCAGCATCTGGTAGACCTAGGACCAATTTCTCCCCAAGAATTGGGAAAGAAGGCGGACCATTGGGTCAAGACAAGGGTGTCCAAGACTTCAACAGGGGGTGACCAAAAGAAAGGGGTCACAAAGACTCCCCAGCAGAAGGGTGATGAGACAACCAAAACTAAAGATAGTAAAGAGTCTTCTACAGGCCCCCAAAAACCTGCACAGGAGGGTGGGCCCAGAGCCTCTTCACAAAACAATGGGTACAAGGGTAAAAACTTTGATCCCAAAAAGGCCTGGTGTCATAGCTGTAAACAGCATGGACACCAAACTGGAGACAAGGCCTGTCCCAAGAAAGGTTCCACTCCAAACTCCCATCCAGGTAACACTGGTATGGCTAGTCTCCAAGTGGGATCAACAGTGTGCCCAGAGCAAATCAGGGTCCACACTGAAGCTACTCTAGTTTCTAAGGGTGGGGTGGATTTAGCCACACTAGCTGTCTGGCCGCCTAACATGCAAAAATACAGACAGCAACTCTTAATTAATGGGACTAGAATAGAGGGCCTGAGGGATACAGGTGCCAGTGTCACCATGGTGACAGAGAAACTGGTTTCCCCTGGCCAATACCTGACTGGAAAAACTTACACAGTCACCAACGCTGACAATCAGAGAAAAGTACATCCCATGGCAATGGTTACTTTAGAATGGGGAGGGGTCAATGGCCTGAAACAGGTGGTGGTCTCCTCAAATATCCCAGTGGACTGTCTGCTTGGAAATGACCTGGAGTCCTCAGCATGGGCTGAGGTAGAGCTAAAAACCCATGCAGCAATGCTGGGTATCCCTGAACTGGTGTGTGTGAAAACAAGAGCACAATGCAAGGCACAGGGTGAAAAAGTAGAGCTGGAGTCTGGAAAAATGGCCCAGCCTACCAAGAGAACAGGAAAGTCAGTTGGGAAACCAACTGCAACACAGCAAAAGAAAGGGAACCTCTCTTCTCAGGAAGAAGTTCTGCCCTCTGAGGGAACTGAGCCTTTGGAGCTTGAACCTTATCAGGTTGAGCTCTTAGGCCCAGGGGGACCCTCCAGGGAAGAGCTGTGTAAGGGACAAGAAACCTGTCCCTCTCTTGAAGGCCTTAGGCAGCAAGCTGCTGAAGAGTCCAAAGGCAAGAAAAATGGAACACATAGGGTCTATTGGGAAGATGGGCTCCTGTACACTGAGGCCAGAGACCCCAAACCTGGTGCCACTAGGAGAGTGGTAGTGCCTCAGCTGTTCAGAGAGTTCATCCTAACATTGGCCCATGACATTCCCCTTGCTGGACATTTGGGACAAACCAAGACGTGGGAGAGGTTAGTCAACCACTTCTACTGGCCCAATATGTCCAACATGGTTAAGGAGTTTTGCCTCTCCTGCCCCACCTGTCAAGCCAGTGGTAAGACAGGTGGGCATCCAAAGGCCCCCCTCATTCCACTTCCAGTGGTGGGGGTGCCCTTTGAAAGAGTGGGTGTGGACATAGTTGGTCCACTGGAACCTCCCACAGCCTCAGGAAATATGTATATCCTGGTAGTAGTGGATCATGCTACCAGGTATCCTGAAGCTATTCCCCTTAGGTCGACTACTGCCCCTGCAGTAGCCAAGGCCCTCATTGGTATCTTTACCAGAGTGGGTTTCCCTAAGGAGGTGGTGTCTGACAGAGGTACCAACTTCATGTCAGCATACCTAAAGCACATGTGGAATGAGTGTGGAGTGACTTATAAATTCACTACACCATACCACCCACAAACTAATGGCTTGGTTGAGAGATTCAACAAGACATTAAAGGGCATGATCATGGGGCTCCCAGAAAAACTCAAAAGGAGATGGGATGTCCTCCTGCCATGTCTGCTTTTCGCTTACAGGGAGGTACCACAGAAGGGAGTAGGGTTCTCCCCCTTTGAACTTCTGTTTGGTCATCCTGTAAGGGGACCACTTGCCCTTGTTAAAGAAGGCTGGGAGAGACCTCTCCATGAGCCTAAACAGGACATAGTGGACTATGTACTTGGCCTTCGCTCTAGAATGGCAGAGTACATGGAAAAGGCAACCAAAAACCTTGAGGCCAGCCAACAGCTCCAGAAGTTTTGGTATGACCAAAAGGCTGCACTGGTTGAGTTCCAACCAGGGCAGAAAGTCTGGGTTCTGGAGCCTGTGGCTCCCAGGGCACTCCAGGACAAATGGAGTGGCCCTTACCCAGTACTAGAGAGGAAGAGTCAGGTCACCTACTTGGTGGACCTGGGCACAAGCAGGAGCCCCAAAAGGGTGATCCATGTAAACCGCCTTAAGCTCTTCCACGACAGGGCTGATGTCAATCTGTTGATGGTAACAGATGAGGATCAGGAGGCAGAGAGTGAACCTCTCCCTGATCTTCTGTCATCAGACCCAAAAGATGGTACAGTAGATGGAGTGATCTACTCAGACACCCTCTCTGGCCAACAGCAAGCTGATTGTAGGAGAGTCCTACAACAGTTTCCTGAACTCTTCTCCTTAACCCCTGGTCAGACACACCTGTGTACCCATGATGTGGACACAGGAGACAGCATGCCTGTCAAGAACAAAATCTTTAGACAATCTGACCATGTTAAAGAAAGCATCAAGGTGGAAGTCCACAAGATGCTGGAATTGGGAGTCATTGAGCGCTCTGACAGCCCCTGGGCTAGCCCAGTGGTCTTAGTCCCCAAACCTCACACCAAAGATGGAAAGAAAGAGATGAGGTTTTGTGTGGACTACAGAGGGCTCAATTCTGTCACCAAGACAGATGCTCATCCAATTCCAAGAGCTGATGAGCTCATTGATAAATTAGGTGCTGCCAAATTTCTAAGTACCTTTGACTTGACAGCAGGGTACTGGCAAATAAAAATGGCACCTGGAGCAAAAGAAAAGACAGCATTCTCCACACCTGATGGGCATTATCAGTTTACTGTTATGCCCTTTGGTTTAAAGAATGCCCCTGCCACCTTCCAAAGGTTGGTGAATCAAGTCCTTGCTGGCTTGGAGTCCTTTAGCACAGCTTATCTTGATGATATTGCTGTCTTTAGCTCCACCTGGCAGGATCACCTGGTCCACCTGAGGAAGGTTTTGAAGGCTCTGCAATCTGCAGGCCTCTCTATCAAGGCATCCAAATGCCAGATAGGGCAGGGAACTGTGGTTTACTTGGGACACCTTGTAGGTGGAGGCCAAGTTCAGCCACTCCAACCCAAGATCCAGACTATTCTGGACTGGGTAGCTCCAAAAACCCAGACTCAAGTCAGGGCATTCCTTGGCTTGACTGGGTACTACAGGAGGTTTGTGAAGGGATATGGATCCATTGTGACAGCCCTCACTGAGCTCACCTCCAAGAAAATGCCCAAGAAAGTGAACTGGACTGTGGACTGCCAACAGGCCTTTGACACCCTGAAACAAGCAATGTGCTCAGCACCAGTTCTCAAAGCTCCAGATTATTCTAAGCAGTTCATTGTGCAGACTGATGCCTCTGAACATGGGATAGGGGCAGTTTTGTCCCAAACAAATGATGATGGCCTTGACCAGCCTGTTGCTTTCATTAGCAGGAGGTTACTCCCCAGGGAGCAGCGTTGGAGTGCCATTGAGAGGGAGGCCTTTGCTGTGGTTTGGTCCCTGAAGAAGCTGAGACCATACCTCTTTGGGACTCACTTCCTAGTTCAAACTGACCACAGACCTCTCAAATGGCTGATGCAAATGAAAGGTGAAAATCCTAAACTGTTGAGGTGGTCCATCTCCCTACAGGGAATGGACTTTATAGTGGAACACAGACCTGGGACTGCCCATGCCAATGCAGATGGCCTTTCCAGGTTCTTCCACTTAGAAAATGAAGACTCTCTTGGGAAAGGTTAGTCTCATCCTCTTTCGTTTGGGGGGGGGTTGTGTAAGGAAATGCCTCCTTGGCATGGTTGCCCCCTGACTTTTTGCCTTTGCTGATGCTATGTTTACAATTGAAAGTGTGCTGAGGCCTGCTAACCAGGCCCCAGCACCAGTGTTCTTTCCCTAACCTGTACTTTTGTATCCACAATTGGCAGACCCTGGCATCCAGATAAGTCCCTTGTAACTGGTACTTCTAGTACCAAGGGCCCTGATGCCAAGGAAGGTCTCTAAGGGCTGCAGCATGTCTTATGCCACCCTGGAGACCTCTCACTCAGCACAGACACACTGCTTACCAGCTTGTGTGTGCTAGTGAGGACAAAACGAGTAAGTCGACATGGCACTCCCCTCAGGGTGCCATGCCAGCCTCTCACTGCCTATGCAGTATAGGTAAGCCACCCCTCTAGCAGGCCTTACAGCCCTAAGGCAGGGTGCACTATACCATAGGTGAGGGTACCAGTGCATGAGCATGGTACCCCTACCGTGTCTAAACAAAACCTTAGACATTGTAAGTGCAGGGTAGCCATAAGAGTATATGGTCTGGGAGTCTGTCAAACACGAACTCCACAGCACCATAATGGCTACACTGAAAACTGGGAAGTTTGGTATCAAACTTCTCAGCACAATAAATGCACACTGATGCCAGTGTACATTTTATTGTAAAATACACCACAGAGGGCACCTTAGAGGTGCCCCCTGAAACTTAACCGACTATCTGTGTAGGCTGACTAGTTCTAGCAGCCTGCCACAAACCGAGACATGTTGCTGGCCCCATGGGGAGAGTGCCTTTGTCACTCTGAGGCCAGTAACAAAGCCTGCACTGGGTGGAGATGCTAACACCTCTCCCAGGCAGGAATTGTCACACCTGGCGGTGAGCCTCAAAGGCTCACCTCCTTTGTGCCAACCCAGCAGGACACTCCAGCTAGTGGAGTTGCCCGCCCCCTCCGGCCAGGCCCCACTTTTGGCGGCAAGGCCGGAGAAAATAATGAGAATAACAAGGAGGAGTCACTGGCCAGTCAGGACAGCCCCTAAGGTGTCCTGAGCTGAGGTGACTCTAACTTTTAGAAATCCTCCATCTTGCAGATGGAGGATTCCCCCAATAGGGTTAGGATTGTGACCCCCTCCCCTTGGGAGGAGGCACAAAGAGGGTGTACCCACCCTCAGGGCTAGTAGCCATTGGCTACTAACCCCCCAGACCTAAACACGCCCTTAAATTTAGTATTTAAGGGCTACCCTGAACCCTAGAAATTTAGATTCCTGCAACTACAAGAAGAAGGACTGCCTAGCTGAAAACCCCTGCAGAGGAAGACCAGAAGACGACAACTGCCTTGGCTCCAGAAACTCACCGGCCTGTCTCCTGCCTTCCAAAGATCCTGCTCCAGCGACGCCTTCCGAAGGGACCAGCGACCTCGACATCCTCTGAGGACTGCCCCTGCTTCGAAAAGACAAGAAACTCCCGAGGACAGCGGACCTGCTCCAAGAAAAGCTGCAACTTTGTTTCCAGCAGCTTTAAAGAACCCTGCAAGCTCCCCGCAAGAAGCGTGAGACTTGCAACACTGCACCCGGCGACCCCGACTCGGCTGGTGGAGATCCGACACCTCAGGAGGGACCACAGGACTACTCTGATACTGTGAGTACCAAAACCTGTCCCCCCTGAGCCCCCACAGCGCCGCCTGCAGAGGGAATCCCGAGGCTTCCCCTGACCGCGACTCTTTGAACCTAAAGTCCCGACGCCTGGGAGAGACCCTGCACCCGCAGCCCCCAGGACCTGAAGGACCGGACTTTCACTGGAGAAGTGACCCCCAGGAGTCCCTCTCCCTTGCCCAAGTGGAGGTTTCCCCGAGGAACCCCCCCCTTGCCTGCCTGCAGCGCTGAAGAGATCCCGAGATCTCTCATAGACTAACATTGCGAACCCGACGCTTGTTTCTACACTGCACCCGGCCGCCCCCGCGCCGCTGAGGGTGAAATTTCTGTGTGGACTTGTGTCCCCCCCGGTGCCCTACAAAACCCCCCTGGTCTGCCCTCCGAAGACGCGGGTACTTACCTGCAAACAGACCGGAACCGGGGCACCCCCTTCCCTCCATTCTAGCCTATGTGTTTTGGGCACCACTTTGAACTCTGCACCTGACCGGCCCTGAGCTGCTGGTGTGGTGACTTTGGGGTTGCTCTGAACCCCCAACGGTGGGCTACCTTGGACCAAGAACTGAACCCTGTAAGTGTCTTACTTACCTGGTAAAACTAACAAATACTTACCTCCCCTAGGAACTGTGAAAATTGCACTAAGTGTCCACTTTTAAAACAGCTATTTGTGAATAACTTGAAAAGTATACAGGCAATTTTGATGATTTGAAATTCCTAAAGTACTTACCTGCAATACCTTTCGAATGAGCTATTACATGTAGAATTTGAACCTGTGGTTCTTAAAATAAACTAAGAAAATATATTTTTCTATAACAAAACCTATTGGCTGGATTTGTCTCTGAGTGTGTGTACCTCATTTATTGTCTATGTGTATGTACAACAAATGCTTAACACTACTCCTTGGATAAGCCTACTGCTCGACCACACTACCACAAAATAGAGCATTAGTATTATCTATTTTTACCACTATTTTACCTCTAAGGGGAACCCTTGGACTCTGTGCATGCTATTCCTTACTTTGAAATAGCACATACAGAGCCAACTTCCTACAATGTTGAAAGTAATATGACTTAATATCATCTTTAAGGCTGTTTTGTCATTATGTTCGTCATATCAAAGGTCATGAGTATTGTATTTTGTGGGCGGGTTATGGTTTGTGTGTCTCTTGTGGGGGTTATAGATTGTGATCTTAACCCCTTCGCTGCCAGGCCTTTCCCCCTCCTGTGCCAGGCCTTTTTTTTGGGGGGTGGGGAGGGGGGGGGGGGCCTATTTGGGGCAGTTCGCGCTTAGGCCCTCATAACTTTTTGTCCACATAAGCTAGCCAAGCCAAATTTGTGTCCTTTTTTTCCAACATACTAGGGATTCTAGAGGTACCCAGACTTTGTGGGTTCCCCTGAAGGAGGCCAAGAAATTAGCCAAAATACAGTGAATATTTCGATTTTTTCAAAAGAATGGGAAAAAGGGGCTGCAGAAGAAGGCTTGTGTTTTTTTTCCCTGAAAATGGCATCAACAAAAGGGTTTGCGGTGCTAAAATCACCAGCTTCCCAGCTTTCAGGAACAGGCAGACTTGAATCAGAAAACCCAATTTTTCAACACAATTTTGGCATTTTACTGAGACATACCCCATTTTTACGATTTTTTGTGCTTTCAGCCTCCTTCCAGTCAGTGACAGAAATGGGCGTGAAACCAATACTGGATCCCAGAAACCTAAACATTTCTGAAAAGTAGACAAAATTCTGAATTCAGCAAGGGGTGATTTGTGTAGATCCTACAAAGGTTTCCTACAGAAAATAACAACTGAAAAAAAAATATTGAAATTGAGGTGAAAAAAACAGCAATTTTGTCTCTACGTTTTACTCTGTAACTTTTTCCTGCAATGTCAGATTTTTTAAAGCAATTTACCGCTACGTCTGCTGGACTCTTCTGGTTGCAGGGATATATAGGGCTTGTAGGTTCATCAAGAACCCTAGGTACCCAGAGCCAATAAATGAGCTTCACCCTGCAGTGGGTTTTCATTCTATACCGGGTATACAGCAATTCATTTGCTGAAATATAAAGAGTGAAAAATAGCTATCAAGAAAGCCTTTGTATTTCCAAAATGGGCACAAGATAAGGTGTTGAGGAGCAGTGGTTATTTGCACATCTCTGAATTCCGGGGTGCCCATACTAGCATGTGAACTACAGGGCATTTCTCAAATAGACATCTTTTTTACACACTCTCTTATATTTGGAAGGAAAAAATGTAGAGAAAGACAAGGGGCAATAACACTTGTTTTGCTATTCTGTGTTCCCCCAAGTCTCCCGATAAAAATGATACCTCACTTGTGTGGGTAGGCCTTGCGCCCGCAGCAGGAAATGCCCCAAAACACAACGTGGACACATCACATTTTTTGACAGAAAACAGAGGTGTTTTTTGCAAAGTGCCTACCTGCAGATTTTGGCTTCTAGCTCAGCTGGCACCTAGGGAAACCTACCAAACCTGTGCATTTTTTTAAACTAGAGACCTAGGGGAATCCAAGATGCGGTGACTTGTGGGGCTCTAACCAGGTTCTGTTACCCAAAATACTTTGCAAACCTCAAAATTTGGCTAAAAAAAAAACACATTTTCCTCACATTTCGGTGACAAAGTTCTGGAATCTGAGAGGAGCCACAAATTTCCTTCGACCCAGCGTTCCCCCCCAGTCTCCCGATAAAAATGATACCAAACTTGTGTGGGTAGGCCTATCGCCCGCGACAGGAAATGCCCCAAAACACAACATGGACACATCACATTTGTTGACAGAAAACAGAGGTGTTTTTTGCAAAGTGCCTACCTGTAGATTTTGGGCTCTAGCTCAGCCGACACCTAGGGAAACATACCAAACCTGTGCATTTTTTAAAACTAGAGACCGAGGGGAATCCAAGATGCGGTGACTTGTGGTGCTCTGACCAGGTTCTGTTACCCAGAATCCTTTGCAAACCTCAAAATATGGCTAAAAAAAACAAATTTTCCTCACATTTCGGTGACAAAGTTCTGGAATCTGAGAGGAGCCACAAATTTCCTTCCACCCAGCGTTCCCCCCCAAGTCTCCCGATAAAAATGATACCTCACTTGTGTGGGTAGGCCTAGTGCCCAAAACACAACTTGGACACATCACATTTTTTCACAGAAAACAGATGTGTTTTTTACAAAGTGCCTACCTGTGGATTTTGGCCTCTAACTCAGGGGTGGTCAGAAATGGCCTAAAATAAATATGCCTCCCCTAAACCCCCTGGGGAGCGACCCTTGCCTACGGGGTCACTCCCCCTGCGTGACATTGGTGCAAAAAAAAAAAAGATCTGCGGTGCCTAGTTGTTTCTTTCCCCCTTGGGGGCAGATTGACCTAAAATCGGCCGATTTGCCCCCAAGGGGGGCAGAAATGGTCTAAATGCAATTTTCCCCGCAGGGGAGCGACCCTTGCCTAATGGGTCGTTCCCCATCTCTTAAAAAAAAAGAAACAAAAACACAATATTTTTTTTAGCCCTGGCGCCTAGAGGTTTCTGCCCCCCCTGGGGGCAGATTGGCCTAATAACAATAGTAAATAAAGTAATTCAGCAGAGGGTACTAGAAAACCAGTTGAAGAGATGTTTTTTGTGAGCACCACAAAGCTAAATCGGGCCTACTTGGCCTAGGTTACTCTTTGACCTGGTGGGCAGCAAGAAATCCCAAGTGATGTTCCATATAGTTGTAGCTGTAAAAGGTGGTACTCCACCTCTGATGGAGTTGTACCTTTTGCAGTGAGTTTCTACATGTAATGGATTCCATATATATCTGAGTTCGAAAAACATAAGTCTGGCCAAGATTTATTGAAGATTTACTGTGTAACAAAACACAGTGCTGCATTGGCTGTGTAATGCTGCATGAAACTACACGGTGCAGTTGCGTAAAAGGGGGGAATTGCACAGCCCCAATAATGACTGCGCTGCGCTGAAACTACAGTGTTAGCACAGTGATAAAGCACTGCACCATGGCACAAAGAAGAGTGAAAGAGGTCATGTGTGAGATTTGTACTCAATATACCCTAGAGAACAAATTTATTTGAGCGAACAAACAGCGTTGAGCCATTCAAACTGTATAATTTTGCTAAAATTATATATTACATCTGGAAATATGATATTCAGCTTCCAAATCGTTTGCGCATGGTTTAATTTGGTGCTAGAACGCCACGCAGTGCTACTTTAGGTGATCTAGCATTTTAAGAAACTCTAAAGCTGTTGATGCTGTTTTTGCTCCATTATGGCCGTTTTGCATAGATTATCAGATGCTTCATGCTAGGTGGCGCAATGTTGTTTGAGCTTAGCATCTGTGTCAACGTTTGGCACAAAAATCCTCTTGCTGGCAAAAGCTTCTCAAAACTGTTGTTTCCACTACTTGTCATTGATTGCCATCCCCATGGGTCCTGAAAGTACCCAAGCTAATTTTTATTGAATCGGGAACATCAACAGCAACACCCATGGAATAGCCCTTTCACGCATGGTTGTGCGTGAAAGGGGGCCATTTTTACAAGGTCATGAAAAGCCATGCAAGGTGTCTTTGTGCAGCATTGCAAATATGTGCGGGCACACTGCACTACCAGAGCGTAAATAAAATGATGTCCAGTGGTGGATGGTGCTGCTAGGGGCTTGTAAATGAAGCCCTATGTACTTCCTACTTTATAAATTGCAAACTGCATTTACTCCCTGTATTGTCTCTACTTTGACTTTCTTGCCCAAAACTAGCTGAATTGGACTTAAAGGAGACTTTTTGCCATTACTGTCAAATCTTGCTGGCGTTATGTAGATCTAAATTACTGGTGGCCATGTATGATACTACTGTCTTTTTTACATCCAGCTGTTCAACATCCACTAGCTATACATCTAGATTGAACATCAAGTATTTAGGTACTGTGACCGTGTGATCTCCTTAAGTAATACATTATATCTCCTTGCCTTCTGTTTGCAAATTCTTTACAAAAGGGACAGACAGTATGTGGGTTGATCGCTTAGGCGTAATTGCAGAAATATTAGTAGCTTGTGGGAAGACGCAGAATGCATGACATGTGCCTTCTACTCAGGTCCCAAAGGAACATGCACTTTATTGCCATGTGAGTAGGCAGATCTCCCATCTGTCTCCCTTGGCACGGGAATATGTTTGAATTGTGCAACTCTAGAGTTGGAAAGAATCATAGCAATCTTCATACAAGAACCCTGCTGGATGTCGGAACAATAGCTGTGCAAATCGACTCATTAATTTATCAAGGTCATACTTGTTTATTTTGCAAGCTTCCAAAAACATAGATGCATGGACAGGTAACTACTCTAGAGGTAAATGAGAGCAGCAAATTTCTCACTTGTGTTCATTTTTTTTAATTTTGATCTGTTACATATTGTTATTAGCATTGGCCTTTTTAAAATCGTTTGTGTGGCTATACAGAAGGCCAGTATAATGAGGAAATCTTTAATTGTGTGCCACCAAGCAGCAAAGCCATTTTCACAGATACATCATTAAGAAATAGGGCTTGAAGCACAGAATATTTTCTGACAAAAACTCATCAACATCCATGGTTTACCTCTTCTTTTGCTGCCTCTCCATCAGCCGACCTGCTTTGTCCTTATCTTTAGGTAGGTATATACTGGTTTAATCTAAATGACATAGTGCCATATTTAGTTAGTGTTATCACTATTGTGTTTATAGTTTCATCAACATCCTCTGTTTTACATGAATATATTGAGTTACGGTTTGTGTACAAATTAGTCAGTCAATTATACTTTACTAATAAACCATAAGAGCCATAAAAGTTACGAACACATCATCTCCTGCTTCTTACTGCATCCTTTAAAAAGTTTGCTACACTAAAATAAACTTAGACATTAGGTAACATCTGCAGATATGTAAAAGCTCTTCTTGCGCAAATTGCTTCTGCTGTAGTTGGACTCTTGCTCTAGGCAAGACTGCTGGTTTAGTGATGACAGCACTTTTGTTTGTAGGTGACTAGGCCGTTCCTACAACATGTCGCAACTGTCGGCACAACCCTCCCGGCTCACAAGCAGTACCTCACCAAAAACAAAATCAGTAAAAGGTGATTTCTGGCAGCTTTTACGGATGGACTCTAGAGTGCGACCTCTCATGAGTCGTGGTTAAATGGAGAGTACCCTTTTCTTTTCTCACATGAGCAATAAGTCTCAGTCACACACAGGCAAGGAAGGAAGGAGATGCAGTGAAGTTTTCAATAGTTTTTTTTTTTTTTTTAACAAGACTACAATCTACTGTAAAATGCATGAGCTGCAATGATTAGGATAATGAATAATGCAATGAGCAGAATTGTAAAAACGAGAGTTGTGAATACAAAGACCCACACCATCTTGCAATAGCATAAGAGGTGAAATAGGCCCTCTTACCCTAGCATGGAGAACCTAATCTCTAACCTAAAGAGAGCTAGGTGTGATAAGCCTTATCTACCATTACCATGTCCATGGGAAGAGCCCCCCAACCCTTGTTACCTTGGAATGAGGTCTCTAGATCAGACTCCATGGGGGACACGAAGGCTGGGTCTGCATCAAGGCGACATGTAGCATAGATAGCGTTGATGGCATCTGGTAGAAATCTCTCTGATAACCATGTCTGTGTGAGATGTATTTATACAGATCTTGTGGGACCCCTGACGCAGGAATTCTCCCAAACAATAGATAAGAAGGCATGCTTGGGGTGGCAAGTATATAAACAATTCCCTCCAAAAGTACATTACGTTCCTGTCTCACGTAATTGGGAAAGGGACATAATGTGAATACCTATGTATATCACTTGTCTTTGACGCTGATAGTGACGCCGTCATAGAGTGGCACTGATAACGTGAACTCAAAACATCTTCCTAACTATCTACATAGCAGCCATCTTGGAAGAAATAATTAGCTAAATGGGCTAAAACAGGCTAAGTAGGTTAAAAGTCACTAGGTGACGGGGACACAGGTCTGCAAGCCAGAAGGCTAAACAAACTCCTGAATCCTGATAAAGCCAAATAGGATCCACTACACTTCCCTCTTCGTAATGGTAAGATATATTATTGTCTTAACCTGCTGTAGTGGTCACAAAACAAGACAAAGTGCATAGTATCTTACTCTGAAAAATAGTTGCAGTTATAAGCCATATTTCTGATTTTGTTCCACCCCTGCGTGTCTGCCAACAACTAATGCACAGATTTAACCTGAATCTTGTTATAGCCCTGACCGTGGGATATCTTTACATGCTGTACTCTATGTGGAGCCCGGTTTATTGATATAGAGTGGGAATAAAAGTAAGGCTTAGATGCAACCCATCTTTCGTATTTTGGTGAGTATCTACCAAGTTAAATTCAGATAATATACCAGTAAGTAGTGCTCAAAGTGACTTTGGTTAAAGCGGTCTAAAGATGAATCCTCGTTAAAGTAACACATACAATTTTTTTAATCTCCTTATAAAAGCAGCATATGTGTGTGAACACGATTTTCCATGTAAAATTCTGAAAAGGACTTCAGGGCCAGGTTCCACAGGCTCATATTTTTTAAAAGAGATGTAAATATTTACCACGATGTACAAGGAGTTATCCATATCCCAGGTTTCTTGCATCCCTACTATATGCTGATCCTTCTGTAAATTAAGCCACCTCTCGTCAGCTCTTTCATTATTCAACCCTGCTATATTCCAACTCGGCACCCTCAAACCCGAGCCACATTTCCTATGAGACCAACACCCCCATTTTCTAAGCTATCCTTGCTCTGTAAGGCGCTACTGAACTTGGAGCCTTGTGTAAATACCACAATCTCTGCGGGGCTAGCATCAGCACACTGTAAACTAACCTTCATGTGAAAAGTGCTAGGGGACTTTAGAACCAGTCAGTTGTTGGTGTCTAACGAGCTCAATGGAAGAAATCTGTTGGCCGGCTGGACTGGGGCTTCCCGGACATCTACCACACGAGCTGCCTGCCCTCTTCCTAGAATTCTGGAGCTCCAAGCCCTAAGTGTGCTCTGGAGGATAGAAGAAGCCTAATGGTAACACTTTTTATCCATGTAGGGATGGAACTAGAAAAGCCTATCTCACGGATTAAGACACCCGGTAGATCCAGTTGGTTAAAATTGATGATAGTACAACTCCCCTCCCCACTTTTCTCCCTGTACCCCACCCAACCCACTCTTATAGCCATGATAATGTTATTAGTCGCATACTTACTCTTGCCCAGTTGATTTACACCAATGTGTGACCTTACGAATGAGCTCAGAAATGGTTTCAACTACACCCAGCTTCAATGGCGGAACATTCACCAGAATCACCACCAAAGGAGTGGATTCAGGGGAAGCTGCAGTCTGCGGCTGTTTTCCCTCCTGCATTCATAGTGGAATGGGGACGATCACCAATCCTATGCCGAGCTAATGGGGTAAGGGATGGGCCAGCCATATGAGAAGAACAGGCTTGGTTAAGGGACGGGTTGACTCCCTCCCCTGTTTCCCTATTTTTGTTTGTTATCCTGCTCAAAATTGGTATCTCTATTGTATCAAGTGAGGACTCTTGGTTATTCTCTGACATCTGGGTGTTGTAGGGGGCCTAACAGGTCCAGATGTATTCTGTGAAGAATTAGAGTGGTGTATACCATGTACATTGTATACACCCTTGACCTCTTGAGGACCACTAGATGGGTGCTCACATGAGCTACCCCAATTCCTTCTCATTAATGAATTCAACTTGCTGACAGTAGCTGCAAAGGTCAATAATTTCACACGAAGACCCTTTATAACATTTTAGAGTAAATTCTGAACTTTACCAGCAATTTTGGAACAAAGCCTCCAATAGTTTTTCTTGCTAGCTATGGGTAACTCATTATTCATGGACATAGAGTCAGTGGGTGCACCACAGAAGACAACGTTGAGTTAGTGTCCATATATTAGGCAGACTTCACTGTGTCAGTTTTAGGTTTGGTCCCCAGGTCCTTCTTCCTTTTTTTCATGGATGGAGGAACACATTCAAACAATGACACACCAGTGGTCGGATGAATCTCCACTATCACAGGCTCCCCAGTAATAGTCCCCCCTTGCATAGCTTCTCCTTGCTCAGAGGTATCTTCTACCTCTTGCACCCTCCCTCCCCAGGTGCACCCTGTGTGCGTCCAGGAAAGCGAGTTGTGCTATGAAGTGGTGTCAGGGGGTGTGGCTGCGTCCTCCCCTGTGTCCTTAGTGGAGCCTCCAGGCATGAGTTAGCTTGGGGTTTGGAATCCCACTTAGTGCAGTATGCAGTGTGTCCCAGCACCGCTGGAAGTGAGCCACGCTGTAAACCGGTGTCAGTGGTGTGACCGCCTCCTCACTTGTGTCCTGAATGGTGCCTCCGGGCGCAAGTTAGCCTGGGGTGGAATTCAGAGTGTCCCAGCGCAGCAGGAAGCGAGCCATGCTATGAAGCAGTGTCAGAGTGTGTGGGTGCCTTCTCCCCTGTGGCGCTAGACTCAGTGCTTAAGCTCAGCCAAGCATGGAGTGGAAGCAAAGGAAGGGGGCTCTGGTCCCCCGAAGGCTTAGACAAAGAGAAGCCAGCACCGGCCATTCTCCCACTATGCTAGAACTTTAACTGGAGTGGACTCAGCCTGTAGAAGCTAACTAATGTCTGTTCTTTTTTATTCATGTGTGGCTGTATCAGTATTAGCCAAGCAGTACAGTGTAGATGCTGAAGCAGATCACCCAACCTGACAGCTCCACCATTAAGCTCCTACCTAAGTTAGACAGGCAGGGATGGAGTAGCTGCACAGCAATATTGGTGGCTTGCCCAAGTCTCGTTGACCCTGCAGGAGGGTCTGTGTGTATCTTGCATTATGTATTTTTCAGTGAATGCTGTAAATGCCCTTGAAAATTAAGCAAAATTAACTCCATGTCCGAAAATGGGTGTGAGGAGGCCCTTCACATGAAAACAACCTTGCGCAAAGGTATTTGTGAATTGATTGTATAATACTTATGTCCTTACATTTAGCATATTGTCCAGAGACATACAGATACACACACATAAATATATTAATTTGATGCAGAGTTTTCAATAAAGACTCTGGGACTGATTACGAGTTTGGTGGTCGGCTTTCCTGACCACTAGACCCAAGGTGAGGAGAATGCTGTAGATGTAGCGTTCTCCCCACTGGCCCTATTACAACTTTCCCACTAGGCTGATGGCAGCACATCAGCCCAGCATGAAAGATGCAGCAGCATTGCCGCCAGCTCATAATAGAGCCGGCAGCAATGCTGTTGCAAGCAGGGTACATCAGCACCTTTAAAATGCACACTGTCTGCACTGCAGACAGTGTGCATTTCAATGGTGCTGGGTGGGGGGACCCCTCCACTGCCCATGCCATGGGCATGGGCAGTGCAAGGCCCCCCCAATGGCGACCTGCACTTATTCTCCGACAGCCTTTTTATGGCCGTCAGACCTCCATGAAAAGGCTGGTGGAGAAAAAGGTTGTAATCAGCTGGACAGTGCTTAAGTCAGTGCCGCTCTGGCTGATTACAACCAGGCCCACCGTCAGCCCTTCGGGATCTCTGATCTTGATGGGGACGGCAGTAGGTTGCCAGGTTTGCCCACCAACCTCGTAATGTGGCTGTTGGACCGCCACAGCTGCGGTGGTCTGACCGCTACCGCAAGGCTGGCGGTCTTCGAACGGCCAGCCTCGTAATTATGACCTTTCTCTCTTTCCATTAAGGAGCCATTTTTTAGTTTGGTAACTATGCTAATGCCATTCAACAACTCTGCCTTTCTGTCCAGTAGGGAAAGTAAAGGGGATGGGGAATCATAAAAGCAATGTTTCCTTTTTTATTTCCCACAAGAATCCTTGCTCTCAGCTACAGAATAAAGTTGAATGAAATTACACCAAAGCTTGGCACGAGAGTAGAACTTTCGCCCTTGCTTAATTTCGTATAACTCTAGTACATATTTTTAGCGAAATTAGTGTTACAAAAATATGTTGGGGGACTTCAAAGGGTTTAATGTTAGAGATATTGTGACAGCTGAGAAGATGTTTTTTATGTCCATAGCTGTGGTGCCGTTTGATGATGTGCACAAAATATGCTAGGTGTTTTTAATGTTTAACTTACTCCTGGTAATTTTACATTTACACAGACCTTTCAAGCAAGGTCACAGTTAAAAGGGATGGAGGGTCAAAAAATTAATTTGCTAATATCAATGGCATATTTTGGTGAAATCCTCATAACATTTCGTGGGCATTTGGCATGTTCACTTTTCTAAGGGTAGGGCAAGTTTCATTTAAAGGAGGAGGGCAGCAAAAACGTGTTCATGTGCTAAAAAATATAAAGCTCTTTTTAATTAATCTGAAGTTATCCATCTGTAACTGTGTGAATCCTAATGCAAGAGTCATGCAGATCCAACAGGCTATGTCGGACAGGGCAATCTGGCAGTGCTTGATGGGCTGTTCTGTCAGATCAGTGTGTGGGCAGGTTTTTAGTTGTTTGTGGACCTGTTTTATAGTCTATTGAGCCGGTTTGTACTGTTGATTTCCTAATATTGGTGGGCACTTTGCCTGCAGCAATCACACATGCATTCAGTCAATTTTAATTATGTGCCCAGGACAATTTTGTGTCCCAGTCCGACCCTGCTAACTGTGAAAGAGCAAAGTTAAAGGAGAAGGGGATCAAAAAATAATTTTATTACTAATAACCTTGGCTCATTTTCAATGTTCTGTACAACACTTGACAGACACTTAGCATGTTTAGCTTTCTCCTGTTTTTCATGCAAATCTGTCAAGTGGGGCACAACGTGATCTAAAAAATTTTGAGAGGGGACATGCGGCAGTCCCCCAGCACCCTGAGCTTCAGGAGGCCTCAGGGACCTAGTCCTCAGGAGCAAAATGGATAACTAGAGGAAGGGGCAAGCAGCCGCCCATCCCCAAGCTTTCTGAGGCCCTAGGGCCCCTATCACCTGGCCCCAACTTTTAAGTTTATGGGAGGGGGTGTGCAGTCCCATTACCTGGAGCCAGAGGTTGTTTTGAGGAGGAGGTCATTGGGCCCCCTGACCTGTAGACCAGCCTTGGGGACTTCATCTCCTGGGGTCTGATCAAAGCAGTGTCTCAGGGTTCCCATAACCCAGGATACCTATCTGCCCTGCCCAGGAGAATGATGGCAGGGAATACAAATATAATTTGCGGCTCACACAACTTTGTTCCTGTCCACCGGGAGCACAGAAAAATACTGCTCCCACTCAGATGGGAGCAGAGCAATGAAGCTGACTCCCACCGGGACCCATCAGGGGTGCTGGCTGGGGAGCTGTCAGGGGCCACAGCAGCCTTGGGGCTTCCTCCATGGGCCCTAACCATTGGCCATGTTGTGGGTGCCCCAGTAAGCACCAGGGCAAAACACTTTAAAATAATGGCCAGCTCCCACCAGCACCCGCTATGAGTGCTGGTTAGGGAGCCGGCAGTGCTTGCAGGGGGCTTGGAACTACCCCTGCAGCACCAAAGTTATATAAAGTGTGGCTGTCCTGGATGGGACACCCAAAACAGTTTTTTTTTTAAAAGGAGAATAAATGAACTGCAGGAGATTCTTCATATATCGGCAATAACATGAAACTATTGATGGGTTTGAGGCAGAATTAATAGTTTTAGCTTCCCAGTGTGAGTTTGAAGGACCATTGGTTAAGTAAGTAAGATCAATTGGTGGTCATTTGTTATGATAGCTAAAGTCAAGAATGACTGCTCTTTTGTAGGAATCCTTCTTTGGAAGAAACTCTTGATATACCCAGAGGGATTGAGAGATCCATAATAGGCATCCAGAGAATTAGGAAGATTCAAACAAAATGTGGTACTTGAGAGTGTGAATGCACGTTCAACTAAACGAAAACAAACTACTTTTACCGTAAACTACGTCAAAAAGCAGTCTAAACATAATGTTAGAATAAGTGTGGGATGTTACTTTTGTGGATCTAAAAACCAATTGGCAAATGCCACAGACTGTTCTGTAATAGGTGAAACTTGTATGGAGTTGCAGAAAACTGAACATTTTGCTAAGGTTTGTAAAAACGCACAGAAGGTTGTTTATGTGTCTGATAAGTCAGATTTATATTTGACAGTAGGACAGAAAGATAGGTAGAATGAAAGTAGAATGGTTCCCCCAATAAATATGATCTCGGCCTTTGATACGAAGTGTAAGAAAAATGATTACCCACTACTATCATTACAGATAAATGATATACACAGTACTGGGCACATATTAAGTTGCTACCTCCTACATTCGTGTTGTAGCTTTGGAGTGGAAATTGACATGATGGGAGTCTTTTATGATGACTTGGCTTACAAAGAAAGTAAAATCAATCGTAAGGTTTATTTGACCATAAGAGCTGCAATATTCTGGGGTGGAAAGATCAGGGAATATTTGGCAGGGTGTTGAGGCCTGGGACTGATCATCCTATTGCTTGGTGGATGTTCCTCAGGTACAAGTTGAATCTCTGGATGAAGTTTTAAACAATCATAAGTCCATTTTTGAACACCGATTTAGGGTGGTCAAAGGTTTTGAACACTGGATTATATTGAAACCTGATTCTGTTCCGGGGATGCATAAGGTTCGTAATGTGCTACAAAGTATCAGAAACAAATTGAAGGAACACCTGGATAAGTTGTATAAAGACATAGTCTGCCTGCACCCAAGGTTTCAAAGGTTAATGTACCAACTCCTGGGGAATTAAAAACAGGATTTAGCTTACCAGAATCATGTTCTGATATTTTCCACCATTAATTATGATCATTTATAAATACTGAACAAGGTGCTGAGAATCCTGACTGAATATGGTATTACGCTTAAGAAAGAAAAGTGCAAATCCCTAATAAATAAGGGTCTACGCCTGGGTCACAAAGTATATTCTCAAGGAATTGAGCCTAAGGAACATTTATTACAGGCAATTGCGCAGTGTTCTCCACCCAGTGTCAAGGACAAGTTAAGGTCCTTTTTAGGCCTTTAAGAGTATTACTCATGATTTGTAGATAACTTAGCGCTGCAGACTGAACCTCTGAGAAAATTGTTAAGATGCAGTGTCCTATTTTCTTTGGAGGAAGAAAAAGATGTGGCATTTGCACATTTAGAATCTTTGATAAATAAGGCATTAGCTCTTCAACCTTTTGGAGATGATTTATCATCATTAGTCACAGTTGATGCCAACACTTTGGGGTTGGGGACTGTGCTAAGTCAAATTGTTAATAGAGATGGGAATTCTATAGTGTTTGTCTCTAGAAGATTGTCAGATGCAGAAAAAAGGGATAGCACAATTGGGAGGGAGGCTCTGGCTTAAGTGTGCGCAACAGAACCTTTCAACTTACCTAAGTATTAAGATATTTTCATTGGTCAATAATCATAAGCCTTTCGTGTTCCTGCTGTGTTAGAAGAAGCACAGCAATACCAGCCTAATGCCTGTTAGGTTACTTATTTGATTATTAGTTCAGGGTTCGACATATTGCTGGTGAGAAAATTAGTAGACCTGACTTCCTGTCAAGATGCCCACTATCACTAGACCACACTGGTGAAGTTTTGGAACATTCTTCTGGAGGATATCGAACAAGTGGTTGGGTTGATCGATGGTTTGATAGTTCCTGGTCAAGGGATTTTGTCACAGGAATAGAAGGAAAATTTTGAAAACAATGGATGCCAACACATACTTAAGGAATTCATTAGCCAAGCATGGCCAAGGAAAGTTCAGTTCCTGAGGGACTTAATAGTTTTTATAAGGTCAATAGGGACGTATGTGTGGAAGGAAGATTGATTTTAGGTGCAATATATGCTAATTGCTCCAGGAAGTTTATGCAGCAGGATAGTTCAATTAGCTCATCAGGGTCACATGGGAATGACCGGTACTAAGAAGAAATTGAGGCAATATCATTGGTGGCCAAGTATGGATTTTGACATAGACATGTTTGTGAGAGGATGAAGTCAGTTTAATCTTTAGGATAAAACAGTTCAAAGTGATAACATCCCCATGATGGATCCAGTGGAGTTCCCTAGCCAGCCAAGGGAATAACTTGGTATGGAATTCATATGGCTTATGCATTATATGCACGAGCACATGAGGTTTGCTTTAGTGGTAGTGGACTCTCAAGTGAAATGGGTATCTTTTAAATTCCTAAAGGAATTGAACACTAAGCATGTAATTGCATTTTTGAGATAACTGTTTCATAATTAACATATCCACTCATTTTGGTTACTGATAATGGCCTTCAATTTAGATCACATTTGATGGATTCATTTTTGCATAATTTGGTGTTAAGCATTTGACTACTCATTGTATAGCCCACAAGAGAATGGAATGGTGGAAAGAGTGAATCACATGCTAAAGAAAACTATACAGTTGGCTATTTCATGAGGAGTGAATGCACAAGAGGCTCTTAGGGAGGGAATTTGAAGTTATCACAACCCTCCACAGTCTACCACAGGAGAGGTTTCCATTTATTTCAGGACGTGGTAGATTTTCTTCCAAATTGTTGTCACCCAGTTGGGTTCTCAATAAGATGAGAATGAATAAGGCTAAACCTGATGTGATTGAGGTAAAAATGACAGTAGTAAAAGTTCAGTCCAAAATTAAGTATGATAATATAACGAATGTAAGAGATGTTGAATTTGAAGTGCAGCACAAGGTAAAAATGAGGAGACCACTAGGTCCTGGTCAGAATTCATCTAAATATTACCCAAGAACAAGTATTATTTAAGGTTCAAGTGTTAAAGTGGAAAATGTTACATGGTGGAGCAAAATGTGTGTTGCAAAAGATAGGGGTAAATAGAGATGTGATTTGCAGGAGTCTGTTGCTTGAGGTGCTCCAACTAATTAATTTAGAATTTCTGGTTCAGAAATTCCTTCTACACCAGGAGCACTTGGCTTTTATGGGGTGCTGTGATGAGTATGTTGAGGGAGGCGCTTTGTCTGTTGAAGGATGCCCATTCTGACAGGTCCTTGTTGGGTTTGGAGTCTTTGGAGGACATCTCTTGTTTGGATCCATGTGGGGACTCACAGACCCAGAAGGAATATAACCTGAAACACTTTAGTGATTTTGTATCATTGTTGTCATGAAATCTAGTTTTTGACATGTTCTATTTTAGTTTTCATTTTATGTTATATTTTGATGAAGTGTTCCTTATGTTCATCTCTTACAAAAAATGTTACATCTTTCTGTAGGTTTGGTTATGTGGAGGGAGGTGTGTTGTATGCTTATAATTGGGGCTGATGATGTTATATGGAATGCTGTTGTGATGTTCTGGCTGACATTCTGGTAAAGGTTTGAGACAGTGTCAGTTGCTGATCCTGCCTACAAGCCTTTACTGAGATAGATGTTGTCTGCCCTCCATATATACAAGTAAAGGACAATTTTCTTCTCGTCATCACCTCTTGCCCTTCTCATCATCACCTCTTGTGCTTGTGAACACTGCATAATTTATTGTTATTATTATTTATGCCTTCATTATTTACTGCTCAATCATTTTAATTTTGAATTTTGGTGGGGTCTCTAGAAGGGGCAGTGGCACCACCAAGCCTTTTTTAAATATTGTGGAGGGCAGCAAGGAGTCCAGCAGCCACCCATTATTACTGTTACTGGTGGCTTTTTGACAAAGTCAATAGGTCTACTATATATATGTTCATGAACTGATTACATGATAAAGCCAATGGGCTTGCTTTTCATATTTCGTTGTTCTGACCCTTTGACAAAGCCAGTAGGCTTGTCTTACTTAAAATGACACCCTATATAATGTTACATGACGTAGTCAGCCTTGTGAAGCAGCAAGGGGGGATGGGCTCTGGGCCTGGCCACCCGATCCTGTGCACGACTAATGGCAGTTCACAATGAGGAGATGGGTGCCCTGGGGGATTTGGAACTGGACCTGGACCCATGCCAGGCTTTACTCCCAACCCAATGCAATGCATGGCGATAGACAACTTACCTCGTGTTAAAAAAACATAGAAATTCCCTGAAAAACCAAAGGTTAAAGTGATGTTACAGCTAGGAAATGTAATAATGTCTTTAAATGTAGAACTTTAAATTAATTAAGAAATCTTAGAAATTCACTGAAAAAATAAAGCTTAGAAGGGACATTAAAGTTAGGTGAAAATGTCTGTTAAGCAGGCATACTGTTTTAAACTAACACAAACACTAAAATTCATCAATTCTAACGATCCCAGGTACCTGTAAGTCACACTGTTGCCATGCACAGCTAATTACCTCCCATATTACGTCATTGATATCAACATTGTGCATGGCAGGGACCTGGGTTTGCGTCAAATTCAGAGGATATTGGGTGGAACACCATGTGTTCAGTCACTCGTTTTTATTTCTTACAATGCAATATCTTCAAAACAGCATTATCCTAGACCCGTTCAGCTGATTTTCTTCATCTTTAGCTCCTGGTGCCCAGGCCTGGCCACCAGGAGCATTTTTATCAGGCCTCCTGGCTTCCACATAGGCACATTTTGTGGGGAGCTGTATTTTTGGGGGTATCTTAGATAGCTCCTCTGCAACCAGCCAGCATAACACTCTCCTTGCAGCATATCCCAGGCTCCAGAGCCTCTTGGCATCTTGAAGGACTCCTGGGTTTCAGTGGAGCTCAGGTCCTTTACCCCATTTGGTCCTTGGGGAGCATAAGGGGGACAGCATTGCAAGCCCTTGAGAGACCTATTTTAGCACTGATTGTCAGCTGGAGCCAGAGTTCTTAGTCCATCCTTGCAGGGCAGCAGTTGGCTTCTCCTTCCAGCATGACTTCCTTTAGCTTTAGCTTTAGTCGCTCACAGGTCCAAGGTCTTTTCAACTGACTTTCCCTTGTGCAAGTGTTTTTAGTGGGGGTAGTAAGTTTTATGGGCCAGGCGCCCCTTGTCAGTCCTACAATGCCCCATAATCCCTCAGTCCCTATCCCAACCCACCTGAACAGCATTCTGGACAAAATTAAAAATGGCGACTTTAAGATTTCTCTAGTAAGGGAGCCTTAATTGAACCTGCAGCTGACAGAGCTGCCTGATGCCTTCCCACCAGAACTTCAGAGGGGAGCCTCTCCTGTATGTGCCCCAGAGATCTGGCCTCCCTCCTTTGTTCCAGTGAGCTGTGGCTGTCCTAACCCAGGTGCAGTGTGACAAGCTAATTATGAGAGACAGATTTCCTCCTGACCCCTCCTTTTCACAGGAACTGAGTAGAGCACAGTTGATTGACTTTTTTGTAGGTAGGACTTTGATCCCTCTGCCAGTAGAAGGGAAAAAGGTCTGATTATGAGCTAAGGCAATTAAATAAGGCAAATGCTTAAGTCCCATACGATATGGTTGTGGGTTGTTGGGGCCTGCAAATTCAAACTCTGTGTGCATGGTTTACCACGGTTTGGTACCTTGCTAGGCTATGTAGTTCTAACTGGAACAAAACTGTAATTAAAGGCATATTTCGCCTATACTGTATAATAGAGTAGGAACACCAGAGACCTACACTAAGAATGTTCAGTCATAATATAAGGCCTACCCAAGACCAGTACCAATCTCTGCAGAGTCCCTTCCATGAAGGCGATTAACACGCTTCGTTCAATTTCCATGAATTTACTGTGAGTGAGACTCAGGGAGTGTGAATTGTTCACAGTAAAAGTCTAAAATTCAGGTAGTCAAAAGACAAAAAATCATGGTGTACTAAATGTGCAGAACCCATTTGCTACAAGCACCGTGCCATTTGCTGATATGGAACCAGATGGCCCTGCCATGCCTCCACTGAATCATGGCAACACTCCTAAGAATTCTGTGGGTGGATGTAACAGTATACCACACTCCGGAAGCACCTGATTTATCAGTAAATTGATGAAAGCAATAACAAAGCATATTTTCACAACATTTACCGGGTGGACAGTCTTTTCAGTGTATCAAAAATTAGAACCTCTTAGTCGGTGTGGACTTGTAGTTTAGTGGGAGGTGGTTAAGAAGTTAAATTATGATAAGGATCAGAGATATAAGGTTTCAACTGGGAAGTATGAAAAACTGGATGAATTGTTCAAGCACAAGGTAACGTTACTCAAAAAGCCACAGGACTGATTTGATTAGTAATGAGAAGAGGGCCAAAATATTGTGGTTGAATTTTCGCTAGTAAAGAATGAACAAGAAGAAAGCAAGAATATATCCAAGTGTACCAGGAACAAGAAAGATGGAGACAATCTTGGTTTATCAGCACATACTTTCACCCAGGCTTGTGAAAGATGTAATCTGTCTGAAACTAGTTGTCTTTATTTCTGTAAATGCTTCACATGACCAATAACGGCTGTAGTTAGAGGATCAACACGAGGTAAAGAAGGAAAAATATTTCGGATCAAGACCTTGTGAGCAGAAAAAGGGTGACTTTGGTGACACTATGAGTAAAATTGTTCTAAGAAAAATCAGCTCATTTTACATGAGAGATCCAACCATCTTCGTAAGTATTCCACTAACAACGAAGATACTATATAAGGCTGTGATTGGTTCACTCTATCTTTCCATTGATATGTGGGTGCTAACCTGAAATAAGGGCTTTTTCAATTCCCAGCACCTTGCAAAGAGGCTTTTAAAAACATAGTGATGTTTGGTCTATCTATCAGACATTATAATGTGTGGGCAAACCAGACTCAAGATATTCTTAAACTGAAAGAACTTACAATAAGATTCATTGCTTTTTTTTTACTCTACTGAGGCCTAAAATAGCTGAATAATTACACAAATGTATCAAAAAAAGTTGTGATGTTGTGTTGAGGGTGAATATTGCTCGTTGACCGACATACAAATAATTATATTTTGTTATTTAAGTCTGAAGATGAGGAACTTTGAGCTCCTTTAGATTAAATCATTCTTGAATCTTTAACACTAATATTTTCCAAAAAAAGACAGAAAATGATGGGAATGTATAATTTGTTGATCATATGGAAATTATCATTCAGAATAATGATGATACAGACAATTTACAGACAAGTTCTTGGAACAATGAACATAAATTTTAGTAGAGTCAAGCTGCGAAAAGAAAAATGTCCATATAGCGTAATGACTATTCTTATACTGCATGTTCCACAGAAAATATAAATTCCTAGGATCAGGCTAGATTTCAAAAGGTTCCTTGGTACCCTTTAACAAATGTCTCCAGTCCACACACACCTTTTTCATAGCTAGAATTTCTGTTTTCAGGCTGAATTGTTCAATTCACTTTCTGAAATGAGACAGATATCAATATTTCGAACCTGAGCAATAATCATGGGGCTCCTTTTCTAATCATTAACAATTCTTATTTCACCAAAGGATTATTTCACCTGCAACTATATATTCTTCAGATGTGTTAAGCTGTTGTTTGTCCTGATAATGACCTCATGGTTATTGCCCCGGGTCAAAACGTGAACTGTTACTAAAGACTGATAGCAATGGCCTCTTAACAAATCATTATTATTCTTTGTAAATTTAGCCTCTTGCATAGCTACTTGTAGGGTTAACTGTTGTTAATACAGCCCTAAAAAAAATTATGTGCTTCCTGACTTGTGTATTGTATACAATTGAGTTGTATTCTATATGTAGCTCTCATAAATCATGTTGCCTGAATAAAGGGGATCTATTTTCTATGTAGTTCGTACTGAAAGGTGACATTTGTGATGGGCTGTAAGAAAACATTTCAGATCTAAACTGACCATAAGAACTTGCAATGTTTAAGAACTCTTCCCTGTAGAAATAGCCATCAGGCTCAAAGGGCATTTTTCTTTGCCCATTTTTGTTTTATCATCACTTACATTACTGGTCAAGGAATGTGCTACTGGCTGATACTTTGTCCTTCTGACCCCAGAGTAATAACACACTTATAAACAATCTGTAATTCTTCCTCAACATGTTGTTGGAATAGTTTAGTCTTTTTGAGAAAAGGTTATACGTAAATGAAGATTAATGAAAAGGCCTTATAAGAATGTAATCTAAAGAGTCCCTTGTTTCTATTGAATGAGCAGTATTTTATTTATCAAATCATATTTATTTCCAGTAATTAATTGCAAATGGAAATTATGAAGATAAGACATAATTAAGCTATTTCTGGTCAGAGAGGAGTTAAAATACTTTGGGTTTGATCTTACAATTATTTTGGTGGCCAACAATAAATACCAGGATATGTTCATGCTTGTCCCATCTATGTGCCACATAAATCTTTGCATTCTTAGCCTTTGGGATATTTGCAACCTTTATCAATGGCTCCTGAACGTAGGCATACAATTTATGTAGATTTTATAACCAATGTTCCACTCCTGAAGATAACCAAATGATAATTGTGACAGTAGACACATTTTCAAAAAGGGAAATTATTTCCTCTGCAAAAGATTCTAGCTTCTGAAGAAATGGTCCAAAGATTCTAGATTGATGTTTTTCACTCCTATAAATTGCCTCATAGCAAACCCATTCTTTATCTATCATATTTCTGCATAACTTTGTGGAGGGCACTGGGAAGTTGACCAGGCTTTACTTTCTTGGTATCATCCTCAATATAATGGGCAAGGAGAATGAACTAACTGAGGCCTGGAGCAATAATTATCATGCTACTGAAATGCAGCTCAAGGTGATTCAGCCTTGTATTTGTTAATTGCATAATGTTTGTACAACAGTGGGACTCATATTGCTATTAAACATTATTTATGCATTTGTATACAAAGTTTTCATCCAAGAGTTTTCCATTTTCTTCTTCGATGGACCCTCTAACTTATGTGGTCACAGAACATTTGAGTCAAATGAAGAGGCACAGTCCACTTGTTTTCAAAAAGTTTATATCATTCTAAAGTCATGAGGAAAATTGTGCTCATAAATCATTTTTGTTCTCTTTGTGCCTAGAAATCATGTTTATTTTTCTTCTGATGTTCTTCCAGTTCATTCCTGACCAGTTAAATTTCAAACACAATTGCTTAGTCTCTTTGTGATCTCAGGAATCCTTCATGTGCACTTAGCGATGAAGTTGTCTCATAACTGCCAAAGTAAACCTGTGTTACCATTCTTTCAACTGGAGCCATTTGCCCTGATCCTTAGGATCAACTTCCATTGGCACCTCCACCAGTACTGGTACAAGTACAGACTGACTCTGGATTTCAAGAAAATTGTAGCTTTTGGATGTTTTGAGGTAGACTTTGGTTTGTGATTCAGTGCAAGGTCTACATTCTTAGTGAGTGTTTTTGAGAGGAAGGTTCTTTGGTGTATGCCCCCCTATTGTTTCTTCTGATGGCATCCAAATAGGCCAGAAGTTCCAAAGGGGAGTGCTCTGTCATGTTCACAAGAAAGATATTACCAAAAGCTCACCTACATTCAGAATAGGATGATGTTTCTTACACGGTTGACATCAGCATTTTGCAGAAAACCATATACAGTGAAACACTGAGTTCACTTACTGCTAGAGCCCCCCCCACTGCTTCCATGCTAACTTTGACCCATATAAGTTTCACACAGGCTGAAGGTAGCCTGGAGCATGGGTGGCAGCAGTTCTCCTTTTAAGTGGCTCTCCATACTGTCAGTCTTGACGGCCTGCTTGTTGACATTTGCAGCATAGGGAGTCAAAATAGACATTAACTTTCCTCAAATGACTGCAAATGTGTACTTGTACCATAATGCTAACATTTAGATATGAATATTGACATTTGTGTATTATTTTATGCTATCTGTGGTGTAGGAGACAGAAAGGCATCATAAAATGACTGCACATTTATCAAGTAAACAAAATGTATTGTAATCCAAGTTTTGCTAGTCACACCAATCAGTATTGAAGGATTATGTATCAGGAGCTAAGCTGAACACATAAGGCCCAATTAACAAAGTGCATTTTGTAGTTTGTAAAGTAGTACTACAATAGTACTATTTACTACAAAATGCAGTTCACAAACCAGTGAATGTAAATGTCCACCTCCACCTCTCCTATCTTTTCTATGGGGAGATCCTCACACATATACGTTTATTACTTAGTAGTGAATGCAGGAGTGACTGGGGAAATGGCTGGAAAAAGGGGCATATACTACTATGTGGGAGGTGTTTAGGGAGAAGTTTGAAGGGGTTTAGGGAGAGTCAGCAAAAGGTTTAGAGAGGGACATGAACCATCCTAAAAAATAGTAAGCCTACTGTTATTCACAAACTACACTTCTAAATTTATTACAGTGAAACATAACACAGAAAAGTAGTAAATGTATTCCAACTTCAAGTTGGAGAAAATCCAGCACCAAACATTGTTAAGCACTGGTACTGCAACATCTTCCCATAGAAAATAATGGAGGCTGGGACTTGATAGGAAACCCCATAGGAAATAATGCTAAATTAAACTATTTAAACTAATTAAAGGTATAAATAAATGTAATTTAATGTTAAAACATATCTAAAAACAGACCATAACGGGTTATTTCATTTTAAATATGTTTTGAATAATGTAACATTCATTTTTTTATTTATTTTAAAATATTACAAAACTTTTAATTAATTCTCTATATGGCTTTTAATAATTTAATAATTTCCAATACATGATAAAAATTGAAATTGTTTTACTTGTGGTGGAAACGTTTAATTTAAACTTTGGAAACATAATTTTAATTTAATGTAATGTATTTAAACACATTACATTACATTATTAATTAGAAATAAATTAATGCTGTAGCTTTTTTATTATGGCCCACATTTACATATATAACACTAATTTACATTACTATTTAACAAAAAATATATTTGCTATATTTTTTCCACTTTAACAAACCTTTTTACTTTTCTCCATACTTTTTCATAGAGAGATCTCACTGGCTTTGAGCTCTCCTTATGGCAAAGTAAAGGAAAAAGTAAAAACATTTATTACACTTGTGAAGTAGTCAAAATATTTGTTACCTATTGTATATATTTATTTTAAATGTTAAACAAAATTAAAAAAAAAGTACTACAGCAGTATTAACCTAATTTGAATGAAGTACTTGATTAAATATATTAAATTGAATACAAAAATGTTTCCTAAAGTTTAAATGTAAAGAATGTTCCCATTTACAATAAACAATATATATATTTATTATGTAGTGCTAATTATCAAAAGTGATGTACAGAATTATGGTAAAGTAATTCAATTAAATTATAATCAGTATTAATGTTACATTAATTTTTAAATTAAAAAGCCTACTACAATATTTTAAAATTAAATAATAAATCTGTTTTATTTTTACATTGTTATTTTAATATTATATTAAATGTAGTTATATGTTGAAATATTAAAAAAATTGAATTGAATTTATCATTATTTCATTTGGGGTTTTATGTTAAGTTCGTACATCCATTGTTTTGTATGGGAGGGTGTTGCTGTATCAGAAATTGGTGATGTATGGTTCTGGACTAGACTTACTGGTGCACCTTTTTTACTGTAGTACTTTACACTCATGAATCCCTTGTTTCAGGAAATAGAGAAGTATACTGCAAGAGGAGACTTACATATGTATATTAATCAGAATTGTAGTTACCTTTGTTACTAGTACTGGTTATGTCAGACCAAATGGATACATTGTTTGCCCCACTTATACAACAAGAAGTTAGGGGAGCTATTGAATAAGTGGATAATGGTATGATCCTGCGATTCAATCATTTTCCTATTGAATTCTTGTCCTGGACATCCTGGAATTCTTGTCCTGAATTCTTGTCCATGACTCCACAAGTTGTACCCTCTAACTAAGCAGAAGGACACTCTCCTTCAAACAACTAGGGAAGCCAATATAGCAGTATTACCCAAATCCAGTTGTGATCCCCTGAATGTTATCTAGTATCATCCACTGTCAATGCTTAATCTGGAAAGTACAATTCACTGTACACTCTTGATCACAATATTATTCTAGCTCTTAGATTACCTCATCTATTGAGAATAAAATGGGTCCATACCATGTAGAAGTATATCCTGTAACATTTGTAGGTCAATCCTTGTACTGGATATCATCATCTATATCAGCAAATAGAAAAGGTCTTTGACACACTGGGATGGGATTACTTTTCCATGTGTTAGAGGTCATGGGCTTTTGAGAAGAGATTTTCATCTGGATTCAAGTACTGTTCACAGATTCTATGGCTAAGGACAACATAGAGGCAATTATAGATGGTTCTTGGTGAGTAGAAGGAGCACTCAGCAAGGTTGTCCACTGCCACCGTTGTTAGACCTTGCAATGGAATCACTTGCTAATCATTTCAGAAGTGGTGGGAACATGCACGGTTTTTACATTTATGGGGAGTAGTAGTGAGGCTGAAGGTCATTGTGCACAAATCATGCGTTTTCCAGCTGACCAGATTATATGACCAACATTTGAATTCAGAAGAACACACATTCTGCATCACACATAGAAAGAGGACAGTGCCCCTCTGGAGTGTTTATTCCTGCACAAAAACAATCTTGCCTATAATGCAGGCACCCTTCCATCATGGTGCAAGGGTGCCTGCATTTGGGTTAGGCAGCACTCAGTGCACCAGCACAGGTAGAGAGCAGAAATGTGTCATATCTTAGTAGGTATGGCACATTCCTGATCCTTCCCTGTCCTGCAGTGCAGCACATCAAGTTGTATGTACCAAGGCCCTCATTACGAGAGTGGTGGTCTCAAGACCGCCACACTCTTGATGGCAGTTGGACTGCTGCAGACAGTGCGGTCCGACCGCCCTATCATGACCATGGCAGATGGGCAGAAAAGGAGGCTCTGCTGCATCTCTGCCTTTTAAAACGAGGGACCACTATCAAGCATGCATCCCCACAGAACAGGAACCTGGAAGGACAGTATTATCAAGTCCTGGTGTTGAGATAATTGGACCAATTCCATGGAAAGCTTGGTAGGATATCACTAGAACCCTGAATATGACACTCTCGCCCACCGGAAGCCAGTGAAGCTGTTTTAGATCCAGGGACACTGAGGTCTGCCTAATGAGCTTGAACAGAATATGGTTTGCGGTGCTCTGCACAACTTGCAGGTGATGCTTTAGGTAATCTGGTAGAACTAAGTATACAACATTAGGATAGTCCAACCTGGATCCGATCTATGCCTTCACAACTTTTTCCTGTGATTCCAAAGGGAGCAGGTCCGGAAACTTCTTCAGCACTTTTAATATCCAACAACCAGCTTTCACCGCAGACGAAACCTGGGCCTTAAAGGAAAGATGACCATCAAATAGCACCCCCAAGTTCCTTGCCACCTCCGTGGGATGGGCGGACAAGCTCTTGGCCAGCATTCTGTCCATCCTGGTAATGGTCTTGGGCCATATAGCGTACTTCCATCTTGTCTATGTTGAATTGCAGATTATTGGCTCTCAGCCACCTCATAACTGCCTTCAAACATACTGAGAAGGTCTCCTTTGCTGAGGTGGAATCACTCTCATAGGAGAGCAGTAACGGTCATCAGCATATGAAATTATTTTAATGCCATATGATTTCACTAGAAAGCAAGTTGAGACATAAAAATGTTGAAAAGAGTGGGGCTCAATAATGACCCCTACGGCTTTCCATATTCAAGTGTCTTGGCATCTGAGTTATGGGGCTTCAGCCAGAGTTCTTGTTCTCTGAGGTTTTTCAAGAATTTGCAAGGCAGCTGACATGGTGGAAAGTAGACATTTGACCTAGACAAATCTCACATCAAGAGTTGTACCTATGTCATATTCAGATGACTTAACACTTTCACAGTTCTTAGAAAGATAAGGTCAGATGACATCTACATATAATGGCAGACATGACAATGACTCTGCATAAATCTGGAAAGGTGGCGACCTCCTTTGTTTAAGAGTAAGAAGATGGTGACCTCCATTAGTCAGTATAGAGAACGGTCCTACCTTAGATAAGTCAGACTTTAGGGGCTTTAAATCATGCCCAACTTCTACGTTTGAATGTGATATCTTAGGAGCATATCTATTCTTCGGGGTTCTATCTAATGTATAGGTATATCCATGCTCCCACGTCAGTGAGGTTTGAAAACCTAACATAAAATATATACTAAATCAATCTATGGGGCAGATTTATGAAAAGTGGTGCTGCACCTAGTGCATTGCCACTTTTCTTGTACCCTTTAGCACCCCCCCCAATGATACTATGTGTGTGCCGTATTTAATTTACGGCGCACCATGGCGGTAGTCAGGGATACTAGCGTCCTCATTTTTACGCTAGTCCGGCGTTTTGCAGGATTAGTGTAAAAAATGTTGATGCTAATTCTGCAAAAACCCAGAGGCCCATTAAAAACAATGGGAGCCTCCCATTAAAAATGCCGATAAAAATGATGCAAAAAAATCTCTTAGATTACTTTGCACCATTTTTTCGGGCCCCTAGTGCCAGAACGCCCTACTTATGTACAATATACCTGCCACAGGCATATTGTGGCACAAGGGGTTACAAAGTGGCACAATGCAAGCTTTGTAAATATGGTGCAGCATTTTTGGCTTTCCATTGCCACCCTAGCGTACAACAAATTACTCTAATATGGCGTTGGAATGGCCAATGTATGTATAATAAAATAGAAAGCATTTAGAATTAAATGAATAGATGAGGCACAAATCAACCAGTACAGCATAGATGCAAATGATAAAATGAAATATATGACAAATATAGTGAAACATCAATACTTTCAAGCCTTGCATTGTGTTAAATGATCAATATATATATTGTAGTTTATCTAGAATGTTGTATGCGTGTTGATGACTAAAACATACCAGTGATAATACAATACAAATAGGCCAGATACGTGTTATAAAAAATGGAAACAAAAATTTAAAAAGAGTCCTTATCAAAAAAATATTACAGTTCATACAGGCTTTTTGTGGTATATTGATGGGATTTTTGTTATTGGTCATTTTACCTTGTAGTTTCATTCCTCATTCGAGGACATGTAGACAACACCGGGTGCATATGCATAATATGTTGATCTTTAGGAAAACCATACAGAACATGTAAATTGTTGGCAATCTGTGTGTATGATGGAACAGTAATTGGTGCTTGTTTTGGGCATTCATTGGTAGTTGCGGGTCCTCTCTAGGGGCTTGAAAGATAACAGCGAGTCAAGCCATGCTTTTTAAGAGCTGCATTGAGAAGTGCCAACTGTGGTATTGATCTGACACATGTAGCATCCTGTAGAAGAGACGGCTGTATTGCTCTGCATTGTTTCTGGTGCTCACTGATTGATCCTCTCCATATCAAGATAAGCCCCAGGGGGCTGTTCCATATGTAAGTCCAAGATAACTTCAGTTGAATAGTTTATACACCATAAAGCAGGTTTTACTTGTGTAGCATTCACTTTGAGGAATGTGAGCATCGAGTGCTTGCTGAGTACAGGTAGCCAACACATCCCATGTAGTGTGCTAGAGTCTCGCCGTAACTTTGCTCAGCTGGATAGATATGCTCCATGTTGTTGATTCCCTTGTTGGAACAAGAGAAAGATGATGATTCCATGGCCGATGGGAGGTATGATGATTGGAAATCGTCAAAAAAGACTGGAGAATAGAGAATGAAAAACATGACAGATCTAGATACAGCTTTAAATCCAGTCACAAGACCAGATCCAATGTTCTTATAAAGATTTACAGCACCAGTTGTCACAAATGAATTAAATACTGTTTGTGTGTGGAACAGTCTCTAAATGTCTGAAGCAGTTCTGCCAGTCTGAGGGTTATAAACATCAACGGTTAAAGTCAAAATGACTTTTATTTGCAATAGAACAGACATTAGCTTGTTTACATCACCAAAACGCATATATTTCTTGCTTATACTAGGAAAGGGAATATTCCTAATAATATTTTGAGGCAGAGAATACTAGTTTCTTCCACAACACTGTGTTGGTTCTGAAACTCTTATCAACTACGGCTGGCCAGATTCCAGCACACAGCAAGTGACATTTTTAAAAATAAATCAGTTTTTGCAGACTGTTTGCTGTGTTGCTGCAAAACGCAGAGTCTTTAAGAGCTAGTAATGGTGCTGGTTTCATTCCAGTGATGTGTTGGACCTGCAAGCCCAGATATGCCCCAGTAAAAAACTTCTGCGTTGATCATTTGCAGGTAGCATTGCTTGTTTACAGAGGCCAATACTTGTTTGCAGAGACCAATGCTCATTGGAACTAATGCTTGTTAAAGACCAATGCTTGTTTGGAAACAAGTGTTGGACAAACCTCCCGCATCCCTATGACTCAGACTGGGTGTGGCTCCCTAGGACTGAGACTTGAAGTGGCAATATGCAGCACGTATTTAAATCACACCCGGCCTGACTGAATTGCTTGCTGTAAAGGTCACCGACTGCAGAGAAGTAATCTCTGCTCCTCCACTTTTGATCTTCACATACTGTTCTGTCAAGCATCCTGGAGGTGCGTTCTGGAGAAGAAGAGACTGAGGGAATTAACCCTTAAAAATGCGGTGACGCACTACGAGCGATTTAAGAACATTTATTGCTAAAACTTGATACTTGCTAACTTGAAACTTGATAAGCGAATGTTCCAGGATGCAATGCGCCTTAAAGGGCTCATCTTTGGGTTTCAAGGTCATTGGGATGTTCGCCGCTTGTCATGCTATAACACTTATTGTAGTTACTTGCATTATACCAATTATTTTGAAAATGATATACTGTGAATGCGTTTATTATCGCTGAGTTTAATGTGGCATTACTATTGTTGTTAGCAATACGTGGTACTGTGACTACGGTTATTATCGCTGAATTCAATGTGGCATTTGCATTATTTCAAATTGTTGCTGGTGATACAGAACATTCTGTGTTGGTCGCTTAAACGAAGTTGAAGCTTATCTTTGCACTGCTCAAAATTATGCTGTGATGTAACAGTGATAAGCCAGGTGTTCATGAAGTTGAACGTTATTGATTAATCCTATGTTTTCATAGTAATACAGCGTGAACCACAATCCGTGATATTAACCCTATGTTTTCAGTGTGATTTAAACACTGACTTGTGTTCCTCACAATACTAGCACAGTATAATGTCTAATTCCCTGAGAGTTTGTTCTTATTATTGTTGCCCATGTAAATGTCTATGAGTCGAGTGAGTCAACATTTTGGGAAATCCCATCAAGTGGAAACATGCAAGAAATCCACTGTACGTCAAGGAACATCTAGGTAGGCTTAATTCAGGAGACGAGGGTCTCATCAGCGATCACAGTAGGAGTAGTTGTAGACAGTACAGGATGTTGAAGGCTCTTATTTAATTACAGGTAATCCACATTTTTTCTGAAAATTCCTAGAGAAAGGGAGAGCCATCAAAAATGGAAAAAGGGACCCCAACAGATACATCTACCTTGCATATCATAGTTTAACAGTATAGTACACATTAGTTATGAGATATTGGTTATTTGACTGATGTGTAATTTATCATAGCAAAGATCGGCTCTTCAAGAACCATCACTAGGCGTCCGGATCCAGCCCTATGACTCCAATGTATCTCTCCTTCTCTCATCCATCCCCTTTCCCCTGGGATGTTGCAGTGCCAATCATGTGTATTTATGTGGGAGGCATGCCATGTTTAGGTGGAATTGGATACAAGCAGCGTGGTCAACATTGTGTCCACGTGGGGCGATCAGGTTAGTGCTTGACTTGATGATTCTTCCACACACTGGTAAGCAAGTTTTTGAAGTGCAGCTTAAGTTCTTTTGTTATTTAATGTCAAGCAGTGCAGCCAATGTTGCCTACATGCTGTACACATGTGAGATTTACGTACCAGAGCAGTGGAACATTATATATTTTTTGTGATTTTTGTGATTTTAGTAACAGCATTGAACTGGTGTATTTTGAGAATGGCAGGAGGCAGCAAATTACAGTCACCCGCATTCTTTTTGGAAAAAGGAGAACCAATGTTTCCCTGGACACGGTTGAAGACACTTTTTGATTCTTACCTCTGGTAATTGGTAGTGAGAACTTCGCAGCATCTAGGAAGCAGGGAGTCTTCTGCACAATCTGGGTGTGGAAGGAAGAAACATTTATGACAGCTTGGAGCTTATACCAATTGGCAAAGCAGATACAGAACCAAGGGATATTTACGAGATGTCTGTCACAATGGTAGCTGAACATTTTGATTCCAGATTGAATGTGGTCCTAGAAAGGCACACATTTTTTGCAAGCTCTCAACACAAGACGGAAAGTGTGGGGAACTACATCATGTGTTTGCATACCCTTGCACAAACATGCAACTTTGACAATCTGACTGATTCATTGATTATTGATTAATTGGTGCTTTGCACCATTAACAGACAAGCACAAGAAAAACCTTTAGCAAAATATCCTGATTTGAAAGAAGCTGTTGCCATAGTAGAAAGTATGGAGAGTACCAGTAATCGGGTACACAAAATGAGTGAGAAGAGTTCCTAGGATATTCCATGTGCAGAGGCTATGGCAAAATTGAATGAGTGTCAGGCTGTGCATAAGGTGAATGTGGAAAACAAGTCACCTGCAACTAGGAGGTACAAAGGTCTAGGGGATCCTAAAATAAAGTACTATCCATAACATTGTGTGAACAGTCCTCACTGTTATGCTAAAAACTCAACCTGCAGGAAATGTGGCAGGAAAGAACACTACATAAGTGTTTGCAAGGGTGATAAGTTTCATGCTGTGGAAGCTGTGTCAGAAGGAATGAACAAAATAGTCTTCAACATCAACCCTAGTAATTGCAATGTTAAGTGCACTACATGTAGGGTTGATGAGGGTCCAATTGAACTTTTGGGTGCACAGAGTCTTCTTGAACAAAACCTGCCACTGAAAGTAAGCTCTACAATCCTTGCCAAATGCAAAAAACAAATTGGGAAAAAAAAACAGGCAAGAGTTAGCACAAAACGCATAGGCAGACTGGTGCAGATCTTTCTACCAAGAAGCTTTTTTATCTATCCAACGTTTTGAACGTGGCTTATAGAAAAGAACTCATGAGACTGAGATTTCGACTAATCCATTTAATAGTATGCAAATTTGGGCTCTTAACGGGTTCTCTTTGGCATTACTGTAGACTACACAATTACAGGCAAGAATCAGCAATGCATGTTGTGTGTCTTTGCCCTAGTTTAAAGAGTTTAAGGTGTTACTGGTTAAACCAGTATTTTGACATTTAGGTAAAAAGCATTGTAAAATAACTATAACTAAATGTTTGAGTGGAGAAGATGCACAGCTCTCAGGCAGGCTTGTCACATTTCTCAAGGAAGCCTACAAGATAATGAATGTGAGGTCTGGGGGCGATTAAAGCAGCAGACTGTTTTTGCCCACTTAACACTAGCTCAAGAACAGTCAGCGTCTGTTTTTTTGGCTTAAAGAAATTGCACAGTGCACTTTATTAACTGGTCTTTAATCTTGATATGCTACGTTGGTGGATAAAGTTACAGAACTTTCCTGCCTCACAATTTTTGGGTAGGATCAGTGAGCATTTGGTTTTGCAGGCTCCCTAACATCGTAAAATATACTTTATGAATTTCATTTGAAAACACGTATGCTCCTCAATGCACAGTCCATTTTAGACACTTGGGCCCTCGTTATGACATTGGTGGTAAGTACCGCTTACCGCCATGCTGACTTCCGCCAACATACCGCTGCCGCAGTGGATTACCGACACCCATATTATGACCCACACATATCAATCCGTCACTATACAGCCACACACACAAGTCCGCCAGACCAAAGGTCAGTAATAAACTGGCGGTATCAGAACCCCCACCGTTACGCCAACTGAACTATGCACACAGCATTATGACCCACAAATCACCACAGCGGACATTCAATGGCGCTAAACCATTGGCGGTACATACCGCAGCGCTCAAAATACACACACACAAACAAAACACCACCACATTGGACAGTTCAAACTACACACACCTGACACACATACACACAGCACACCCTCATACCCACACCACTATAAAACACACACCCACATTACCCACAACCCTTTACCAATACAAACAAGTGCCACAAGAGAGATAGCAAGACCAAAGACAGGACAACAGCCACACACCACCATGACCTATACACCATCCACGCACCCTACATCACACACCCCAACACAGCACCGCACACACCTTCACCCAAACCACTCACAATACACCCATGGCACGCAACGACACCCCAGGTTCTCTGAGGAGAAGCTAAGGGTCATTGTGGAGGAAATCATCTGATTAGAGCCACAGCTATTCGGATCACAGGTGCAGCAGACGTCCATTGCTATGAAGATGGAGCTATGGCGGAGAATCGTGGACATGGGCAATGCCGTGGGACAGCACCCAAGAACAAGGGACGACATCAGGAAGAGGTGGAACGACCTACTGGGGAAGGTGCGTTCCACAGCAGCAAGACACCAAATAGCTGTACAGAGGACTGGCGGTGGACCCCCACCTCCTCCCCCACAACTAACAACATGGGAGGAGCAAGTCTTGGCAATCATGCATCCTGAGGGCCTGGCAGGAGTAGGAGGAGGACTGGACTCTGGTAAGTCAAATCTCTATTACTATCATCCCCCCCACCTGCATGCCATCACAAACTCCCACCCTTACCCTCACTCCCATCACTTCACCACCTCCCACATACCCCACCATCACAACCCACTCATCCCAATATCAAGCCCTGTATGCAACACCAATGCATGGACACCCCTCACAGACCTGCATGGACACCTATCACCACAGCATGCACAGTAGAGAGAATCACCTAGCCCACCAAATCACTACTCACAAGGAAAAGCTGCCAGGGCACTAACAACCATACAGGGCAACACACCCATGCACAAGATGTCACACACAGAAACAATAACACTGCATTGACATCCCCACAGGTCCCCCACCCAATGTCACCGGAGAGGAGGTGCCAGCAATTTCCAGTCCACCCCCAGAAGAGGCCCACAGTGATGACAGCAGCTCTGGACACCTGATCTGGATGACCAATCTGGCCCATCAGGGATCTCCGGACATTCGGTAACCCAGGCACAGTCCCATACCACCACAGAGCCTCCCCCCTCAGAAAACACCAGCACAGTACCCGCCCAGCGGGCCCATACCTCTGTCCCCAGGACACGTCAATCAGCAGTGCATCCACCACTACAGGGACCCCAGGCCACCCCATAAACACAGGATGATCAGGGACCTGGGGTCAGTGGCATTGGGCACGCGGTTCAGGGGACAGAGGCACAGGACAACAGGGAAGCTAGGAGGACTGGTGTGTGACACGGTGTGGACAGGCCCAGAGAACCGACTATCCAGGAGGCACTCACCAACATCCTGGGAGCATACCACCATTCCCAGGAGACGATGGGCCAGATACTGGACAAGTTGCAAGAGTCCCAGTGACTGCAGTAGGGACAGTACCTGGGGATCAGGGAGGACTTGAAGGACATCAACACCACCCTGGTCTCCATTGCAGGGGTGCAGACAGACATGCCCAACACCATGAGGGAGGTAGTGGCACACAACGGGGCCTCTGACTCTAGCCAAACCGATGAACAGACTTCTACCTCTGCTGCCGCTAGTGGACAGGAGGCCCCCCCACAGGAACAACAGGCCACCAGCACCCCACCCCCTGCAGAAGGAGAACCACCCTGCAAACGGTCCCTGTGATCCAGGCAGAAGCCAGAGAACATTGCCAAGACCCCCGCCAGGAAATAAGACTCTCCTGAATGTCACCCTTGTGTCCCACTCTGTCACCCTGTCCACCTTGAACTGCCATTGCTCCCCTTCCTGTGCCCCCTTGGACAATGCACCTGTGATATAAATAAACTGGACTCTATCCTGGACATTCCTCCATCATCCCCCCTGCCCATTGTACATCCCCCTCTAGTCATTAGCACTGAAATAAACACCATTTGAATAAATACAAGTATGGAGTCTGTCAAATCATTTAACCATGTATTTGTTTAATAGCTTTAAACACTGCAATAAAACTGTGCAGTAATGTATACATAGGAATTACTGTAGTTGGCTGCAGTCAACACACCAGGAGCGATAGTGGGGCACAAATATCTGAAAATAGAGATGCCAAAGGGTACAGTAAGTGGCCATAGAAGTGGGGAAATCAGCCTGCCATTGACAATGTCAAATACAAATCTGTCAATGTAAAGTGTAATTACAGTGTCTTACTTGTGTGTCATTGGAAGTACTGTCGTATTATTGCACTTCTGTTGTCCTCATCCTCTGCCTCCTCATCTTCACTGTCCACAGGGTCCACTGCTGCCACACTCCCATCTCCAGCCTCATCCTCCTGCAGAAAAGGCACCTGGTGACGTAAGGCAAGGTTGTGCAAAATACAGCATGCCACGATGATCTGGCACACCTTCTCGGGTGAGTAGTACAGGCATCCACCTGTTAGATCGAGGCAACGAAACCTGGCCTTCAGGAGGCCGAATGTCCTTTCTATTATTATTCTTGTTCGCCCAGTTGCCTCATTGTAACGTTCCTCTGCCCTTGTCCTGGGATTCCTCACAGGGGTCAGTAGCCATGAGAGGTGTGGCTAACCACAGTCATCTGAAAATATAGGGGGACAACTGTTAGACACACACTAACCCTTAGGGCCCACATCATACCCATACACCAACAACCCCTGGGTGGGAACCAGGGCCCACCTATTAGCCTCACCCGGTGCCTCTGGAGTTGAGCTATCACATATGGGATACTGTTGTTCCTCAGGATAAAGGCATCATGCACAGATCCAGGATACTTTGCATTGACATGGGACATGTACTGGTCCGCCAGGCACACTATCTGCACATTCATGGAGTGAAAGCTCTTTCAATTTCTGAACACCTGTTCATTTCTCCGGGGGGGGGGGACAAATGCAATAAGTGTACCATCAATAGCCCCAATAATGTTGGGGATATGTCCCATTGCATAAAAATCAGCTTTCACTGTGACCAAATCCTCCACCTGGGGAAAAACGATGTAGCTGCACATTTGTTTAATCAGGGCAGACAATACTCTGGTCAGCCCTATTGAGAACATTGGCTGAGACATTCCTACTGCCAAGCCCACTGTCACTTGGAAGGAGCCACTTGCCAGGAAATGGAGCACAGATAGGACTTGCGCAAGAGGAGGGATCCCGGTGGGCTGGCGGATAGCAGATATCAGGTCAGGTTCCAATTGGGCACACAGCTCAGTGATTGTGGCCCTGTCCAGTCTATAGGTGAGGATAATGTAACTGTTCTCCATTGTTGCCAAGTCCACCAGGGGCCTGTACATGGGGGATGTCTCCATCTCCTATTAATCCGCAGTGGTTGCAATCTAGGGGGCAAACGGTGAGAAGCTGGTCAGTATTCCATATTTCCAAACACTACACTGCATTGCATGTTGTGACTGTAACTCAATATTATGTATAGGCCCAAATGGTGCCTATGTGTACTGTGTCGCAGTTAGGTTCCATAGCCTACCCCCCTGCTGCCCCCACCCCCCAACTTAAATGGCACCCGCCTGTCCTGTATGGAGGGACAGGTGGAAATGAGGTCATTCCACTGACGTTGTGCGCCATTGCGGGAGGCGGTCGAAAACCGCATTACAAATCCTCATTGGATCCGATTGGGCCCTATGGGTTACAGTGGCCAGTGGTGATGTACGCCAGCGGTGACGGTATGCATCGCCGTGGACGTGACCGCCATTTTCTATCTGTTCACCCACTTGCTACCTGACCTTCAACAGGAGAGGACCTACACTGCAAGTGCTGCTGTGACCTGTGTCTGGAACCAACCATGGCTCGTGTCACTGGAGAAAGGGCCTCTACCTTCACTGCTTCAGAGTTGGAGGACTGGTGGATGGGGACTTACCCCAGTACCGAATGCTGTATGGGCCTCCAGACCAACAGGTGAGTACACTGTGAGCATGATGAAAGGGGCATGAATGCAGGGAGTGCTGTGTGTGAGGGCCTCGGGGGGGTTGGGGAAAGGGCCCTGGGCAGCTTGCTACATGTATGGTGGGCAATGTCTGTGCGTAAGGGGATGTGAGGGCTATGGTGGGCCATGAGTGTAACAGGCAGGACGGTCTGACTGATACCTTTTCCTATGTGTATTTCTCTGCAGGTCCGCGCCCATCAAAAAAAAGGTATATGGCATGCCATCACCAAGGACGTGCGGACCCTGGGGGTCTATGGCAGGCGGAGCACCCATTGTCGCAAACGGTGGGAGGACCTGAGACGCTGGGCACAGAAGACGGCAGTGGCCCAGCTGGGGATGACCTCCGAACGATGAAGGGGTGCCCGTCAAACCCTGACCCCCTTGATGGCCCGCATACTGGCAGTGGCCTATCCAGAGCTGGATGGGCGCTTGTGGGCATCACAGCAGCAACAAGGGGTTGAGTACAGTGCCTCAATATACTACTTGCATGTGGTGGGGTGGCATCTGGGTGGGGGATGTGGGCCTGTGGGTGCCCATAGGCCAGGCCGGGCTTTGCAGGGTAGGGCCCGTGTTGGGCAGGGTCTGATGTACACCTCCTCCAACCAAGCTAGTAGGCATCCACTACTGGGCAGGTGTCTGTGGGTCTCAGTTATGCTGCAGTTGGCATTAGGTATCCATGTCCATGGGCTGGTGACTACCATTGTGACTGTTAGTGCATTGCCTAGTGCATAGGGCTGTTCCCTGTTGGTATATATATATGTGTGTGTGTGTGTGTGTGTGTGGTGTACACCAACGGTGGTGTTGTTGCCGCCATTGACCAAGTGTATTCTTTGTCTCTTCTACCCCCCTCTTTGTTTTGTCACCGAGTCCTTATGTGCATTAGCATCATCTGGCGGAGGAGCAGAGGTAGCGCCGACGGGGAGAGCTGCATTCCACAGGGCCCAGGAGACTGAATCCACCAACAGTGATGGCACTAGTGGGACGGAGGGCGAGGGGAGTGCCACGGAAGGGACTGGAGGGGACAGTTCTGACAGTGATACCTCCTCCGATGTAAGCTCCATGGTGGTGGCGGACACCTCTGTACCCACCCCAACTACTGGTACATCCGCCACCCCCGTACCAGCACCGCCCTCCCAGCAGCCTCTCAGCTTGTTTCCCGTGCCCGCTCACCTGGGAGGGTGGGCATCTCCTTCGACCCAGGCATCTCAGGCCCTGCCCCAGTTAGCCGTGCTGCCCTGAGTGAAGAGGCTATTGACCTCCTGCGATCCATCTCTGTTGGGCAGTCAACCATTGTGAATGCCATCCAGGGCCTGGCAGCCCATTTTCAACAAACAAATGCATTCCTGGAGGGCATTCACTCTGGCATGGCGTTCCAACTGAGATCAATCCAGGCTCTGGCCTCCTCCCTGATGGCAGCCATTGTCCCTATTTCTAGCCTCCCCCCACAACCTCCTCTGCCCACTCCCATTCCCCTCAACCCCAACCTATCCCAAGCACACAGGCAGACCAGCATGCACCCAGCAGAACACACAGGAGTGGTTCAGGCAAACACAAGCACCACACATCATCACACAGGCACTCACACAAACACCATCCAGATGCAAACATACCAACATCCACTGCCTTCACTGTGTCCCCCTCCTACTCCTCGTCCACCTCCCTCCCAGCAGCGTCTACACTCACACCTGCATGCACTACATCCTCATCCACGACCACCATCACGCCTATCACTACACGCCCCTCACTGGCAGTCACAACCCCCACTTCCATGCACACGTCCCCTGTGTTCTCTCCCACTGTGTCTGTGCCCCCTCCTCCCAAGGTGCCCAAACGCAAGCACTCAGACACCCAACAGCCATCCACCTCACAACAGCATCCAGCCCATGCTCCTGCATCCAAACACAGCAGATATCTCCTATAACCACTTCCTCTTCCTCCACTCCCATACCTTCACTGTCTTCCCACCTGTAAAGAAATGGCTCCCTGTTGCAGTTACCCCCCACTTTTTGCCTGATACTGATGCTGACTTGACTGAGAAGTGTGCTGGGACCCTGCTAACCAGGCCCCAGCACCAGTGTTCTTTCACCTAAAATGTACCATTGTCTCCACAATTAGCACAACCCTGGCACCCAGGTAAGTCCCTTGTAACTGGTACCCCTGGTACCAAGGGCCCTGATGCCAGGGAAGGTCTCTAAGGGCTGCAGCATGTCTTATGCCACCCTAGGGACCCCTCACTCAGCACAGACACACTGCTTGCCAGCTTGTGTGTGCTGGTGGGGAGAAAATGACTAAGTCGACATGGCACTCCCCTCAGGGTGCCATGCCAAACTCACACTGCCTATGGCATAGGTAAGTCACCCCTCTAACAGGCCTTACAGCCCTAAGGCAGGGTGCACTATACCACAGGTGAGGGCATAGGTGCATGAGCACTATGCCCCTACAGTGTCTAAGCAAAACCTTAGACATTGTAAGTGCAGGGTAGCCATAAGAGTATATGGTCTGGGAGTCTGTCAAAAACGAACTCCACAGCTCCATAATGGCTACACTGAATACTGGGAAGTTTAGTATCAAACTTCTCAGAATAATAAACCCACACTGATGCCAGTGTTGGATTTATAAAAAAAATGCACACAGAGGGCATCTTAGAGATACCCCCTGTATTTTACCCAATTGTTCAGTGCAGGACTGACTGGTCTCTGCCAGCCTGCTGCTGAGAGACGAGTTTCTGACCCCATGCGGTGAGAGCCTTTGTGCTCTCTGAGGACAGAAATAAAGCCTGCTCTGGCTGGAGGTGCTTCACACCTCCCCCCTGCAGGAACTGTAACACCTAGCAGTGAGCTTCAAAGGCTCAAGCTTCATGTTACAATGCCCCAGGGCACTCCAGCTAGTGGAGATGCCCGCCTCCTGGACACAGCCCCCACTTTTGGCGGCAAGTCCAGGAGAGATAATGAGAAAAACAAGGAGGAGTCTCTGGCCAGTCAGGACAGCCCCTAAGGTGCCATGAGCTGAAGTGACTCTAACTTTTAGAAATCCTCCATCTTGCAGATGGAGGATTCCCCCAATAGGGATAGGAATGTGACCCCCTTCCCTTGGGAGGAGGCACAAAGAGGGTGTACCCACCCTCGGGGCTAGTAGCCATTGGCTACTAACCCCCAGACCTAAACACGCCCTTAAATTTAGTATTTAAGGGCTCCCCAGAACCTAGGAAAATAGATTCCTGCAACTTACCGAAGAAGAAGACTGCTGAGCTGAAAACCCCTGCAGAAGAAGAAAGAAGACACCAACTGCTTTGGCCCCAGTCCTACCGGCCTGTCTCCTGCCTTCTAAAGAAACCTGCTCCAGCGACGCTTTTCTCCAGGACCAGCGACCTCTGAATCCTCAGAGGACTGCCCTGCTTCAAGAGGAACAAGAAACTCCTGAGGACAGCGGACCTGCTCCAAAAAGACTGCAACTTTGTTACAGAGGAGCAGATTTAAAGACCCCTGCAATCCCCGCAAGAAGCGTGAGACTTGCAACACTGCACCCGGCGACCCCGACTCGACTGGTGGAGAAACAACACCTCAGGGAGGACCCTCCGGCGACTCCGAGACTGTGAGTAACCAAAGTTGTCCCCCCTGAGCCCCCACAGCGACGCCTGCAGAGGGAATCCCGAGGCTCCCCCTGACCGCGACTGCCTGACTCTAAAATCCAGACGGCTGGAAAAGACCCCTGCACCTGCAGCCCCCAGCACCTGAAGGATCAGAACTTCAGTGCAGAAGTGACCCCCAGGAGGCCCTCTCCCTTGCCCAGGTGGTGGCTACCCTGAGGAGCCCTCCCTTGCCTGCCTGCACCGCTGAAGAGACCCCTTGGTCTCCCATTGACTCCCATTGGAAACCCGACGCTTGTTTGCACACTGCACCCGGCCGCCCCCGCGCTGCTGAGGGTGTACTTTCTGTGTGGACTTGTGTCCCCCCCGGTGCCCTACAAAACCCCCCTGGTCTGCCCTCCGAAGACACGGGTACTTACCTGCTGGCAGACTGGAACCGGGGGCACCCCCTTCTCTCCATTGAAGCCTATGCGTTTTGGGCACCACTTTGAACTCTGCACCTGACAGGCCCTGAGCTGCTGGTGTGGTGACTTTGGGGTTGCTCTGAACCCCCAACGGTGGGCTACCTTGGACCCCAATCTTAACCCCGTAGGTGGTTTACTTACCTGCAAAAACTAACATTACTTTACCTCCCCCAGGAACTGTGCAAATTGCACTGTGTCCACTTTTAAAACAGCTTATTGTGTTTTATGTAAAAAGTATATATGCTACTGTGATTATTCAAAGTTCCTAAAGTACTTACCTGCAATACCTTTCAAATGAGATATTACATGTAGAATTTGAACCTGTGGTTCTTAAAATAAACTAAGAAAATATATTTTTCTATAACAAAACCTATTGGCTGGATTTGTCTCTGAGTGTGTGTTCCTCATTTATTGCCTGTGTGTATGTACAACAAATGCTTAACACTACTCCTTTGATAAGCCTACTGCTCGACCACACTACCACAAAATAAAGCATTAGTATTATCTCTTTTTGCCACTATCTTACCTCTAAGGGAACCCTTGGACTCTGTACATACTATTCCTTACTTTGAAATAGTGCATACAGAGCCAACTTCCTACACCACCCCAATGTCCCTAGGAAGCTTTTCCTCTCCACCATTGACTTCCTCCCTACCCTTCCCCCCCATTCATCACATCAGGCCAGAGTTAAGAAAGACCAGGCAAGCACCTCAGCCACCCAGTCCAGGGGCACAGTAGTGTTGACAGCTACTGCAGGTGGGAGAGGATCCCATGCACCAGGCAGTAACACTGACAGGGTGACTGCACCGGGTGCATCAAGTAAGGGCAAGAAGGCACCACCAGCTGCAGGTGTGAAGGGCAAGGGGCAATCTCTGGCTGCTGACAGGAGGGGCAAGTGTCCTGCACCAGCAGGCAGGAAGGACAGGAGGCCAGGTGCTGGGACTAATTTGGAGCCCCCACCACCAACCATGGTGATTGAGCCTTCTGAGGCTGCAGGGGATAGGCTGGAGCCCTCCACCACCACTCCCAACACTGCCACCAGCACCACTGCCAGCAGCAGCCCCAGTGGGCAGCCGTCCAGGGCTGCAGGGTATGGGCTGGAGCCTCCCCCCACCACTGCCAGCACTGCCACCAGCACCACCGCTAGCAGCCCCAGTGGGCAGCCGTACAAGGCTGCAGCGGATGGGCTGGAGAGTCCCCCCACCACTGCCAGCACCACCATCAGCATTACCGCCAGCAGCAGCAGCCCAGGTGGGCAGCCATCCGAGGCTGCAGGGGATGGGCTGGAGCCTCCCCCCACCACTGCCAGCACCGCCACCAGCACCACCGCCAGCAGCAGCAGGCCTGGTGGGCAGCCATCCGAGGCTGTAGGGGATGGGTTGGAGACTCCCCCTACTGCCACCAGCACCGCCACCAGCACCACCGCCAGCACCACCGCCAGCAGCAGCAGCCCCAGTGGGCAGCCGTCCGAGGGCTGGAGCCTCTCCCCACCACTGCCAGCCTCAACACCAGCCCGACACTGCCACCACTGAGCAGCCGTAACCACTGTGGGACAGTGCGTAGTCCTGCCTCCATGGGCTGTTGTGCATTCAGGCCCCTGCAAATCCAGTGGGTCTGCCACCCAGGTGAGAGACTGTGACCTTGCACTCCCCAAGATCTGCATCACAGGGCACAATGGCCCCTCCAGAACTAGTGGAAGAAGCCATTCACTCACCCCATCCTTGCCAGGAAGACACACACTGGGCACAAGCCCCCGTCAAGAACCAGTGGAAGAAGCCGTTCACTCACCGCATCCTTCCCAGGATGAAGCACACTGAGCACAAGGCCCCCTCCAGAACTAGTGGAGGAAGCCATCCTCTCACTCCATCCTACCCAGGATGAAGCGCACTGGGCACAATGCCCCCTCCATAACCAGTGGAAGAAGCCATCCACTCACTGCATTTTTCCCAGGATGAAGCACACTGGGCACAAGGTCCCCTCCAGAAACAGTGGAAGAAGCCATCCGCTCACTGCATCCTTCCCATGATGAAGCACACTGGGCACAAGGCCCCCTCCATAACCAGTGGAGAAGCCATCCACTAGAGATACTGTGGCATTGCACTCCCCAGGACCAAGCAGCGGGCAAACCACCCACTAGAGAGACTGTGGCTTTGCGCTACCCAGGACCAGCAGTGGGCAAACCACCCACTAGGGAGACTGTGGCTTTGCACTCCCCAGGACCAAGCAGTGGACAAACCACCCACTAGAGAGACTGTGGCTTGCACTCCCCAGGGGAAATCGCACAGGGCATGTAGCCCCTTCCAGGACCAGTGGTGTTGTACAATCTTCCGGCTGAGGTACCCCCCCATTCCCCGTCCCCCTAACGTGCCTGTGTATTTTCGACCTAATGCCCCTGCAGTGTTCACTCCATGTTGTTGCAGGAGTGAGGTGGGGCCTTGGCCTATGTGCTGTGGCCCACGGACACTGAGGACTGGGCAGTGTTCCTCCATTTGTAAATATGTCTATACATTTGTAATTTAATGCACTTATTCATGTTCTTTGATTGTATTACACTCACTTTCTTCCAATCATTTTGTCCTTGCATTATTCCTGAGGTGTACGGGGTGGATATGTAATGTTACTGCATCTGGTTGTGTGTATGGTGATGGGGGTGTTGTGTGTTGCATGCGTGTGTCACTCTTTTTCCTCCCCCCTCCCTTTTGTGCTAGGCGGCAGTTATATCCGTGGTAGTCTTCGCCGGCGTTGGTGTTCTTACTGCAGGACAAGGTAGACGAGCATGGGAAATATGTGCAGCTCGGGCTCCATGGCGTAGTGGTTGTTCCCTATGACTCCAGAGGTGAGTCCTTTGACTTCAGTTTTCTGTTTCCGCGATGCTTTTGATGTAGTTGGTACTGCCCCGGAAAAGGTGGCGGATAGGCTGGTCATAATGCAGTGGGCGGTACATTGTCTTCCGCCTGGCTGTTGGCGGTTCCCACCGTGATGCTTGTTGCTACCACCATGGCAGTCAGTGTGTTAAAGTGGCTGTCTGTCTGAGTGGTTTCCGCCGTGGTCATAATTCCATTTTGTTAACTCTGGCCTGTTGGTGGTATTACCGCCGCTTTATCACCGACCGCCAGGGTTGTAATGAGGGCCTTGGTCTTATGGCTTGTTGTCTGGTGATTTAAGGCTCATATTTACAAGAATCTGACACATCATGGCGCCGCAAGCCAGCTTGCTGCGCTGCGCCATTAGGAAAATGCCGGGGTGTGTCGTATATACAGCAATACGACACATCCCTGTATTTTCTTCTGCATTGGTGCACAAATGGCTGCTAGCACCAATGCAGGCACCCTTGCACCATGGTGCAAGGGTGCCTGCGTTGGAGGGATGCTTGTTTATGTGCAGGAAGGTACACCTTCCTGCACATAAACAATAATTATTGGCGTTTTCCTCCTTCTATGTGTGCTGTGGAATGCACTATACCTAGAAAGAGCAAAAAATGAGGAGAAATACAGTATTTCTCTTTGTTGCACCATTCGAGTGTGTAGGATTTTGATGCATTCCCAAGATTACGAAAGCTTGTAAATCTGGGAATGCAGCAGATTCCATGGGTGTTGCGTGAGAACACCCACAGCAAGACCCATAGAATGCCACACAGAGTTATTCGTGAAAGGGGGCCATATTTGCCAGGCAATGAAAGGCCATGCAAGGTGGCTTTACATGGCCTTGTAAATATGTGCAGGCACACTCTGCCGCTGGAGCATCAAAAAAGTGATGCTCCTGCAGCATTATTGTGCTATAGGGGCATTGTAAATATGCCCCAACGTTTGTAGCAACAAGAACCTATAAATGGTGATCTTCCAAGAAATGCTGAAATCAATAGACCAACAGTTCTATGGTGTCATTTTACATAGTTCCCCTTCCTTGTTGATTCAGCCACTCTAAGAACTTATGCACATATTGAAAGTATAACACACATTATCCTGCCCTACTTGTTGTTGTGAGAAGGCTGAGTTAGTACAATAATGCTCTATTTTACTAAAAGTCTTTTAATATTGTGAGTTTAGTGTTGATTGCAAAGAATGTAAAGACTATGCACTTTATTTATTTGCACTCATCATTGAATTTGTAATTTTATGAATGTAGAAGCAGTCGACTGATGGTAGCTTTCATGGTGCTTGGAATTGACAATTGTGCAGTCTTAAATGTTCTTAAATATATTGTTAAATATTTAAATAACTAGAAACAATAAAATTGTTATTTACTTTTCCCAGGCTATGTCCTAGGGCACAGGATAAGCTGTAATGTTTGCAGAATAGATACATCTTTAGGCTCTGTGAGATGAAGAATGCAGCTGTAGTTAACGAACTACAGGTGCGGCAAGTGTTCTTGCAGGAATGAAAGGTTCATTCAGTAGCAGTAAAACAATGAGTATCATTTACAACCACATGATGAAGAGAAAAGTTTCCAAAATGATCCAAGCATAGGACTACGGAGGAATCAAATACTTGTCCCGAAATCACTGACAAGCATGAAACAGTCTCAATCAATGAAGCAGTTGAAAAGTCTCATATGAAATAGCCAGAATTATTTTAAATGCCATTAGTCTCTGGAGGCTCTCAAAGGGGTATCAAATGATGTAGTGCCAGGTGGAATTTCATAGTAAACTATGGAATTAGGTTGGACAGATGCTACTGCCATATTGGCAGCATTAGCTGTGTTTGTTGTACTTCTTTGAGAGTTAAGCTCAAACATCCCCAGCCAGGAATTCAAGCTAGGTTTGATAATGTTTTGTTCAGGATGTAAGGTGTTCAGAGTAGGGAGAGGCTGAGAGGCACTACTCTGAATCCTTTCTGGTGTCTGCGGAGGTCATCAGTAGAGAACTGGCCACCTAGTGCTTTTTATCATGGTTGAAAGGCACCTGTCAGTTTCTCCTTGAGCCAAGCAAAGGAGGCAGAATCACAGCTCTGTTATCTTTCACCCCATAACAGTAATGGGTGGTCTGTAAGATGGTTTAATACCTTGCCTGTCATGGAATTCTTCCCAAACTCGACCCCCCCGTCAATAGCAGTGATAACCTTCTTTTCACAGATGGCAGGGTGGTTTAGTTTCTTGGATAGTTTGTAATACATTCAAAAGTTTCTCTAAGGCAAAATTATCATCATGCACCACCTTTCCAGAATTATCTAACCCAAGCACTTACATAGGAACTCCAAAGAGAACCTCATATGGAGTGTGTCCTCCCAATACTTGTCTAGGTAAGTTATTTAATGCTCTCTGAACTCCATTTAGATTATCATACCAACTAAGACCTGAACATAGCACCCTAGCAGTCAAAGCTTGTTTAATCATGCCATTGGCCCTCTCTACAATGCCATTCATTTCAGCTTTGAACAGGTTCCTGAATTGCAGACAAACTCCCAGAGCAGGCATTGAATCCCTGTAAGCCATAAAGGCTAATGCAGGACCGTTAGCTGAATGAAATGAATAAGCTTCCCCCAGTGACAGTAGTCACTACACATCTTTTACTACTGTTGAAATGCTTGCATGTCTCTGTGGCCAAACCCATAGAAATTTAAAACATAAATCGTGTTCCACCAATATGCATTTATATTGAATTGCTGAATAGAAGGGACTGATATGATCCAAATAAATCACCTGGAAGGGGATATTTAAAATCATGAGGCACTTTGGGGGAGGGTCTTTTAATCAAGGATGGTTTAATCTGCTGACAAATATCACACTGTCTAACACAATCCCTAGTCTGTATGAACTAGGCAACCAGTAAAATTGCTGTAGCAATGCTACAGTTGCGTTTATTTCTGCATGTGCAAAAGCCAACCCCTCATGAGCTTCTTTGATTAAATCTACTTTTGACAGACTGTTAGGTATTCTTCTGTCTCATGCTCCTCGTAACATAACTTCAGGAATGTTATCTGACTTACAGGTGTAGAACTATTTGGGGGGAAAGCATATAGGAGGGTTTCCACCTTTCTTATTTGCATTTATGGCTTTTAAAATATCTGTGTTGGTCATCATTTGAGATCTTGTTAGGACTGCTACTCTAACAGTCTGAATTGCAACCTTTGCCACTAGGTCAGGTGCACAGTTCCCTAGGGCATGAATGCCATCACACTGATGCCCAAAGTGTGCCTCACGTGGACCAATGGAAGCCTATTTTGTAATACAGCTACCTTTCCCTAAAGCTGTTTACTCTTTATAGATGTTCCCTTTGAATCCTTGAATCCATTCAACTGCCAATGCTGTGAATCCACATTGTAACCTTGTACGCAGAAGGAGGAGTCAGACATGATAAGTGTGGGAACTGATGAGTCAGCGTTTTTTAATGCAAGTAGCAGGGCATGTACATCTGCAGGTTGTGCAGTACCATCACCTAGGATTTAAGTGTGGGTACGCTGTAGGATGAATTCACCATCCTTCAATATATCTTGTACTGCCGTGCAGGCTGCAGAGTATTTGCATTTTGTTCCTACTGCTGGTTGGACAGAGCCATTCACATAAAAGATGCTCTGGTAAGACTCAATGGGTAAAGTAACTGGAGCTGGAGCACCATCTTGTGTAGTGGAGAAAAGGTTGTGTACAAAGAGAGGGATCATGCTGAAACTTTACATCCACTGCACTTAAAGAAGATGCCCACTGTATCGGGTGTAGGGCATGCACATTAGGTATGGTTGCCCCTTTGGCTGCCTTTAGTATTAGAACAGGGGAAACAATGATGGTATATTTTCTCTGCATGAAAGGGCGCTCTTTTAAAATTGCTGTTTGCACAATTGGCAGAATTTTTGTGATGGAAGCAAAACATGCTTCAGCCATTGCATACAATGGAGACGAAAGGGATGGTCTGTTCTTCATTGTAGATCAGATAAGTTTAACTATTTTGGCTGGGTATGACTGATAATTAGGTTGGTTTTATAATTCCTAGTTTGTAAATATTTAGTCTCAAGCATATCCGCTTGCAGAACACACAAGATATCAGTATGCATGTTGAGCCATTGTTTGGTTGAAAACATGGAAGAAATCAGGTCATACAAGGGCTTCACGCTTTCAATATAGTGAGGCAAATAAGTATGTCCAAAGTTAAAAGATCCCTGCAAAGTTTGCAACTTTTTCATTATATCAGGAGGCTGCGAGGTAGCTCACTTGTGAAGGTAATCCAGAGTTAGACTCTTGCCCTCCCTGAATAATTTGCATCCTAGGGAGGCCACCGTCAGGTAGGCAATCCTCAATGTTTTAAAATTAATTTTGTAACTGTGTGCTCACTCCACCCTGGTTTCTGTGGATTCAAATCATCATCCAATAGGTAGATATCATCAATGTATGACAATATCTCAGGATCTGTTTGTAAGAACTCCATGATTCTTGCTGAAAACAAGCCAGGAATTATAGTCCATTGAGAAATGTAGAAATGAAAACTGCACTCCTTTGAAACTGAAAGTGGTTAGATACTCTTCCTTTATTGATAGTTTGAACCATTTTGTTTCATCATGAAATATCTAACAATAAAAACATTTTGAATCAAATACAAGCAATAAAAAAATAGTCAAGCTTCAAGATCTAAAAACTAAAAAATACAAAACCACTTCATAAGTTAAAAAGAAAAGGAAAAACATGTAAAAATGCATGGCTCCATAGAATAGCTGCTAGTTTGCATCCAATAACCCTGGTTAAGCACAAAAAATGCTTAAAACAATCCCCACCATTGGGTGGTAAAAACAATGGGAGCTATTATAACATAATTTCATAAAGTTTCCAACATTTTGCATCTAATTAGCCAAGCTGGGTGGAGAAATTTAGAAACAGCCACATCCACAATCGAAGAAGTTTCACTTTTGCATACTTTGTATGCCTCTCCTCTAGTAGGTAGGCGCAGTTTCCTACACATTGGCACAATCTAGTTGGAAGGCTCAGATTCCCACACATTGGCACAATCTATTTGGACCAGAGTTTTGCATTAAGTTGACAGAAAAAGAAGAAGTACTCCTAACTTTCACGTACGTTCTTACAGTGAAAACAATATTCCGATTTCTGGTTCATCTGTCTCCAACTAGTGGTAAAGGCCACTGAAGGAAGCAGCCCATACCTAAATTGGAGGTAGAGGGACTGAGCCCTAACAGGGCAGATAAAATCCAGAAATCTCTTGACCTTGCATACTGATTTTAGAAGGAGAAAAGCACTTGCTATATTCCCTTGTGAGGGTGAGTATAAGTGATCCCTGCATCTTATGTCCTCTTCCATCATCTGTTTAACTAGGGCAGCATCCATTCTCTTGAAGGATTGTGGCTCAGTCCAGAACTTGCCCAGGCCCAGCTCACTCATCCCTTCATTTGTGCCCCTAGCCATTGATTTTCCCCACCCACCATTGGCTGAGATGACAACCTGCATGCCCTCGCTTAAGAGGCACAATTCTGATCCAGTTCAATAAGGGTCTCAGCACCACCAAAGATTAGATCTCATGCATCCACAGGTCCAGGTGGCACAGGACAAGAGTCATGCCCTTCTCTAGGCTCACCAGACTTCTAATAAAATTGTTCTCTGCTAAACTCAGGGGGCTAATGTTATAGTGCCCTCATAATTCTGCTTCATAAAGAGCAGCCCCCCTTGCTAGCCTTGTAGATTTCCACTGCTGGCGGTACAGGGGCCCATGCAGACCTTTTGGCCAACCTAAGTATGGCTCCAGTCCGCTGCTTTACAATTAGGGTACTCTTTAAGATATGCATTTCCCAGGATCCTGATTCATCTAACCTGATACCCAGGTAGTCAAATTCCTGGACCCTTTTGAGCACTTCCAACCCCACCCCAATGGCCCCACTCACCTTACTCTTCTTAGTGAACTTCATATATATGGTTTTTGAGGTGTTTATTTCAAGACCAAAATTGCCGCAAAGCTGGTTAAAGCTATAGATCAGCCTTTGCAAACCCCTCCTGGTTTGGACAACAGCAACGTGTCATCCGCAAAGAGGAGGGCCAGTATTTTTACTCCTGCCAGCATAGGGGAATCATTAGCACAATTAGTCAAATAAGCAATGTAATTGTTGATGTAGAGGAGGAAAAGCGTAGGGGCAGGTGCACAGCCCTGCCTAACAAGGTGTTAACTGGAAATGCCTCTGTTTATTCTCATTTTGCTCCACACCTTACTTTAGCAAAGTTCCCCTCATGCAGCAATAAAATAAGATGTTAGAGGTCAGGAGGAACCACCATCCTCAAAGCACTTCCCACAGTTTCCCTCTGGGTACTTGGTTGAATGCGGCACAGAAATCTATAAATGCCACAAAGAGCTTACCCCTGGCCAGGTCAACCACCTTCCACTTAACCAAGATGAACTGGAAACCCTGGTCAAAGGCCTTAGACTTATGCCTAAATCCAGCCTGCAGCCCCGACAGGATCTGCTTGTCCTCGTACCACTCCAAGAGGCGCTTAAGGACCTACTGGCAGACATTTTTTTAGATTGACTATTAAGCTAATAGGGCGATGATTAGAGGTCACACCAGGGTCCCCCTTTTTAAAAACGGCAACAATCTCCATCTCTTTCCAAGATGGAGTAATTGCTCCTTCTGCCGCAATGGCATTTGAGACCACATAGATGTAAGGCACTCAAACCCTAGGATCAGCTTTAAAGATATGAGCAGGACTTTTATCAAGCCCTGGGGCTTTCCCAGATTTAAACGAGGCCACCGCACATTCGGTTTCCTGAAGGGAAAAGATTATTGTAGGATGGATCGGGCTCTTCACACTGTACATATTCTCAATCCTGTGAGATCACTCAGTTGCAGGGTTGGAGGCATACAAGCACTTGACGTGTGCAACCCATGACCTTCCTTCACTTCTACTAACTATAGACCAGAATTTCTTCTGGTCCTTATTCACAGCAGAGTCTAGCAGCTTGGCCCACATGCCCTTCTCCCAAGCTGCTTTTGCTGCTTTTGCCCGATAATTTACACTGTAGACCCTTATAGACTGAATATCCCCCCTTTTTATTGCTAGCAAGAGGTGTGCCTTCACCATTTCACACTGATCATTAAACCACTCCTTTGGCCGCTTCATATGTCCCCCAACCTCAGTAGTTAAGACACTCGTCAACTTGGAGAATATCATGTGGTGCTCAGCAAGGATCAAATTGTTTCCCCCCAGTTGGCATGTATTCTCTCCATATGAGTAGCCAGAGTTAAGTAGAGGACCCTAAGGTCCTTCGAGAGGAGGCTACTGTTTCCCACCTCAGATTCCTTCTGTTGTTTGTGACTACCAGCTGTCTATCTACATGGTCTACAGATGTGGAAACTCCCAGCTGTAATGACAAAGGGTTGTGATTACTCTACTCCCTCTCTAATACAACTAATCGGCCATCTTGCTCCACAATCTTACATCCAGGAGAACATAATCAATTCTGCTTCAATAAGACCTCATCTCAAGGTCTGGGCAGGCAATTTGTCCTAAGGTGAGCACCCATTACAAGCCTGAATGTCATAGGTGTTTGTAAGGTGCATAACCAGCATAGCTGCTCTTGACTGGAACTGTTTTTTATAGGAGACACCATCTGGAATACCCCACTCCAAATACTCATCTCTACATTAATTGCTAGCCAAGCTACTTGGCTCGAAGGTAAGATTAAAATTCCCTGCTATAAGCACATGGTCGGTACTATAACTCTGGCCAGCAGTCGGAGCGATCTACATTCCTGCCTATAGCTACTGGTCCTATTGTATATATTAATCATTAAGAGGGGCTGTTGTTTTCTTCTCACGAAGATTAGAGCTAGGATACCAAGGGAATCCAAGTAAAGGGGCATAATTGATTAGGCTAGAGTAGCTCTAGCCAACACTAGTAAACCGCCTGCAGGACGTCCCCCACTAGACTTGATTGCTGGAACATTGTAACTTTTAAAATCGTACCTATTAACTTGTCTAGTGCCCATGTTTCCTGAAACAGGCATATGTCGTGGGTGACAACAAACCGGTCCCAACCAGTATCCCCTAATTTGTTCCTAATTCCTGCGTTATTCCATTTTAACAGGAACATCTGTGGTGGTGGGTGTGCTGAGTCATGCAATGAGGCCTTCACACTCTCCCCCTGCGGGCATACTGCGGTTCCACAAAGTACAATTTGGGGATCTGTTCTGGGTCTAGTCGAAGAATCTATAGTTCTTATGTCCCCTACCTGGGATTCAACGCCATACCCTGGAAGCCCAGAATTCTGTGTCCCACCACTATCGCTTACCCTAATCAGACTCGCTACCTCAATGCTAGTCTCACCATTAAAAGGCCCCTTCCAGCAGGAAGTGAGTCAATCTACCTTGGTTAGAGAAGAGGAAGGTTTAGGTGGTACAATCTTTCCTGCTTAACCAGACCCTGCTCTCCGCACCTTGCTTAGATGAAAAGTATCTACAGAGTGCAATGCAGACCCACTCCTACCCCTCAGGCACTGATAAAAAACCTCAGGGGATGGAGAAAGATCCTAGAAACTGGCTGATTTGGGTCTGGGAGGTGGGTGAGTAGGTGGTAGATCAGAGCGGGATCCCTACAATTTACGACAATATAGTCCCCCCTGTATAGTTTACGTAGTGGCCCCATCCACGTGACTCTCCTAACCATCAGTATGTGCCAAGCATCTTGATGTGAAAAACCAGCATGGGTGCATAGCCAGTGTAGCGTTTTGTTCCTCAATTGTACAAAGGCTTCCTCTGCTCCCTCAGGTAGAGAAGGCATGTTGGACAATATGATTACACAGGGGCAAGTAGCCAGGGGCAAGTTCAAAGAGTCTAGTTCACACCCCTGCACTGGAGCCCTAGGTAAGCATGGTATATCTCTTGCCCCTCCACCTACTTCAACAATACTCTCACCATGACTTATTGATGCTGGTTGACCCCTCCTTGTTCACCAGGTGGGAGGGTTAATATTTGCATTGGAGGGTTGCACGGTATGGGGCAAATTAGGATGGTTAAACTTATTGGCAGATGGCACTTTAGAATGATGTGATATATCTTGTTAGGTACTTCTTGCATCCTTCATACTCCTTATTGCAGACTATATCAAACCCAGTCTCTGATAATTGGGCTTTAGGCTTGCCCTTATCAGTGCAGTAAGTTTATCGCACAAGTCTTGGGAGCCAAGTATTAGCCAAGTGCACATTCCCCAGTAATCCCGCCTTCCGAAATGCACAGAACATAGTTTTTTTGCTTTGGGGATTGGAGCCACCATTTACTCTTGCTCCCTATGCCTTTTACTGTTTCAGGGCTTCCATGGCCCAGTGGGGGGCTCACTATGTGCACTGGCTCCTCTTCTGATTGCTCATTTAAAGCTGCACTTGCACCATATCTATCACTCTGCTCGTCTCTCAAGTTGGGGCAGGATTCATCAACTCCTGCTAGATGCCCTAACTCTAGACAGGTCAGCAACCTGGCCTCTCAAAGTGCAGGCCCAGTGTGGGATAGGGTCAAAGAAAGTTGATGTTCCACCAAGTCAGTTTCTTTGTATACTCGTCCCAATGCTCTCTTGATGAACCCATCCAGGGTAGCACTGGGCAAAATTAGGGCCCCTGGCCCTTCAGCTTTCCGCTTCTCCATATCAGCCCCAGTATCACATTACAGTTAATATATTGATAAAATAAAAGAGGAGCTCGTGAACACCAGTACCTTCATGTTAGAATGATTAGTGAGAAGCAGGTAACACTTCAGGATGGTCAACGGGCCAAGGATGGTGGCCCCGCCCTGCCTTTTCCTGGAGCTCATTGGTGCAGGACAGGGCCCGCCCTTGGCCAGGGCTTTGCCGAGACATGGCCCGCATGCATCCTGCGCTGCTGGAGTGCAGCAGTGCTTTTCAGTGCTTGTTGTGTAAGGCCCACCCCACAGGCTGTTGTTGCTTGCAGGAGCACCTCCTGGCATGCTGTGGTTTGGTGAATAGAGTACCCTGGGGCAGGCAGGTTCCTGTGGGTGTAGACACCCCAAGTCCACCTCTCAAGCAGTACTGCACTGCGGGAGTGCAGCATCACTTTCTGCAATTGCTGTGTAACGTCTTCCCCCTCAGGCTGTCGTCACTTGCAGAAGTGCCTCCTGGCGCTCCGTGGTTCGCGGGATGGAGTCCCCTGGGGCAGGCAAGGTCAATTGAGTCTCAAGTGGTCCCACGCTGCGGGAGTGCAGCAGCGCTTTTCAGTGCTTGTTGTGTAAGGCCCGCCCCCTGAGGCTGTTGACGCTGATTAGATACTCTCTCTCTGGTGCTGTATTCTGACTATAGAACCATTGCAAATATTCAGAGTCATCTTGTATTTTTTCTGCACCAGGTTTGACAGTAACACTGTAAATGGACATGTGTGATTTCAAATTTCTAGAATCTAAGTCTATTCTATAGGAGTGTGTTCATCGGTGAGAGGCAAGTCTCTAATATGCCCTGGTACTGCAATGATCTAGTATTATTTTATACCATATTTTGCTTCTGTTCTTAAGGGATCTTTATGAAGTCATCAGTTAGATTTGCATCCAGAAACCTCTGAATCATCTGATGTATTATTGTGACTTCTGCTGCACTGTCTAGTATTTCTCTTGTCCAAGTCCTGTACTGTAGGAGGACTCGCAGGTGGATCTGCATGTTTCTTAGAAAGTCATGTTACTTTCTTCTTCTGTATTTGGGTTTTAGAGTCCAATCCTTTCTCCTCCCTCATTACAGTGATGCCAGTCTTGCATCCTGCTTCACTTTTCCTTTTGTATTCCTGTTTTATTCAGTACTCGGATAGGCTTCTCCTTTCATTTTTTTTGCCTGCAGTGTCCTGAAAAGAATGGGAAGAGCTGCTATTAGAATACTGATACCGATCAGGTTTTTAAATGTTTTGTGATCACTTAAGCTATAACCTTCCCTGCTGGATTACAGAGAGTCAGGTGATCAAGCCCACCTTTTATCTTTATCTTTCTGTTTTTATTTTCCTTCTGTTACAGATTTCTCTTTAACTGAACCCTTGTGTCATTTTTAGGTTTTAAGTGAGGCTTAACTTGACGAGGACCCAAGGCATTTCTACTTACAGAGGTATAAATCTCTGCAATAATTTTTCGTAGTTCAATTTCCAGAGCTTGAACTGGAACTGCTTCCAGTTTCTCTCACATAGCCAGAACTGAAGCCTCTCCATTAATGTTGCTTGGGGTGATGGAGGCAACTGGATAGAAGTTCCCCATTAACTTCATTCCCAAATCCAGAGCTGGTGCAGTTCCGTGCTCGTTCTGCACCTGTCTAAGTACATCAAGGAGCACTGGCAATTAAGGCACACTATGAGTTCCGGTATAAATGCATGCAAAGATGTTTTTCCAGGTGTTACACCATTCCAAGAGGCAGACACATAGGGGGTTATTCTAACTTTGGAGGAGGTGTTAATCCGTCCCAAAAGTGACGGAAAAGTGACGGATTTACCACCAGCCGTATTACGAGTCCATTATATCCTATGGAACTCGTAATACGGCTGGTGGTATATCCGTCACTTTACCGTCACTTTTGGGACGGATTAACACTCCTCCAAAGTTAGAATAACCCCCATAGTCAGTATTCTATATTTATCTTGAGGGTAGTATATGGATACATGTCTTCTAACTGCTTGGTCTCACGAGCAATACGGGAAGCCATTTCATCACACTTTGTGGTTGCTTTTCCCAGGATAGCATTAATAGACTGAGGACTAATAGTTTGTATTTGTGCATGAGTGATGCTCAGCTTGTGTTAAGTTGTCAAGGCGAGGAACTGGAGTGTAACACACAAAGATGTTGGATGGGATGCTGAAAATTGTCAAATATTCACCCCTGTCACGGATCTGGGTTACATCCATTGTTTTTGCACACCATGTCACCCCAGTTTGGACCCACTCATATGTAAACCAGTCATGACCCTGCTCCCGATGGGAACAGTCCAGCCGAACTGCAAGGCCTCATCCTCCCTGAACCAGAAACAAGCATCCAGGGACCACTTTAGGGGCATCACCCCTCATCAGCTAGGCTAGCTTAAATCAAGTGGCACAGTGAGCAGTGGCCCACATCTGGGCATACCCTTCCCACTTAGGGTGACTATTGCAACACATAAGAATGATGGACTGAATGCGGAACATTGTCAAACATTCACCCCAGTCACAGATTTAGATCAGAATAAATCTATTGTTCTTTTGCTCACCATGCCACCCCAGTTTGGAGCCAGCTATATTCAAATCAGTCTTGATCCTCCTCCCCATGGGAACAGTCCAGTTTGAACTTACAGGATAGCTTCTTTGTGGACTGGCAACAAGCATCCTAGGACTGGTTTCAGGGTTTCACATCTCATCAGCCAGGCTAGCTTGAATTCAATGGCACAGTGAACAAAGAACCCATGTCTGGGCATGCTTTTCCCAAGGAATAGGAGTGTAGCCAGCCCAGACTGGCCACGTTGCCTCATTTCTCAGAGGCCCCAAACAGACATTTCTGTGTGTGTGTGTGTGTGTGTGTCTGTGTGTGTGTGTGTGTGTGTGAGTGTGTGTGTGAGTGTGAGTGGTGGCGGGGGGCAACTGAGCACCAAACCCATCTTGGTAAGTTAAACGGATTTCCATATCTTGGTAACCCCTATAGTGTGCCAGCAGATCCACCACTGTGTATTCATGAAACTGTACTGAGACAGCCTCAATAGTCTAAAATTCCACCCATAGTTGAAATGTCTCAAAGGCCTATGCTGGATGGGCATCTATTACAAAAGTAACTGCCCTCACTTCATCTTCGACACCTCAAACTTTGAGATGCTGAGTAAATGCTTCCCTGCAATTGACCCCTAACACTGTAGGTGCAACCATAATGAATGAAATTGAAAATTGGAATCAAAGAATTCGAAAACCCACAGAATGGAGAATAACCTCTTATGAGTCAAGCTTGACAAACCTACAGCAATAGGTACTCCCTTATCCACAGTAGGAGGAAACCATGATTACTACAGATGGTTCAGTAATGGCCAAAGAATGGTTCATTTGTGTATGAATAGCAAAGAAACTACTCCAGGCATAACCATAAGATATGAGCCCCACATTGGGTGCTAACTGTTGCGTAAGGTACGACTTGGGCGTACCTCTAAAAAATGTTCTTTCCCACCCACAGGTGACACTAGTGAATTGGGGTCAATGCACCAGCTATGAATGTGAAAGACAGGTTATTTTAGCCCCACAGAACACTTTTTAATGTGTAATTCAGATTGAGGCATTGCTTATGGTTTACTAACAATCCCATAAAGGGATCAGGGACACCAGGGAAACAGCAACAAGACTTATTTCATTATTTACTGTATTACATACACTGTACTAAAAAGAATGAACACTTTGAAGTTGAACACTTTTAACTTAGAAGTGTTTATTACAACAGGAACACTCTGTTTCTCAGTACATTTAAAACAACTACACAGGATATTAGAAAAACAGAAAAAAGGCACTTTGTAAATAGTAAGAATAAAATGAACATGTCTAGCATGTTTTAATATGTCATCTAAAACCTAACACCCTAATCCCTACTTCTATGCGCTACTCTAGGAGAGCATGAATGGCAGAGCAACCTGCAGTCTCAAGTTTCTTAGGGCGAAGAGACATTCTGCACACCTTGTTGATAGCAAAGGCTTTGTTTATCAGTCAAGATGTGAAGGGAGTGACCCCGTGAAGAGCAAACACACTCTTTGGTCTTCCTCAGGAACTCTGCTCTCCTGACTAGTGGTCAAGTGGTTGTCCTCATATACTAATACATATAAGAAATTGGAATTTCTGAAATAAGTTTAGGAATGTCCAACATAGATTATGTGCATCAAGGTATGGGGGCCAGATGTTTCCTTAATAAATATATTGGCTAACAGGAAATCAATTCAGACTATGGGCCTGATTTAGAAATGGGTGGACAGTGACAGATATCCCATCTGCCAAAATCGAAATCCCATTATGTCCTATGGGATTTAGATTTCAGAGGACGGTATATCCATCACTGTTGTGACAGAATAACCTGTCCACCAATATGATATAGGATATCTGTCATCTTTGTGAAGGAGTAACCAGTCCTCTGAATTTTGAATTAGGCCCTACATTATTTTGGTTATATGTCTGTATATGTTCTGACTTAACCTTGACATGGTGGAAAGTAGACATTTGACCCAGGCGAATGTCACATCAAGAGTTGTATCTATGGCCCTCATTATGAGTCTGGTGGTCTAAGGACCGCCAGACTCAATGTGGTTGTTGGACCGCCACATTCCACTTGGTCCGACCACATTATGACTCTGGCATGTGGACCACCAGGGCACCTCCGTGACCGCCTGGAAAATAGTTCCCGACAGGCTGACGGCGGTCTGACTCGTGCTCAGTCACAGGAGTGCTGAGCATGAGTCCCCTTTCTGACAACCTTTCCATGGCTGATGAACCGCCATGGAAATTTAGTGGAAAGGCTGTGCTGGGGGCCACAGGATAGTGCAGAGGCCCTCCTGCCTAGCACTCTCGGAATGTGCACTATCTGCTTTGCAGACAGTGTACATTCTGAGGGTGCTGGTGTGCTATGATATTGGTCTTGCCTCCCTTAAGGAGACCAATACATTAGCACTGTTCCCACCAGGCAGACCAGTTGTATTATGATGTTCCCGCCATCGTAATAAGACTGGGGGGAGGCAGCCGGTATGATGGCTGCCTTCTCCCCATGGCTTTGGCGGTCAGAGTCTTCCGACCACCAAAGTCGTAATGAGGCCCTGTGTTATCAATCGTATAGCATGACACTTTCACATTACTTAGAAAGATAAGATGAGATGACATCTGCGTCTAATTGCAGACATGACAATGAATTTGCATAAATAGGGAAAAATGGCACCTTCCATTGACTACATAAGATGGAGTCATACCTAAGGGCTTTATGTCACTTCTCACTCCAAAAAACACAACAGTGTCGAGCTTCTGAGGGGTTAAATTTACTATTCTCACTCCAAATAGGGCAAAAGTAGTGAAATCATTAGATTTCGGAGGGGTAGAATATACTATTCCCAATCCAGTCAGTGCAACAGCAGGGATAGTGTAGGACTTCAGAAGGGTAAAATTTACCATTACCACTCCATTCACTGTAACAGTATGGAAAGAGGTGGATTTTAAAAGAGTAAAGTTTACTATTTTCACTACAAACAGGGCAAAAGGAAGGAAAGCACTGGATGTCAGAAGAATACAATTTACTTTTGCCACTCCAAACATCTCAACGGTAGGGAAAGTGTTTTACTTTGAGGGGTAAAATTTACTATTTCCTCTCCAGTCTGTGCAACCATAGAGAAAGTGGTGGATTTCAGAGGGGTTAAATTTACTATTCCCAATCCAAATTGTGCAACAGTAGGGAATGTATTGAACTGAGTAACCCTCACCTGAATGTAGAAAAAATAATACATTTTTATTATAAAATATTTATATAAAAACATATTTGTATTAATAAAAACTAAAATCAGTTACTCAATTTACAAAAATTACTATTAAATAACAAATAATTTCCAATCAATAAATAATTGTCATTGAATTACTAATTAAGTTATTCCCATTCGGGACCCTCGCAAACCTAGCAGCCCACACCAAAAATATAACTAAAAAAATAAGTATTCCATTACTTCAAATAAAGTAGCTAACTATACTCTGCGCCCCTGCCATGTACAGTTATCTCATCAATAATTTTACTGCAAATGTTACTGTTACATTATCAATGGTGTTCTAAAAGATGTCATGAGTGTTGTAATATCTGGGATAATTAGCAGTGCATGGTGAGGGCGCAAGTTATAGTTACCTAAGGGCACAAGTTATACTCACTTGAAAATACTCTAACTATAATAGCTGAATTGTTATGGTTTGTACATTTAAATTAAGAGATTAACTATAACATTCCTGTAACCTTTGTTTTTTAAATACATTTCTGTTTTTTTAATTCTATTTCCTAACTATAATGTCCCTGTAACCATTGTCTTTTTCAGTGTATTTCTATGTTTTTTTAATGTAAAGCAATTTTAATTACTATACATTAATTCAACTACCTCTCATACCCAATCTATACCTTACCACCCAAAAACCCATTCCCATCCTAAATCCTAAAACTAACCATGTCCCCCAAAAACGCATAAGCACCCTACACCATCAAATTACTCCTGTCACCCAAAAAACCATATCCATCCTAAACCTTAAAAAAACCCTTGCCACCCAAAAACCCATACCCACCCTAAACCCGAAAATTATGCTTGCCACCTAAAAACCCAAACCCCCCCCAAACCCTAAATTGCCCTTGCCACCTAAAACTCCATATCCACCCTAAACTCTAAATAGTCCCTTGCCACCCAGAGACCCATACCCACCCTAAACCCTAAAAATTACCTTGGCACCCAAAAATCCATACTGTACACCCTAAAGTTACTCTTGCCAACCAAAAACCCATAGCCATCCGCAAACCCTAAAAAACAACACTTACCATGTAAAAACTCATATCCAGCCTAAACCCAAAAACGACTTTTCCCATATCTATCTATCTATCTATCTATCTATCTATCTATCTATCTATCTATCTATCTATCTATCTATCTATCTATCTATCTATATTTATACACATATTACTTAACTGTAAAACATTTACAACAAATATGCCTTTACCATTTATTCCTTTACAACAAAAGTAATTGTAATGTCATGCAGGGTAAAGGCGTATTTGTTGTAATGGCATGCATGGCAATGGCATGCTTGGTAATGTTGCATGTGTGGTTAAACCTGTGTGGTAATGGCATGCGGGGTTCAGCCTTTATTGTAAAAGCTGTTTCCCCTACAGCAGTACCGTCATTTTTATGACAAAATGAACCCCCTTGTTTTGTTCCTTTCTAAATAAATGTTTTGTTTTACCAATTTGACTGAATCAAGATGGCTTCAGTTTTGCCACACTTTTGTCATAAGTAAGAGTGTTAGTACTCAAGTTGTTCTTTAAAACACTAGAACTAAAGGGAATCAACTGACAGCCTTCCCTGTTGGAAGTACATGTTTTACCAAGAATGTCAGACTTCATTCTCATATGGCTCAGAAATATCGTATGAATTTGCAGAAAATATGCTCTCATTTTAGTTTCTTCCATCACCTCTATGGGAAAATCATGAGAAAACAGTTTTCTCTCAAACATGATTAATGAAATCCTAGCAGGGAACGCACCACAATTCCTAAAATTAGTATGGGACCGTCACCTAATGAGTTACATTGTAACTGAAGTTTGTTATCACCCTTATACGTTCTCCTTTTTATGATCCTCAAAACTTGCCATTCACTACAATGAATTTCAATGGGGTGCTATCATGTATATTAGTCCCAAGATGGCTGCCAGCAACTCCTGGTTAAAGTGCTGACAGCCAGTCAGATCTCACCATGGGATCTGTGCTAAGGGTCCTCCCAGATGTACAAATTTGTATTTCTCCGAAACTACTGAGTGGAATTACACCAAATAAAATAAGCACAGTCTGCAGAACAAAATCTAGCTTTCTGCCAAATTTGGTGTAATTCCGTCTAGAGGTTCGCTCTGTACTTTTATTCAAAACTCCTATGCGAATTAACATGGAAAACACACTTTCTTTTTTACCCCCTTCCTTTTTCTTGGACCCCGCTTGACAGATCACCACAATGCATTCCATGGGCAACAAGGACCACCGCACCAATTTTGTTTGTAAAATTTTGTGAAGATTCATCAAATGACGTCAAAGATATTGGCAAGTCAAAAAATGCTTTTCCTGTGGATACAGGGCCCTAACTTTGACTACCTACTGGCAACTGTTGTTTTTCCTGACAATTTTCAAAAACTAAATCCTCACTCAACATGTCTCTGGCTGGGTCTCAAGTGGGAGATTTGGACCTAGCCCTGTTGGAGACATATACTGTCAAACAGCTAAAAGGGTTCTGCAGGGTGATGAGAGTACCCACCCATGGGGCCTCCAAAAAGGAGGACTTTCAAGTGGCGCTGAGGGCCTGGGCAGAAGCCCATTTAGAGGAGGATGATGAGGAAGAGGAGCCAGAAAATGGCATCTCAGTGGATTTATTGCCATCAGTGGGTAATGTTACCACTGCAATTTTGCCCCCTTCCAGACCAGGGAGCAGTGTCTCTGAGCAGAAAAGGAGTTCCAATTACAAATGGCAAAACTGAAAATTGAGGCCCAACAGGAGGAAAGGAGGGCAGAGAGAGAAGCCAAACAAGCTGAGGCTGAAAGAGCAGCCAAACAGGTGGAAGCTGAAAGAGCAGCCAAACAGATGGAAGCTGAAAGAGCTGAACGTGCAGCTGAGAGAGCTTTGGCTGAAAATAAACTATTGTTGGCTCATGAACTGAGTCTAAAGGAGCTGGAGATCAAGGCGAGACAGTCTGAATCCAGCAGTAATGGTGGCAGCATACAGACAGGACCTGCTGGAGAAAAGAAGGTTCGTATACCCAAAAATGTGGTGCCCAGTTTTGTGGTGGGAGATGACATAGATAAATGGTTAGCTGCTTATGAAGTTGCACTAAGGGCTCATGAGGTTCCTGAAGGGCAATGGGGTACAGCTATGTGGGGTTATGTGCTGCCATTGGGGAGGGACACACTTCTCACATTGGATCAACCTGATCAAAACACATACCCACTTCAGAAACCCACTTTACTTGCCAAGTTTGGGCTGACCCCTGAGGGATACCGTCAGAGGTTCAGGGTCAGCACCAAACAAACCACACAAACATGGGTAGATTTCTTTGACTTTTCCGGTAAGGCACTGAATGGATGGGTGCGGGGCAACAAAGTAGATGATTATAAAGGGTTATATGACTTGATTCTGAGAGAGCATATGCTCAATACTACTTTTACAGAGTTGCGCCAGCACTTGGTAGATAGTAAGCTGACTGATCCCAGGAAGCTTGCTGAGGAGGCGGACCTCTGGGTTAGCACCAGAGTGTCCAAAAAGGTACCTGGGGGTGACACCCACAAAGGTGGTCAGGGTTCCCAACAGAAGAAAGAGGGGGGAGATAAACTTACAGATAAGGAACGCTCAAAAGCCCCCCAAAAGAATTCCCAGGGAGGGGGTGGCAACCATTCCTTTTACAGATTTGCGAAAAAGCCAGGGACTTATGATAAATCAGGGAGATCCAACCCCAAATGCTTAGAGTGCTACCAGTATGGTCACTATAAAGGCGACCCCCAGTGCTCCAAGAGGGCACCGTCCACTACTGGACTGGCACCTGGGTTGACTAGTGTAGCGCTTGGGGGGGAGATGGACCCAGATAGCTTTGGGGAGCAGGCAGAGGTTTCCCTAGTGTCCCTGGGAGACAGAGAAATGGTGCCCAAAGCCCACATGCCCCAAAATACTTCCAAGTACAGGCAGTGGGTCACCATTGATGGGCAAAAGGTGGAGGCTCTGCGTGACACAGAAGCCAGTATGACTACTATCAAGAGTCAGCTGGTGTCATCAGAGCAGATAGTCCCTAATACATTCCACCAGGTCATAGTCGCTGACAATCGTGAGAGTCACCTGCTGGTGGCTCTGGTTCCCTTTGAGTGGGGGGGGGGTCTCTGGTACTCTGAAAGTAGCTGTGAGTCCTGCCATGCCTGTAGATTGTCTGTTAGGCAATGATCTTGAGCATATTGCTTGGAAAGAAGTAGAGCTCAGATCCCACCTGGAGATGTTAGGGTTACCTGAGTGGGTCTGCATGACCACGCGGTCCATGGCTGCCCGGGAAGGGAGTCAAGGGCGTCTGGAGCCTGGAAAAATGGCCCAGACAGCTGCAAAAAGGAAGGGCAAGAGGCGCGGGAAACCCGCCTCAAATGTTCCCACGGCGGTGGACGAGGCCCCTGAGGAGGAGGAGGAGGCCCCTGAGCCAACTGGGGAGGACATAGCTGACCTGGGTAACCTACCTGAACTTGCTGGCTGGCAAGTAGAGGGGGGCCAACTAGAGCAGAATTCTGCAAGGCGCAGAAGGAATGCCCCGCCCTTGAGGGTCTGAGGCAACAGGCCACAGCCCAAGCAGCAGGTGACGCCTCTGGCACTCACCATATTTACTGGGAGAATGATCTCCTTTACAGTGAGCGTAAGGTTCCAGGTCCTGGGGCAGCCCGTATGCTGGTGGTCCCCCAGTGTTACCGGAACTTCCTACTGGGTCTGGCTCACGACATCCGCCTAGCAGGACACCTGGACCAAGACAAGACCTTTAACAGGCTTGGCACCCACTTCCATTGGCCCAGAATGAGGGCAGCCTCAGATAACTTCTGCAGAGCTTGCCCCACCTGGCAGGCTAGTGGGAAGACAGGGAAACGTCTTAAAGCTCCCCTGCTCCCACTCCCAGTCGTTGGCACCCCCTTTGAAAGGGTGGGCATCGACATTGTTGGTCCGTTGGACCCCAAAGCTGCCTTGGGCAACAGGTTTATCCTGGTTTTGGTGGACCATGCCACCCGCTATCCAGAGGCAATCCCTCTGAGAACGGTGACTGCACCGGTGGTAATCAGAGCCCTGTTGGGAATATTTACCCGTGTGGGATTCCCTAAGGAGGTTGTGTCTGACAGGGGCACAAATTTCATGTCTGCATACATGAAGTCCATGTGGGATGAGTGTGGGGTGACCTACCGGTTTACCACCCCTTACCATCCTCAATCCAATGGGCTTGTTGAGAGATTCAACAAGACCCTGAAAGGCATGATTAGTGGCCTGACTGATGCCATGAGGCGTCCTTTTACCCTGCCTGTTGTTTGCTTACAGAGAGGTGCCCCAGAAAGGGGTGGGGTTCAGCCCCTTTGAGCTTCTCTATGGTCACCCTGTCAGGGGACCCCTAAGCATTGTGAAGGAGGGCTGGGAGAAAGCTCCCAAGTCACCTCCCCAGGATGTGGTCAGCTACATGCTGGCCCTCCGCAACCAAACCCAACGCTTCTGGAAGCAGGCCCAGAGTAACCTCGAGGCCAGTCAAGAGGTGATGAAGGAGTGGTGTGACCGGAAGACCACTCTGGTTGAGTTCTTACCTTGAGACAAAGTTTGGGTGATGGAGCCAGTAGAGCCCAGGGCTCTCCAGGACCGCTGGACTGGCCCCTTTGAGATCAAGGAGCGTAAAGGGGAGGCCACTTACCTAGTGGACCTCAAGACCCCTAGGCACCCCCTAAGGGTCCTCCATCACAACCGGCTCAAACCTCACTTTGAGAGGTCTGAAGTCAGTATGCTCCTGGTCACAGATGAGGGCATGGAAGAGGAGAGTGAACCTCTCCCCGACCTCCTCTCTGTCAAAGAAGGGGATGGGTCAGTGGGGGGTGTCATTCTCTCTCACTCCCTGACTCTAACCCAGAGAGGAGACTGCTATGAGCTGTTACAGCAGTTCTCCCCCCTGTTCTCCCTTACTCCTGGACTGACCCACCTCTGTGTTCATGACATTGACACAGGTGACAGTCCCCCTGTGAAGAACAACATTTACAGGTTGTCGGATAAGGTGAAGGCCAGCATCAAGGAGGAGGTCTCCAAGATGTTGAGTTTAGGGGTTATTGAGAAATCCAGTAGTCCCTGGGCCAGCCCGGTGGTATTGGTTCCTAAGGCTACTGCCCCAGGTACGAAGCCAGAACTCCGGTTCTGTGTGGACTACCGGGGTCTCAACTCAGTCACCCGGACTGATGCTGACCCCATCCCCCGAGCTGATGAGCTCGTTGACAGACTCGGCGCTGCCAAGTTCCTGAGTACGTTCGATCTTACTTCAGGGTACTGGCAGATCGACCTGACTGAGGGGGCTAAAGAAAGATCAGCATTTTCCACCCCTGATGGCCATTACCAATTCCAGGTGATGCCATTTGGACTGAAAAAGGCCCCCGCTACCTTACAACGGTTGGTTAACGGGGTCCTAGCTGGTAAAGATGCCTACTGTGTAGCTTACCTGGACGACATAGCTATCTACAGTTCCAGCTGGGAGGAACACCTGCTCCACCTCAAGGAGGTGCTTCAGGCTCTGCAACAGGCAGGCAACAGGCAGGCCTGACTATCAAGGCTAGTAAGTTCCAGATTGGGCAGGGTTCCGTGGTGTACTTGGGACACCTAGTAGGCGGTGGCAAAGTGCAGCCACTCCAGGTCAAGATTAAAACTATCAAGGCCTGGCCAACACCTAAAACACAGACTGAGGTGAGAGCCTTTTTGGGCCTCACTGGATACTACCGCAGATTCGTCAAGGGCTATGCTACCATTGTGTCCCCCTTGACAGAACTCACTTCCAAGAAACGACCTAGGTTGGTGAATTGGACAGAGGCTTGTCAGAAAGCCTTTGATTCTCTGAAGGAAGCCATGTGCATGGCCCCCGTGCTCAAGGCCCCTGACTAGTCCCAGGAATTTATTGTGCAGACAGACGCTTCATAGCATGGCATAGGGGCTGTTCTAGCACAGCTAAATGAGGAGGGCTCAGACCAACCAGTAGTCTTTATTAGCAGAAGACTATTACCCGGGAACAAAGGTGGAGTGCTATTGAGAGAGAAGCATTTGCTGTGGTCTGGGCACTGAAGAAGCTAAGACCCAGGGGTTGACCACGCCAATGCTGATGGTCTCTCCAGATACTTCCGCCTTAGCGATGAGAGCTCCCAGGAGGTCGGGTAGCTCTCCCCGCTTTCAGCTGGGGGGGACACTTGTTAGGCCTGACATGCCTTAGGGTGGTCACCCCTAACTTTTTGCCAGCCTCCCTCCACTTTTTGGACTCTGTTTTTGCTGGCTTCTAGACTCTGCGCACTTTACCACTGCTAACCAGTGCTAAAGTGCATATGCTCTCTCCCTTTAAACATGGTAACTTTGGATCATACCCAATTGGACTATTTAATGTACTTATAAGTCCCTAGTAATGTGCACTGTATGTGCCTAGGGCCTGTAGATTAAAGGCTACTAGTGGGCCTGCAGCACTAGTTGTGCCACCCACTCAAGTAGCCCCTTTACCTTGTCCCAGGCCTGCCATGGCAAGGCCTGTGTGTGCAGTTTCACTGCCACTTCGACTTGGCATTTAAAAGTACTTGCCAAGCCTAAAGCTCCCCATTTTTCTACACATAAGTCACCTCTATTGTGTGCCCTAGGTAACACTAGAGCAGGGTGTTGTGTGGGTAAATGGCAGGACATGTACCTGTGTAGTTTACATGTCCTGGTAGTGTAAAACTCCTAAATTTGTTTTTATACTACTGTAGGGCCTGCTCCCTTCATAGGCTAACATTGGGGCTGCCCTGATACATTGTTGAAGTGGCAGCTGCTGATCTGAACGGAGTAGGAAAGTCATATTTGGTATGGCCAGAATGGTAATACAAAATCCTGCTGACTGGCGAAGTTGGATTTAATATTACTATTTTAGAAATGCCACTTTTAGAAAGTGAGCATTTCTCTGCACTTAAATCTTTCTGTGCCTTACAATCCACGTCTGGCTAGGTTTAGTTGACAGCTCCTTGTGCATTCACTCAGACACACCCCAAACACAGGGTACTCAGCCTCACGTGCATACATCTGCATTTTGAATGGGTCTTCCTGGGCTGGGAGGGTGGAGGGCCTGCTCTGACAGAAAGGACTGCCACACCCCCTACTGGGACCCTGGCAGACAGGATTGAACTGAAAGGGGATCTGGTGCACTTCTAAGCCACTCTTTGAAGTCTCCCCCACTTCAAAGGCACATTTGGGTATAAAACGGGGCCTCTGCCCTACCACCTCAGACACTCCTGGAGAAGAAACCAGAACCAGAACCTGCATCCTGCCAAGAAGAACTGCCAGGCTGCTCAAAGGACTCACCTGTCTGCTTTCTACAAAGGACTGCTGCCTTGCTGTTGGCCTGCTGCCTTGCTGAACTCTTGTCTGGCTGCAAAAGTGCTCTCCAAGAGCTTGGATAGAGCTTGCCTCCTGTTCCCTGAAGTCTCAGAACCAAAAAGACTTCTCTTTTCCATTTGGACTCCTCGTTCGCCGAAAAATTTGACACACAGCTTGCTCTGCGGTGAGAAAATCGCCATACGCCGACGCTGCTCGACGCGACGCCTACGGTGCGACCGGAACTTCGACGCACGGCCTCGCATGGACAACACCGCCCGACTTCCAGAGAATAAATCGACGCGACGCCTGCCGTGAGAAAGAAAATTCCACGCACAGCCTCCGGGAACGACGCGCAGCCAGATAACAAGCTGAGGAATCCACGCACAGACCCTGGGACATCTGGTAATCCCGCGAACCATAGAAGGAGTCGGCCCGCGTGCCGGAAAACAACGCATGTCTTCCCCGAGTGAAAAATAATGACGCAAGTCCGTGTGTGAAGGGGCGAAACCGACGCACACACCATTTTTCTTCCCGCAGAACGACGCACGTCTCCCCGCGTGAAAAATAACAACGCAAGTCCGTGTGTGAAGGGGCGAAACCGACGTACACACCATTTTTCCTCGTATCTCCTCCTCTGCGGCCCTCTGTGGAGATTTTACACTCCAAACCAGGTACTTTGTGCTTGAAAGTGACTTTGTTTGCTTTTTAAAGACTTAAGACACTTTGGGGCATATTTATACTCCGTTTGCGCCGAATGTGCGTCAAAAATTTTGACGCACAATCAGCGCAAACGTTGCCCCATATTTAAACCCTGACGCCTGAGGCCGCACACAAGCAAAATCCGCAGTGTGCGCCGTTTTCTGGAAGCGGCACTCCGCCCTGCGTTAATGATATACAGGGTAGGCGTTCCCGTCCAAAAAACTACGCACACTGCCGCGCGTCGTATTTATGCTTCTGGGCAAAAGGACTCCCGGCCGGTAGGCGGAGCAAAAAAATTACGCAAAACCCGATGTGCGTCAAAATTTAACGCCTGGGTCAGGGCAGGCGTTAAAATGGGGCAAACACACCTGTATTTAATCAGAACACACAGAACAAACAACAGAGCAGCAGAGCAGCAACAGGGAGACATGGAGGTGATTTGTATTCAGCGTGCACGTAGACGCAGAGCCCTGCAGCAACAACAGCAGCCACAACAACAACAGCAGGGACCCCAAAGACAGCGCAGAAGGCAGGAGAGGATATTCCGCCCAAGAACAACCCTGCATGGCCTCAGGGAACACAACATCATCCAGAGGTACCGGTTGAACTGGCAGGCCATTCAGCAGCTGCTCAGAAATATCAAACAGCAGTTGGCCCCAACTTTGGTGACACCCTGCCCCATACCAACAGAAACAAAGCTGCTTGCCGTACTTCACCTGCTGGCAAGTGGCTCGTTTCAGACAACTGGTGCCCTGGTTGGTGGAATATCACAACCATCATTCTCCGCATTCCTGCCAAAAGTACTGGATGCCATAATTCGCCTGACACCCCGCCACATCTGCTTCCCTAACACACTGCAGAAGCAGCAGGAAACTAAACAGGGGTTCTACGCCATCAGTGGCTTCCCACACGTCCTTGGTGCAATCGACTGCACACACGTACGCCTTGTGCCACCTGCTGCTACAGAACACCTCTACCGCAACAGGAAGCACACACATTCAATCAACGTGCAGGCCATAGTCGATCACCAAGGACTGATCAGCAACATCGTGGCTAAATATCCTGGGAGTGTACATGACGCATTCATCTTCCGTCACAGCATCATCAACCAACACTTCCAGGATGGACGGTATGGCAATGGACTACTTGTTGGTAAGGACAAAAATCTAACTCATATACACACTGCACAGCAACCCTCTAGGACAAACAACACATACACCACAATAGCAACACCTAGCCTGGAACACACTGAGGTACTCACATCACTAGCCATGTGTCAGAAGTCACCATTGAACCTGTCGCACATTGGAATGTACTCCACAGCTTAATGTGAAGACATGAATGAGTGTGGTTGCCTAAATGTCACCTTGCAAATTGGAAGTGTCACAATAACCTGTACATTAACACATTGCATAAGTCTTAAGGTATGGGGTGTCCAGGATACTTTCATATGAACGTTTCAAATACACTTTCATGTTTTAACTCTGCATGGAACTATCATCTCACCCCCAGTGAAGACACACAGACACCTGTATCACAAGTCACAATGCAAGGGAGGGCACACTGTTATTAAAAAAAAAATACAGACTGCTGACAAATGGCTAGCTAACAAACACTTGCTCAGCCAAGGAAAAAACCCAATGCTAAACTTTTACCCTACAAATATAGGTTGTCACATTAGTACACAAAAGAGTCACAGACAACACAAGACAACTACTGCAATCAAAGGTCTGTACAAGAGTGCTTACTACATCTAATTGATCCCATTCTGTGTTTCTATTTCGGCTGATCAGGGGTATGGCATCCAGCCTTGGCTAATGACACCATATGGGAACCCCACTACTGCTGCAGAGCGGGCATACAACGACGCCCATAAGAGGACATGCAGCATTGTTGAGCGGACCTTTGGGATCCTAAAGTCAAGGTTCCGCTGCCTTGACATCACTGGTGGTAGCCTACTCTATTCCCCAGAGATGGTCTGTAAGATCATACTCACTTGTGCCATATTGCACAACATTTGTGTAAAAAGGAACATTCCCCTCCTTGAAGCAAACCCAGACATGCCTGAAGATGACGAAGAGGAGGATGCTGGCCTGCAACAGGAGGGGGAACAACAAAACACGGCAGCAGGAGTGCGTAGGCGCCAACAGCTTGTCAATATTTTTTTCTCTTAATTTCTTATATCAACACTTATAGCACAATTGTAAATAAACACCGATAACAAACACCACATCATGCTTTGGCCTATTCATTTCTGACCACCTTTAGTTCTAAATTGCTGAAAAAGGATGTCGTCTCATTGAGCAATAATGATAAAATACTCATCACACAAAAAAAAAACATCACAAATGTCTGCACAGAGGGTAGGATGTTACATGATACATTACCATCCACTGAGGCCAACAGGAGTACCAAAGTGCCAATTACACATGCCTGATCCAGACACCTGAGAAAGTCTCTCACTCAGACCAAAAATGTAGATCATTTGAAAGTCCCATTACATGTGTTCAGTGACAGGGTGGGACCATCCATGTGTACGTGACCATGTCCTCAATGGCTTCTCTCAAGTTTTTGATATAAACAATACCCAATCGGAACAACATTAGCTGCCACTAACTCATGAGGAGACCTTGAAGTTACAGTGACAACATACACCCAGACAGGTGATAGTGGATCCACATTCCCACACACATATAACCATATGTCATCCAATCAACCAAATATTTGCAAGCTGCCCATCACAGTAGTGTCCCAGTTCAAACCTAGCAGGCAAAATTTAACATGCCACTAAACCAGGTAATGCATAAAGGGCCACATACATCAACAACCTATTTGTCATCAGCACATGAGGAACGCTGAGAGTTTGCAAACATAGTCATTGGAAAATGGTATGTCAGATTGCTCCAAATCAACAATAGTGCAAACGTCAAATGGGCAAATGAGATGAATGAATGGCCAACAGTGATTCATACCCTATGGCCTTACATTAGCCTGCTGCTGCAGGTTTTGCATAACCGAATAAATGAAAGCCATGGATAAATCAGCAAATCTGGAAGGGCAATGCGTAGGGTGCTGGGGGCCTAAGTCCACCTCTACCGCCCCCCAAATATACAAGAATCATGTACTTGTGAAGTAAACACATGCATAAGGCGCATGTGTGGCCTACATGTCAAAAGTCAAACACAAATCAGATACCCAAAATCATAATAGGACATGGTTAGCCCCATAAAAAATGTAAGTGACTATTGCACTCCCTGTTTGGAATATAGATATATGCATTACGATGAAAATTGTGGGCACATTTTAGAGAAGGAATACATCATGGTATACCATTCATCATTTCAAAATAGCCATCAGCAATTACCCCAAATATGTGTACAAATATGGTTAATACATTTTCTGAAGGTATCATAATTATTACAGTGTGAATGCCATCTATACATCCAATAAGGGACATGTGTCATAGCTAACCACAAATGTGTATCACATAGCACCGTTTGGCCATGACAAATTTCCTTCCCCAACTGTAAAAAATGAAGACATCATTTAATAATGCGGCAAAATTCCACGCATACAGCATGGGCGTCATAATATTTTCACGTACAGGAGTGCACAGAATGCAGAGTCAAAAAATCGGAGATGAAAATTAATAAATTAATAAGCTACAGTACATGTCCACCATATTGGGTATGAAGCGTCAAATTTCCACGCATACAGCATGGGCGTCATAATTTTTCCACGTACAGGAGTGAACAGAATGCAGAGTCAAAAAATCGGAGATGAAAATTAATAAATTAATAAGCTACAGTACATGTCCACCATATTGGGTATGAAGCGTCAAATTTCCATGCATACAGCATGGGCGTCATAATATTTTCACGTACAGGAGTGCACAGAATGCAGAGTCAAATATAAATGGTCATATATGTTTCACATATTTGCCAGAAAATTATAATTCTGCACTAGAACTGTAAACTCAGCCTCACACAGAAATGTAAGGGAACAATGAAGAAATTACTTTTGACTCTGAATTATGTGCAATGTTATGCGTCAAAAAATATGACGCACAATGTGTATGCGTGAAAATATGACGCAAAACGGAAAAATAAAAACGTCGCCATTTTATGCAGGAAGTGATATAATAGGATATCCTGTTTACAAAATCTGTACTGTGAGTTAACTTTCACTTTCACTTTGCAGTCTCAGATCTTTTCTAGACTGTGTGGTTGTGTTGAAAGTGTAGTCCTGTGTTTAACTGCTTTTGTGTCCTGTGTACCTTGTATTTTGTCTTTTTGTGTTCCTAGTCTTGTTGTGTAATATTGTCTTAGTCTGTTTAGTGTACTTTTGTCCAATCCTGTTTTTGTTTGTATTGTCTGTGGGAGTCTGTTCTGGGTAGTTTAACTTTGGGGTTAGTTGGGCTATTTTTATTAAGTTTCATTTTTCCTTCACTACTCTACCTTTCCCCATTTCCCACTTTTACTTGTCTATCTAATTTTTCTCCTTTAAATTACTAAATATGTCAGGTAGGCCTCGGCTTGCCAGGATGGGTAAGGAGGAATTGGGGGGATTTATTTGGCTCGTTTGCCATTTCCTCCCACTCATGCTGGAGGCTGGGGGCCGTGTGATACAGGGGTATCACACGGAGGCACGGAAAGTCCGGTGGGGGAAGGTGCGCCATCACCTGGTCCGGGTCTACGAGAGCATGAGGAATGAGCATCAACTGAAGCACCGCTGGGCTGATCTCATATCCAGGGAGCAGGACCTGCTGGACCACCTGGGAATCAGGATTGGTGGCCATGTTGGTGAGTACAAATAAATTACATGTGAATAAATGAAATCTGTGTGGGGACATGTGATGATTGTTACCCAATCTGCTAGATAAGTAGCTGACTGTGTATAATGCTAGGGAAACCTAGGGCCATATTTATACTCCGTTTGCGCCGGATAGGCGTCTTTTTTTTTACGCAAATTCGACGCAAAACTAACTCCATATTTATACTCTGGCGTTAGACGCGTCTAGCGCCAAAGTCCATGGAGTTTGCGTCACTTTTTAGCGTGGACACCTACTTTGCGTTAATGATATGCAAGGTAGGCGTTCCCGTCTAAAAAATTGACTCGAGGCATGTGCGCCGTATTTACACTCCCGGGCAAAAATCACGCCCGGGAGTGGGCGGGTCAAAATAAATGACGTCCAGCCGCTTTTGCGTCGTTTTTTAGCTCCTGGTCAGGGCAGGCGTTAAGGGACCTGTGGGCTCGGATAGGAGCCCAGAGGTGCCCTCCCATGCCCCCAGGGACCCCCCCTGTCACCCTTGCCCACCCCAGGAGGACGCCTAAGGATGGAGGGACCCATCCCAGGGAACATAAGGTAAGTAATTTCTATTTATTTTTTGTGTGGCATAGGGGGGCCTGATTTGTGCCCCCCTACATGCCACTATGCCCAATGGCCATGCCCAGGGGACAGAAGTCCCCTGGGCATGGCCATTGGGCAAGGGGGCATGACTCCTGTCTTTGCTAAGACAGGAGTCATTTCAATGGGGGTTGGGAGTTTAAAAAAATTGCGCAAATCGGGTTGAGGCGAAAATTTTGCCTCAGCCTGACTTGCCCCATTTTTTGGTGCCCAAGCTCCATATTCCCCTACGCCGGCGCTGCCTGGTGTACGTCATTTTTTTTCACGCACACCAGGCAGCTCCGCCGGCTAACGCCGGCTAACGTCATTGAATAAATACGGCACCCGCATGGCGCTTCAGAATGGCGTTAGCCGGCGTTAGATTTTTTGACGCACAACTGCGTTGGCGCAGTTGTGCGTCAAAAGTATAAATATGGCCCCTAATGTGTATTTGTTGCAGAATGTGTCGGAAGACCAATGCTAGCAGTCAGATGGCTCATGTTTTCAACACATACCGGATGCCTGTAGCTGTATGTAATGTAGTGTTGCCTTTGTGTCAGACAAGCGACACGTTAATGCCTCTATCTTAAACCTAAAGGTCATATTGGCCAGTGAGAAAGTCATGTAGAAACAACATACCTAAATATGTTGACGCCATAGCTAGACAGAAAATTGTATACCCATGATGATGCTATAAATGTGTGCTGGCTTCACGTCACATGAAGTCAGCTATGTTGTCCACACATATGTCACATGTGTGTCTGGATGCTGTGTGTTGAAAATGTCCACATAGCCTGTTTGATTGTGAGGGGTCATGCAGTCCTCAAGTAACCAGCTTTTGGATGTCTCTCTGGGATGCACATGATGAGATGTATGCAAGCCATAAGTGTTGGGGCATACTAATGGAGGGGTATCTTTGACAACACCTGAGTGTCCTGGCCACTGCATGTGTGTAGTAGGGTCTGTAACTGTAGTAGGAGACTCATCCAATGTTAATGTGTATAAAAAATCATCCATGCAGTATGAGCATGTGGGAAAGTGTATTATTACCATGTCATATTCACACAGTGTCATAGTAACTGCAATCATTTGTCAGAGCACCGAGTCTGAGTATATTCTTCCTTTCATGCTTTACAGGTGGACCAGCACCGTACACCGTGGGAGAGGTGGCACATTTTGAGGACCCCGATACCTACAGTGAGTGTGGCCTGAGTGCTATGTTTAATTTTGTGCTAGTGATGCATGATGGACTACTGTGTGTTCAACAAAATTCATGATTTGATGCGCTGCCCGTTCATTGGCATTGTTGCTTTAGTGGGATTTCAAATATCACTTCTGTTTCTGTAGACCAATACTTAGCCATCTCTCAGATTTAGGGGCTGTAGGTCATTCCAGTTGGGCCGCAATGGTGAATGGGATGAGTCATGTGGAATACACTGGTTAATGTAAGACTTGCTCTGGGACTTGGCTTGAACTGAGTCTGCATATCAGACTGACATTCTCCCAGATAGCCTTGGCAAATGGCTTTGATGAAATGTGCATCTTCCTAGTTGAGGATGCACTGTGTACACTGTAGGTTGGATCTTCCGGGGGCATGTACTTCCACTAGTTGAACTAGAAGTATGTGTGACTAGAGTGCAATGGCCTAGGTGTTCTGTCGACTCATGATCATGGGTGTTCTAGCTCCTCTGTATGTGTTGTAAAACATGCCTCACTGATAGTATGTGATGTTGGCCTAAGTCAGAGCATTTTGACATGGTTGGACCTTGGATGTGACAATGTTTGGCTGACTCCAACGTGTTGCTAGCCCTTCATAGGTGTTGTGTGTGAAGGCACATACTTGTTGACCTTTCTATACACTCCTGGGTGTGCATTGAACATGGGATTGTTGGTTGTTCTTCCCACCCCACCCTCAAAGACTGCCATGTTAATGGGAAACAGGGTACCTAGGACTGTAGCAACCAGTATGTTACACGTACTTGTGACCTTTAGCAACTTTGTTTAGAACCTAGGGCCAGATGTAGCAAACAGTTTTCAAGTTGCAAATGGCATAAATTGCTCTTTGTGAGTCGCAAACGTCTGTTTGCTATGCAGAAATGTATTTTGTGATTCTGAACATACTTGCAAAATGCATTTCCGACTGGCAAATAGGAAGGGGTGTTCCCGTCCTATTTGCGACTCGCAGTGGTATGCAATTCCATTTGCGACCGAGTACGTGGTCGCAAAGGGAGTCGCAGTTACCATCCACTTGAAGTGGATGGTAACCCACTCGCTAACTGGAAGGGGTCCCAATAGGAACCCTTCCCCTTTGTGAGAGGACCCAATTTTTTTTTTCAAAACAGCCAGTGGTCCAAGGGTCCACTACCTGCCCTGAAATAATCCAAAACTAAAGATTTTGTTTTTTTTTCTAAGTGCAGCTCGTTTTCCTTTCAGGTAAACGGGCTACACTTGGGAAAAAATAACCGGCTTTATTTCAAAGCAGTCACGGCCATGGAGGTCTGCTGTTCCCAGCAGGCCTCCATCCCCATGAGTGCCCATAGTCGCTAAGGGGGCGCAAATTGGGACCCACATCATTGATGTTCATGAGGTGGGTCTTAGTGACCCCATAGCGACTCGCAGACGGTGTCGGAGACACCGTTCTGCATAGCAAATTGCAAGTCGCAATTTTCCATCTTCCTACATCTGGCCCCTAGTGTACACATTCGGTTATGGCCCATGGGTTCAATATTAGCACACAACAAATTACAAATGGCATTGAGTGAGGATTGTGATAGTTATCACATAGAGTGACATATGTAGTGAAGTCAGTATGCGGAAGAGGTGTAGCCATAATGTCAGATGCCTTAGGCATAATTTGGATGAGTAGTTTAGGGTGATGTCATCCATCATGTAGAGACATGGATATGCTAGGTGTGAGATGCCCTTATGTATGCAGGCTTCACATGTACTTCCTCTGAGCCTTTAAGTGAACTATGTTGTGACAATTGCTGCAACAAATACATTACTAGTAATGTACAAATAACCCATTGTGCTATTCCACCCAATGCAATTCCAAAGGAAAATATTTGCCTTTTCTCTTCACAGCTGCAAACATGAGTGCCGCAGATAGACACCAATTTGAGAGGCGTGCCATGCGATACAGGCACATCCTGCAGGTGCAGTCTGGGTACCGGAGGATGGCCCGCAAATATCACTCAGATCGGGCCTCCGGGGCATGGTGGGCCTCACCACAGGGTCGGTCTACATTGCCCACAACAGCCACCAACACCACATCCACCAGGTCTCCCCAAGTGGCCCCAGCAACGTCGGGAACAGTAGACCCTGGCTCATCCTCAAGACCTGGACCCAGCCATGTTCTACAACCAGGACAGTCCAGTGGGCAGTCAACTCCTGGCACAAGCTTAACCTCGGCCGGCACACAAACTACATCAGCCCCTCCTGTGGACCTACCCGCATTCCTGGCATTGAGTAGAAAATTGGACAAGCTGTTCAATAAGGTGGACAACCTGAGCCAGGATGTGGCCTATATAAAAAAAAGGGTCAGCTCCATCAGGCGGACCCTACGGAGGGCGAACCTCTAGGACTTTTGCCCTGTTGAACTTTTACCCTTCCCCTCTCTCCTCTTTCCTATTTTCTACTGATAGTTGGGTTTTGGGGATTAGTATTAGGTTAATATAGGTAATTAGCTTAGTTAGTGTTAGGGAAGAGGGTGGGGGGTCCTTATTCTTTCTATCTTTATTTTTTGTGTGGGTGGGTGGGTGGGGGGCAATGTTGGGATTCCTGTTAGTTAAAAAAAAAATATATATATAAAAAATATACACAAATTTACAAAAAAATATATGTTTGTTTAGGATAGTATAGTATGTGTGTAGGTTAGTAAGTGTTGTCCTGCATGTGTCCTGTCTCATAATGGTGGGTGGGGGGTTGATGTTTAGATCGTTTCGTTACATGTGTAGAGTAAGTTTAGCTTAGGTTAGTTAGGGACAGTTGTGGGTTAGTAGTAGTCAGGTTAGATTAGTGTAGGTATTACCTTTCCCTTAGTTGCCTCTTGTGTTAATAAATAGTAATAAATATATAGTTAACCCTTTACATGATGCGTTAGGTGCTACTTTATCATGGCCTTGGCATCAGTGTAGCTGAATGTTTTTGTATGACATTTGTGTCCTATGCTCGCCATCCCCAGGAAATTGAGGTTTAACATGCCAGCTACCCGTGTGCTAACTTGGTAAGTATCCACCATTTGGGAGATCCACCATTGGTAGTTTGCATTGATCACCAAGGTTTTGTGTTGGTGAGTATGTATTCTACTTCACAAAGTGTGCTTCCAGACTTGTTATTGTGGGTAATTTAATAGGTCGGACTGCAGTGTGAAGTTCAGGGAGATCTTTGTAGATGAGGAGTTGTTAACACTCTTGTCTTGTTGCCTTCATTGCTGACCTACATCATGTGTGTACTAATTCAGCATGACTTTCCTTCATGGAAGTATACTCAGAAAGGGTGATTGATGCAGTGTAATTTGTTAATGTTTCCTTACATTTTGCAGCATAATTTAATGTTTTAGTATTGCATGGTGCCTACATTTCTCAGCCACCATTAGGTGACTAGAATAGCTATAGATGGTGCATCATTCTGTCCAACACAGCATGATTGTGTGTGGTTAGTCCCTTCATCGGTTATTCTCCTCAGTATGGTAAGGCTTTGATGCAATCCTGGCCACTGCACAGATGTTTCAGACTACATGATATCAGGACAGTTGTATTGACAATCTACATGGTTGCCACACAGGCACTTTGGAGTTATGTACTGCACAGTTGAAGTGTGAAATAACACAGAGACATGATAGGTGTGCAAGTGCTATTTATTTATAGGTGCTGTATTGCAAAATGTCCATTGTCCATGTTTGCTGGGTCCGTTCTGGTGCATTCTTACATGGTGATCCTACAGAAGGGGTGTGGATGATGCTCCTGACATGCTGGGGTGATGTCACAGACAGTGCAGAGGGACAAGAATTGGCAAATAGTAGGAGAGAGACATTCACTGGCAATGGTGACAAGTCATACAGTGGATTGCAGAACAGTCATTGAGTGTAGTTGTAGTGAGACTGGGATTTGACAAAACGTAGGACCTTGGTGAAAGTAGGCCATGGTGCAGGGACTAGTGCTTCCGGGTACTCTTCCGTGAGAATGTTATCTGTTCCATGTCTTCTTCTTCTGATGTGTGTGTTGCCTGGTTTGTCCTTGTTGTTGTTGTTTGTGAAGGGGCAACACACACCTCAGTGTTAGAAGACGTGGAGGCAGACATCCCGGGGGCTGCTCCCTGTGGAGTTTTTAAGGGCAGTACTGCAGCAAGGAGGGCCTGCTGGTTTTTGAGAATGGCAGCCACATCACGATGGTAGGCAGCCAGGTCGGCCCTGAGGGGTTCAATGTTGCATTCGTGCACACGTTGAATGGATTGCAGTTGTAGATGTTGTGTCAACTGGATGACATCTGTGCTGATTTCCTTCTGTGTTTTGGCAAGTTCCTGCAAGAGAGATGTTAGGGCTTGCATAGCAGCTGCCTGATCAGCAGAAGACATCATGCACGAACGCACCCCCTCAAGGCTGGCTGCCATAGTTTGCATCCCCACCCGCACCTCCTTGGCCAGCTCCCGCTGTACCCCAACGATGGTTCTTTCGAAGCTGGTGCCAGTGTCGTCAGAGTCCTCAGCTGTGTTGGAGCTGGCAGGTATTACAATTGGGGTGGCGGGTGGTTCTACTGTGGTGGCTGCTTCTTCTGTGCTCCTCCTTGTGACTGAAGGTGGGGTTTGGAGGCTTTCAAGGACCATTTGGATGGTCTCCTGTGGAATGTTTATGGGCTCGTCATCCATGTCATCAGGGAAATCAGGGACAGGCATATCGGCAGGAGATCCATGTTCCTCTGCAATGAAACAGGGTACAATTAGTGTGTCTGTGTTGTGACAATTTTGCAATCAGATACAAGCCTTTGGATGCCTTAACTTTGTGCTCTGTGTTTGTCTTGGTATCTGCTGTCCTTCATATGGGCATTGTTGTAGGCCTATGGCCCACCTGTGTGTCACATGTATGATATAGAGCTATCAGACTTGTCTGCCTAATTGCCTCTAGGTGTTGCTTTGTAACAATTTAGGAATATCCATCTTTTTGTCCTACTCGTCCCTCCGTGTTTAACTATTCTTATGGAGAGACATTTTGTTGGGTGGGCTCTCATTATCCTACATGGGATTACTGGCTTTCTAGGCAGCAGGATAGCTAATGGTGTGGGGGACTGAGTCTGACCCACTTGTAAATAACTCTGTCACCCTGATTCTTTCTTTTTGCTCTGGCTAACTAGCAGTGCCTCATGTCTCCCACGGCAAAGGAATGATTAGACATCCGAGCGCATGACATCTTTGGAACTTCTCAGGGAAGTCGTAGTCACTCAGATCCAAACCAATTCTCTCTTTTCCAGTATGATCTCATACACAAATGACAAGGACAGTATTTGTTTATATGATGATTTCATTGAACAACTGACTTGTAGATATTTAGGTGTGAGCCACAATAACCCAAACAATACAACATGGTAGAATTGAAATAGTCAGCAGGAGAGTAAAACATTAGTACAAAGCTATCATGGTGCCTAACTGTTTCTACTAGCCCTCTGCTTGTTCTATTTAGAGCACAGCATGTTAAGCTTCGAGCTTGCCTGTCTGAATCACTGGGGAGACATCATCCCTCATATCTGAGCAATGGCCTGTGATCTGGTTCTGCATCTGCAGCAAGGCAGGCAGCGTCTAGTTGTGGTTCTCTGTTTGGAAACTCCCTCTTGCGTGTCTTGGGACAAGGAAGTGATTTTATAAGTAATATGTCATCGTGATGACAAAGTGTCCCTACGCAGGAATGCCAAATCTTAACCCCTACCACGTCTATCGGCAATGTACCAGACTGTATCCTTGACTGGGGCACAGAGTGAATATGTTCTGGAGAACTCCAGTGCTGAAGTAGGCAAAACAGTGTGATTTGACTAATAAACAACACCGTAGGACTGGCTATTTGCAAAATTAACTGATAGGAAGCCTAATAAAAAGCATTTAGTGCAAAGTGATCAGAGGCTCTTAGATGTGAGCAAATGCGTAAAAGTACATTCAGGGCAAGGTGCACAAAGGCCTAAAGCCTGAAGCTAATGCGCAAAGTATACGTAACACTTACCACACTACACTTTGACTGGCTGTGGGTGTTGTGAATGCCCTAGCAGCACACTTGCCTCTCAGGACCTGCCCCAAACACTTTTAATTCACATTGCCCGAAATGTACATGTAATGTGGCATATCCTATGCATGTCAATGTTAGGATGTGGTATGGATGTAAACATTGTTGATGTTTGGAGATGATGTTGGGTCATGTGTGTTTAATTGGATTGCCCTGTTTATCGTATCAAGGTCCTATTTGGTTGTCAGACTGTGCAGGTGTGTTTCAGTGACCAGTTGCCTTTGTCCCCTCCTCAATGTTGTTGTCTGAGCAGTATGACATTAGTGATGTTGCCTTGTTAGCCAGGCACGTGAGGGACCCTGACGTATGCAGCATGTGTGTGTCCTTAGTGCTGTGTGGCTCCTATTGCTGTTTACTTTGGCTGATGTATGTGTCAAGTATGGGCAGTGGCATTTGAGTGTACTGGTGCCTTTGTCTTATTCCTATAAATAGTTGCAGATGTCATCCTCACCCCCTAATTTAGGTATGTATGTTCCATGGGGAGGTTCCTGCGATTTGCTACTATAGTTGCACAGAGATGAGAGGTGTTATTGTCAACGGTTGTCGCAGTTACATAGCAGTTGTTGTTTTGGCTACTGGATTACTGATAGGGACCTAGTTGATGTAGGATAGATTTTGACAGACAAGTGCCTGGATGTGAGTTTGACGTAGTGGCCTTCCCACCTGTCGCTGCTTTCCCTTGGCTCTATTGTTGTAATTACGCTAGGATGGCCCCATGGGACTGTTGTTGGTGCTGTATATTGTCGTATCCCCACCTTCAGTCTGTGCTGGCCATGCCCCCCTGCCGTGCCCCTTTACCCATGCCACTTCATATATATGCTGAGTTACATGCATTGTGTAGTAGGTATTCCCCCCCCCCGGTTGCAGTTATCATTTTTGTATTATGATTCCCCATGCGACTTACCCTGCATGTGCATTGTGTCGTGGTAGTCTGCGCTGTCCTGTCCTTGAATCCCTGTGACGATCTCCTCAGGGATGACGGCTGCGACCATCTCCTCCATGTGGTCCAGGGCCTCCTGGTGTGCTGGACTCCCACCTCCAGTCTGCAGTGCTGCCTTCCTGTTCCTGGCCATTTTTTCTTTTGTCCTACGTTTGCAGTCATGCCAGCGTTTCTTACACTCGGTGACTGTCCTGCGTTCTTCAGCCACACTGTTGATCTTGTCCACAATTTTTTGCCATATGGCCTCTCTCTTACTGATTGGCAATTTAGAGGTGATGAACAATTGGTGCTGGTGTTCCGTCACCTCTTTAACCAGGATTTCCTGCTCCTCTGCACTGAAGCGACACTTTCTTTTTTTTCTGAAAATGTCCTGGTTCCGGTATGGGTCCTCCTGGCTGGTTCCTGGTCTGCTGTCATCTTCCTGGGGTCTGTAGTGGCATCTGGGATCCATTTTGGCTCTCCTCTGCTGAAAGGGCAGTGTTCGCGGGTAAATTTGACGCTATTGCGTAAAAAAAAACAGCGCTTTCCGGGTTGCGCTGTCGTAAATCGACCCACAGTGATGTGCGTCGCGTAAATGTTGGTTTTCTTTATGACTTGACGCCGCTGTGTGCGTCACGAAATAATGACTCCCACCTGCTGGTTGCGCCGCCGTGCGTCAAAGTATAAATTTGACGCCCGCACGGCGCATCGAAATGGCGTTAGCCGGCGTTAATATTTTTGCCGCAAAGCTGCGCCGGCGCAGCTTTGCGTCCAAAAGTATAAATATGGCCCTTTATATCACTTTTCAGTGATATTTCTACAAATTCTTATTGCATCTTTTATTGTGTTGATCTACAAATATCCAGAGAAATATTCTATATTTTTCTAAACACTGTGTGGTGTATTTTTGTGGTGCTATATGGTGTGATTGAATGATTTATTGCACAAGTACTTTACACATTGCCTTCTAAGTTAAGCCTGACTGCTCGTGCCAAGCTACCAGAGGGTCGGCACAGGATAATTTGGATTGTGTGTGATTTACCCTGACTAGAGTGAGGGTTCTTGCTTGGACAGAGGGTAACCTGCCTGCCAACCAAAAAACCCAATTCTAACAATCATGCATAGCAGTGCATTAACAGGATACACACAAATAGCTTATAGAAAGACTTTGAGAATAAAATACACCTGTGGGCTAACTCAAAATATGAATGACAGTGTCTCAAACTAATGGCTGAAGGAGGTTTGCTCAAAACCCACCAAATGTATTATTTTCTTCTGATTTGTTTTTGAAGTGAAGTGAAAAAGAAGTATTAGGTCTTTGGTCTTTTCACCTGTGGCCCTTGGTTAATATATAAAGATGAACCAAGTGAATTTCATACCAACTCAAAGAAAGGAAGCATACGAATATCAATTACAATGATGTGAGAATACATTTGTAGACAATGACATAGCACAAACATATCTTAATTACAGATGGTCACTGCTAGTCAACTACCGAACTCAGCAACCACATCCACATCAACAGAAAGGAAAAACCACCACATCAAAGAAGAAATCTGGGAACATTCCTATTGCAGAAAAGAAGAACCTGTCACCAACTATAACCATTGAGTTTACAGACTATGGGTCTGATTTAGATCTCGGCAGAGGTAATACTCCATCACAGTTGTGAGGAGGTACTCCCCTCCGCCGAGATCTAAATCAGGCCTAAGCCTATGTAATGAGAACAAGTGCAAGCCAGTGTGCCTAGGGGGAATCTGGGTCAAAGCACATAAGAGAAACAGTGTTGCATTGTGATCTCATTTTTGGAACACGCACATAGTGTATTAAGTAATCTAGGGCTTGATTTAGATCTTGGCGGTAACAGTCTCGTCGTTCACTTTATAACTGGAAACCAGTCTGCCACTGTGACAGTCCGCCTGCTGTATTTAAATGTTGGCAGTCCCATAGACGAAAGCCCACATTCGAACTGCCGTCTTTGCCAAGAAATACGGCCCACGATGATTAAGGGAGGGGTAAAAGGTGATGCCGCAGGGATCCCAGCCACCCTTCCCGCTGTGCAGATTTGGATTCAGAATTGCCTTACTGCCAAGAAAAAGTGACGGTCCAACCTACATTGGGGGAAAAGAGGTGAACAATTATCTTTTTTCCCCCATCCCATTCCCATCTTTGACTGGTCACCACTGGAAAACACCTGCTGCCACTGCTGCCACCGACCCATGGAGATAACAAGTTCCCACCCTTCACTGGACTTGACGGTAGGGATGCCGCATTCCCAGGGTAAGTTGGGTGGTCACTGCACTGGAGGTCAGGACCACTACAGACATACACATGTCACAGTAATTTTTTAATTTACTTTGACATGCATATGTCAGATACACAAGTGGGTCAGGCACAGGTGAGGGGCACAGTGGTACACAACACATATTGCACACATACACAGCAGTCATGATGGTGCCAGTATTCATTGGCAAATGAATGCTGGCACCACAAGGTTGGTACATTCACACCTGTCAACTAGAGTCCATGTTTACACATTACCAGGAGACCTGCAATTTGTGCGTGTGAGTCTGTACATGTATGTGTGTATGTGATGCGCTTGGCCGGATGAAGGGGAGGGAGCTGGAGTGGGTGCTGTGGTTGTGTCAGCATGTCTGCCACCTGCATATATCTGTGATGTTGTTTTGCATGTTCTGTTGTATTGCTGCATGCAACATTTAGGTGAGTGATGTTGTGTGGTTGTTGCAATATGTTTAGTTGTGCTTGTGTGTGAGAGTTGTATTGGTTGTGTTAGGTGTGGGTGCAGTCTCAATGGTAAATGTATGTTGTAGTGGATGCCCGTCAATGTTTGTTTGCAGAATATATGTGTTGTGTTGTGGTGGATTGGCTATGATTAACTGCATGTATGTGGCGTGTTATGTCATGTTTTGTGCAGGGGACACAAATGGCAAAGGTAGTGTGTGTGTAACTTACTTTTATTCCACAGCCACTGCAGTTGTCTGCTGTCCATTGGGTCCCACAATGTCCTCCCTCCATCAGAGAACCACCGCCAATCCACCTCTTGCGGAGCTGTAACATTTAAATACGGCAGGCAGAACACCATCTACCTGACGATCTTCTTGGGTCTGCCGCCAATGCAGTTTGGTGGTATGGCCACCACAATCTAAATCAGGCCCTTAATTACTAAGGCAATTAATGTCAGAGATGGAGGCTAGTGAGAAAGCAGATTTGTTTAATATATCAAAACAAACTTAGAAGAAATATCCAATATATTTAAAAAACAATAAATCAGGTGCTCCGTGCCCCCAATGATGACAAACTTAAGTGAATGTAAGTGTGTTATCTCTAAAGCATACAACTTAAAGTAACAAGACTGGATGTACAGTTTAATCACAGAGGATAGGCTCTGATTTAATAGGAGAAAACATAAGGCCTGATTTAGATCTTGGCAGAACTTCCGTCCTCCCTCCATGATGGCGTTCACAAGTACTCCATCAAGCTGGTGGATTCTTGCCCACCCTATTTAGATGTGTGCTGACTGGTCCTCCTTCCACGTTAACAGAGTGTTTTCCATCACATAAGAGGCTCACTACCGATGGTGCAGTGGAATCCTCTGCTGGCTAACATTACTCTGTTGCCGTCAGAGTGGCGGGTTATGCTGAGCATATGTAGATCTCACAGTTGTGCTGGTGTTGTCCTAGCGGCAGATTCCTGATGGTAGGATTCCATCGCAGGACATGTTCAACAATGTACTAAGCCTGCGGCTTTTGGATGGATGCTAGCATCACAGATCTGATGTGTGTTGGCTAATTGTTTTCACCTGCATATCACACTATAAAACAGACTCCATTTCAGATCATGATCCTTTGTCATTCCACTGCACCACAACATCGTCCAGGAGAAGTTTTGTCAGTGAAGTCAGATTTTTTAGCTTTCTCTGTTTCTTGTTAATTTTTCATTTGTTATTTTTACTTGAGGGTTAAGAAATGTATTCAACTTCATCATATGATAATGGCGGGGAGAAGAAATCCCCATTACACTGAGGGAGAATTGTAAGTCATGGTGGTTAAAATTGTTAGAGCAGACCAACAATTGTTTGGAGCCCAGGGACAAAACACAACTATAGAACACAAAATGCAACTGTGGTCCACAATAGTTGATAGAGTGAATGTTGTAGCAAACAACATGTGCACACAGGAGCAAATTAGGAAGAGGTGGAATGACCTGCAGGGGCGAGTGTGTTCCCTGGCTTCCAAGCGTCACCTGGAGGACCAGAGGACTAGGGTAGTTCTCCCACCCCCCCACTTACAACTATATCCCTGGGAGGAGAAGGTCTTGCAGATTCTACATCTTGAAGGTGTGGTGGAGTACAAATTGCTAAGTTATACTTTCGAAAGTGTCACTAAACCTAAATGTTATTTTTGCTTTTGTTTTGGCAGTTGCACCTTTGTGATTTGCACCTCTTTCATACATATAAAACTATAAATAATTTTATTTTTTGCTTTATACTGGAAATTTGTTGTATTGTTGTTTCTCTCATGTAATTAATAGTTACAATGTTTTGTCAATATGGGATTTTCTTCTCCATGTTTACATTTCTTTTGTATGAATGTATATTGTTGAATTTAAGATTACAGGTTTCAATCTCTATTAAATGTTACATGATGTTATGGTGCTTGAAGTGTATCTTCACCTAATAACAAATTTCTTATATGTGTCCTATTTTGTAAATGTCTATTTCTACTGCATATTTTTACCAGGTATGTTTAACTTACAATTGTGCAACTGTTGTTAATGTTGATTTTAAATGACTACAACTACCATGATGCCTTATTTTAGTTTTGGTCAAATAATATTGCAATGTAATTTCGGTCAATCTCTCTTATCTTAAATATTTTCACATATTTTAAATTGTTATGCATTTATCATTCTCTATTTTATGCTATGCTTTGAAATGTGACGTAGTTTAATTTTGTATGTTGTCATTTTCATTGATTTGCTGCTATTTGGGTTGAAAATCAAAGTTTGTTACCTTACAATTTTTAATGTATACTGAAATAAGTTATTTTTGGAATAAATGTACATTGCAATGTTTATATGATGACTAATGCTATTTATGCTTCAAAGTTGTGATTTTTTTAAATATTTACCCTGCTAGGCCTTTGAATGGTTTTACCACATTTCTCGTCTCTGCTGTGTTCTGTTAAAAGTTTGCTATATTTCATGTATACTTTATAACTTTTGTTACATTTCTGGACATCATTTTACATGTTTTTCTAAAGTACTTATGTGTGTAAATTAAACTATTTTGGAATGTATTAAAAAACAATTGAAAGGTATAATAATGATATTAATAATCTTTCACCAATTAGGTTGCTTCAACGTTTGTGTTAAACTGATTTGATGTATAATCTAGACTTTTAAAACATGTATTGTTGTAATTACTCATAGGTCCAACACCCAGAGTATGTGGAAAACCATCTGCCACTGCTCCTGAGGATACCTCTAGACCAGGAGAAAACCAACAGTGAGGAATCCACTCCTGCAAATCCGAATGATGAGGAGCAGGCTGGTCCCTCTAGTCTGCCTAGATGGGGCGCACTGGGTCTAGGGCACAGGGTACTGAGGGTAGGGTGTGTGGGAGGGAATATGTGGGCCAGTAAAGTAAGGTCACTGGGTTCATTTTAACCCAGGCCACCATCAACCAATTCTTGAGACCTCTCAATTAGTCCCAAGATGTGATGGGCCAGGTCCTTACTGAGCTCTGGGAGATGAAGCAGTTGCAGCAGGAACACAATTTCCAAATGGAAAATCTGAACTCAAATGTGGGCACCCTAACTGGGGTGATACAGGATTGTTTTAACCATATGTGCATGGCGTTTTCAGAAATATCATCCCCTGCCTGTGATCTAGCAACATCTGGGACAACTACTTCTGCCTCAGCCACTAACAGGAAGGCCCTTGCACAAGAAGAATCAACTACACCCACCTCAGTCCCTGCAACTGTGGATCCACCAGTCCCCCTCAGGAGGGAATGTTTATCTGAAACAGAAGGAGAGGGTGGCAAGACCTCCACCACTACCAGCAAGAAATGCAGAACCTATTCTCCTCCAGTGTGTGACAAGCCTTCACTCTGTGGACTATTTTCTGGATACATTTACCTTTTTGATGCCAGCTGTATTTTGTACATTGGACTTCAAACAATTTTGGCTCTTAAATAATAGTTCCATTCACCATGAACTTGTTTGCTTTGTATTTTTCAAAACTTTTTTTATGTTGTTTTGTTGAATAAAATCAAGCCATTAAACATTCAAACACTGATGTTATATTTATTTTCTCAATTTGTTCCATGTGCAGGTTTAATCTTACTCCTAAAAAAGTTACAATTAAAAAGATTGTTTATGCATAAATATATAACATGTAGTAATGTTTTTCTCATTGTTTACAAATTACAAAAAATAAAACAAACTACACATCAAAATGTATTATTTTACTAAATTGGTTAAAGACTTGTTTTTCCTATTTTTCAAATACAATAGTACCCATGCATAATGCCAATACATCAGGCTATAGTTTCATATACAGTTCCATACTTTGCCACCATGGAAGAATGGGATTAAAGCTAACAATTAATATTAAATAGGCAAACTATTATTGATTTATGTCATCTTCTGCCTCGCAATAGGAATTCCACATAAATAACATCAGTAGAGACAATAATGACAGTACTCCATTTTGTGGCAACACGATTATTCCAATACTGTTGCAGTATCTGGTGGAATGTCACACCCTACTTTCAGTGGTCTACTACAAGACGTTCTTTCTTCAATGCTGAGACACATCAACAGCTTCATAAAGGTTCCTACCAATGAGAATTTAGCCAATGTGAAGGGAGATTTCTATGCTTTGACTCTCCTAGCACATGGGCAAAGCAATTTAAGCAGCACATATTATATATTGGTGGCACCATTCAGCAGAAAACAAGTCTAATTCAATCTTAAAAACTTTAACTCAATCACTGTGCAATTTCTCTTCATGCAAGATATTTACATCCAAAGTGTGTGTATCTCTTTCCGAGGATCAAACCATGGTCCCTTAGTACTTCTCAACACCAGCATATAACTGGAAATGCCACAACTTTGAAATGTCCAAATGAGGAAGACGTGGTGAAGGAACCTAACAGAGATTAAAACAAAAGATACATTTTAGATGACAAATGTTGAGGACACATTTTCTACACACAAAGATAAACAATGTAAATAAACACAGTAGTCAACGTATCAACACTTACATCAACAAACAACTTTGCCCTGAATTTTCCTTAACTTACTTTTGCTAAAAAAATGACTAGCACAGACTTTTGGACTCATTAGATTAAAAGTTGCTTTAAAATTTAATGTAATTATATGTATATATTTACACTTATGTGAAGAAGTTGTCAATAAGATGGTGATCTGTCTATTCCTTCCACTTCACCACTATCATCTTCAATTGGCATTTCAAAATCCACACCTGGTGGCTCATCATGGTTTCCTTCGTCTGCAAAGTAAGGGATGCTCTGTCGCAGTGCTACATTATGTAACATGCAGCACACCGTGATGACTTTGGACACCTTATCTGATGAGTAGAGGAGGGCTCCACCAGTCTTATCCAGACATCAAAAACTGGCCTTTAGGAGCCCAGAAGCGCATTCCACTGGCCTCTGTGTTCTTCCCAGGGCATCATTGAAGTGGACTTCCTCTGGAGTTGTTGGTTCCCTCAGTGGTGTTAACAACCATGTCAGTTAGGATACGCTGAGGCTCCTATTTGAAGAAAAATGAGCCAAAAAATGTAATACTAATTTTGATCATTAAACATGAAATTAAATAGCAATTATATTGACAGAATGTACTTACCAACAAGCCAGGCCCTCTCAGGTGCACAATTCACAAAGGTAAACTTAAACTTTAGATCTAAGTTTGACCAAAAGTCTAAGGACCTTATTTTGAGTTTGGAGGTCCATCCACCGCCATGGCACTGGTGGTGGTCTCATCAATGTCGGGATGGAGGTCGTACCACCATGTTACAAGTCATGCTGGCCTATGGAACAAAGACCGCTGTGGTTCTGCTGGCACCACCAGGCAGCACAGACCACCACAGTCAAGCGGCAGCATAAACAGGCCGGTGGACCCTGTGTTTCCACCAGAAACATTAGGAGGTTGCACACCGTCAATGTGATGAAGGCAGTCTAACCACCACGTCCCATCAAACGGAAACAACAGTATAAAGAGAGACATTCACCTGCAGGCAGCTTTGCACATCCAACGCCGCCATGGAGCCCATCATGTACGTTCTGCCACTGTTGTTGATCATCAATGGAGCACAAAATCTATGCCGCCGTAGGCGCCACAGATCATAAGTACACACACCTATCTGTATAATTTCTAATAACAACAGATTGTAGCATGGTCATCCACATGATATAGGGGTCACGCTACGGGCACCAAGTACACGTCGCAACAAACTACACCTAAGTGGCCCATACATGTGCCATATCATATGCATACCTGCCATATGAACTGTCAACAGTTGCCCACAGGAAAATCAGGATCTCACACAACTACAATTGCATGGCTGAAGTTGTGCAATCACAATGACTATTCAACCATTAGGATACACCATCTCCCTCAAAGCTTAGGCCCATGGAGCAGCCCACAGTTACCTGTCAGCATAAAATAGTAGGCCAATACAAAATGCATTCCCACTGATCCCATACAAGGTCAAGCACACATCTATTTGTCACATACCTGGTGTCCGACAAATGAGAACTGATGATAACAATTCATGCCAAATTGATGACAACAGTACAATATCCTGGTGAAGGTGACATAGAAATACCCATTACACTGTGGAAACATATCAACAATGTACACTTCACCAAGTGAAATATGTCCCAATAGAGTCATGGAGGTAGAAATAATGTTGCTCAGATAGACCAAACATTTGCAAGGAAATTGACACTGTAGATATCATGTGCAGTATGTCAGAGAGAGATGTCCTCAGAATCCACAACACCCTGAAACAGCAAGCCCCAGGGTATTCACAACTATTGTCTGGAACCCTTCACTATGACATACTCTGAGTGCATCAGCATGAGCCATTAGTCCCTTGAATGTTGGAGAGGGCTAGAGATTTGCAAGTACTTGTTAAAGGCCCTCAACGTGTTGCCTAATTGGAAGCTACATCACTCTCCACATTTTGGTGATACAAACCCAGATGTCTGTCTCTGGATGAATACCTGTACCCAAATACATGTGATTTCTATATAACTGCAAGTCACTCCATGATGCATGCCAACAGTCAGGTAACAAACCTTCCCCATATCACATGTGCGGTGTATTTTTCCACATGATGCTACATCAAGGGCATAGATATTCACTTTGTCGCTCTAAACTCTAGGCCTACCTTTCATGTCCCTCATTGCTACTGCATTTGTACATGCCAAATGACATGTTATGATGCATGAGGGAGAGTGCGCTAAAAAACAATGGTGACACAGTCCTGTACGTGGCACAACATGAAATGTACCCCCACTGTAAATGTCCTATTCCACACACCGGTTGCCATGCACATATATCTGAGAGAATAAAGACAGCATCCCATCAACATAGGTAGGCCATGCATGAAACTTCAGCTCATAAATGTATCATATAGAGAAAGGGACACATGCTGACATATAGCCATAAGGAATGTTGGCAACAGTGATGGCACACACATCATGTCAATGAACATTCACCACTTACCAAGGGAAAGTAGTGATCCATAGCTGCATTCAAAAACCAATGTTATCCCTGTCACATGTATGTTGGACATCCTCATGTTACAGACGGCAGTCAGGCACCAGCAGCTATCATACGCTGAAGACATATAGCTTCTGGGTGGCAGATGCATATATACACATTTGCCCAGACACACTGCAGAGGACAGTGACCCATCACCTACTTACCTTTGGCCTGGGTAATTTAGTATAAGTGTTCTTTGGCACAGAACTGCACCCACCACAAAAACAAACAGTAGTTGTTTGATCAATGTACACAGTCATATATGGTCCCTGCAGAGCAAGTGGTTTGTGAATTCTACCCAGTTGTGTCCTAGGTCTCGGACAATAGGCAAGGCATATCAGTATGCACCACATGACATGTCTACACAATCACTCATTGTCAGGGGAGCTGTCAGAACCTCACTCAAGCACTTGGCAATGGGACAGGCAGGAATATGCTGTGTACTTACTCCCTTGTGGATGCTGTGCTGCCCTCAAACACCCATCAAGCTCCGTATAGGCCACTGCCAGGATGCAGCCCATTAGGGGGGTCATGGTCCAACGGGCATCCTGCCCACGTTGGCATCTCAAGTCCTCCCATCTTTTTCTACAGTGGACGCTCTGCCGGCTGTGGACCCCCATGGTTCACACCTTCTTGGTGATGGCTTTCCATATCCCCTTCTGTTGATGGGTGTTGACCTGCATGGATGCAAAACACTCATCAAGAGATCATGTTCACAAGTGTCATCACAAATGGTTGATTCCCATACATGTCTGTAACATCAAGCTAGAACTTTCCTATTTGTCAATAATCCCCAAGTGTGGCACATAGAACTCAATAGGTACAGAGACATTACTACAGACCTACATTTCCCAATCTGCAGAACATCACACCACCTGGTCAGGTCCTACAATGACAGAGCCAGCTTACTGACATCATGTTGGACATGTTCTAGCAACCTGGCTAAGATGCGAGCCACTATGAGACACTTCACACCTTTATGGCTTCTGAAGGGTAAACCTCTTACGCATGAATGGACCAACACATTCACACTCTGTGAGGCTGGCTCTGCATACAGTTCCCACAGGCAACTACCAGACTACAAACTAAAACATCACACATGGTTAACAATGAAGGGACTGGCATGGCGGGTTCAGAAAGTAACTACCCTGTCCAAGTGTGGCATGTGCAATAACAAATGCAGACTCATGCCACATCAGGCGGTAGGGTTATGTGCTATGTATCTGTAGCACAGAACACTCCTTTGGACATATGAGGTCCATCCTACAGAGATGGCATCCAGATAAAAGGCATGCGTTGCACAGTTTCTGCTATGTGACCAAGCTACTGAGTCATATATCACTACCTCCCAGGAATCATCAACACACTGTCTGCACTGTGGGACTGCCATTTATGCAATTAGCCTGCACAGGACAAATACGAAATTTGTGAATGTGAAAACAGGGCTGTGGGAGTAAGGGAGCTGTCATGAGTCAGAGATACCCATTGACAATAATGGTAAGTGCACAGGTGTAATATCAGTGACTAACCTCGGAATCCATTCCAAATCTAATCAAAGGAATGAGGCATTCTACGCAGTATATTACACCAGAACCTCATATTTACCACATGACAGGATCTTCTGGGGTACATGGAGTGGGCACAGTGCCACACGTGCATAGCCACAGTGAGTCCACCCCAGCCTAGACTAGGACCCATACTGGGAGATACATGTGACAGACTCCGGTCTCCACTGGATGAGCAGACAGAAAGTACATGACACTCCATTCCCATCACTTCCATGCATGGCAGTACATCATGTAACCAACAGCTAATTGCCATGTGGTGTGTGTGTGGCAACCTGAAAGGCAGAGAGAGTGATGATATGCCTTCCAAACAACAGTCTAGCAAGTACAGATGTCTGAAGAAATCTCTGTGGCAACATACATATAGCTCACAATATTCACGGCTTACAGATACAACATGCAAACTCAGCTCAAGCTATCATGTACATGGAGAAGTGTGGCACAATGGTTAGAGCAGCAGACCCTGATGCAGAGATCTGGCCTCGGACCAGGGTTCAATTCCCATCTCGGCTGGTCTTGGGCTCCATTCTCTTTGACCAGATAATTCTCGCCTCGGTGCCTAATATAATTAATGGGTCCCACTCTGTAACTCTGGGCAATAGCTTGCTTAATCTCCACAACGGCCCTCACAGAGCTTGGATGCCTGGCTTCACCCTGGGGCTGTCCAGGAGTGGGTGCCTCACAGGGAAAAACCAGGAGGGGTTCCACAGCGGTATGCGTACAGCACCTAGAGACCCTAACGGGTGAGTAGTGCGCTATACAAGTGCGAAGTTTACAGTTTATACATGTTGTATCACATATACAACAATCATGAGGAAAGAGATGTCAGAGGATGGCTGTAATGTCACCTCACCTAGTTATGTGCATACAACACAAGGAGGATCTAGGAATACAAAAAACGCACTCACCACAATGTGAATGAACTCAACATACAGCACTGTCCACCAATACCTGCAAATTAAGGCCCATATTTATACTTTTTGACGCAAAACTGCGCCAACGCAGTTTTGCGTCAAAAAAATTAGTGCCGGCTAGCGCCATTCTGAAACGCCATGCGGGCGCCGTATTTATTGAATGACGTTAGCCGGCGTTAGCCGCCGGCGCTGTCTGGTGTGCGTTAAAAAAAACGACATACACCAGGCAGCGCCGGCGTAGGGGGAAAATGGCGTATGGGCGTCCACAAATGGTGCAAGTCAGGCTGAGGCAAAAAAATCGCCACAACCCGATTTGCGCCATTTTTTTTCCACGCCCATCCCCCATTGAAATGACTCCTGTCTTAGCAAAGACAGGAGTCATGACCCCTTGCCCAATGGCCATGCCCAGGGGACTTCTGTCCCCTGGGCATGGTCATTGGGCATAGTGGCATGTAGGGGGGCACAAATCAGGCCCCCCTATGCCACAAAAAAAAATAAAAAAAATATACTTACCTGGACTTACCTTAATGTCCCTGGGGTGGGTCCCTCCATCCTTGGGTGTCCTCCTGGGGTGGGCAAGGGTGGCAGGGGGTGTCCCTGGGGGCAGGGGAGGGCACCTCTGGGCTCATTCTGAGCCCACAGGTCCCTTAACGCCTGCCCTGACCCAGGTGCTAAAATCCGGCGCTAATGCGGGTTTTTTAGACCCGCCCACTCCCGGGCGTCATTTTTGCCCGGGAGTATAAATCCGACGCATATGCATCGGAGTCATTTTTTAAGACGGGAACGCCTACCTTGCATATCATTAACGCAAGGAAGGTGTTCACGCAAAAAAATGACGCTAACTCCATGAACTTTGGCGCTAGACGCGTCTAACGCCAAAGTATAAATATGGAGTTAGTTTTGCGTCGAATTTGCGTCGAAAAAAACGACGCAAATTCGGCGCAAATGGAGTATAAATATGCCCCTAAATCTCTCATTGATGCTACACAGACTGCACCTACAGGCACATAAATAGTCAATCTGGTACAAATGGGCACATTCTAGCCTGTGAGGAGGGAAAGAATGGTGAAGTACAGAGAGCACTGCACATGAGGTACTTACCTGCTCCTCTGGTGCACCATAGAGTTCTTCATACAGGGGTAGGACCTCTGTCACATGTCTCTCCAGCTCATCTGGTGAGAAGGCTGGGGCCCTATCACTTGCTGGACATGACAAGATTGCTCCCAGAGGCGGTACATAGCAGCTCAGTACTGGAGGTCTTGCTGCCAGCAGTGTCAGGGGTCACGTCCGCCATGTACTCAGTTGTCACCATCGGCAGAGACAGCCATAGGCTTGCGACCACCACTGGCAACAACGTTAGCTTATGGCTGTGTCCACTGTGGTTGCAACTGCCTACTGCCATGGCAACTTCTGCCAGAGGTCACAGGCGGTTCCTAATGTCCAGTGGAGTAGGTCAGCCAGCCACCATTTTGGCGACCTAAAGTGCAGTGTTGTTCTTTTGTAACTGTGTCATACCTTCAAAAACAGATTTTTGTACCTCACAAACATCCTTATCTGGTCTTGTCATGTAGGTCCTACTACTCAGACACCATTACAGTACGTTACTGGCACACATGGCATTTTACAGTGGGGCACAGTTCACTCCTGTCAAAGGTCATTGTTTGCGGTCAGTATACCCAGTCACATTTCGAGAGGCATTTGTGATGCACTGATTTTAAATTGTTCCAGATATATAGGGGCATATTTATACTCCGTTTGCGCCGAATTAGCGTCGTTTTTTTCGACGCAAATTCGGCGCAAAACTAACGCCATATTTATACTTTGGCGTTAGACGCGTCTAGCGCCAAAGTATGGGCAAATAGCGTCATTTTTTTGCGTGAACGCCTTCCTTGCGTTAATGAGATGCAAGGAAGGCGTTCCCGTCTAAAAAACTGACGGCGACGCAAATGCGTCGTATTTATACTCCCGGGCAAAAATCACGCCCGGGAGTGGTCGGGTCAAAAAACCCCGCATTTGCGCCACTTTTTAACGCCTGGGTCAGGGTAGGCGTTAAGGGGCCTGTGGGCTCAAAATGAGCCCACAGGTGCCCTCCCCTGCCCCCAGGGACCCCCCCTGCCACCCTTGCCCACCCCAGGAGGACACCAAAGGATGGAGGGACCCATCCCAGGGACATTCAGGTAAGTATAATATATTTTTTTTTTATTTTTTTTTTTTGGCATAGGGGGCCTGATTTGTGCCCCCCTACATGCCACAATGCCCAATGACCATGCCCAGGGGACATAAGTCCCCTGGGCATGGCCATTGGGCAAGGGGGCATGACTCCTGTCTTTACTAAGACAGGAGTCATGTAAATGGCGTCTGGGCATCGTTTAAAATGGCGCAAATCGGGTTAAGACGATTTTTTAGCGTCAACCTGACTTGCGCCATTTTAAGACGCCCTAACGCCATTTTTCCCAACGCCGGCGCTGCCTGGTGTACGTGGTTTTTTTCCACACACACCAGGCAGCGCCGGTCTGCTTGCGCCGGCTAACGCCATTCAATAAATACGGCGCCCGCATGGTGCTTCAGAATGGCGTTAGCCGGCGCAAAATTTTTTGACGCTAAACTGCGTTAGCGCAGTTTAGCGTCAAAAAGTATAAATACGGGCCATAATGTGAACACGGGTGGCAAACCATGGGGGTCACATGTGACCCTTGTGTTAAGTGTACTGTTTGCCATATCTATCTCTTCTACAATGTATTGTCAGTATTGTAGTTCCGAGCCATACGGTTCTTCCAAAATACAGTTGCCCTGTCAGCTGGCATGTCCCAACCTACGTTCAGTCTGGTGATGAAGGGTGTCCTCTCAGCAATGTTGAAACACAAAGACTGCTACATCCAGTTTCCCCGACGTGAGGATTTAGCCCATGTGAAGGCTGACTTGTAAGGTTTTGCATGCATCACACATGTGGTGGAGGCTACTGATGCACACATGTTGGCTTGGTCCCACTGCATGCCAATGAATAAGTATACTGCAACAGAAAAAACTTCCATTGCATCAACGTCCAAGTTGTATGTTTGGCAGACCTATACATTTCACAGGTCTGTGCCCATTATCTGGGTTCAGTCCATGATTCCTTCATCATGCAGAACAGCACTATCCCCTAGCTGATGTCAGGACTGTACCCAGAGAGTGCCTGACTGGTTGGTAAGTCACATCTGTCCTGTTTGTGTGTGTGCAATGTCTGGTGCCACAATTCTGATAACAGGGACTCATTGTTGCACATATGTTCCAGTCCTTAACAGGAGACTCTACATATCCAAACCATCCTTGTTTGTTGATGCCAATCAGGAATCCAACTATGCAAGGGGAAGTCCGCTTTAATGAGGCCTATGGAAGAACAAGGCGGGTAGTCGAGTGGGCTTTTGGGCTCCTGAAGGCCAGATTTAGGTGTCTGGACCGCACTGGCAGAACCCTCTCCTCACCCGGAAACATGTGTCAGATTACTGTTGCATACTGCATGCTCCACAACATTGCCCTGTGGAGGAATATCCCATACATCCCAAAGGAGGGCAGCCTGCAGTGCAACTGGGTGAGCCTCGATAAAGGCCAAATGAGGATGACAGTGGTGAAGAAGAAGGAACTGACTTGCGGGAAGATCTCATCACTAGCTACTTCTCATGATTGTAAGTATGGCATGTGACGTAATGACTGTAACTGTACGAAGAACTGTAGTTGTCAGAATGTGTGGAGTAGAGTGTTTGGAAAAATCTGGGAGCTAATGCTCTGCAATATTCAGCCAAGGGGCACTTGAATGGTTAGCCTTTGATACTATGATATATCCCCACCTTCATGTTGCTACATTGTTTGTGTCTGTCTCATTGCAATGAAATTTCCCTTCAAGATGCTTGCTATGCGATTTGTGTGATAGGTATGTTTTCAACACTATACTCCTTGTTTTGTCTTTGTACACGTACCTTCACCATGACATTCTCATGTGGGCATTTCAGAGTTGTGACATTGGCAGGTATCTGACGCTGTTCTGTCATATGAAGTGGATATGGATTGTTCCAGGTAATGTAGATTACAGATTTGGGCTGTATGAGACCTCTGCCAAGGCAGCTTGAGCAGTGTTTGGGTAGAAAGTCAGAAGTGCACATTGGACTTGTTTGTTGTGCTGTGTTGGGCCAATTGCATCATATGTGTGATCATGGGGCATGAAATATGTTGTCATCAAGTGCAAGCAAGGCATTCGCCCTGCACATACGCTAAACTATTATCATATGACTTATATGTAGCTGCAGATGTTTTTCATCATTGCAGGCCACTGTGCTTGTCCCACAACACTGACATATGTTTGCGTCATACCACCAGATGCAAGGTATTTGGATTATGATGGACCTGTGATCAGGGACTGTTGTACTGCCGTTTGCCTGTACCTTGGTTTTTCTGCTGTTGGGTTCATTTTGTTTGGTATGTGATAAGGCTCAAGCTTGTGACATCATCCACTTTTCTGTTTACCTTCTCTATAGGTCAATGTCTGACAAGGCTCTTCCTTCTGTGGTTTGGGGGGGGCTGTACCCTGGTATATCTCCCTTAACACAATATGAATCAGCCATTCTTGGCTCAGACAGTGCAGACATATGGACAGTCTATGTGCTCTACAATAAAATAAAATATTTGGTGTGACCAGACACTTGTAGCAAATTTGTTTGTATGTGTAGTTAGTAATCCTTAGCAGGACACTGTACCTGTTACCTGTATCCCTCCTTGCATTAGTATCTTGTGTCTTCCTCATTTGCTTCACGTGGTCTTACATCTCTACATAGCAAAATGTGGAACAAAGGCAAGCAGACAATGACTTTGTGATTGGAGGATTTATTAAACAATTGTACTTTCAAATTAAACTGGTGCAAGGTTGCAAAGATTACTTGAAGGGTTCAGTCATGGAGGGTGGAATCATTGGAATCATTGGAGTAGGTGTCACACCATTGGAAGTCCAAAGTCCAGTGTACTCCTCCCATAGGAAATAGAAGATGGTTGAAGAACAGTCAACAGAGTGAATATGTGGCACACAAAGGAGGTCATTTTGGAAGAGGCCACTTGCTGGCATTGGTGGGTGTTTTGCCATCCATATCTCCTGGAGTCTTTGCTGGACTTCCCCTCTTGTAAGGGGGTGATCTGCTGCTACAGAGGTAGGGGTGCCTGTGCGGGTTCTTCCCCGGACAGGGCCTCCCTTCCAGGGGCTGGCACCGATGAAGGGCCAGGTGTTGCTGCACCAAAGGAAGGGGTAGCTTGTTGTTGATGATCCCTGATCAGGGTCGTGTTAATGTCCATCAGCACCCCTGTTATGGAAGCCATGTTGGTATTGTACACCTCCTACTGTCCAAGGATGTCCCTCTGCAGCTGCTTGATCGCCTTGAGTTCTGAAAGTGCCTGGCTTATCACACCTTGGGACTCGTGATAAACCCCCAAGATGTAGGTGATTGTGTCCTGGCCAGGAGCATCCTCAGTGGCCTCACCCTGCTGGCCCACAACATTCCTCCAACATAACGTACTCCCATTGGTCTGTCTCCTTGCCACAGGGTGCCCCCTCCTACTGGTTCCAGGACCATTATTGTCCAAGGTGGATTGCTGCGACTCAGAATCCTGGACTTGTGCACAAAATGGTTGCCACTGTGCTAGGGACACAGGTTGAGGGGGTGAATGGCTGCCTGTGATGTTGAGGCAGCTGGGCTGGGAGGTGTTGATGTGGGCACAGTGAGACTCACTGTCGGGGTCTGACCAGGTTGTCCAGATGGGCCAGAATTGTCCTCCATGTCCAGATGTCAGGAGTGTCTACTTCACTGAGGGCTTCATCCATGGGGGTAGTGGCAGTCCCTTCCGTGGGCTGTGTGTGGCCAGTGGCAACTCAACCTGTTGATGTGAAAGATACAATGTTACTGCTTGTATTGTGACATCTACCTCCAAAAGTTTACAGCAACATTTTGCAAAGACCTTGTACATAGTTGATTTGCAGGTTATCACATTGTTACAGGTACCCATGCTATTGGTTGTATTGACCAGACATTTCTGAATCATGCTAATTCTATTAAAGTCAAACACCTGCTGAATTGTGGTCATAGGCACTTGGGAGGATTGGCTGAAAATGACATCTTGCCACCAGTGCAGGCAAAATAGTGGCTGGGCAGGATGCGGCTTTTGCCCATTTTGAGACCTAGTTGATTGTTATGTAAGCAGACCCAGGAGTTTGTTGTATATGTGATTGGAGTCATCATGTGATCAGTGCATTGTGAAGGAGTCTGCCTACAGTACCATTCTAGTGATGCATCTTGGGGCCTTGGGATTCATTTTGTTCCATAGTGGGTGAGCTGTCCTTACTGCTTTCAATAGTTTCATCTTGGGTTAGCTGGTCAAGATGGAGCTAGGTGGCCAGATACATCTGAGTTGAGCATGATCTGTATCTTGTTCCTCCCAGGTGACTAAACTTCAATTGAGAGTTAGCAGGCTAGAGCTTTTGGACAAGTGACTGCTGTTCTGTGGTTTGGAGTCACTTGAAGTGCCTCCTGGGATTTGCAGTCAGGTCACTCTCACTACTTCCCAACACTTGACAACTGCTAACCCTTCCAGGTGAGTAAACTTAATTTGAGAGTTCACTAACAGATGCATTGTGACAAGTGTACACTGGGCAGGTGATTAGAGTTACAGGGACAGGCCCTCCTGGGACTTGCAGTCTTGTTATTCCCTGTACTACACACAGTATACAAATGTTATCCTCCCATGTGAGTATACTTCCATTGCAAGTAAATGAACAAGGGCATTAGGACAGGTTATCACTGGGCTTGTGTTTGGAGATGGAGAAACAGAGCTTCCTGGCCCTGGCAGTCATGTCACTCCTTCTACTTTATAACATGAGAAATATCAACCCCTCAGGTGACTACACTTCATATGTGAGTTCCAAAACATTTTTTGGGGAGAAGGGAACCATGCAATGGTGGTTGGAGTGACACCAAGAGTGCCTCCAGGGAGCTGCAGTCATGTAACTCCCTGTACTACAAACACAATACAAATGGTTTGCTCGCAGGTGAGTACACGTCAATAGAGAGCTGAGACACAGGAGTCTTTGGAGAAAGGAACACTGGCCTGGTGTTTGAAGTTAGAGGAACAGTACCTCCTGTGAGTTGCAGTCAGGTCGTCCTCACTACTCACTAATAAACAAAAGAAGTGAACCCTCATATCATATCATTCCAGGCCCCCTGGGATCTTTCTCAACAGACCCTCAACCACGTATTCTACCATTAATGGTGAATGTTATAACAGTGGGGTGATTTTGTAGGTAGCATCATGACAGGGTCTTCAGTACCACGTTACCCAAATTAACTGAAGGATATCTCATTGAGAAGGTGAGTGAAAGCCGTAATCTTTCCCAGTCCCATGCTCCGTTTTATCTGAGCCCAAACTTTAAAGGCGGCTAGAAAGGGCTTAAATCTTACTTTTTTAAAGTAGCTTGGTTCCTCAAATTTTGATAACCATCCGCTTGCCTCCCCACCCGCCATCATAGTATAAATAGGAGTTTGTTTTATTTCTACATTTCCCCTAAAACTTCCCCTTATAAGTACATCCATATGTTGGAGACAGCAAGCATAATAATACAGTGTGAAATTGGGAACTGACCACCCGCCTCGGTCCTTGGGAAGTGTCATATATTTCATTGCCCTTCTCGTTTTGGCATATCCCCATAAAAAGTTATTCCCCATTTTTTCCAGTCTTTTAAGCCATTTTTTGTCAACCTAAAGGGGAATGGCCCAAAATAAATATAGGATTTTCGGCAGAACCATCATTTTCAATACATTGCAGCGACCCTCTAATGACAAGTGCAAATTATGCATTCGATCTAAATCCCTCTTTATTCTATTTAATAATGGAATAAAGTTAATTTCCACCAACCGATTAACCACTGGTGTAATCTTCACCCCCAGGTACACTGCTTCAGATACCAGCCGTTTATCCACTAGTGAAACATGCTCGGAACATACTATCTGTGTTTTATCAGAGTTCAACTTATATCCGGAGTATCTTCCAAACTCTCTTGCCTCCGTTTCTACCGCCTTGATAGCTTCCTCCGTATTGCTTGTCACTATAGCTACATCATCAGCATATGCAAACACCTTATATGTTTCTCCATAATATAATAGAGGTTTAATATTTTTGCATTCTTCTAATCTCAGCAAAAAATAATCAATATATAAAGCAAAGAGCAAGGGGGAACAGGGACACCCTTGTCTAGTCCCCCTAGAGATTGAGATAATGTCTGATTCCAACCCGGCGATGCATATTCTAGCTTTTGGGGCTACATATAAAGCTTTTATAGCTGTAATATACCCACTCCCTATACCTTTCCAACACATGATTTCCCATAAGAACTTCCATGATACACGGTCAAATGCCTTCTCGGCATCCAAAAGTAATAACCCTAAAGTTGTATGGTGTAATTCTGCAAGATCAAACATGGATATTATTCTTCTTATATGATCTATTGTATCTCTACCAGGAATAAACCCATGTTGTTGTTTTTTAACCAACCTAACTATCACATTTGCCAATCTACTGGCCAGAACCTTTGCATAAATCTTTCCATCTACATTTAACAAGGATATAGGTCTATACGAACTGGGGAGCTCTGTTAGTTTGTCCTTTTTTTTTAACACTATAATACTTGCACATTCCCACGATAAAGATGCATGACCTGTCTGCGCTATACAGAAAATACTATGCATGTCCTTTTTAATATCTGCCAAGAAAGTCTTGTAGAATTCAAGTGGTATAGCATCCGGCCCAGCAGCTTTCCCTGTTGCCAGGGAGCTCACTGCCCCAATTATCTCATCAATCCGAATTGGTGCATCTAGTATAGTTTGTTCCTCAGAGGAGAGCCTTGTACTTTCTAATTCCCCCAGAAATTCGCTAACCTCTTTTTGCAGCTGTTCAGAGTACATTATATCTTCTCTGTACAAATCCTGATAATAATCCTTAAAAACCTCTAAAATTCCTTCTAGCTCTACATGTTTCCGCCCATTACCGTCAATTATATTCAAAATATTCCGCTTAACCGCCTTTTGTCTGACCCGCCTAGCTAGGACTTTTCCTGTGGCTTCACCATATTCATAATATTCAGATCGATGACTTTGATAAACGGCTGCTCTACTAGCAATTTTACTGGCTAATTCCCTCTCTTTTGTTATTAATTTTTCTTGAAGCTCTGCGATTTCCTTCCCCCTAGTTTTCTGTATTCCCAAACTATAGCTAAGAGTTTCACCTCTCACCGCAGCTTTAAATGAGTCCCATACCATCCCCGAATCTGCAGTATTCCTGTTAGTCTCAAAAAAGTGGTAAATCCACTCTTTCATGTAGGATATATATCCTGGGTCGACCAACAATTTCCTGTCAAATGTCCACACTCGCCGCGGTTTGGATTGCCCATTTATTATTATAGACAATATTACCGGATTATGATCTGATAAGAATCTGGGTTTACATTCTATTTCAGCCCCTCGAATTAAGCTGTGTGATATAAAAAAGTAATCCAACCTTACTAATTTGGCATGTGGGAACGAGTAATAGGTATGCCCTGGATCTAAAGTTTTAATGTTTTCCCAAACATCCCTCAACCCATGTTCCATCACTAACCTCCTTAGAGCTTTCCATACTTTGGGCTTCCGTCCCTGATATAAACTCTGAGCACCCATGCTACTACTACCTACCTCTAAGTGAATATTTAGATCACCACAAATAATTATCGGTAAGGGCCATCCGACTAGTTCCATGTTCAGCGTATCCAGAGGCTCAGCCTCGTCAAAGACTGACCCGTATATAGTGCAGAGGGTAAATTTGAATGTGTTCACCGAGAGCTCTATAAGAGCCCATCGCCCATCATTACTTGCACGAGATCTAAAAACATGCACATTATTATTTCTGGCGAGTATCGCCACCCCGCGTGTCGATACCTCCTGCCGGGTACAGACCAGAGGTATCAACCCAAGCTCTCGTATGAGCTCTCGCTTGCTCCATGCAACTACGGCTTATACACCAATGACATTTTCAGCTATCCCATACCACATCTTTAGGGACCCCATACTAGACTTCTGGCGCTCTAGGGGAATAAACAAAGTTGGAGACTTGTATTGCAAATCCGGATGTAAATCATTTATAGAATTGCAGTCCCAATTCGACTTACCTAAGACCCATTTTTTAAAATGTTTGCAAATACGAAATTTTTTACATTCTCAGAAGTATGGCAGGTCAGAGATGTCGGAGATCCCTGTAGTTGAGGCTGTTAAAAATGGTGCTAAGATTGGCAAGCTATATACTTTACTAACAGAGTTACAATCAGACGATATGGCACAACAGAATGAGCGATGGAATGCACGGTTTGGGGTGGCTGGTGAGTGGGTGGATCAATCCTTAGCCATGGCTGATACAACATTTCTCTCAGCTAATCTGAAAACCCAACATTACAAAACCTTGATGGACTTATATTATACGCCCGCAAAGCTGAAAAAGTGGGGGAAATCTTCTGGAATTTGCACTCGATGCGGGGGGGTTGAAGCTGAGATAACGCATATGTTTTTTGCATGCCCAATGTTGCGGGGAATATTAAACGAGATAGAGGTATTTCTTAAGAAGATCACGCATTGCAATATTCAGGTTACTGTTATGTTGGTAGTATTAGGGGTTGTGGATTCATCTGAGAGTATGGAACCTGCATTGTATAAAATAAGGCGATTTTTAACAATGACACGGAGGCGAGGATTATCCCTCCCATATACCATAACAGTATTACCCACCCGAGATTGAGCTACCAGTTATTACTATGGGATCCTCTTTACAGGTCTATGGTATTTTTTTCTTCTGTGATGTTTTGGTTACTTATGCAGTTTTGATGCCTCACTGTGGCTGTTCTTACTATGCATTATGTTCCTGTATGTATTTCTTTGTTACTGTATGATTGGACACTCTGTTTTGAGCAGTGTGTTTGAAGTATGTCTATTGCTGTTTCTGATCTCTTCCTTGTCTTGTAGGAGGTGATTCTAAAGGAGATTGAAGTTGCGCGTTCCCTAACTTCCTTCAGTGAGAAGAGGAAGGACTGCGCCCGTCAGTTATACATATACTCATCGTTATGGACTGTGGATTGGTTATGAGTTGTCATGGTTACTTGTGGGCATCATGGGATTTGAAGTTTTGATGTTGATTTTGTTGAACTTTGAACTTGCTGTTGTTAATAAAAGTGAAGATACGACTGCATAATCCTCGCCTCTGTGCCCTTAATAGAATTGAAAGTTTCCTTCACGATAGCTAGGAAATATTTCAATCTGGTGTGCACAGGCACATTTAGCCAAAAAAAAGAAAAACAGCCAAATGTTTGCACACAACGACAAGCGTCCTGCAGCTCTATTGAGAAAAGTCAGACAGTGAAAAGGGACTTCCCATCCGAACACTCAGCATTGGAAAAGTGGCCTACACTTACTAATGAAAACTAGCCAAATGTTGTCAAAATAGTGTTGAGTATTTCACATGTCTGCTTAGAAAATTCAAAACAGTGACAAGACTCTTGAATAAGGCTGGTTCTTAAACTTCAACAATATATTCACATCTATATTTTCCTAAGCTTAACTCAAATGTGTTCAACATTAATATTTCATGTTGTAAGTGCTGATGCTTTAACATTCATAAGACTAAAAATGATTTTAAAGTCATTGTATATAACGTTTCTGATGTACCAGACTGAGGACGTACTCCCTACTCAGAAAACAAAATGTGTTCTTGGGCTGTTCTCTGATAAAAGACTCGGGTCCATGTGATTACTACAAGAGTGTTGCTGAAAATATTGAACTAGTCAAAACAGCTCTCTAAGGGAGGCTTACAGTATCCCTTTGTGGTCCTAGGGAGCTGTTATCGCCACCTGGCCCATCTCGGGTATGTGTATCATTGCCAAATAAAAGCCACAGGATGTAGTCATTAAGACCTTTGCCAAAGGTCCTCAATCGGTATACCCATTGCTGTTCTTTCGGAAAGAGAACTTGGTCTACATTGTCTTTTTTTCCATCTAACATTTCAAGTACAATCTACACCATCTCCTTGTCTGTGTGTTTTGCTGCCAACAAAATGACTGCTCATTTTCATTGTGCATTGCTGACATCTCATATTTCTGTGATGCTCCCCTATGCGTACTTTTATTTTTCCACTCATCATACAAATGTATGTTAGTTGGCATGGGCATGTATAATACATGTGTCGAAGTACAATTGATGTGTTTCCTCAATGTCCAGTCCAAATTCTCAGCCAACCTGATAGTTTTGGTGACATTCGTTAAGTGGCAAACACTGCATGAGCCACATGGATAGTGGCCAATGATGGGTTGCAGGCCCCAATCAGACAAAACTGTGGTTGGTTCCTTATGGGCTCTCTTCGGGCATGTGTGTACCAAATGATCTTGTAGGTTCTTACTTCTTTTGAAAGCAAATCTTGGTTTTGACCATTTCAAATTTCCTGATGTTATAATGTTTCAGTGTTTATTTATTGTCTTTTTGACATGCTTTGAAGCTTCACAATATGTGGTAACACATGTGAGTATGTTTTCATCTGTGTTCCTCAATTATGGTTCTAGAGGCATTCTTGATGCTGGCATCTTGCACTTTTTCAGCACTAGTCCACAATCTTTATTGGGTAATTTTTCTCCTTCAATTTGGCAGTAAGGTCCTTTGCCTGGATCTTAAAACTCCGCCAAATCCTTTAGAATTGACTACAAGGCACATTTCCTCTCAGGGAACGTGGATCAAAACTGTAAAAAAGCAACAAACGCTTCTTTGCTGTAAGTTTGTAAACAGTTTTAGTTTTCAATGTCATCTCTTCTGCAAAAATAGGGATGTCTAGAAAGTCCAATGCCAAATTATGCATAATGCATGCAAATTTCAAAAACTGGTCTTGACTATTTAGCCAACATAAAAATTTGGTTACTGTAAAGCCTTTCCAGATAATCAAGATGTCATCTATGAATCGCTTCTAGAGTTGAATATTTTGTTTGTAGGGATTAGATGAACTTAATACATGATTGTCTTTGAATGAACTCACATATAACACTTCCTGCTGGGAGTGTTAGTCATGTAACTCCCTGTAATACACATACTAAACATAAATGTTGTACTTCCTTCAATTATGAGTTGCCAAATAGAGGTCTTTGGAGAGGAGAACACTGGGTTGGTGAGTGGAGTGACAGTGAATGTGGCAAAAGGTGAGCAGTGAGCATGCATGACATAGCAATTTGGTGACAGTTTTATTGTTGTGACTTGCCAGACTCCATTCCCCCAGGTATTCCTGTCAATCCCTCAGGATGCAGGATTGCCAAGACCTTATCCTCCCAGCGATAGAGTTGTAAGAGATGAGTGGGAGTGCCACCGCCAGTCTTTTTGGCCTGCAGCTGGTGCCTGGAGACAAGGAACGGACGCTGCCCCTGAGGTCTTTCCACCGATTCCTAATGTCCTCTATTGTGTACAGGGTGGGACCTACAGCATTGACTCTATTGAATATCTTGTCCCATATTTCAATTTTCCTACAGAGAGGAGTGTGCTGAACTTGTGCTCCAAACAATTGTGGCTCTACTCTTATGGTTTCATCCACCATGACTCTTAACTCTCCAGCAGTGAAATGAGAATGTTTTGAACGTGACATGGTGGAAAAAAAATACGTGTGACTTACTAAAGGGAGGTAGTGCAAATGGGTGTGACTGGACAAAAGTATGTGCTGGGAGTGAAAAGAGGTGGTGAGAAAAATATGGTGCCTAGTATCTGTGCAGAGGACTGTGGTGTGTGAAAGGGTGTGTTTCATAGTGTCCTTCACAGGTGTGTCCAGTGTGGCAATGTGTGTCAGCTGTGTTGTTTTTAAATCCATCCAATGTGTCAGTGTGTATTACTTTGGTAACCACAGACCGCTGTTATTCGGCCCACCATTGGCTAACTGCCATGGGGGCCCGCCCTTGCAACTTTGGACTTGTAATACAGTCAGTGGTTGGTCGCTGTGCTGTCAGGGCTGGAAGCTGCACCGTCTATTTCTGGGCCTCTGCACTGCTGTCAGTCTGCCTTTTTTGGTTGGTGGACAGTGGTTCTGTCTGTATAACTTGTAATAGGGTGGTCTGTAAGACTCTATTTGGAACTGCCAACATGGCGGCCTGGTAGTCCGACCATCAAACTAATAATGAGGCCCTACGTTTGCAGCTTTTCGGTATTCACAAAGGTAAGTTATGAGTAGTATCTTTACATCCACACTCGAGATGTAATCTCTGCACTCGAGGTGAAATCTTACCCAAGGGCGGAGATTCCACTCTGGGTGCAGAGAGTACACTCCTGGTGCAGAGATTACACACCGGGTGATTAGTGGAATCTCCACACTCATGCGGAGATTCCACCCCGAGTACGGATCTAAGGGCCAGATGTAGGTAGGTTCCAAATTGCGAGTTGCAATTTGCGAGTCCCAGCGACTCGCAAATTGCAACTCGCAATTTGGTATGCAGAAAGGTGTCTCAGCCACCTTCTGCGAGTCGCTATGGGGTCGCAAAGACCCACCTCATTAATATTAATGAGGTGGGTCGCAATTTGCGACCCCATAGCGATTCAGGGCACTCACGGGGATGGTGGCCTGCTGGGAACAGCAGACCACCATGTCCGTGACTGCTTTTAAATAAAGCAATTGTTTTTTTCAAAGTGCAACCCGTTTTCCTTAAAGGAAAACGAGCTGCACTTTGAAAAAAAAAAAAAACCTTTAGTTTCGGTATTTTTTAGGGCAGGTAGTGGTCCATTGGACCACTGCCTGCTCTGAAAAATATTTTTTTTTGCCAGACACAAAGGGGATTGGGACCCCTTCTCGTTTGTGCCTGGGTTACCATCCACTTCAAGTGGATGGTAACTGCGCTTTCATTTTCATTGAGACTCGCAAATAGGAAGGGAACACCCCTTCCTATTTGCGACTCGGAAATCCATTTTGCGAGTCGGTTTCGACTCGCAAAATGCATTTCTACATCTCAAAGTGGCTTTAGCGACTCGCAAAAGCTTTGCTACATCTGGCCCCATATTACTACTTGTAACTTACCTTTGTGAACGTTGAAAAGTCATAAACTTAGACTTTTGGTCTAAACTTCGGCCAAAAATCTATATTTGTGTTTGTGAATCGGGCCCCATATGTTGATCCTGGAAAACGCGCACACAAGCTTAGAATGTTCATATCTGGTAAGCACACAACTTGCACATTGATTGAATGGATGTTTTTTTGATTGTGGTAGACTTGTTTTCTGGTGTGTGGTGACACCAAGACAATATGTGTGCCATCAATTGCTCCAACCACATGTTATAGGCAACCCAAAGCATAAAACTCTCTCGTCACGCTGGCAAAATCCTCATTTGTAGGAAACTGTATGAAGCTGTTGATGTGTTTCATCAATGAAGAAAGAATGTCTTGTAGCACACCACTGAAAGTGTATTAGAATGATCTTGTGGTCACAAAATGAAGTACTGTCATTATATTCACTATGGGTGTTATTGATGTGGGATTCCTATTATGAGGCAGAAGATATGGCTCCAGTTGATGACATCAGCCAATAATAATCAGCCTATTTAATCTGAATTATTTGATTATATCCTGTTCCTCAATGGTGGCAAGGTCTGGAAATGGTCTCTTGACCTGAAGCCATCATCTTCCCACTCTCCCTGGGTTCAAATGTCTGCATTTAAAAGGTAAATATTTTTTTATAACATATTTTTTAAATAAAACACAAATTTAATTTTTGTTTGAAACAGGTGCTTGTTTTACATATTTATACACAACATTTATTAGTAATTATATTTTTTTACATTCAGTTCTTTGCATGTATATTTTTCATAAAAAAATGTGTAAATAAGATATTTTAAATGTATTATTTACACATTATTATTCTTTTTTTATCTAAAATTCCATCAACAGAAGTATGAAGTAAACCGATCAAATATCCCATTTCAATATAATATCGCACTACGAAATACATTTTTGGGAAAACAAATAATTAACATTAGCATATTTATGCAAACTAGCCACCATTTTGAGTGGTGGTGACACACTTAAAATTCACAAACACAACATATAACAATCTAACATGGCAGGTGCCTGGCCTACCCAACAGGATATTAGCAAGTAGATGGAAGTTGGCGCAAGTTGACAGGGTAGTGGGTCTGAAACTCCACAACAGACACAGCCATAGGCTAACGTGATGGTCTTGCACATTGTGTAAATGCATGCGGCATTCAAGAAAAAGCACACTTGCCTTGTAACAATGCCAACAACAACACCCCCTCAAATTTTGCTGCTGTTTCCTTCCTCTGGGAGCTACAATGCCTGGGAAATCAGGAGACAGGGCCCAAACCGTTTCACCAGACAAACTAGAGATGCTGGCAGATGAGGTCCTTTCCCTGTACAGCAAGTTGTATGGCTCATCAGAGGAACAGGTACATGTTTTAGATGGCAATTTAATTATGAGTAACTTCTTTTTTATTTAAAGACAGGCTAGAATGTTCCGTTTAGTTCTTGAGTGAAGTGTAGTGATTGAAGTGACGTTTCTGCTGATTTATATTTAGATAGGAAATTATGGTGTGTATTTTTAAACACATTTTTAATAAACATCACCACAACATTCATGTGTGTTGTGTGTTTAATGGCTTTTTTATTTTTTGGTGTGTAGTTTGATATATATATTTTAGATATATTTTAATTTGATTTTACATTTTCTAAAATAAAATTATTAACAAAAAAGTTAACATATGTACAAAACAAAATTGAAATTTAGAAATTCTGACAAATAACTCAGCCTAGATGATGTTACTGGCCTGGACTAGTGAAATAAGGACACAACAAGGGTACTCGGCAGGTTACTACAAATAGTTTTAGTTTTTTTGTAAAAAAAAAAAAAACATTTAAAAAAGACAAAAGCTATGCTGTTGTAATGTTTAAGAATGTGTGTGACTGATTTCTCAAATGTGTGTTACATCAAAACCTAAAAAAATAAGTCTAAAAAATCTTTGGTTCTTACACTTTTTGACCCCATACAGGTCAACTTCCATCAGAAGAAGGAGATTTAGAAGGCCATTGCCAAGAAGGTGTGGTGTTGACCGTGAGGGTCTACAAGCAGTGCAGCATCCACTATAGGAAGTTTTGCAGAAGTTGTATCATGATGTGTTTTTAAATGATTTGTTAAAGAGGATACCATTACATTTGTGATCACTTACAAAGGACTGTTTTGAGCAGACACATGCCTGCTTAAAATAAATGTAACATAATTTTGTTACATTTGTTAAGGGACAGATATATCAAACAGGCCAAAGGTTTTTTTTCCTGTCAGGTATGATATTCCTTTACAATTGTGAAGCATAACTGGCATAGTATAAAGGGCACTTATGATAAAGTGGATGTTTCCAACTTCACGTTTGTGAGTTAGTATTATAAGCAATCAATAGTGAACATGGGAGACAAAATGAGCAAAAACATAAGATTAAATAAATAACCCTTTGATTAATAACATACTAAAAATATGTTTTTAATTTTAAAACATTTCAATTGATGTTAAAAATTACAATTTTGAATGATGTCTTACTCATTCACAAATGTGCATGTAAGCCAGACAGTTTCTCGAAAAATTTATTCTATAGGCATAATGTTTGGTGAAAAACAGACAGGAACGTGAACACTTTAGTGACAGGGTAACACATAGCAAAAACACATTAATTGCATGTCCTTTGTTACATCCAGATGAAAAATCAATAATGAAGAAAAATAGATTCTTTAAAGGGACTTTTGCAGACGAAATGTTCCCGCCGGACAAAACAGATATTTTGTCCTACCTATTTCAAGGGCAATATTTTATAATGCATGTGGAATTTGACAGCGGGAAAGTACGCCACACATATGGTGGAGTATTCCAGCTGCAGAAATCAAATTCAGGCACAAAATGACTCTTTTTGAAATATTTGAAATGCATCAAAGTTTAAAAAAATTAAAATTACAAATTGAATTTCGTTTTTTTTTATTTCATATTAATCAATGTGTGTGCATATTTACTGCAATGCTGTTCTAATATTTACCTAACTAACCTGGAAGCAGAATTTTATTTTTGTTAATTAAGATATTTTAGAGAACACTTTTATTTTTTTATCTGTACCAAAGTGGATTCAAAATGTGTCATGCCCCTTTTATTTACTTATGCTGTAGAAGTGATTTAATTCTTCAAAAGCATAAGTAAATACATAAAACATGATTGAGTAACTTAAGTAGAGAAGTGAAAAATTTAATTTGAACTTCTAAAAAATACTTAAGTTAATTAAAGTAAGTTGTTTACCATTGTGAAATGGCCAAATAAAATACTGCCTTTCAATTTACAGTAAATATTAGCACACATTGATTCATATTTTTATCTTTATAAATAAAAAATTTAATCAGCCCTTTTTAGCATTCTACACATAGGCCATCATTATGACATTTGCGGTAAGTGCCGCTTACCGCCATTCTGACTACCGCCAACATACCCCGACCGTGGCGGTATACCGCTACGCGTATTATGACCCACACATAGAAATCCACCACTATACAGACACACACACAAGTCCGCCAGCCCAAAGATCAGTGATAAAATGGCAGTACCAAAACCCACACCGCGGCGGACATTCAATCACGGTAAACCAATGGCGGTACATACCGTCGCGCTCAAAATAAACATACACATATACAAAACAACACCACATTGGACAATTCAAACTACACACACCTGAAACACATACACACACCACACCAGACACCCACAACACTATAAAACACCCACCCACACTACCCACAACCCTTTATGACAAAATAAAATTGACAACTGAGAGAGAGAGACACGCCAGGAGCACCCACTGAATCAGAGCCACAGAACACCATCACCCATACGCCATCCACGCACCTCACAGCACACACCCCAACAATTCACCCAGCACACCCTCACACACACCACACACACTACACCCATGGCACCACAAAGACACCACAGGATCTCAGAGGAGGAGCTAAGGGTCATGGTGGAGGAAATCATCCGGGTAGAGCCACAGCTATTCGGATCACAGGTGCAGCAGATGTCCATTGCTAGGAAGGTGGAGCTATGGTGGAGAGTTGTGGACAGGGTCAGCGCCATGGGACAGCACCCCAGAAAAAGGGATGACATCAGGAAGAGGTGAAACGACCTACTGGGGAAGGTGCGTCCCGTGGTAGCAAGACACCAGATAGCTGTACAGAGGACTGGCGGTGGACCCCCACCTCTTCCCTCACAACTAACAACATTGGAGGAGCAAGTCTTGGCGATCATGCATCCTGAGGGCCTGGCAGGAGTAGCAGGAGGACTGGACTCTGGTAAGTCAAATCTTTACTACTACCTCCCAATTGCATGCCATCGCAAACTCCTACCCCTACCTTCGCCCCCATCACTCCACCACCTCACATATACCCCACCATCACAACCTACCCATCCCAATGCAACACCAATGCATGGACCCCCACCACAGACCTGCATGGACACCCATCACCACAACATGCAAACTAGTGACAATCACTTAGCCAACCAAATCACAACTCACACAAGCCAAAGCTGCCTTAGTAATCACAACCATAGAGGTAAACATACCCATGCACAGGATGTCACACGCAGAAACAATAACACAGCATTTACATCCCCACAGGACCCCCACACAACGTCACCAGAGAGGAGGTGCCAGCAACATCCAGTCCCCCCCAGAAGAGGCCCACAGTGATGACAGCAGCTCTGCACGCCTGGGTCAGGATGACAAACCTGGCCCATCAGGGACCTCTGGACAGTCCCAAACCACCACAGAGACTCCCCCCTCAGGACACACCACCACAGCACCCACCTAACGGACCCATACCTCTGTCCCCAGGACACGTCAATCAGCAGTGTGTCCACCACTACAGGGACCCCAGGCATCCCCACAAACACAGGACGATCGGGGAGCTGGGGTCAATGGCAGTGGGCACACGGTTCAGGGGACAGAGGCACAGGACAACAGGGAAGCTGGGAGGACTGCTGTGCGACAGGTGGAGGACAGGCCAAGGGCACCGACTCTCCACGAGGCACTCACCAACATCCTGGGAGTATACCAGCATTCCTAGGAGACAATGGGCCAGATACTGGCCAAGTTGCAGGAGACCCAGCGGCTGCAGGAGGGACAGCACCTGGGGATCAGGGAGGACCTGAGGGACATCCACACCACCCTGGTCACCATTGCAGGGGTGCTGGATGGCATGGCCAACACCATGAGGGAGGCAGTGGCACACTAACGGGCCCCTTACACTAGTCCCACCAATTAACAGCCCTCTAACTCCACCAAAGCTAGTGGGCAGGAGGCCCCGCAACAGGAACAACAGGCCACCAGCACCCCTCCCCCTACAGATGGAGATCCACTACGCAAGAGGTCCCTGCGATCCAGGCAGAAGCCAGAGAACATTGCAAAGACCCCTGCCAGGAAATAAGACTCCCATACATGTCATCCTTGTGTCCCACTCTGTCACCCTGGCCACATTGAACTGCCATTGCCCCACTCCCTATGTCCCCTTGGACAATGCATCTGTGATACCAATAGACTGGACTCTATCCTGGACATTCCTCTACCATCAACCCAGCCCATTGCAATACCCCCTACACTTATAATCACAGAAATAAACACTCTTGGAACTAATACAAGTATGGAGTCTGTCAATTGATTGGAAAATATATTAGTTTAACAAGCTGTAAACATTGCAATTCAAATGTGCAGTTACATATACATAGGTATGACCTGTAGTGGGCAGCAGTAAACACACCAGAAGCCAGAGTGGGGCACAGATATCTTAAAATAGAGATGCCAAAGGGTACAGTAAGTGGCCATAGATTTTGGAAAATCAGGCTGCCATGTACAATTTCCAACACAAAACTGCAATGGAAGGTGAAGTTACAGTGTCTTACCTGTGTCTCACTGGAAGTACTGTTGAATTATAGTAGTTCTGTTGTCCACATCCTCTTCCTCTGCCTCCTCTTTGTCACTATCCACAGGCTCCACTGCTGCTAGATGCCCATCTCAAGCCTCATCCTCCTGCAGAAAAGGCATCTGGCATCTCAAAACAAGGTTGTGCAACATGCAACATGCAACGATGATCTGGCACACCTTCTTGGGTGAGTAGCACAGGGATCCACCTGTCAGACGGAGGCACTGGAATCTGGCCTTCAGGAGGCCAAAGGTGCACTCAATGATCGTCCTTGTTTGCTCCTGTGCCTCATTGTAACGTTCCTGTGTCCTTGTCCTGGCATTCCTCACTGGGGTCAGCAGCCATGAGAGGTTGGGGTAACCAGAGTCACCTGTAAATATTGAGGGACACCTGTTAGCCAGACACTCACCCTTAGGGCCAACCCCACACCCATATACCAACAGACGCTGGGTGGGGACCATGGGCTCATCTATTAAGCACAACCTGTGCTTCTGGAGTTGAGGCATCACATATGGGATGCTGCTATTCCCCAAGATAAAGGCATCATGCACAGGGGCAGGATACTTTGCATTGACATGGGAGATGTACTGGTCCGCCAGGCACACTATCTGCACATTCAGTGAGTGAAAGCTCTTTTGATTTCTGAACACCTATTCATTTCTTTACGGTGGGACAAAGGCAATATGTGTACCATCAACAATGATGTTGGGAATATGTCTCATTGCATAAAATTCAGCCTTCACTGTGGCCAAATCCTCCACCTGGGGGAATACGATGTAGCTGCCCATGTGTTTCATTAGGGCAGACAACACTCTGGTCTGCATGTTTGAGAACATAGGCTGTGACATCCCTGATGCCATGGCCACTGTTGCTTGGAAGGAACCACTTGCCAAGAAATGGAGCACTGACAGGACCTACACTAGAGGGGGATACCTGTGGGGTGGCGGATAGCTGAAATGAGGTCTGGCTCCAATTGGGCACAGAGCTCTTGGATTGTGGGCCTATCAAGTCTGTAGGTTAGGATAATGTGCCTGTCCTCCATTGTCGCCAGGTCCACCAGGGGTCTGTACACGGGGGTATGTTTTCATCTCCTATTCATCCTCAGCGCTTGAACTCTAGGGTGAAAAACGGTGAGCAGATGGTCATATTCAAACATATACTCAGATTAATATGCCTTGCTTTTTTTACAGAAACAGTATGTGAACGTGTAGGTCCGTTGATGTGCCTATATCTGCTGTGATGTAGTTAGGTGCCATGGCCTGTGCCCCCCTGAAATGGCGGCCACCTGACCTGTGAGGAGGGACAAGTGGAAATGAGGTAATTCCGCTGACGTTGTGTGCCATTGCGGGAGGTGGTCGATGACTGCAGTGTAACACATCATTGGTGCATACGGGTTCCAGGAGCCAATGGTGATGTACGCCGGCGGTGACGGTACGCACCGCCACGGACGTGACCGCCATTTTCTATCTGTTTACTCACTTGCTACCTGACCTTCAACAGGAGAAGACCTACACTGCAAGTGCTGCTGTGACCTGTGTCTGGAAGCGACCATGGTTCCAGTGTCTGGGGAAAGGGCCCCTGCCTTGACTTTCAATGAGTTGGAGAGGCTAGTGGGTGGGGTCCTACCCCAGTACCTTTTACTTTATGGTCCTCCAGACAAACAGGTGAGTACACGATACGTGGGGCATGAATATATGGAGTGCTGTGTGTGTAAGGCTCGTGTAGTGGGGGGGCTGAGGGGTCCTGGGCAGAGTGCTGCATGTTCGGTGGGCAATGTCTGTGCGTAAGGGGATGGGAGGGATATGGTGGGCCAGTCCGACGGTATAAATAATACCTTTTCTTATGTATCTTTTTCTGCAGGTCAGCGCCCATCAGAAAAAGGCTATTTGGCGTGCAATCGCCAAGGAGGTGCGGACCCTGGGGGTCTTTGACAGGCGGAGCACCCACTGTCGCAAACAGTGGACCTGCGCTGCTGGGCAAGGAAGACGGCGGAGGCCCAGCTGGGGCTGGCCTCCCAACGAGGAAGGGGTGCCTGTCTAGCCCTGAGCCCCCTGATGTTCCGCATCCTGGCGGTGGCCTATCCGGAGTTGGATGGGCGCTTGAAGACATCACAGCAGCCACAAGGGGGTGAGTACAGATTCAGAATCATGAATTTGTGTGCGTTACGGTGTTACCAGGGTAGGGGATGTGGGTCTGTGGGTGCCCCTAGGCCAGGGCGAACATGGCAGGGTAGGTTCCATGATGGGCAAGCTCAGATTCACTCCACCCCCAATAATGCTAGTGGGCATCTACTACTGGGCAGGGTCCTGTGGGTTTCAGGTGTGCAGCTAATGGTGTTAGGCATTGTACCCCATGGCCTGGTGACTAGCATTGTAACTGGTAGTGCATGGCCTAGTGCATAGGGCTGTTCCAAGTGAGTTGTGTACGGACGGAGCTCCATCCCACATGGGCCTGGAGGCCGAATCCACCGACGGTGAGGGCACCAGTGGGACGGAGGGCGAGGGGAGCACCATGACGAAGATAGGAGGGGACAGTTCTGACAGCTTCACCTCCTCCGATGGAAGCTCCCTGACGGTGGCGTACACCTCTGTGGCCACCCCAACTACCAGTACAGCTGCCACCCTCGTACCAGCAACGCCATCCCAGCAGCCCCTCAGCGAGTCTCCTGTGCCCGCTCACCCAGGAGGGTGGGCATCTCCTTCGCCCCAGGCACCTCAGGCCCTGCCCCAGTCAGCCCTGCTGCCCTCAGTGAGGAGGCTATTGTCCTCCTGAGATCCCACTCTTTTGGGCAGTCAACCATACTGAATGCCATCCAGGGTCTAGCAGGGCATTTGCAACAAACAAATGCATACCTGGAGGGCATTCACTCTGGCGTGGTGGCCCAACGAAGAGCATTCCAGGCTCTGCCCAACTCACTGATGGCAGCCATTGTCCCTGTCTCTAGCCTCCCCCCTCCAACTTCCTCTACCCAGTCCCATTCCACTCAACCCCAGCCTATCCTAAGCAAACCTTCAGACCTGCATGCACCAAAATCAACACAGAGAAGTGACTCAGGCAAACACAAGCACCACACTTCATCCCACACAAGCACCATCCAGATACAGACACACCAACATCCACTGCCTCCACTGTGTCCCCCTCCTCCTCCTCATCCACCTCCCTCCCAGTTGCGTCTCCACTCACACCTGCATGCACTACATCCTCATCCACTACCTCCATCACCAGCACACCTATCACAACTCACCCCTCATTGGCAGTCACCACCCCCACATCCATGCACGTCCCCTGTGTCCTCTCCCACTGTGTCTGTGCCCCCTCCTCCCAAAGTACACAAATGCAAGCACCCAGACACCCAACAGCCATCCACCTCACAACAGCATCCAGCCCATGCGCCTGCACCCAAACACAGCAGACAGACACCTCCTACAACCACTCCTTCTTCCTCCACTCCCAAACCTTTACCCTCTTCCAGCCCCAGTGTCCCTAAAAGGCTTTTCCTCTCCACCCTTGACCTATTCTCTGCCCCTCCCCTCCCCCCATCCTTCACTTTGGGCGAGAGTGGGCAGAACCTAGGCCAGCACCTCAGCCACCCAGTCCACAGCCACTGTAGTTTATGCAGCTACTGCAGGTGTGAGAGGCTCCAAGGAGGCATCCGTCAGTACAGCCAGTGTGCCTGCACCACCTGCCAAGGGCAAGAAGGGGCCGCCAGCTAGCAAGAAGGGGACACCAGCCAGCAAGGGGAAGGAGGCACCACTGGCCAGCCAGGGGAAGGAGGCACCACCAGCCAGCAAGGGGAAAGAGGCACCACTGGCCAGCCAGGGGAAGGAGGCACCACCAGCCAGCAAGGGGAAAGAGGGAACACCTGCCAGCAAGGGCAGGAAGGGAACACCAGCTGGCAGAAGGAAGGTGGCACCACCATCTGCCACGGGCAGGAAGGCGACAACAGCTGCCCAGGCCAATGTAAAAGGAACTGATGCCACAGGCAGGATGGATCTGGTACCTGGGGCTGGGGCACCATCTGGGGAAAGAACACCAGCCATGGCACTTCAGCCGTCCGAGGCTGCAGGGGAAAGGCTGGAGCCTCCCCCCAACACTGACAGCACCGCCACCTGCACGCTGCCATCACCGCCACCTGCACTGCTAGCAGCACCACTGCCAGCAGCAGCAGCCCAAGTAGGCAGCCGTCCGAGGCTGCAGGGGAAGGACTGGAGCCTCCCCCCACCACTGACAGCACTGCCACCTGCACCGCCAGCAACACCACTGCCAGAAGCAGCAGCCCCAGTGGGCAGCCGTCCAAGGCTGCAGGGGAAGGGCTGGAGCCTCCCCCCACCACTGACAACACCGCCACCAGCCCCGCAACTGCCATCCACTGAGCAGCCATCACCGCCGGCGAGCAGTGTGTAGTCGTGATTACATGGGCTGTAGGGCATCCTACATCCTGGCCCCTGCAACACCTGTAGGTGTGACACCCAGGTGAGAGACTGTGACCTTGCAACATCCAGTATCTGCATCACAGGGCACAAGGCCCCCTCCAGAACCAGTAGAAGAAGGCATCCCCTGACCCCCTCCTTGCCAGGATGAAGCACACTGGGCACAAAGCCCCCTACAGAACCATGGAAGAAGGCATCCACTGACCCCCTCCTTGCCAGGATGAAGCATACTGGGCACAAGCCCCCCTCCAGAACAAGTGGAGAAACCATCCACTAGAGAGACTGTGGTTGTGCACTCCCCAGGACCAAGCAGTGGGGAAACCACCTACTTGAGGGACTGTGGCCTTGCACTCCAGGACCAAGCAGTAGGCAAACCACCCACTTGAGAGACTGTGGCCTTGTACTCCCCAGGACCAAGCAGTGGGCAAACCACCCACTTGAGAGACTGTGGCTTTGCACTCCCCAGGACCAAGCAGTGGGCATGTAGCCCCCTCCAGGAGCAGTGGCGCTGTACCATCTTCCAGAGTGAGGTGCCCCCCCATTCCCCGTCCCCCTGAGGTGCCTGTGTGTTTTCAACCTGATGCCCCTGCAGTGTCAAGTGTGGCCTTGGCCTATGTGTTATGGCTCTGTGAGCCACCGACATTTTGGAGTGGGCATTGTCCCTCCATTTGTATATATTGTACATACTGTTTAGTGCTTTAAGGACGTATTTATCTATATTTGTAATATTACACTCACTTTAATCAATTCCTTTTGTCCTTGCGTTATTCCTGAGGGTTATGGGTGTATTTGTGATGTTGTTGCATCTATTTGTGTGTATAGTGTTGGGGGTGGGGGTGTTGCCTGTTGCATGTGTGTGTCACTCTCTTTTTCCTCCCCCCTCCCTTGTGTGCTTGGTGCAGTACTCCCTGTGGTCGTCTTCGCCGCCGTTCGTGTTCCTGGTGTAGACAAGCATTGGAAATATGTGCAGTTCGGGCTCCATGGCGTTGTGGTTCTTTCTTGTGTGACGAGAGGTGAGTCGTTTCCGTTCTGTGTACTGTTTCCGCCATGCTTTTGATGGCGCTGGTACTGCCCTGGAAAAGGTGGCAGATTGGTGTGTCATAATACAGTGGGCGGTACATTGTCTTCTGCCTGGCTGTTGGCGGTTACCGCCGCTGTATGTGGTGGCGGTTTCCGCTGTGGTCATAATTCCATTTTCCTTACCGCCGGGCTTTTGGCGGTATTACCACTGCTTTATCACCGACCGCCAGGGTTGTAATGAGGGCCATAATGTTTAAAGTGTTTTTTGTTTGATATATAGCTTTGGTTACATAGATTCACTATTCAAAACAACAAATCTGAAACATTCAGAAGTGTTAACCAGTTCCTGGAGATAATAGAAAACAGATAAGAAAATATCAGAATTGAATTAGGACCAATAATAGACGATTACAAAATGGTGACTAAATGCTTTCTGAAAATGTTCCCTACTAGCAGGAGATAAGGATGTACATAAACCTAAGTTTAAAAGCCTTGAAGCAGGTGAAATATGAAAAATTAGGAAATGTTTTGAGAACACACATCATGATTAGTTATATTTACACAGATACAATAACACTATTGTATATGTCTTTACAGCATCTTCAAGGGCAGATGAAGGAGTCACTAGCCCAAAAGGTGGGGAAACAGCTGGCTACTGTTTTTCCAGTGGGGAAATATCTGACACCGATGGCCACAGTGGCATGGAGGGTGAGATGACTGGAATGGAGGCCAGCTCATCTTCATCAAAAGCCTTCACAAGTGACAAGTCCCTAGTAGTGGAGGGCCCTACTGGAACAATAAAAAACTCATCCTTGTCCACCACTCAAAGAGACCTCTCTACCCTCTCTCTTGCTTCCCCCCAGCTGGACAAACCAAGCCCCCTAAAAGGTCTGGGGTCTCCTTTGCCACAAGTACCTCACCCCCTGCCCTGGTCACCCCTACTGTACTGTGTTAGGGGGTCATTGAACTCTTACTCAGCATCTCTGTAGTCCAGACTGCGATAGTGAATGTCATCGAGGGGCTAAGCTGCCAAATGCAACAAATGGTTGCATTTCTGAATGCCGTTCACAGTTCAATGTCTGGCATGCAGAGATCGCTTGCAAAAATAGCAGTCTCCTCACTCACCCCAGCCTCTCAATATGCCAACCTTCTGCCCCAATTCAGGTCCCTTCCTCAACCCTAATTCCAACTCCCACCTCAATCCCAAGAACACTCACTTCTTTGCAGAGACCCACTCCAACAGGCACAAGCAGCTCAATCACACACACACAAATACACAGATACACAAAGAAACACAAACAAACACACAAACAACAAATACACACTATTGCACAACACCAACAAGCACCATAAGCAAAACACCCACAACCACTACCATGCCCACAAGCACCACAACCACCACCACACCGACAAGCACAACACCTCACCATGCCCACAACCACCACCACACTGTGAAGCACCACAACTATACCGCCCATCACAACACACTCACTAAAACCAACACACTCACACAAAAGCACAGCTACAAACAAAACAACACCAACCAAACGGAAAAACAAATGTGCATTACACATTTTTTTTTTAATTAAATGTAATATAATATAGTAAATGGACTAGACAAGGGTAGGTGTAACATACCTAAATTAAACTTATGATTTAAGTTCAGAACTAAAATGATCTCCCATTTATTTTGATAAAGGTTTTACCTTATCTAGTATTATTACTGAATTATATTAGATTTAAATCATTTAAAAAGTGTAATGCATATGTTCATAATTTGTTAGTTTATGATAATAAATGAACACACCTGTGTGAACAAATTATGCATATTGGTTTATGTCAAATTTTGAGTATCTGTCGAATATCATGATGGAACCTTTGACCAAATTTAAGAAAAAATATATATAACGCTAAAACAGGTGTGTTTCTCTTGTTTCTTAAACTGCAACCTTAAACACATCTGCATTACACATTTAACAAAAATACCTTGTAAGACATTTTTGCAAATACATGAGTCCAGAGCAAATGACAAGGTGAAAAAAAGCTTACCTTTTATTTGGTTGATTTGCTTCATTGTCAAGCAGCAGCAGCACAAGAAAGACTTGAATGATTGGGTTCATGATAGAAACATAAGTAGAAAAAAGAAAAAAGGTATGTTTCTACCTCATATACCTTCAAAAGCTCCAAATTAGCTGTGGAGGTTTACCCGCCACAGTTACGTTGACGAAAAGGCACAATGTGACTGGGCCAGGGGAAATATTGGCTGTACTCCCTCTGACAGCCACTTTTGCCTATAACAGTGTCAATGTGGGAGGAAAATTCTTGCAGAGATGGTGGAACACAAAGGGACTATCATTCTTAGACCAGCCACCTAACTGAATGGGGAGACCACCTACTGGACAGACGTATTTAACAACAGAAAAGTGATTGACGGGACCATAGTTTGTTTGTCAGAGTGTAGACAGTTTGACCTTTTATCTTATTTATAAGGTTATCCTCAGAGCATGTCAGAGAGGGGTGCCTCGTTATGTCATCCATTTCATTGAGCAGTGACAGTCTTTGCTACTCGGCCTCTGACTGTCCTAAACTGCCGATAGTCTACTCTGTGATTTGTGTGACATTCAGGCAGGGGCGGCTCTTCCTTTAGGGCATAGGAGCATCACCCCCCCCCACCAACAGCAGAAGCTGCAACGCTTTCACCACCAAGGAATAATAAACCAGGTTTATTCTCTGAGGGGAGTGCACAGAGCACTCCCCTCAGAGTGCATGTGTGTTTTTTCATCCGTCTCAGGCCGGCCAAACACACATGCGCTGTAGGCTCTCTCCAACCCAGCAACACAGTTGCCGGGCTCTCAGTCTGCCTGGGAGCACCCAGGCAGGAAGGGAGCTCCCAGCCAATCCTGATGCTGCTGGCGCAGGGCAGGCTGGGAGCCTGTGCCTGCAGTGCCAGCGAGACTGAGGAGAGGAGCGGCGCAGCGAGGAGCGAGTTAAGTGTTTATTTTATTTTTTATTTTGTAATTATATTTTTAAACCTGCTCCTTAGTGCTGTCCCTCCCCTGTGCGCTGATCTCGCCCTCCTCCTCATTAACAGTGTGAGCTGCGACTGCATTCAGGCCCTCTCACTGGCATTCATTGCCTTCACAGTAAATCAAACAGCTGTAAACTACCAAAATATTGCATTTTGACTGGCTTCCGGTCAGTCAATATCATCCCACGAAAGTCATACCTTTTACTTGAGACAAGCCTCATTGCAGCATCAATCCACACATCACTGGACCCTCTTCCCATAGCAACTGCATTTGAAGATCAGTGTTCTAATAAAAGAAAATGGAATGTTCATTTAGCTCGTAGAATGTGTCTGCACTACTAAACATGCTGCTGGAGAAGGCAGCCTTGGACTTAATGACTTATTTTCAGAAGGATTAAAATGTGCATGAAATTGTTCTCTCTATTGCTAGAACTTCCTGCAACAAAGGAGTCCCTGAAAAAATTACTTTCCATTTGCTTTGCTTATATATTTACAGGGATTCCAATCAGTGAAAATTATGTAGTATACCACAGTTTTGACTCTGATTTACTATGCTACATATTTTACAATACAATGGAAAATAATTATTGTTGAATGCTGGCTTTTGTCGCAATACCAATACCTATGAAGTAGGAGCGAATTTGTGCAGATAGATGGAACAACTGACAAAAGGAAGTGGGGAAAAAGTAAAAAGAAAAATGCAATATAAAAACAGCAACATGTTTGTAGGGTCTCACTGTCCATAACAGAAAAACATTTTAAATCGGAGATCAGTCTGGAATTTATTTTTTTCACTTCTAATACCTCTACTATCAGACATTTATAACAGTCTTCTATGACCACCTCAGTGTGAGTATTTTAAAATCAAGGAGGTTAGGTGAAACATAGACACAGATATGAGAAAGGAGGTCTTGGTCTCAGGATTCTCTTGTGTTTACTGTCTTTAGCCCTTAAAAATATATAGGCCCTCGTTACAACCCTGGCTGTCGGTGAAAAAGCGGCAGTAATACCGCCAACAGGCTGGCGATAAATACGGGCAAATTATGACCATGGCGGAAACAGCTCAGACAGACAGCCGCTTTAACACAATGACCTCCAGGGCGAAAACAACAGCCAACACGGCAGTAACCACCAACAGCCAGGCGGAAGTCAATGTTCTGCCCACCGTATTATGAGACGGGAATCCGCCACCTTTTCCGGGGTGGTACCAACGACATCAAAAGCTTGGTGGAAACACTGCACAGAAGGGAAACGACTCACCTGTAGAGACTCAGGGAAGAACCACGCTACCATGGAGCCTGAACTGCATATATTCCCAATGGTCTTCTACGTCCTGCTCCACCACGAACATCAAACCTGGCGAAGACGACCACGGTGAGTACTGCCGCCTAGCACAAAGGGGAGGGAGGGAGGAAAAAGAGAGTAACAAACACGCGCAACACCCCCACCCCCAATACCATACACACACACAGATGCAGTAACATAACATATTGACCCCATACCACTCAGGAAAAATGCAAGGACAACACCAATAGATCAAAGTGAGTGTAATAAGATAAATGTAGTAGTAATACATGCATCCAAATCTAAAACTATATACATATTTACAAATGAAGGAACACTGCCCACGCCTCAATGTGCGTGGGCCACATGGCCACATTACAAAGTCCAAGGCCCCACTTGTCTCCTACAACAACACGGAAAGAACACTGCAGGGCATCAGTTTGAAAATAGGCAGGCACCTCAGGGGGACGGGAAATGGGGGGCACCTCAGCCGGAAGATTGAACAAATCCACTGGTCCTGAAAGGGGCACATGCCCTGTGCTTGGTCCTGGGGAGTGCAGGGCCACAGTCTCCCAAGTGGGTGATTTGCCCACTGGTTCTGGAGGGGGCATCATGCCCTGTGATCTTCATCCTGGGGAGGATGGGGTGAGTGGGTGCCATACACACTGGTTCTGGAGGTGGCATCATGCCCTGTGATCTTCATCCTTGGGAGGATGGGGTGAGTGGATGGCTTCTCCACTGGTTCTGGAGGGGGCATTGTGATCTGTGATGCTTATCTTTGGGAGTGCAAGGTCACAGTCTCTTAGCTGGGTGTCGTACCCACAGGATTTGCAGGGGCAGCCCGCACAACAACCCATGGATGCAGGACTACACACTGTCCCCCGGCAGTGACGGCTGCTCAGTGGTGGCAGTGGTGGTGCTGCTGCTGGTAGTGGTGGGGGGAGGCTCCAGCCCATCTCCTGCAGCCTTGGACGACTGCCCACTGGTGCTGCTGCTTCTGGTGGTGCTGCTGGTGGAGCTGGTGGTGGTGGTGGGGGAGGATCCAGCCTATCCCCTGCAGCCTCAGATGGCTACACCACCATGGTGGTGTGGACTCCGACTGAGTCCCAGCACCAGGCTCCTTGTCCTTTCTGCCTGCTGGTGCAGGCCCCTTGCCCTTCCTGGCAGCAGCTGGGGATTTCTCCTTCCCTTTCCTGGCAGCAACTGGGGATTGCTCCTTGCCCTTCCTTACAGCAGCTGGGGGTGGCACATTCCTTTCATTACAGCAGCTGGGGGTGGCACCTTTACCTTCCTTTCAGCAGCTGGGGGTGGCTCCTTGCCCTTCCCGGCAGCACTTTGGGGAGGCACCCTTTCCGTGTGGCTGTCTGGTGCCCGGGATCCTTTCCTACCAGGAGTTGCTGTGGACACTACTGGGCCCGTGGACTGGGTGCTTGAGGTGCTTGCCTGGGTTTTACACACCCTGGCCAGACGTGAAGGAGGGTGGGGAGGAGGGTTAGGGAAGAGGTCAGCGGTGGAGAGGAAAAGCTTCTAAGGGACATTGGGGCGGGAAGAGGGAGAAGGTTTGGGAGTGGAGGAAGAGCGAGTGGTTGTGGGTGGTGTCTATCAGCTGTGTTTGGGTGCAGGTGCATGGGCTGGATGCTAATGTGAGGTGGATGGCTATTGGGTGTCTGAGTGCTTGCGTTTGTGTACTTTGGGAGGAGGGGACACACACACAGTGGGAGAGGACGCAGGGGACGTGTGCATGTATGTGGGGGTGATGACTGCCAGTGAGTTGTGTGCTCTGATAGGTGTGCTGGTGATGGTGGTAGTGTATGAGGATGTAGTGCATGCAGGTGTGAGTGTAAACGGAACTAGGAGGGAAGTGGAGGACGAGGAGGAGGGGAACACAGTGGAGGCAGTGGATGTTGGTATGTTTGCATCTGGATGCTGTTTGTGTGAGTGCCTGTGCGATCTTGTGTGGTGCTTGTGTTTGCCTGTGCCACTCTTGTGTGTGGTCCTGTGTGCATGGTTTTCTGCCTGTGTGCTCGGGATAGGTTGGGGTTGAGGGGAATGGGCTTGGGTAGAGGAAATTGGAGAGGGGAGGGTGGAAACAGGGACAATGGCTGCCATCAGGGAGGAGACCAGAGCCTGGATTGATCTCTGTTGGGCTGCCAAGCCAGTGTGAATGCCCTCCAGAAATGCATTGGACTGTTACATTTGGGCTGCCAGCCCCTGGATGGCATTCACAATGGTTGACTGCCCAACAGAGATGGATTGCAGGAGGTCAATAGCCTCCTCACTCAGGGCAGCAGGGCTCACTGGGGCAGGGTCTGAGGTGCCTGGGGCGAAGGAGATGCCCAACCTCCTGGATGATTGGGCACAGGCAACTCGATGAGGGGCTGCTGGGAGGGCGGTGCTGGTACGGGGGTGGCGGCTGTACCTGTAGCTAGGGTGGGCACAGAGGTGTCTGCCACCACCAGGGAACTGCCATCGGAGGAGGTATCCGCGTCCGAACTGTCCCCTCCAGTCTCCGCCATGGTGTTCCCCTCGCCCTCTGTCCCACTGGTGCCCTAACGGTTGGTGGACTCTGCCTCCTGGATCCTGTGGGATGCAGCTCCCTCCATCACAGGTGCCTCTGCTCCTCTGCCTGATGATGCTAATGCACATAAGGACAGGGTGATGAAACAAAAAGGGGGGGGAGACAAAGGATACACTTGGTCAGTTGCTGCACCAACACCACTGTTGGCGTACACAACACACTCAAACACAGGGAACGGTCCTACGCAATAGACAATTCACTACCAGTAGCAATGCTAGTCACTAGGGCTAGGGAAGGGACACATACTGCCAACTGCAACATACCTGGGATCCACACAGCCCTGCCCAGTAGTGGATGCCTACTAGCTAGTTTGGAGGAAATTCACATCAGAATCCTGCCCAACATGGAACCTACTCTGCAATGTCAGGCCTGGCATAGGGGCACCCACAGGCACACATCCCCCACCCGAATACCACCCCACCAGGCATAAGTAGTGATGATGGGCACTGTACTTACCCCCTGGTGGATGCTGTGATGCCCCCAAGTGCCTATCCAGCTCCGGATAGGCCACTGCGAGTATGCAGGCCATCAGGGGGGTCAGGGTTCGACTGGCACCTCTGCCTAGCTGGGAGGCCATCCCCAGCTGGACCTCCGTCATCGACCGTGGCCAGCATCACAGGTCCTCCCACCGTTTCTGACAGTGGGTGCTCCGCCTGACATAGACCCCCAGGGTCCGCACTTCCTTACATGGCCCAGCATACATTCTGCATGCTGCCCAGGGCCCATCCACCAACCCCACCCCAACACAAGGCCTTCACACACAGCACTCCATGCAGTCATGCCCCATGCATTGTGCTCACAGTGTACTCACCTATTGGTCTGGAAGTCCATACAGCAGTTGGTACTGAGGTAGGACCCCATCCACCTCTCTCTCCAACTCTGCAGAAGTGAAGGCAGGGGCCCTTTCCCCAGTCACATGAGCCATGGTAGGTTCCATACACAGGTCACAGCAGCACATGCAGTGTAGGACCTCTCCTGTTAAAGGTCAGGTAGCAAGTGAGTGAACAGATAGAAAATGGCGGTGACGTCGGCGGTGGTGCATACCGCCACCGCCGGCGTACATGATCATTGGCCACTGTACCCCATAGGCCCCAATGATAACCAATGAGGAGTTGCACGGAGGTTCCCAACCGCCTCCTGCAACAGCGCACGTCAGCGGAATTACCTCACTTCCACCTGTCCCTCCATACAGGACAGGCAGACACCATTTCAGGGAGTGGGGGGGCAGGCCATTGATCCTAATGGCGTCACAGTTCACAATTGTACATTCAGGACATATGCCACTAATAAATTATAAATATCACATCATGCATTTAATTGTAGTGGTTCCAATGTACAGATAATGACCGGCTCCTCACACTTTTGCCCCATAGATTGCAACCGCTGCGGATGAATAGGAGATGGAGACATCCCCTGTGTACAGACCCCTGGTGGACTTGGCAACAATAGAGGACAGGCACATCATCCTCACCTACAGACTTGACAGGGCCACAATCACAGAGCTGTGTGCCCAATTGGAACCTGACCTAATGTCTGCTATCAGTCACCCCACTGGGATCCGCCCTCTTGTGCAAGTCCTATTTGTGTTCCATTTCTTGGCAACTGGTTCTTTCCAAGTGACAGTGGCCTTGGCAGCAGGAATGTCACAGCCAATGTTTTCAATAGTGCTGACAAGAGTGTTGTCTGCCCTGATTAAACACATGTGCAGCTACATTGTTTTCCCCCTGGTGGAGGGTTTGGCCACAGTGAAAGCTGACTTCTATGCAATGGGACATATACCCAACATCTTTGGGGCAATCGATGGAACACATATTGCATTTGTCCCCCCGCGAAATTAACAGGTCTTCAGAAATTGAAAAAGTTTTCACTCAATGAATGTGCAGATGGTGTGTTTGGCGGACCAGTACATCTCCCATGTCAATGCTAAGGCCCATATTTATACTTTTTTAGTGCCGCATTTGTGCCTCTTTTTGACGCAGCGCTTTTCCGTAAAAAATCTGTGCAAATGCGGCGCTAAAAAAGTATAAATATTGGCCTAAGTATCCTGGGTCAGTGCATGATGCTTTTATCCTGAGGAATAGCAGCATCCCAAATGTGGTGGCCCAACTCCAGAGGCACAGGGTGTGGCTAATAGGTGAGCCCTGGTTCTCACACAGTGGATGTTGGTGTATGGGTATGGTGTGAGCCATAAGGATTATTTTGTCGCTAACAGTTGTCCCTCAATATTTGCAGGTGACTCTGGCTACCCAAACCTCTCATGGCTACTGACCCCTATGAGGAATCCCAGGACAAATGCAGAGGAATGTTACAATGAGGCACATGGGCGAACAGGAAGGATAATTGAACGTACATTTGGCAACCTGAAGGTGAGGTTTCGGTGCCTCCATCTAACAGCTGGATTCCGGTGCTACTCACCCAAGAAGGTCTGCCAGATCATCGTGGCATGCTGTATGTTGCACAACCTTGCCTTAAGATGCCGTGTGCCTTTTCTGTGGGAGGAAGAGGCTGGAGATGGCCATGTGGCAGCAGTGAACCCTGTGGACAGTGAAGATGAGGATGCAGAGGAAGATGATGAGTTCAACAGAACTGCAGTGATTCATCAATACTTCCAATGGCACACAGGTAAGACAGTGTAACTTTACATTTCATTGACAGTTTAATATTTGACATTGTCACTGGCAGGCTGTGAATTCCTACTTTTATGGCCACTCACTGTATCCTTTGGCATCTCTTTTTGCAGATGTTGGCGCCCTACTATTGCTCCTGGTGTGTTCACTGCAGCCAACTACAGGTCTTTCCTATGTAACCATTACTGTACAGTTGGATTTCAATGTTTAAACCTTGTTCCACAAATACATATTTAAATCATTTGACATACTCCATACTTGTATTTTTTCAAAGTGTGTTTATTGCTGTGCTATGAAGAAAAGGGAGAAGTGCAATGGGCTGGGGGGATGATGGAGGAAAGTCCATGGTTGAGTCTAGTCTATTGGTAGCACAGGTGCATTGTCCACGGGGGCATCGGAAGGGGAGCAATTGCAGTTCAAGGTGGACATGGTGACAGGGTGGGACACAAGGGTGACAATCAGGAGAGTCTCATTTCGTGGCGGGGTCTTGGCAATAGTCTCTAGCTTCTGCCTGGATCACAGGGAATGTTTGCGGGCTAGTTCTCCTTCTGCAGGGGGAGGGGTGCTGGTGGCATGTTGGGCCTGTGGGGGGCCTCCTGTCTACTAGCGGCAGTGGAGGTAGAGGGCTGTTCAGTAGTCTGGCTAGTGTCAGGGGCCCGCTGGTGTGACACTGCCTCCCTCATACTGTTGGCCATGTCTGCCAGCACCCCTGCAATGGAGACCAGGGTGGTGTTGATGGACTTCAAGTCCTCCCTGATCCCCAGGTACTGTCCTGTAGCCGCATGTTCTCCTGCAACTTGTCCAGGATCTGGCCCAACGTATCCTGGGAATGTTGGTATGTTCCTAAGATCGCGGTGAATGCCGCCTGGAGAGTCGGTTCCCTGGGCCTGTCCTCCCCCTGGCGGACAGCAGTCCTTCCAGCTTCCCTGTTGTCCTTTGCCTCTGTCCCCTGAACCGTGTGCCCACTGACCCCAGGTCCCTGATTGTCCAGTGTTTGTGGGGTGCCCTGGGGTCCCTGTCGTGGTGGACACACTGCTGACTGACGTGTCCTGGGGACAGAGGGCTGGGTGGGTGCTGAGGTGGTGTTTCTTGAGGGGAGGCTCCGTGGTGGTGTGAGACTGTGCTTGGGTAACCGACTCTCCGGAGGTCCCTGATGGGCCAGTTTGGTCAACCAGATCCAGGCGAGCAGAGCTGCTGTCATCACTGTGGGCCTCTTCTGTGGGGGGACTGGATGTTGCTGACACCTCTTCTCAGGTGGCATTGGCTGGGATACCTGTGGGTGAGTATATGGAGTGTTATTGTTTCTGTGTGTGACATATTGTGGATCGGTGGGTTGCCCTCTATGGTTGTTATTGCCCTGGCAGCTTTGCCTCGTGTGAGTTGTTATTTGGTGGGCTAGCTGTTTCCCTCTAGTGTGCATGCTTTAGTGATAGGTGTCCATGCAGGTCTGTGAGTGGTGTCCATGCATTGGTATAGCATACAGGGCTTGGGATTGGGATGGGTGAGATGTGATGGTGGGGTGTGTGGGAGGTGGTGGAGGGAATGGAGTGCGGGTGAGTGTGGGGGTATGTGATGGCATGCAGGTAGGGGGGATGTAGTAGTACAGAGTTGACTTACCAGCGTCCAGTCCTCCTCCTACTCCTGCCAGGCCCTCAGGATGCATGATTGCCAAGACTTGCTCCTCCCATGTTGTTAGTTGTGGGGGAGGAGATGCGGGTCCACCGCCAGTCCTCTGTACAGCGAGTTGGTGTCATTGCTGCTATGGAACACACCTTCCCCCGTAGGTCGTTCCACCTCTTCCTGATGTTGTCCCTTGTTCTGGGGTGCTGTCCCACGGTGTTGACCCTGTCCAAAATCCTCTGCTATAGCTCCATCTTCCTGGCAATGGATATCGGCTGCATCTTGTTGGACCTGGCCCTTTTACAGGATCATTCCCCAGACTTTTTGCTTTTGCCTCCTTATTTGTCTGATCTTTGTTGGCTGACGTTTTGACTCTGAGCACTTTTCACTGCTAACCAGTGCTAAAGTGCATGTGCTCTCTCTTACAAATTTGTTATGATTGGATTATACCTGATTGGCATATTTAATTTACCTATAAGTCCCTTGTAAAGTGGTATCCCTATACCCAGGGCCTGTAAATTAAATGCTACTAGTGGGCCTGCAGCGCTGCTTGCACCACCCACTGAAGTAGCCTGTCAAACCTATCTAAGGCCTGCTAGCGCAGGGCCTGTGTGTGCAGTTTCCTGCCACAGGGACCTGGCATCTAAATTTACTTGCCAGGCCCAGAACTCCCCTTTTACTACATGTAAGTCACCCCTAAGGTACGCCCTAGCTAGCCCTTCTGGCCGGGTGCCATGTATGTAGAAGGCAGGACATGTGCCATGTTGCGTGGCCTGTCCTGGTAGTGACAAACAGCCTAACTTGGTGTCTCACTACTTTGAGTGCTGCCCTCTCATAGGATTGCATTGGAAATGCACTGCCTTATGTGTAAGGGGTATTGTCTGATTTATGAGGGGTAGCGTAGGCATGTTTGGTATGGTTGTGACGGTGGTAAAAAATGCTGCTTACTGGTGTAGTTGTATTTTTTATTACTATCACAGAAATGCCACTTCTAGAAAGTGCACATTTATCTGTGCTTATAACTTTGGTGTTTTGCAGCTTGTCTCCAATCAACGTCTGGGGAGACTGACAGTTGGGGCTTTGTGCATACTTCTCAGACAGCCTGAACACAGGGAGGGTGGAGGTGACCCAGAGGTGCATCTACATATTGTAAAGCCTTCTTGGGCTGAGAGAAGAGAGAGGTGGGGCACACCTGCATTTGTAAAGACTGTGCCCTAGCCTCACACAATAGGGTCGTTAACCCCCCACTGATGTTTGGAGCCTGTGCTGAAAGGAGAGAGGGGGCACTCCCAGAACCAGTTGTAACTGTCTGGAACCTCCTCTCCCTACCATTGTGAAACACTGTAAAAACTGATTATAAGTACAGGGGAATTTTCCCCACAATTTGAACACTCTTGGAACTGAAATTGGACATAGAACGCTGATGAATGGACTCACCAGGAAACCACCTTGGACTGCTGTTGCTGTGCTGACCTGTGACCTGCCTGGTCACTAGAAGGAACTGCCACCACCTGCTCCCCTTGTGCTGGCCTGTAGCTGGATCCACCAGCCCTGTGCTTTTTCTGGTTGTTCCCAGGGGCAGGGTGTTGTGGCCCCTGACCCTTGCCACGATCTCCCCAGCCTTGCCTGAAGCGCTTGGTAAAAGCGCTCTCTATTCATAGCTGAGGAGAAAATTCACCGTGCAACTCAGGCTGCTGATTTAAGCTAGTGCTGTGTGAAGCGCTTTCGTTGGAGCCCCTAGCACTCCCCCCGGCGCCCCTGCCTTGTAAAAATCACTGCCGCAGCCCGGGCGCCACATTTGGGATTCCAGCGCAAGGCTCGAGCTGACTCCAGTGTCCCCGGGGAACTTCAAGAAGGTAAAGAAAGGAGCTCGTAGGCTCCTACCTTGTCCCCGGGTGACGTGCATTTTTTAGAGCACCCCCGGGGCACACTCCGGCCCCAATTCCTCGTGCTGCTTCCCTTCGGAAAGGGAAAGCAGACGCACGGCTCGCGCACAGGATCAGGTGCGGCCGCCTGGGGGAAAGCAGTTGCAGAGCCTCATCGGAGGCCCCTGCTTCCCCCAGTCACTCCATAAGGCAGCCGCACCGCGGACAAGGGCGGCTGCCTCTCTAACCTGCAGGACGCGGGGAAGAAAGGGAGTTCCCTTTCCCCCGGTCGCTTCACTAGGAGCGGAACGCTCCTGATTCTGGGCAATTTGTTCTCTTTCAAGGAAATCGGGAGAGGAGACCTCGGCGAAGGTCCCTTCCCGCTTTTTCCACACAATTGTTGCTGGGCCACGCCCGGCCCCTACCCCACGGACAGGGTGTGATGGGGCCGAGGCAGGCCCCCACCACGAGGGAGGCTCCCCGTTTTGCGCACAGGAGCGCCGGGGGCCCCGTGCCCATTTCTAGGCACTGGAAGTGCCTTTTTCACCAGCAAGCAGGTACTCTTTTGGAAAACTAGGCTTTAGGAGCCTAATACAGACTTACAACTGTTTACTATTTCCTACCTGTTTACTGGTGATAAATATATGTGCTAATGTTCCTTTTCTAGGCATGTCTAGCTGATTTGTATGTATATGACTTGTGGTATATTCTCTAATGTTCCTTTCATGGGTATTTAGGAATTGTTCATGACAAGTGCATATACCTTTACTATAATTCCTGACTACTGCTTATGTTGCAGAATCCTGAGTACTTACGTGTTCTAATGTGACAACTGCATATTCGTGCAGAGTATTAGTAACTTGTGTAACCCTCTGACAACTGCTAAGGTAGCAGGGTATTACTTACGTGTAATAGCTCAGTGTTGTGTTTACTTTGTGGTGTGTATTTTGCATCACGTGTGTTGTGTGTTGTGCAAACGCATTACACATTGCCTCCAGGTTAAGCCTGACTGCTCGTGCCAAGCTACCAAGGGGGTGAGCAGGGGTTATCTTGGACGTGTAACTCGCAAGCCCTGACTAGAGTGGGTAGGTTCTGCCTGGCTGAGGTGCATATCCTAACCAACCAGAAACCCCATTTCTAACACATCTGTAATCCAAATAGCTGTGGCTGGTCCCAGATGAGTTCCTTCACCATGACCCTCAGCTCTTCCTCAGAGAATCTGGGGTGTTGTTGTGGTGCCATGGGTGTAGTGTAAGTGGTGTGGGTGAGGGTGTGTAGGGTGATGTGCTGAGGTGTGTGGGTGGTGTATAGGTGATGGTGGGATGTGGCTCTGGTTGTGTGGGTGCTCTTGCTGTCTCTCTCTGTTGGCAATTGTTTGCAGTCGTAAAGGGTTGTGGGTACTGTGGGTGTTTGTTTTATAGTGGTATGGGTTTGGTGTGTGTATGTGTCTCAGGTGTGTGTAGTTTGAATTGTCCATTGTGCGGCTGTTTTGTTTGAGTGTGTGTATTTTGAGCGCAGCGGTATGTACCCCCAATGGTTTACCGCCATTGAATGTCCGCCGTGGTGATTTGTGGGTCATAATGTTGTGGGCATTGTTCTGTTGGCGTAACGGTGTGGGTTTTGATACCGCCAGTGTATCACTGACCTTTGGTGTGGTGGACTTGTGTCTGTGGCTGTATAGTGACGGATTGGTATGTGTGTGTCATAATATGGTAAGCGGATATCCGCGGCGGCGGAATGTTGGCGGCAGTCAGCATGGTGGTAAGTGGGATATACTGCCAATCTCATAATGAGGGCTATTGTGCCATAAATGAATAAAAAAAATCTCATATTCTCATCTTTTAACCAATTGGTTTCATATCTACACGTACAACGTAGTGCTCATTTACTTAAGTCTGCTTCAGAGCAAAGGCTTTAACATCAACATCTTATGTTCCAGGAAAATGCAGTTGAGTGCCACAAATTTGTCTTGAATATAGAATGTTAACAGTCTAGCTGTTTGTTAGACCTCTGTGGTAAATCTACATTAAAACTCTGAGGAATCAACTGACAGAGTACTGCTGCTGTTGAATATACATTTCAATCAGCATGCTAAACTTTTTTCAGACATGGATGAGGAGGTATTTAAGAATTTATAAAAAAAACATGTCTCCATAATACCTTCCTAGGTTACTATAGTTTGCATGACAAAATGAAACCTCTCAATGTGTTCATTTATTTCAATTTCCTCTATAGGAAATGATTCCAATTCTACAGCTCCTAATCCAACAGTACGGCATTCATGTGTTTCACATATATCATGAATAGAGAATGTTCGCGCTCTAGCTGTTTATTAGACCTCTATGGTAAAGCTGCAGTAGAACACTTCAGGAATCACCTGATAGGCTTCTGTTGGACGTAAGTACTTAGCATGTCAGACATTTTCTCAGATGGGCGAGGATTTTTTTTTAATGTATAGAAACTGTTATAATTTTAGCTTGTCGAGCACTTACCATAATGTTCATGAGAAAATCCTTAATAAACAATTTTTTTGAAATATTGTTCATCAATCCCAGTAGGGGTTCTAAAAAAATAAACCTCTCCACGTCAGGAAGCCTAACTTCCAATGCAAAATGGTAGGTATGCAAGTAAACAATCAAAGACAACTGTAATTTCAACTGAACAGAGCTCTCTCTAGAAAATGGTTAGTTGGAGCTAAGAGCTAAAATTAATAGAAAATCTACTTAGTATATAAACATTTTCCTGCAATAGTGTTCAATGATGTATGATTATGTGACAGAAACTTGTTATGCTCAGGAAGCACTTATCTAATGTGCAGATGTCAGGACCTTCCTCTCAAGGAAGCACAAAAGTGCCTAGAGTAGAAGATATAATTTTGCCACTATTATTCTCACAAAATCCCTCTTTCATTGCAAGGTATGAAAGTAAGGTTACACAGTTGGAAAATGTTGAAGATACAATACTGAACTCCATGACTTCAGTGACTACCAGTCATGAAAGTTCACCGGAATATTAAATGTCACAAGAAGCTTCAAGCTAATAGAAAAGGACATACATATTTGATTAAATGGTTGGTACATTCAGGTTTACATATACAGTTGCAAATATAGTATTGCAAATATAGTATTTCATATGATCATGATACAGACAGATTTTAAGTGTACTATCAGGAGATCAGCATTTTTAACATGGTGAAATTACACTAGAATGCACCACAATACATCAAATTAGGATGACCCCATCAACAAATACGTAGCATTGTGACTAAAACGTATCACCCTTTCAATGAGTGCCTTTTTGTGACCCTCAAAACCAGGGCTTTTTTTGCCGTTGTAGTCAATATCTAAGGATTTTCAATATAATTTAAAATCTTACTACTATCCTCACATATAACTCCACTTTAATCTTTTTTAGTGATTTTTTTTTTTAATGTAAAGTAATATCATATTACTATATATTTGCTGCATCCAACTTCCTGCAAGTGGCCACCCCCCACCACACACCGCCTTCAGCAATCAGACCAAGTCCCTCCTGTCCTGTAAAGGCGGTTGAAACATTTTCTTTGATGTTGCGGCCAGCCATTCAGGTCACTAGCTCCTGCGGAACCATGAGTCACCAGATGGGGAAAAATAAAACTCCTAGCCAGGTTGAAATACACCAATGTTTCAATTTGAGTCTTGCAGGACCCCTGGAAGAGTCTTGTGGGAGCCTCATACGTATGATCATATCAAAGTTGAAAATGCTGCAGTCCAGAAATGTAATAACCCAAAAAACATTTTTAGCAGCACTATCAGCACAAACCAACGTGTTTTGACCATCACACATTTATATTCACATAATAAAAACAAAGGTTAAAGTGATGTTATTGTTAGGTGAAAATTTCAGTGACAACATACTGTTTTAACCTAAAAAAAACACTAAAGTTCACCAGTTATTGTTATGTCAAATAACTATGACTTGTGTCGTAATTTTCTACTGCTCCCTCTGGATGGGCACGAAGTGGAGTTCCCTGCCCAGAAGAGTGCTGGCATGGTATGCCACATTCCTCTGGGCAGGGAACCACAGTGTCCTAATGGAGGGCTCTGGGTCCTCTCAGGACAGGGGACCAAGTACCAGAGTCCAGTAATGGCTGCCTGCAACATATTTTCTCATGTTGCAGGCAGCCAATCAGAGTGCTTACTCCGTTGGGTGCCTTACTTCAGGAGAAGCGGGTTGGCTCAAGGTAAAAAAAAGCCCCTTTGGCCAACCAGTACGGTTACGTTTTTTTAATTGGTTTCCAGGGATGCACAGAGCCTCAAACCCAATTGTCCAGATATACACATATTTTTGTAACTTAACTTTTCTGAAATCAAAACTATCGAAGGGATTTAACCCAATTTACAAAACGCACGCTTTCTGGACCATGATCTAGCTTACTGCTAAATTTGGTGCAATTCCATTCAGCAGTGTTTGCAGCATCTTGTTCCAAATATGTCTGTGAAAAATGCATGGGGACATGTGGTTTTCGGAATCCGTTTGTTCTCAGTTCCCATTTAAAAGATCACCCCAAAACTTTCCAGGAAGAAACTGAGGTGGATGAACCTTTTTGGGAAAGTTTTGTGAAGATTCGTCATACAGCGCCAAAGTTATTAGCAAACCAAAAAACGCACCTCCTAAGGAAATGCAGATCTAACTGTAACTATCCGGTGATGCCTGTCAGTGGGTAAAATAAATTAAAATATTTAACGCATTCCCCATCTGCTATGGATAAAAACGTTGATCACATTGGAGTATCTGAGATCACTATAAAGGATTTACCAAGTCTAAAGACACTTGTAGCTTTGGAGAAGGAACCAGAGGGGTCTGTAAGTGATGACTGTCTGCAGGATATATTGGATGTACAGTTCTGCAAAGGTATGGGAATAGCAACATGGAAATCAGGAAGTAGCGGTTATAAACCTCAATCACTATTATGCCCACAGATGTCTGCTGGAAATATGATTGATCTCTTCCAGTAAGTAGTAACTGAAGAGATCAATTGTTTTGCCCATAGAAGAAATGCAAAAATGAAACAGAACCTAACCCTGAGGGAACAAATAGCTATTAAGGAATTGAGAGATGATCAGCAAATAGCAATAAAAGCATATGATAATGTTGGAAATATTGTTATTCAGGACCATAGAAAGTATATGGCAAAAACAGAAAGACAATTAAAAAACAAACAGGATTATGAAAAATGAAAGGAGACTCCAATGAAGGCCATGAGCGCAGAATACCATCAAAAGCTGTTATATTGGTTGAACCTTGACCTGATTGATATTGAAGAGTGTAGGTTTTTGAAAACGGAGCATCCAATCATTCAAACCATCTACCTCTTACATAAGGTACACAAAAGCTTTAAGAATCTCCCTGGCCACCTGATTGTGAGCTCCATTGGATCACTATTAGAGAACACTTTTAGATGTATTTATTTAAACTGTTCTTGTTCAGTATGTGACAGTGTTGCCATCTTATTTAAGAGATGCAATGGACTTTTTAAACAAAATTCAGGAAATCACAAGGAAAAAGAACTGTCATATGACAACAGTAGATGTGACCTCGCTCTACATATCCATCTGACATGATGATGGTCTGGCGGCATGTAAATATTTTCTCAGAACAAATCAGTGAGTTAGATGGAACATTCAAACATGTTTATAGAAATGCTAAGTTTCTGCTTGATACATAATGTGTTTATCTTCAATGGAACCCTTTACCTGCAAAAACAAGGTACAGAAATGGGGACATTTTTCTCTCCAACCTACACAAATCTACTTATGGAATACTGGGAAGCAGAAATAGTTTGGACTGATGAGAGCCAGTACATAATGGATCACATGATATTATGGACAAGATTCAGCAATTATCTTTTCCTGATCTGGGAGGGAGATATTAAGGACTTAGAATGCTTCCTTTTCTCTCTGAATCAGAATGCCTACAATTTAAGCTTCATCTGTACCATCAGTCCAGCACAATAACTTTTTTGGGATATTGAAGTGTGTATCAAAGATATGAACATATGCACCAAATTCCATTGGAAACCTACATCGTGCAACAACATTTTACATGCCAATAGTGGGCATCCAAAAACATTAAAGTTGAGTGTTCCTTTTGGAGAAATACGAATGGCCAGATGGAACTGTTCTGAAGTTAAAGAATTCAGGAATAACTGCAGGAGATGCAAATTTGATTTTTATCAAGAGGTTATTCACTTGAAGTACTCAAGAATGCTGCGGAAAGAGCAAAGGCCTGAAAGAAGAGAGGAACTGTTAATAGCTCGTAGGAAGGAACCAAAAGAAGAAAACAACATCAGCATGTTCATGGATTACAATGCAGGCATCGAGATTAAAGCAAATATTCCAAAGGAACTGGAAGATTCTGCAACTTGATGAGACTTTGAGGGAAGTACTTAAAGATTATCCAAGTATAACATATAAAAAAGTTGCATCGTTGGGAAATTTACTGACACAAAATCACCTACCGCCTTAAAAACCACCAAGCTCCAGTTGGCTCAACCGTCTTGGCTTTTAGAAGAGCGCTAACATATGTTGTATAATGGAAAGCAAGAGGAAATTGCAGAACATATCACATGTGAAATAAAATATGTAGTCTATGCTCTAGAATGCTCTTGTGGTAAAACTATGTGAAAAGCACAACGAACAAAGTAAAACTCAGGATCCTACAACTTCTATGAGCCATAAAAAAAAAATCATGATTGCTCTTACCCCATAGCAAAGAACTTCTGGGAGAAACACAAAGGTAACATCAAAGAGCTGCAAAACCATGGAATCCAACACATCAGAGCAGGAGACAGAGGAGGTGTCAGAAATTGATTTTAAGAAGAATGAAATCACAATTAATCATCCTGATGGGACAGAAGCTCCCCTTGGGCATAATAGTGATGCAATGTTGTGCAATCATTTAGGAGAGAACTTGATATGCATCTAATTGACCCTCTCTCGTTCAGATTGAACATTGAAATGTTGCTTTATGACAACTAAGAATTCTGAGTCAAAACATTCTGAGTCACAAGCTGAGGAGCCAGTTGGCACTATTTATCACATTTGCACCTTCTCAGTGCTTTGGCACTTTCAGGGATGATGGTGATAAAAGTACTTGTCTAGGGGTCCAATCACACCTGAATCTAAATATATGGGGCCTGATTTATGAAAGGTTAGCACCGCCTTTGCATCATTTTTTGACTTACAAAATATAATTTGATTTTGTACATTTGCGCCACTTTTCCCTCACGAAATGACGTAAAGGAAGTGCTACCTTTTCATAAATCAGGCCCATGGGGTCTTGTAAATGTAAGATTGTTTCTGGATAAATAACATATGGGTATTTGGAATAGAGTACAAACTTAAATAGGTAGCTGATATGGAACATCCACGAGTTGTCTCTATCTTTGTTCCAAACCTAACAGGCACAGTTACCTCCTTTTTAGACACACCAGATCCATATGCATGCTTAATGACTGTTACAAGTATGAGGCAACTCAATTAGTGAGAGGAGGCATTGTCTATTGTCTCTGAAGGTTAATTCCCCACTACTTTTGGGAAAGCAGGGTTCCAATGTGATATTGGTGCATATATACACTAGCTACCCCTGGAATGGAAGCATTTGCAATTTAAATGGGAAATTTATCCTGATGCGATGATTAAAAATGCATGTTGACCACCTTTTGAGCACAAGCATTTTCTGGACATCTTTTTACAAATAAAATGTTTACAATAGCATTGGTTATGAAACATCAAGGGCCAGATGCAAGTAGATTCTGAATTGCGACCCACAAATTGCGAGTCAGAGCGATTCGCAATTTGTGAGTCGCAATTCAGAATGTAGGATGGTGTCCCTGACACCATCTGCGACTCGCAAGGGGGTCGCAAAGACCCACCTCATTAATATTAAGGAGGTGGGTCGCAATTTGCGACCCCCATGAGACTCGCGGCACTCACAGGGATAGTAGCCTGCTGGAGACAGCAGACCACCATTTCTGTGACTGCTTTTAAATAAAGCATTTTTTTTATTTATTTGTAATGCAGCCTGTTTTCCCTAAAGGAAAACGAGATGCATTACAAAACTAAAAAATGAAACGTTTTCGTTTAATTTTTTCAGAGCAGGCAGGCAGTGGTCCATAGGACCACTGCCTGCTCTGGAAAAATGTTTTTAATGCCATTCACAAAGGGGAAGGGGTCCCATAGGGACCCCTTCCCTTTTGCGAATGAGTTAGCACCCGTTTGAAATGGGTGCTAACTGCGATTGCTTTGCGACCGCGTTTGCGGTCACAAAGCCATCTGGCATTGCACTGCGACTCGCAATTAGGAAGGGGACTCCCCTTCCTAATTGGGACTTGCAAACCCGTTTTGCGATTCGGTAACCAGGTTACTGAATCGCAAAAAGGGTTTATTGCATTGCCAAGTGCAGTTTGCACGTCGCAAAGGGCGAAATTCGCTGTTTGCGACGTGCAAACTGTGTGCTACATCTGGCCCCTAGTGTTTTATGGTCTCTGTAGGTTACTTCCTTCTACTTTTAGGAAAATAGGTCTCCATTAGCATTAGCATCTTAAATGGGATACTCAGCCCAAGGCAATATCTAAAAATGCTTGCTATTCATCTTATAAGCCTAAGCACTTGATGAAAATATTTGCACATATAAAACCTTTACAGTGATACATAAGAATGTAGATTTTCCAAGTAGTTTATGATGGAAAGTCGGAATTTTATTAAAGACACAGAGACGAGTATTATGCTTTCTTTTCCTGCTTTATTTTAATATTTAATAGCAGCCAAGAGGAAAACACCAATCCCAGAGGTTTGCGCAACAAGCAACCAATGGGAGATAAGACTAATAACATTAACCAATCAGTATACTGTATCATGTAACATATACCAATCCTGACTGCAGGCAGCCCTCTTTTCAGTTGCGAGACAGTCAAGAAACAGATTTGAATAAAGGCACTATACAACAAATTAAACATATTGCCAGGATTAGAGCAAAAAAGTCTTGAATTCTGTCCAAGTTAGGTGAATAGGATGACTTGACAGGATGATGGATGCAGGGATCCGAGTTCAATGGAGGTTGCGGTGAATGAGTCCTTCGGGGAGAATCGGCATCCAATGAATTAGGTTGAAGAGGATGCTGGAGCGTTGGTAATAACTAGAGAGGGTGGGAGAGAACAACGTTAGTAGAAGAAGCGGTGGGATAATACTCGCCTCCGTGTCTTTAATAAAATTAAGACTTTCCATCATAAACTACTTGGAAAATCTACATTTTATGACAAGACCGGAGGCTCCTATTATGCTTGTTTAAAGCATGTTAACTACAATAGAAGTTGCTGAACTAACAGGTTTACAATAAAATGTGCGAAAAGTAGAATCATTTGACCAATCTGCCGATCTTAGAATATCTTCCAGTCGTGAACCAGCCCAAAAGGCTTTTGACGCCATGGCACCTCTAGCAGAATGGGCGGCAAACTTTGAAGTATCAATGCCCGCTATGGACATCACCCATTTGACCCAACGAGCCAAGGTAGGGGAAGATACAGGTTTATAGGGTTTCCTAAAGGAAATTAAGAGTTGGGAAGCAAAAGATGTTCTAAGATCGGCCGTTTTCTGTTCATAAACCTTTAAACAGTTTCCCACACAAAGTTTTGGATGGTTTGGAAAAAAGGGATAGAACACAGAAGTAATGTTGGTTTTGGTACGACGAGACACATTGAACAGAACACCAGTAGGGGTGAAGTGACGAGCCGAGATATCTAGGGCTTTGACATCTGACAGACATTTGATAGAGACAAGACAAAGTAACATTGTTAGTTTGGCCGAAAGCATTTTCAAAGATAAAGAGTCATTATCCTGCCAAGGGTCAAACATTTGTAGGACTAGGTTCACATCCCATAACGTGGAGTATTTGGGAATTGGGGGATTGGAGAATCTTACTCCTTTTAAAAGACGACAAATGATAGGATGTTCTCCTACGGGTTTCCCGTTTATAAACGGGTGATGTAGAGATATTGCTGATCTATATAGATTGATGGTTCTGTAAGATTTGCCGGCGCTAGCTTGAGAGGCAAGAAAATTAGCTATCAAAGTTAGATCTGCTGAAGAGGGATCACATGCTTTTCCCAAACACCAGATAGACCAGATGGATCAAGCTGATTTGTAAGCCTTGGAAGTGCCTGGAGCCCAGGAATTGTTGATGTAGGTTGAAGCCTCGAGTGAAATTCCTGGATAAGATGACGAAGACCTGAGACTTTCCAGGCCGATAGGAGAAGGGTTTTGTTGAGAATGAGGTCGTGGGGAAGACCTTGAGGATTGAGAAGGAGGGAGGGAAAGGAGGGCAGAAGGACAGGGAAGTCGACAGCTAATTCCAGGAGAGTGGGATACCACACTTGAGCTTGCCACAACGGGACTACTAAAACGACTGTGGCTTCTTGGCGCCGGAGATGGGTGAGGACTCTGTTTATCATGATGAAAGGAGGGAATGCATAATGTATTGCGTGATGCCACTGTTGAAGAAACACATCGGTCGCTAAAGCGGGAGGGTCTGGTCTCCAGCTGAAGAAACGAGGAAGCTGTGTGTTCAGACGGGATGCGAATAGGTCTGTATGGAAAGGACCCCATTTGCGATGAATAGAATTGAAGACTGAAGAGTGACGCTTCCAGTCGCTGTAATCGGAAAGATGACGAGAAAACCAGTCTGCAACTGAGCTGAGAGAACCTGGCAAGTATTCTGCTTGAACTGAAATGTTTCGGTGAAGGAAGAATTCCCAAAAGCTCTTTGCTAGTTCTGCTAGCGGTTTGGATTTGGTACCGCCGAGGTGATTGATATATTTTACCGCTGTGAGGTTGTCCATACGAAGAAGTACGGAACAAGAGACTCTGTTCTTGGTGAAAGTTTTTATTGCAAAGGAGCCTGCAAGCATCTCTAAATAGTTGTTGTGCAATGAAGACTCCTGTCGAGACCATGTGCCTCCAGTCGATATCTGCCCACACCTTGCGCCCCAGCCTGTTAGGCTTGCGTCGGATTCTAAAACAAGATCTGGGACTGAGGCAAAGATGGTCCTGCCATTCCAGGCTTCGCGGTGGTTGAGCCACCATTGGAGTTCTGTACGGGATTCGAGATCGAGGGAGATGAAATCTGAATAAGCAAGACCTTTGCGTAGATGACGAATTTTCAATCTCTGAAGAGCCCGATAGTGAAGAGGGCCTGGAAAAATTGCCTGAATCGATGAAGAAAGAAGACCTACAATCCTTGCAAGAGACCTGAGGGAGAGTGAAGTCTGCTGTAAAGATAGGGTTATCTCTGATTTGATACTTTTTATTTTTGAGGTCGGGAGTTGAAGGAGACCTTGAGAGGAATTGATTAGGAATCCTAGGAATTCCATTGTGTGCGACGGGGTAAACATCGATTTCTCTTTGTTGACTAGAAAGCCTAGGTCCAAAAGAAGAGAGATTACGTAAGAGAGTTGGGACCGAAGGGTAGAAATGTCTTGATGCATTAGAAGAATATCGTCTAGATAGATTATCATTCTGAAGCCTTGAGATCGAAGAAGTGCTACGATAGGTTTCATTAGCTTGGTGAAGCACCAGGGGGCCGATGAAAGACCGAAGGGTAGGCAGGTAAACTGATAGGTGTGGTGATTCCATTGAAATTGAAGAAACTTTCTGTGAGAGTGATTTATAGGGACTGTTAGGTACGCGTCTTGAAGATCTAAACGGACCATCCAGTCGTTGAGAAGGAACAAATCTCTTAGATGGAGAATCGTTTCCATCTTGAAGTGTCGATAGACAACAAATTGATTGAATTGTCTGAGGTTGATGAGTGGTCTGACTTTCTTGTTTTTTCTTATCACTAAAAACAGTGGGCTTATGAATCCTGAGGGAAGGGGACGCGCTGGTTGAATAGCATGTTTTTGAAGAAGATCTTGTATTTCTGTAGAAATGAGATTTGACATTTCTTCTGAAAATTTGAGGGGAAGAAGGGGGAGGGTTGAAAGGGAGTTTCGTAAAATTCTATTAAATAGCCTTTGACTGTGTTGAGAACCCAGGGGTCTGAAGTAATCTCCATCCACTTGTGGAGAAATAACTTTAGATGACCCCCTAGAGAAGGATGGCCAGAAGGTTGGCTTATCTGAATTGTTATAGGACCTGCGTTGATTCCTCCCTCTGAATCCTCTGGAACGCTGAGGGTAGAATTGTGGGCAAAAGTCTTGTTGCTGTTGGTAACTATAGGAGTCTCTGAAGCCTTGGTTTCTGAAGGACCGGCCGGTGGAGCGGCTTCTTCCTCTACCAGCCCTGGCAAAAACCCGTGAGTTAAAAACTTTTTTAAGTGACTGCTGGGCTTATTCAATAGAGGCAAAGGTGGTGACGTATTTGCTTAGTTCTTTAATGAAGTTATCTCCAAAGAGTAAGCCATCAGCTTTAGCTCCTGGATCCTTAGCTGCCAGATTTGGAAGCTTAGGATCTAGCTTGAGCAGAAGTGCTTTACGACGTTCGTGAGTCATGGCTGAGTTTGCATTACCCAGTAAACAGAATGCTCTCTGATTCCAGAGTGACAGTTCTTCCGGATCAATTGACTCGTCATTGGTTCTAGCGGATTCTGCGAGGTCAAAAATGCGGGATAAGGGACCGACCAAATCTAGGACTTTATCTTGGCACAGAGCCCAGGCTCTGTCCACCCCTTTACGGGGATCTTTACCAAATTTGGAGAAGAAGGTTAGGAGGGACGGATCTATAGAAGGGGTAGCGGTAATGTGTAATGGGAGTGAGGGTCTGGGACATTCAGAACGTAGTTTTGTTCGTACCTGTTTATCTAGAGGAACGCGTAATTTTGCTAGAATATAGTTTGCAACATGGTCAGAAGGTAACCATTCGATAGAATTGGGATGGTGGATTAAGCCTGGGTCAAACATGGGATTGCCCTCAGAATCTAAAAGGGGGGCGTGGGTTTGGTTAGTTGATATTGGTTTAGATTTTTTAGGGGGAGGACCAATCCAAAAATTAGAGGACTTATCGTCCTCATTGTCAGAGGAGGAAAAATTGGTATCACCATCATCATCAGTGTCTTTAATATCCGCAATCACCATTTTTTGGGTCTTAGACACATTTTTTGTTTTGTTTTTACTTTTAGTACCCAAAATGTTATTCCCCTCCTTAGTAGGAGTCCTTTGAGGAGCTTCGTCCTCTATCCTGAGTGAGTTTGACTCACCATCCATAAGCGCAGACGAGGCGTTAGCCTGGTTTAAAGAAGCCTCCGAAGCTTTGCGCTTTCTGCTTTCCCCCGCAGAATGGGCCACTTGCGATTGGGATAAACAGGATGATACAGTGGAATGAATTTGTTTAGAAATTTTCCCCATTGAAGCAGAAACTGCTTTTTTAACTGAAGATTGAATGAAATTATTTAAATTATAGGAAAAATCGTCTTCAGAATCATCATTCGTTTTGAAATACTCTGAGAAATCCATTGCTATGGAGAAGAAGAGAAAAAACTGGTAAAAATAGGGGTTAACTAAGAAGGACAGGCTTTAAATTTTCATAGGCGTGTGACTCACCAGACAAATGAGAAGAGAAACGTCTACAAGTCGAAGGGCGGCTCGCTAGCTGTCTTAAAAGCTGACCGCCGGTTTCCTGGAGAGGAGAAGCTGTTTAAAATGCAGCAAAAGCTGAAAAAAGCTTTTTGAATACGAGCGCTAGACCAGAATGCGCACAGGAATGCGTTCGGAATGCGGAGACTGGGTGATTGAAGGTCACGTCAGCCGGCGTTCAGAATAGAACGTTCACGGCGACGAAACTCGAAAGACGAGGGAGGAATTTCCCTTCACGCGCAAGAGAAAGAGAATTAAAAGAGCGGTTGGGGCAGCAAAGGCACACGCATATCAGTTAAACACCAAACGTTATTAATATGTAAACATAGAATAGTAAAATACATTGAAATTAGAATAAATATATGGAGCAACGAAAGATAAACTTATCTTGACTGCGAGCAGCAAGAAAAGAGGGCTGCCTGCAGTCAGGATTGGTATATGTTACGTGATACAGTATACTGATTGGTTAATGTTATTAGTCTTATCTCCCATTGGTTGCTTGTTGCGCAAACCTCTGGGATTGGTGTTTTCCTCTTGGCTGCTATTAAAATAAAACAGGAAAAGAAAGCATAATAGGAGCCTCCGGTCTTGTCATAAAATTACTCTGTAATGATCAAAGAATTTTTAAAATCCAATTAATGCCCTATAAATATTGTCCTAGGTTTTGAGGTTATTAACTATCCCTTAATAAACACTTTTAGGGCCATATGTACAAACACTTTTTCTCATAGACACAGAATGGGTAAAAACCTTTGCTACATCTGGCCCTTAGTTCTTAAACAGACCATGCCAACCTATGAAATAAGGCATGTCAGCGTTTCACAAGGAAATCCCCAGTATTTTCATATAGCACTTTATTGTCAACATATCACAGTACCATATGCAAAACTGATTCTTCCTTGGTTAACGTCACTATCTTAGTGAGTATAAGCACTTTACAACGTTGCTACTGGATGAGCACAAGACTACAAAGAACCTGTTTTTAGAATAGCACTTTAACCATCCTCAATAATTGCACTAGCACTTTAAAACTCCATATAGGATAGAACGGAAGAGCTGTGGTAATAATAAACAACCCCCCTTTTTTAACAGTATTCTAACCATCTTTAATAATTGCACCAGCACTTTATAACTTCATGCTGGATAGAAGGAAAACCATGAAAATAATTAGCCACTCTTAATATCCCCTGGTCGCTTGACGTATCATACTGTAACCAAACTTATTTGTGAGGAATTTCTTTAACATTGCCCATACAACCCATTCAATGTGACGAAACATAATAAATAAATAAATAAATGGTTGGTAATTCACAGAAACTTGAAAATATGTGAATTGTGAGGGGTTTATGAAATATCATTGTTTTAACTTCAATGCCTGAAAGAATCACTTTAACAACACATTCTCTTACACTGATTGATGTGCCTTTTGTGATATCAAAGAATGGACTCCGCAATTATCTTTACAATGAATTTGGTTGCCCGTAGTGAAATTCATGTCTCATCTATTTAGTAAAATGTACATCATGAAATAGTAGATTATACACTATCTGTAACAGGCTGATTCTAATTTGTGGTTAGTGCACTTTATTTGTGGAATAAGGCGCGATTAGGGGACATTGATTTTAGTGTGTGTGTGTGTGTGTGTGTGTGTTTTTTTAACTGTCACTGTTTTATTTGCTGTTTTTATCTTCTTGCACGCAAATATTATTTTGGGGCACTTCCTGTGGAGCGTGTAAGAGAGTCCCGCCTCCTTGAGGAAGAGGGTTTTTCTGCCTCCAGAAGGCCATCTCGATTGTGACGTGGGAGGACAGAGTTTGAGGGCTAGCATTAACAGAATGTGCCTGATTGTACATAACAAGCAGGTTAATGTGCGATGACACGCCTCCATTGAACCACTAGCTGTAATGTAGATTTTCCTAGTAATTTATAACGGAAAGTCTTAATTTTATTAAAGACACGGAGGCGAGTATTATGCTTCTCTATCTTGCTTTATTTCAAACATCAGCAGTCAAGAAAACTACATTTCCCATGAGGCTGACAGAACACACAGCCAATGGGGAAAGGAAACGTATCGGCAAGGCCACCAATAACATGCTCGAACCTACTATAAACAGTATACTTGACTGCGATCAGTCCTCTTTCTTGGTGCAAGGAGGCTAGGTTGTGTGAGAAAATAATGGAATAATAGAAACAACTATGGCAACTGCTAGAATTAGGGAGCAAAGTTCTTGGCAGAAGTTCATCCATGACTTGAGGAGCGAAGTGATCCATGACAGTGAGTGTAGGATGTGTTGAACCTTGGAAAGATGGTAGATCTGGCTCGATGATGTTGGAGACATTGTTCGGCAATCAAGAAGGGTTCTGAGGTTGGTGCGTTGTTGCTGTGGGAGGGAAGAAGAAACGACAAAGATTAGAGTCTCTGAGGTGAGATAATACTCGCCTCCGTGTCTTTAATAAAATTAAGACTTTCCGTTATAAATTACTAGGAAAATCTACATTTTATGGCAAGACCGGAGGCTCCTATTATGCTTTTTTAAAGCATGTTAACGATTATTGAGGTTGCTGTAGGAACTGGTTTACAATAGAAGGTTCTGAAGACATAATCATTGGACCAGTCAGCCGATCTCAGAATGTCCTCCAATCTGGAACCTACCCAGAATGCTTTGGAGGCTATGGCGCCTCTGGAGGACTGAGCTCCGAATACGGAAGTGTCTTATGCCCGCTAAGGTCATGACCCAGCGGACCCATCTGGCTAAAGTAGCAGATGAAACAGGTTTATGGGGTTAGCGGAACGAGATGAGGAGTTGGGAAGAGGACATTCTGAGATTGGCTGTGTGGTCTTCATAGACTTTGAGACATTGTCCTACGCATAATTTGGGTTGATTGGGGAAATAAGGGTAAAATACTGAACGTATATTAGTTTTGGTACGTTTGTTGATGGTAAATAAAACAACTGTAGGAGAAAATTGGCGGGATGATACATCTAATGCTTTGACATCTGAAAGGCGTTTGATAGATACTAAACATAATAACATTGTTAGTTTGGCTGAAAGCGTCTTTAGAGAAAGGTCAGTATTGTCTTGCCAAATAATAAATAGATTTAAAACAACATTGACATCCCAAAGTTTAGAGTATTTGGGTAACGGTGGAAAAGAAAACTTTACTCCCTTGAGTAGGCGTCATATCAGGGGGTGTTCCCCGATTGGTTTTCCGTTGATGTGGGTATGATGAAGGGAAGTAGCTGATCTGTAGAGATTAATTGTTCTGTAAGACTTACCTGTACCAGCTTGGGCCGCCAAGAAATTTACAATATAATTTAGATCTGTTGAAAAGGGATCGATATTCCTTCCCATACACCAGCTTGACGAAAGCGACCAGGCGGATTTGTACGCCTTTCTAGTACCGGGGGCCCAGGCGTTGTTAATGAAGTCTGAAGCTTCTGTCGAAATCGGGACGGTAGGTTGGGTATACCTGAAACCTTCCAGGCTGAAAGGGTAAGAGTATTGTTGAGAATGAGAGGATGAGGGGAGCCGATGGGATTCCGAAGGAGGGAAGGAAAAATTGGGAGGAGGACTGGGAAGTCGATAGTTAGTTCGAGGAGAGGGGGAAACCATACTTGAGATTGCAAAAATTGAGCTATGAGGATTAAAGAAGGCGTCTGACTTGGGCAAGAACTCTGGTAATCATTAGGAAAGGAGGGAAGGCATAATTGAGAGTAGATGTCCAGTCCTGCAGGAAAGCATCGGAAGCTAGGGCCGAAGGATCCAGACGCCAACTGAAGAACAGAGGGAGTTGCGTAATTTAGACGAAACGCGAATAGGTCTATTTTGAAAGGACCCCATTTGTGAAGGAGAGATTGAAAGACTGAGGGGTGAAGTTTCCAGTCGCTGAAGTCTCTGAGGTACCGGGAGTGCCAGTCTGCGACTTCGTTGAGGGAACCTGGAAGATATTCTGCTAGCAGGGAAATTTTGTTGTGTAGGCAGAATTCCCAAAGGCGTTTTGCCAGGTCTGCTAGAGGTTTTGACCTGGTGCCTCCTAAGTGGTTTATGTAGCGGACAGCTGACACATTGTCCATACGGAGGAGTATGGTACACTGGACTCGGTTTTTTGCGAGGCTTTTGATTGCAAAGGACCCCGCAAGCATCTCTAAATAGTTGATATGCAATTTGGAAACCTTCAGACGAGATTGCGCCACATCGGGCGCCCCAGCCCGTCAGACTTGCATCTGATTCTCACACAAGATCTGGGGCTGATGGAAAGATAGTCTTGCAGTTCCAGGCGTCTAGATGGTCTATCCACCATTGGAGTTCTAGACGGGACTCTTGGTCGAGATTGATATTTTCTGAATAGGATAGGCCTTTTCTGAGGTGCCGGATTTTTAGTGTCTGGAGGGCTCGATAATGAAGAGGGCCGGGGAAGATGGCTTGTATTGAGGAGGCAAGAAGGCCTACGACTCTGGCTACGGACCGGAGAGAGATTTGAGAACTCCAAAGCAGTTTCAGGATCTCTGATTTCGTGGACTTTACCTTTTGTTGCGGAAGTTGCAGTATGGCTGTTGAAGAGTCGATTACGAAACCCAGAAATTCTATCTTTTTTGAAGGGATAAACACAGATTTTTCTTTGTTGACAAGAAAACCCAACTGGGATAAGAGAGAACATATGATTTGGAGGTGGTATTGAAGGGAGTGATAGTCCTGGTGCATTAGTAGGATGTTGTCTAGGTAAATGAGCAATCTGACTCCCAAAGATCGGAGGTGAGTCGTGATTGGTTTAATTATTTTTGTGAAGCACCAGGGTGCTCAGGAGAGACCGAACGGAAGGGAGGAGAAATGAAAAGTTTGTCCTTGCCATTGAAATTGGAGAAATTTTCTGTGTGTGATATGTATGGGCACGGATAAATATGCGTCTTGGAGATCCAGACGAACCATGTAATCGTGGGGGAGAAGAATATCTCTTAAGTGAATAATGGTTTCCATTTTGAAGTGTCTGTATACAACAAATCGATTGAAATTTCTTAGGTTGATGACTGGTCTTGGTTTTTTGTTCTTCTTTTGGACCAAAAAAGAGGGAGCTGAGGAAACCGGAAGGGTCCGGACGGAATATCTGGATGGCTTGTTTGCGGAGGAGTGACTGGATTTCAATGTTCTCAGATTTGGCTGATTCTGCCATGTCGAAAATTCTAGCCAGAGGACCCACGAGATCTAAAAGTTTGTCCTGGCAGTTACACCAGGCTTTATCAACGCCTTTACGGGGGTCTTTACCAAATTTGGAAAAGAAGGTGAAGGAGGGATTGGTAGATGGATGGGGTAGAGGTAATATTGGATGAAAGGGAAGGTCTGGGGCATTCTGATCTAAGTTTGGACCTAGTGGGTTTATCAAGAGGGAGTCTTAGTCTGGAGGAGATATAATCTGCAACATGTGAAGAGGGTAGCCATTCAGTGGAGTTAGGGTGGTGGATGAAGGAGGGATTGAACATGGGGTTACCATCTGGGTCTAGGATTTGTTTGGGTGTAAATGGGTTAGTGGACGAGGCAAGTTTTGACATTTTGGGTGGGGGGAGGATTGAGACTGGGAACCCCAGATATCCGTGTCATCATCAGGATCGTCTAAGTCACCCATGTCATCATCTGTGTCAGAAATGTGGGATATAATTATTTGTTGTGGCGCAGCTAAAACATGTTTAGTCTTTTGGGAACATTTTAGTCTGGATTTCCCCTCCTGAGAAGGAGGCCTTTGAGGAGACTTGTCCTCGATCTGGGGTGAAGAATTTTCACCAGTCAAGCTAGTGCCATCGTGGGTGACTGTATTGGGGGCTTTTTGGGCAGACAAATCCTTAGTTATTTTTCTCTTTCTGCATTCCCCCGCAGAATGGGCCGATAAGGATTTGGAAACCATGTCCTGTATAGAGGACTGGAGGTTTTTAGTAATTTTCCCCTTTGAAATATTGATGGCTTTTGCCACTGAATCATTAATAAAATTATTGAGTTCTTGATTAAAATTATCTTCTTCATTTTGGGTATTGTCTGTCATATTTAGAAGAAATTAGGGAGGAAAGGGTTAAGAAACGTTATGGGAGGTGGAAATTTGAAGGAACACGCCCCCGGGGGCATTACCGGTGTGAGGAGGATGGCCGGATACAAAGAGAAGAGCAGGCAGCAACGATAGGCAGCTGGGCGATAAAGGAGTTGAAGCGTGGTTGACTGAGGTGAAGTGGCGCCGCGTAACGAGAGGAAACGGCCGTTGGAACGTTTGCGCGTTCCTGAGAAGGCCGGCACGAGGGGGGGAAAAATCAATAGTATTCATGCAGGAAAACAATGCGCGGGTAGCGATAACAAAGCGCAGCGTCGCGCGCCAGAAAACGAAGAAGGAGCACAATAAGCAATAAATAATATCAATAGCGGCGCGTATACAGTAAATATATAAAATTTTGGAACACTTATCTTGACTGCGAGCAGCAAGAAAGAGAGGGCTGGTCGCAGTCAAGTATACTGTTTATAGTAGGTTCGAGCATGTTATTGGTGGCCTTGCCGATACGTTTCCTTTCCCCATTGGCTGTGTGTTCTGTCAGCCTCATGGGAAATGTAGTTTTCTTGACTACTTCTGTTTGAAATAAAGCAAGATAGAAAAGCATAATAGGAGCCTCCGGTCTTGCCATAAAATTAGAACGCGTCTTTCTCGCTCACCGTAATGTGTGGGATCTGTCTGTTTGAGAAGTTTTACTTCACAGGCGAAAATAGCTGGTCATCTTGGGCTGATTCTAATTTGTGGTTAGTGCACTTTATTTGTGGAATAAGGCGCAATTAGGGAGACATTGATTTTAATGTATTTTTAAAAAGCACTGTCAATCTGTTTTATTTGCTGTTTTTATCTTCTTGCAGGCAAATATTATTTTTGGCCAGTTTGGGTGGAGCCTGTAAGAGCCCACCTCGTTTGGTCCTCCATCCCACCTCTTTGAAGAATAGGGTATATTTATTTCTTCAGATGGCCATTGCGATTGGCACAAAGAAGGAGGTAGTTAGTGGGTTAGCGCAAACAGGATGTGCCCAATTGCACATAAAAAGCAGGCTGATGCGCAGATGTGCAGCAGATGCGCCAAAGGCAAACCCGTCAGCTCATGTCCACACTAGGTGCTGCCAGGGGCCAGCGATGCTGCCCGGCGAACATCAGAGGGTAAGAAGTATAATTATTCCAGAGATGAGCTCATTAGTTGGTGCCCTACGGAGGTGGGGAAAGAGGCACGTAACACCTTTAATCCGGATTGTATTTTCAATTTTAAAAGCACAAATTGCCATTGGATTCTGAGTTGGATGAAATTTCTGGCAGCTACACTTATAAAAAGGAGGAAACTCTGAAGGTTGAGGGGTGTCTTTTACCGGGTAAACTTAAGTGTGTGCTGCTATATGCTCCATCCTTGAATAAACAGTGCTTGGAGATTCATGATTTGATTGAACTCCATAATTTTGACTGTTTGTTACAGAGTCTTGGAATTAAGGAAGACTTTGTCCCGGATTTAGATGCAGCTGTTCCCTGAGGGTTATTTAATAACTACGCTGGACCATCCATTTCGAATAGGGGGCATGACCATTGTTTTTAAAGATTTTCTCATCTGCACTTTGTAAACTGTTAAGGCTAAGTCTGCAGATATCTGTGATATATGGTAATTCAATCTGAAAGACAATCGTATATCTATTCTTGCTGGACTCCTTGTGTATCGACCTCCTGGTTTCAGATCTAAATATATGGAGGTATGAAATCAAACCTTTTAACAATTCAGCCCCAATTCACAATTTAGTATATTAGGTGACTTTCATTATTATCTAGAAGATAGGGAAAGTAAGGATGTCACCACCTATCTAGCTTTTAAGAATGGTTTAGGTTCTCCCAACTAGTTGAGGGTGCTACACATTCTGCTGGTCACATCCTGGATAGGATTTTTGTAAACCATCTAACAGTAGAGGTTGAGAAAACCTGCCCACTTAGTTGTCAGATAATTTTATAATCACCTTTTCAGTGACACCTCAAAGGGTAGAAAGACTAGCGACACATAAGCCTACCACCTATAGAAGATGGAGCAAAGTATCTCACATTGAGTTCACAGCAGGGTTAGAGGAAACCTTTATGGAAAAGTATAGTTCCTCTACTCCAACTCCAGAAGCTTTTAATACCTGGGTCTTGCAGGCTGTTGAAAATGTTGCCCCATTAAGGACTAATGAAGGCACTAGGTCTGAGGCATCAGAACCTTGGTTTTCTGAGGCGTTAAAAGCACTTAGAAGAATATGTTGTAAGCAAGAAAGAAAATGGAGAGTGGCCCTCACACTTGAGGAAAAGAGTAAACATAAAGGCCTGTATTTATACTCCGTTTGCGCCGAATTAGTGTCGTTTTTTTCGACGCAAATTCGGCGCAAAACGAACGCCATATTTATACTTTGGCGTTAGACGCGTCTAGCGCCAAAGTATGGGCAAATAGCGTCATTTTTTTGCGTGAACGCCTTCCTTGCGTTAATGAGATGCAAGGAAGGCGTTCCCGTCTAAAAAAATGATGGTGACGCAAATGCGTCGTATTTATACTCCCGGGCAAAAATCACGCCCGGGAGGTGGCGGGTCAAAAAACCCCGCATTTGCGCCACTTTTTAACGCCTGGGTCAGGGTAGGCGTTAAGGGGCCTGTGGGCTCAAAATGAGCCCACAGGTGCCCTCCCCTGCCCCCAGGGACCCCCCTGCCACCCCTGCCCACCCCAGGAGGACACCCAAGGATGGAGGGACCCACCCCAGGGACATTCAGGTAAGTTCAGGTAAGTATAATTTTTTATATTTTTTAATTATTTTTGGTGGCATAGGGGGGCCTTATTTGTGCCCCCCTACATGCCACTATGCCCAATGACCATGCCCAGGGGACATAAGTCCCCTGGGCATGGCCATTGGGCAAGGGGGCATGACTCCTGTCTTTACTAAGACAGGAGTCATTTAAATGGCGTCTGGGCGTCGAAAATAATGGCGCAAATCGGGTTGAGGCGATTTTTTTGCCTCAACCTGACTTGCCCCATTTTAAGACGCCCTAACACCATTTTCCCCCTACGCCGGCGCTGCCTGGTCTACGTGGTTTTTTTCCACGCACACCAGGCAGCGCCGGTCTGCTAGCGCCGGCTAACGCCATTCCGTAAATACGGCGCCCGCATGGCGCTTCAGAATGGCGTTAGACGGCGCTAAATTTTTTGACGCTAAACTGCGTTAGTGCAGTTTAGCGTCAAAAAGTATAAATATGGGCCAAAGTATTCATTGCTACATATAAATGTTGTGGGTACACTAGCACATCCAAGAGCTCAATTACAGTAAGGTGCTGTTGCTTGCAACATCCAGACTTATTTGGGTATATTCAATACATCCTTGAATATCATGTTTGCAATAAGCAATGCTTGTTAAACGTCTCATTTATTATAACCAATGCTTGTTGATTATGCACATTGTATTTCACCTGCTCCAACTGTAACTGCCAAAACATGTGCTCTTCACAATGTGATCTGTATTGAACATATGCAACAGTCAGGAGGATAATTGCTTATTTCTTTAACAAACAACCAATTGCCTTTCATCCTGCTCCAACTGTAACTGCCAAAACATGTGCTCTTCAGAATGTGATCTGTAATGAATATGTGCCACAATAAGGGGGATAATTGTGCATTTCCATAACAAGCAACCAACTGCGTTTACACCTGCTCCAAATCTAACTGCCAAAAGATGTGCTCTTCAGAATCTGATCTGTATTGAACATGTGCCCCAATCAGGAGGATACTTGCTCATTTCCTTAACATGCAATCAACTGCCAAAAGGCACATGTGCACATATTATTTAGGGATGTTTGTGAGTCTGAGGCCTAGCTTGGCTTCGTAACTGTTGCTCCGCTCACCTGTTTTCAGTTAAGTCGAGTTCCTTGTCCTCCAGACTACCTCCAGTTGAGTTCAAGTGCAAGTCAAGTTCCCTGTTCTCCAGCCTGTCTCCAGTCGAGTTCCAGTGTTCCTTGTTCTCCAACCAGCTTCCAGTTGAGTTCCAGCATTTCTCGTCCTCCTGACAGCCTCCAGTCGAGTTCCGGCAATCCCCGCCCTCCGGTCTGCTTCCTATGGAGTCCCGGCTCTCCTTTTCCATCTTCTGCTGATGGTCCCATATCTCTAGTAAAAGAGAGAAAATAATAAAGGTGAAAAAACGAAGTTTGGGATCTTCTGAAATTTTAAAGCAAGTGTCTTCATTTCAAGGTAAAGAAAGATTAATCGCTTAAATGAAACAAAATAGAGATCTGTCTTTTAAATAATTTTGGACAATAAAAACTCGTCTGATTTATTGTTTGGGTTGGTATCCAAGATACTGCCAAACAGACATCAAGAAAAGACACATTTCCTGTAACCAGCGCTCCGCTGAGAATTAGGAGACTGGAAATAGAACACGTTTATCAGAACTATTACTGGCAAGAGTTTACGCCAGAACATAAAGAAGCCCTTTAGTCAAGTTGATTGTTTTTAAGTTTGGACATTGCTTGAGAGACTCTAAAAGTATTGTACAAAGAGGAAGACACTTGTTCAGCCTTATAGAAATGTGTCAACAATAACTGACATTATGCAATGTACAATAGCTTATGCAAGTTCAATGTATTAATGAAGTAATTCTTTTGCAGCCCAGTAACTCAGTATTTTAAGAAATCAAAAGTCCTGAAGCCCAACACGTCATGCAGTCCAGGGTCCAGCAGTCTGATTATGCAGCCCGCTAAGCAGAAGCTGGTATTTTCTCTTTTTTTCTTCCCTAAACCCCCTTTCACTTGAGGGAAGGCACTGTACTCTTCATCGCCGAAACTTTAGTCCTCACTGGGATTGGAGAATTTTCATTGCCCCATCGGAACACCTGGAATTCAGGAGAGTGGCTCACACGGAACAATAAATGAGCGATTGTGGGGGGCAAATCAACCTACGACTGAATAAAATACACTTGGCTAATAATAGGCCCAAGGAACCATTCAAGGTGGTGAAACAATTGTCACCCCCCCATACAGTAATCACTTGAAAATTCCCAAATGTTTTTGCAACAAGGTGGTGTAAATGAGAATGAGATGCCCCCTGCCTGGAAGACTGATGATTCCACTGGTTTAGAGCCCTCTAGAACTTTATCCACCTTTCCCCTGATGTCCCATATAGATATTAGGAAACCATTGATGCAACTGTCATATGGTTCCTCAGAAGGCCCCTGCCACCCCCAGAATTCTCTAGCTGGTCCTTGATATGATAACTACCTTTTTATAAAAGGTTTTCAACAAATAATTAGAACAGAGATGTTTCATCAGTGCTGGAAAGATGCAATTGTAATTCCTCTTAAAAAGTCTAATGGGGCTCCCAATGATCTAACAAATCTGAGACCTATCTCATTGCTTCCTGCACTGTCCGAAATACTGGAAAAGTACATGAATTTGATTCTGACAGACTTTATTTTCACTCAGGATCTTCTGGACCTCTCACAATATGGATTCTGCAGTGGCCATAGTACAGAATCAGCCCTGGTGGTTGCAGCAGATCTTACCCGATGTCAAGTAGATCAGGGTGGCACAGCTATAGTGGTGATGTTGGATCTATCTGCAGTATTCAACAGTGTTCCGATCCTGACTGGTGCATAGATTACGCCAGGCAGGAATTAGGGGTAAGGCTTTGGCCTTATTAAGCTCTTTTTTTCTTGCAGAATTCAGAATGTCAGCTGTGGCAATAATAGGTTTGCCTCATTTCAGCTCCCATGTGGTGTGCCACAAGGATCTTTAATCAGCCCCACACTGTTTAATCTTTATGTGGCCCCCCTCGTCACTCAGATTTGATCATTTGGCTTCCAGGTTCTGTCATATGAAAATGACACTCAGATGCTAATATCTATTTCTGAGGATCTGTCGGTTGTGGCAGGGAAGTTCAAACAGTGTATGCCAAACATTAGGATCTGGATGAATGACAACTGTGTAAAATTAAATGCTGACAAGACAGGGATCCTGGTCAACGGAGGTCAAAAATCATGTCAGATAGATGGTGGCAAGATATGTGTAGCCCCCTTCCCACACCAGTTGAATCAGCAAAAAATCTAAGATGATATTTGATAGCACCCTTACCTTTGACAGGCAGGTTAACAAGATGACTAGCTCTTGTTATTAACTCATTAAGATGCTTTAAAAAGTACTGCCTTTCATACCCTGGGGAATTAAGATCGGCAGTAGCCAAGCTGTTGATGACCTCTTGCCTTGACTATTGCAATGCATTGTAACTAATTATTAACAAATCATCCCTCAGGAAACTTCAGTTGATTGAGAGCATGGCTGCTCAGTTGGTATTAAATATACCTAAATGCTCCTCTGTTACAGTGGGCCTGCATTCCCTTCACAGGCTTTCTGTTATGAAGTGAATCAATTTCAAGGCCCTCTATATTGTGCATAAAGCCTTGCAGCATCAGGGCTCTAGACCTCTGAGATCAGCATTTCAGAGGTATTGTCCTCGAAGGCAACTGAGATCTTCTTGTTGGAAAAAAGTTATTGTTCCAAGGTTTCAGAGGTCCAGACGGGTTGGTCTCTCTATAGCGATGGCCAAACTCTGGAACACATTGTTGGATCACATAGCCAGGTTAGACTCCCATATCGCCTTTCATGAACAACTTAAGACTTGGCTCTTCTCCCACCAGTAATAGTCCTTGTACGATGGTTTGTTGTCTTGTTGCTTCTTCGGTGGCCATCGCTTTGACACCTGTCAAAAATGGTGGCATGAACTTGACAGTGTTTATCAAGGTACAAGCATGAATGCTCTAGTCGTTTTTAAATAAGCAGAGATAATGGACAATTGTGGTGAGTGCAATTTAAATAGAATATCTGCAGATTTGGACTGTATGGTCTAGTCGAAGGCAACATGCTGAAATGCATCAGCTGTTGTTTTCCTTTTTTGCACTGCTGTCATTGAAAATAAAAGTAATGGGGGAAATATCTTTGGATCGTAGTGCTGCTTTTTCTTGTTAAGGAGGGAGAATGGGTGGATTCTATATGTTCTTTGACAGAGCACAGTAATTGGAGTTTTGGGTGGCTTCTACCAAAAGATTCATAAGCAGAAAAGAAGTGGGGCACTCGTGGCTAAAATGTGGTTTGAAATACAAATAATAGTATTCCTGACATTATCTTGAAATAGCCTACAGTTAAAGGTAATGCTCAGTTGTATGGTAATTGGCATCACTTAGTGTCTGACTACAACCTACTCCCTCTGAACCCAATATTGATGTATTTATTTATGTACATGCTTATAGCAACATGCACTCTAAGTAATAGGTTTTATTATTATCACAGCTCAGCAAGACTTGCTTTTTACTTGAAGAAAATGGAGAGAGTGGACACACACAAATTCAAATTGTGACTATTGGCTGCACGCCTTTTTCTAAAGTAGGCATTAACCCAGCTGAGCTAATATTTGTTGGCCCTCTCTCATCATCGACAAAGACACAGCTACTGGTCCCAAAGATTTACTATTAACCTGGGAGTACCTTAATATCAGACTGCTATAACACATGAAGACCACTTCCCTTTATGGCATATCACAGTGTCTGATTAAGAAGGCGCTCCTTTTTTTCTTATCCCAACCTCCTACCATTGCCACTACATTTTATTTCTGTAGTTTTTCTACCACTGGCAGTGGCATCTTAAGGATTTGTGGGTCCCTGGGCTACATAACTTTTGGGGCCCTCTGTTTGAAGCGGATTAAAATGTATTACCCCTTTTTCAAGCCCTATTGATGCCAAGTAATATCGAACTCTATGTTAAGCCTTCAGACAAAATGGATACACAAAAACAGCTAAAAGCTCAAGCAGCCTGGTGTCTGCCAGCCAAATAATACAAAATAAAGTTCAACGAGCATAGATAAAGCCATTTTTTTAGGTTGGATCTAGTTTGTTTTTACTTACTACAACAACATTTTCGACCTCAGTATGAGTTTGGCAGTCCTAATGCTGGACCCGCAAACTTGAGGGGAGGATGCCACCACCATGGTGGAGGTGTCCACCCCTGCCCTATTACAATGTTTCCGCTGGTCTGACCGGCAGAAACATTTTAATAGAGTGTTCCCACCTGTCAGACCTGTGGAAATAGTGCTACGAGGTTGCACACGGCTCCCTTAAAGGAGCTGATTGCTATCTTGTAGCACAGAGTGGGTCTGCAAAGCTGACAGTGCGCGTTCCAATGGCTCTGGGCAGGAGGGGGGCCCTGCACTGCTCGCTCCACAGGCATAGGCAGTGTAGGAGCCCCACTGCGGCCCGAGCACACCCTCACTGTCAGCCTTTCCATGCCAGTGAAACCACCATGGAAAGACTGGCGGTGAGGTGAGTTGTAATCAAATAGGCAGCACTGAGTTCAGCGCCGCTCTGGCTAAGTACAACTCAGACCGCTGTCATCACGTCGGGAACCATGTTCCCGGCAGGGACGTGGTCCCTTGACAGGTCCGCACACCAGGGTTGTAATTAGACAGTCGGACGGCCCGGAGTGCAGTGGTCTGACCGTCATCACATATATGGCAGTCCTCGTACTACCACATTCGTAATGAGGCCCTTTATGTGGAATTCAGCATCTAACCAGAGTGTTACTACCTTTGCAGGAAAATCATGCTAACAGACTAGTGCATAATATTCAATAAGACACATGTACATACTGGTTGAAATTGTAGCTTTAATCGCTGAATATTTGTATTTACAAATGCATTCCATTATTGCAGCCACAGTGAAAATCAAAGTAGTGCTCTGAGGATTTTCATCATTCCAATTTTTTTTAATCTAATAACTTTCTTTTAATTCCTTTTCCCCTTTCATTGTCCTTCTTCTTTGGTGTGTACTTTGCTGGCTAAACAGTAATATGTAATCCTGCTGAGTAGGAGAAATGGGAAAGGGCAGGATACAGGAGAATGTCAAAGACATAAAGAAAGCAGTATAGTGAGAGAAGAGCTAGAGATGACAGAGAATGATATGTGAGGAAAGTAAAGTAAACAGAGAAAGGTGAGGTAGACAGAAGGAAAGATAAAGGGAGATAAAAAGATAATATTAAGATAGATAAAGACAGGTAGACAAATATCTAAGGTTTTAGACTGCATTAGGAAACAGAGAGGAAAGGAATTGAGACAAGGAAATGCAGAGAAAGAAAGTGGAATACAGTACCCCAAATAGTGAGGTAGAGAGGGAGAGAGATAATATAGGAAAGATGTGAATTAGAGAGAAGTAAAGCCAGTGAGAGATAGAGGTAGGTACAGAGATTTCAGGGGGGGAAAAGATGCAAGGTAAAAAGAGACAGAGAGAGAGCACAATGAGGCTAGGTATAGAAATACATGTCAGTGAAAAGAGAAAGGCAGAGAGAAGATTGAAGGATAGAAAGAGAAATATTGTTTAAATTGAAAGGAGGAACTTGAAAAATATGCATCAAATAGAGAAAAAGGTGAGGTTTACATAGAGGTAAAGTAGTGAGAGGAAGAGGTGATGTGGTAGAGAGATTTATAAAGAGATTGAGATAGCTAGTTAAGGCAGAGAGGTGAGCTGAAATGGAGAAGGATGTTCAGAAAGAGAGCTGTGTTTGAGAGAGGGAGGGAGAGAGGGAAGAGCTGATAACAGAGTAAAAGGGACAAAGGTAGAGAAACAGAGGTAGCCAGAAAGGAATAAAATATTTAGAGAGATGTCAGAAACTTTGCAGAGGTAGAAGGAGAGGGTGGATAGGTGAAGTAGTAAACAAATAGTGAGGTAAATTAGGAGGTTAGGTCTGCATTCTCTAAGCAGTGGGTTGAGATGCACTGGTAGGTTGTGAGCTGATTTTTAATGGGTGGCGAAAGGTCTGGTCAATATTTTAAATGATTAGCCCTGGTGTGTTCCAGTTCAAAGGTGCCAAACAATGTATCTAAGTCCACTTTTTAAAGCAAATATTGCAAGTATTCAAATGCAAGAGCCTGGGTAAATCTTCCAGTATTTGTTGCTGCTATTTTTTTTTTTACTTCTCAAAGCCATTTCAACAGAGAATATGCTCAGTATACATGATCATGCACAACCATACTACCTGCAGCATCCGCGGTCTGACTGCCATCGGCTTGGGGATCGGACCACTGTATTACGATGTTGGTGGTCCCATAGAGCAAGGACTGCTGTGGTCCCACCGTCACTGCCAGGCACCTCTGACCGCTGCGGTGATGAGGCAGGACTAACAGGCCAACGGAGCCAGAGTGTCCACAGGACACATTATGATGTTGCACACCGCCAATGTGTCTGTGGTGGTCCAACCACGATGCTCCACCAGGCTGAAATGGAGAGTATAAAGGGAACAACTCACCTGCAGGCAGCGTTACACGTCCTGTGCTGCCATGCAGCCCATCACACACATTCTGCTGCTGCTCATCGAAGGAGCCCAATATCCAAGCCACTGTGGATGCAAACAACAATAAGAACACATACCTACCTCTGTCAGTAAGCTCAAAAACAGATCGCAGCACCGTCATTGACATGATATGAGGGTCACACTATGGGCACCATGTACATGTGTTATTGTGTGCACAGTTGGAGTTATTCACAAAATGCACAGCTATTAAATGCCCCATTTGGGCAGGTCACTGATACTGCACCACCACATTCCACAAAAACACACGTCTGCCTATCTCAGGCACAGGGACAGTGAAGCATACGGAACATTGTGTCACACAACGGCAACACCACACCAACATCACACATAATTCAAATCACACCCACACATTGATCACATGCCATGGACTGTCATCAGAATTGAAGAAACATATGTATGCATGTGTCATTTAACACAAACACCCCTCCATTGAAACAGCCCTGCAGTGAACCCACACGTCACCCACATTGCAACACAATGGAAGGTCAACGGGATGCACAATAGTTTGAGAGGCAAATATCCAAAGCTCAAATGCCAACAATTCCTGCAAAATAGGGATGGGGCATCAGGAGCACTCCTGGAAGGCTGTTGCACTGGGACACATTACACTTTGCATATGCCCCTAAAACAACATTTGCACAGGAACTGGCCCTTCATGTATCTCAAGGTCAGCCAAAAGTAGATCTAAGTGACATGCCTATCTGCATAATGTGTATGTGCAAGTCAAGAAAGCACATACAGCAGTAACAGCATGGGCCATACATCTAGATGAAGTAGCTGCCAGGTACACACATCAAAATGGACACATGTTGAATCAAATGCAAAGAAAGCTTGGACAATTAAACACCCTTCACGTGTAGACAAACAAAGCTTGAGCTTCCATACATGAGATGAATGTACAATCCATATCAGGGGGACAAGTCTAACACCATAGATGCTGACATTGGACAACACAAGATGAAATACTTACCATAACAAACATAACATAATAGAATGACACTCCAATTGGATTACCACCCACATATCCATACAGTCAAGATCTACCTTTGCCTTAGGTGACCCCAGCACTGACCACAAAGTCAAATATTGCAAACAACAGCAAATGGATCAACAATCAAGGTGAAACACACACAACTGTAGGCATACAACACAAGTTACTCAGGAACAACAGCAAGGTAGAAAAGGAATTTTAGGACAAATGTGTACCCAAAAAAACAACAACTTGGGTTTATTCTATCCAAATGATTTAGAACAAAGGCCATTGGCTAGTCCATATATGTTCATACACATTACTCTGCCTACAGTTGACTCCAATCATTGCCAGGGAACCTCCACAGGAAGGGTAATCAAGTGGGAAAGCAGGGGCCTCAGGGATCATCCTTGGGTGGGGTGGGGTCGGATTTGGGATGGGTGGGTTTGGGTTTGGGAGGTGGGTATTTTTATTTGGAGGGGTGGGCTTCTTCTTTGGGGGAGGGGCATGGGAGTTTGCAGGGAGGCTGGTGTGGCAGGGGAGGACTTGGATGTGGAAGGGATGGGTTGGGATGTGGCTGGGGCCCTCTTGTGTTTGGTGGGGGGATGGAGGGAACAAGGGCAAGGGCAAGCTCGAAAAGGAAACTCTCTTCGAGAAAATGGGTTGGGGATTTGGAGGTTGAGGGAGTGGTGGGCTTGTGTGTGGGTGTAGATGCTTTGGGTGTGTGCGTGTCTGAGGTATGCTTCTGTTTGGGTGGTGTCAGTTGTATGTGTGAGTGTGGACATTTGTGTGTCTTGTGGGGCTGGGAGGCGGAGGTGCTGGCTGATGTGGGAGTGGTGGATGTGTGTGTGTCTGCTGTGGTGGTGTCTGCGGGTATGGCTGATGTGGTGGATGTGTCTGTGAGTGTTGTGCTGGTGTCTAGAGGTATGGTGTCTGAGGTGTGCGGGTCCATGGGTTGTGAGCTGTTGTCTGGGTGTATGGTGGGTATTGTGGAAGTGTCTCTGGTTCTTGTGGTGGTGTCTGTGGGCATGCTGGATGTAGTGTGTGAGTCGGTGAGGTTGGTGGGAGTGTCTGGTGAAATGGGGGCTGATGTGGTGTCTGTGGGTGAACATTGAGTGCCTGCATCCAGGTGTGCCTTGTGGTGTTTGTGTTGATGTGTGCTGCTTGTGTGTGTTGAGGTGGGTGCATACTGATGTGTCTGTGTGCTTGAGACGGGTAGGGGAATAGGGGATTTGGCTTGGGAAAAGGGAGCTGGGGGGTGATTGACTGCCGTCAGTGAGGAGGCCAGAGTCTGAAAAGACCTCTGTAGACCAGACATGGCACTATGAATGCCTTCCAGGAAAGCATTGGTCAGCTGACGTTGGTTGGCCAACCCCTGGATGGCATTCTCAATGGCAGTCAATCAATGAATCATGGATTTATAAAGCATGGCTAATCACCCGTAGGGTCTCAAGGCGCCACACAGAGATACTCCTCAGGAGGTCAATAACTTCTCACTCAGAGCAGCAGGGGGTTAGGGGCTGGGAGCGAGGCACCTGTGGCAAAGGAGATGCCCATCCTCTTGGGTGAGTGGGCATGGTCAATTGAGTGGGGAGCAACAGGAAGGGTGGCAACAGAACTGGGGGTGGTAGACAAAGCTGGTACAGGTCATGATGGATCCGCCACCACTAGGGAGTGGCCACTGGAGGTAGAATCTGATCATGACAACGTTGATCCTGTCTCTTCCATGACACTCCCCTCACCCTCCAGGTCACTGGGTCCCTCCATGTCGTTGGTCTCATGACTGGAGGTACCAAGGCCAGATGCTTTCCCCCACTTGGTTGTGACCTGTCTTCCTCACTTGCCTGGGCTGATGCTACAAATACAAAGAGGAAAAGAGTCACCACATGTTCCTGATCACACTTGAACAACAACTGTGATTAACAAACATTACCATGACGTCAAGTAGGCCCCAGCAACAAACTACATCCATGTGCCTCCTACATGTACCAAACCATAGACATGTATGCCATCTGAACTGTCGACAGTTGCCATAGGAAAATCAGGATCTCAGACAACTACAATTGCATGGCTGAAGTTGTGCAATCACAGTAACCATTGAATGAGTAGGAGACCACAGTTAGCTGTTAGTTGTTGTCATACAATAGTAGGACAATGCCAAGTTAATTCCACAAATTCCACACAAGGTCATGCATACATCTATTTGTCACATACACAGTAACACAACAATGAGAAATGATGCTCCAAATACCTGACATGTTGCTGACAGGAGTACAGCAGCCTGAGGAAGGTGAAAAGAAATACTCATGTCACACTGGAAACATATCAACAATGCACATTTCACCATGTGTAATTTGTCCTAATGGAGTCATGGATGAAGTACTAATGTTGCTCACATATGCTACACATTTGGCATGGAAATGTACACTGTAGACAAAACATGCAAATTGTCAGGAAGATATGTCTCTAAAATCCACAGCACAATGAATCAGCAAGCCCCAGTGAAATCACCACCAATGTCTGGCACCCCTTACAATTACATATTCTGATTGTATCAGTAGACACCATTTGTCCTTTGTATGTTGGAGAGGCCCATATATTTACAAGCACTTGTAGAAGGCCCTCAATATGTTGCCCAATGGGAAGTTACATCCCTGTCTCCATTTTGGTCTTGCAAACCCATATGTCCATGGATGGATGGTTGTACACAACCATATGTGATTCCAACATAACTGCAAGTCACTCCATGATGCATGCCAACAGTCAGGTATTAACCCTTCCCCATTACACATGTGCAGTGCACTTTTCCGCATGATGCCGTATCAATGGCATGGAAATTGACATTTTGTGTAAAAACTCTAGTACTACCCAGCTTGCCCCTCATTGCTACTGCAGTTGTGCATGTCAAATGACATGCCATGATGGGTGAGGGTATGTGTAGTGTACACATTTTGTCAAAAGAGAAAGGGACACAAGCTAACATGTAGGCACACTGAATGTTGGCAACAGTGATGCCACATAAATCATGTCAATGGACATTCCCCTCTTACCAAGGAAACGTTTTGATCTGTCGCTGCCTACAAATAAAAATGTATGCCCTGTCACATGTATGATGGCCACCTTCACATTACAGACAGTAGTGAGGCACCAGCAGTCATCACACATTAAAGACAAGTGGCCTCTGGGGGGCAGATGCCAGTTTACTCATTTGACCAGACACATGGCTGAGGACAGTGATCCATCACTTCTTTTTATTTGGCCTGTAACACTAAGAAGTAGTGGTCTGTAGCATAGAATTTACACCTTCTCAGTGTGGTGTGTATGTCCCTCAACACCCCTGTTAGGGAGGCAATGTTGGAATTGTGGGTCCCTATCTGTTCAAGCATGTCCCGATGCATGCCCCTCTGCAGATGATTGATTTCTCGGACTTCAGTCAACACTTGGCCTATCATGCCTTGGGACTCCTGATAGACCGTCAAGAAGTGGCTTATGGTGTCCTGGCCAAGAGCAACCCCATTGGTCTCACCCAGCTGGCCCACAGCATCCCTCCCATGCACCCTACCTCCATGGGACTGCGCTCATGCCACAGGATGCCCTCTCCAACTTGTTCCTGGACCATCATTGTCTGAAGTGTTGCGCTGCAACTCAGGATCCAGGACTGGGGGCATGAGATGGTGGAAACTGTGCTAGGGACACAGGTGGGGCGGGCAATGGTTGCATGGGATGTTTAAACAACAGGGCTGGGAGGTTGCATTGTGAGGACAGTGAGGCTCACTGTTCCCATCGGACCAGGTTGCACAGATGGGCCAGAACTGTCCTCCACGTCCAGACATCCAGGAGTGTCGTTGTCACTGAGGGCTTCATCCAGGGGATTAGTGGTAGTCTGTTCCATGGCCTTGTGTGCACAGTGGCACATCCACCTGTTGATGTAAAACGTAGATTGTTACTGGTTGTATTGTTATTGTAAAATCTACCTCCAAAGGTTTGGGTTACAATAAGCAGAGACCTTGGACAAAGTTAAGTTGTAGTTAACCCAATTGTGGCAAGTAGCCATGGTATTGGGTGATTTGACATGACGTGTGAAGCATGCTAACCCTCTGTGGCTCAAGCAGCTGATGAGACGTGCAGATCAGTTGCACCTTGGAGGATGGCTTCAAAATGACATTTTACTACCAGTGCTGCCAACACAGTGGGGTGGCAAGATATGGCTTTGATCATTTGGAAGCCTAGTTTAGAGGGATGCTAGCAGACTCGTTTTTTTGCTCAATATGTGACTGAAGTCATCATGTGCACAGTGCCGTGTCTGCTGCTGCTACCAGACTGGTGATTCATCTTGAGGCCTTAGCAATACTTGTACACAAAGGGTAAGGTGTCATTCCTGTCCTCAGTAGTTTCACCTTGGGTTAGCAGGTCAAGATGGAGCTAAGTAGACAGACATGTCTCTTATTTGAGCCTGAGCTCTCCAAGGTGAGTAGACTTCAATTGAGAGTTCACAAACAGGGGTCTTTGGACAAGTGAACACTGAGGTGGTGGTTGGAGTTATAGAAATAGGACCTGCTGGGATATGCAGGTCACTCCCTTTACTCCCCAACACCTAGCAACTGTTGTGTAATATATATATGTATGCAGGCTGCATTTAGGTTTGAGCATACATTTATATTTTAGGACACACAGTAGATCCTGAAATGTATTTTTGTTATTGTGAGATTTCCAGGCACCATTTCAACATATGCAAAAATGAACAGATGATGGACGGAATGCTGAACAATGCAAACATTCACCCTCAGTCACAAAGATCTAGGTTTAATCCATTGTTTTTTTGCTCACCACACCACCCCAGTTTGGACCGAGCCATATGCAAACCAGTCTTGACCCTGTCCCTCATGAGAACAGTCCAGCCCAAACTGACAAGCCAGGCCCTCCCTGTACCAAAAACAAGCATCCTAGGATCAGTTTCAGGGTATCACCCTTCATTAGCTAGGCTAGCTTGAATCCAGTGGCACAGTAAGCATGGGACCCACGTCTGGGCATACACTTCCCACTTGGGGCAACAAATGCAAAAAAGAACAGGTGATGGACAGAATGCTGAACAATGCAAACATTCACCCCGGTCTCAAAGATCTGGGTTTAATCCATCATTTTTTTTTGCTCACCACACCACCCTGGTTTGGACCCAGCCATAGGCAAATCAGTCTTGACCCTGTTCCTCACAGGAACAGCACAGCCCAAACTTCTAAGCCAGGTCCTCCCTGGACTGGAAAAAAGCACCCTAGGACCACTTTCAGGGTATCACCCTTCATTAGCTAGGCTAGCTTGTATCCAGTGGTGCAGTGAGCATGGGACCCACTTCTGGGCATACCCTTCCCACTTGGGGTGACAAATGGAAAAAAAGAACAGAGGATGGATGGAATGCTGAACAATGCAAACATTCACCCCCAATCACAAAGATCTGGGTTTAATCCATTGATTTTTTGCTCACCACGCCACCCCCAGTTTGGACCCAACCATATGCAAATTAGTCTTGACCCTGTTCCTCATGGGAACAGTCCAGTCCGAACTGCCAAGCCAGGTCCTCCCTGGACCGGAAACAAGCATCAGTATATCACCCTTCATCAGCTCGACATATGGCATGTGATGGGCCTTGGTAACTGTGATGTTGGGTCCAATGATACACACAGGCAGTGTTATATTTCAGATACTCTGGGTATTGAATGTTGGTGAGGTACATGAACAAGACAGTGGCAAAAGGTGAGCTGTGAGCATGCACAACATTGCATTTTTTTGTGCCATTTTTTGTGTTGTAACTTACCAGACTACACCCCCCCACCCCCCCTTTAGGTATTCCTGTCAAGCCCTCAGGAGGCAGGATGGACAAGAGCTTCTCCTCCCAGGGAACGAGTTGTAATGTAGAAATGGGAGGGCCACCGCCAGTCTTCTTGGCCTGCAGCTGGTGCATCGAGACCACGGAACAGGCCTTGCCCCTGAAGTTGTTCCACTTCTTCCTAATGTCCTACTTTGAGCGCGGGTGGTGCCTACAGGATTCACTAAGTCGATAATCCTGTTCCACATTTCCATTTTCCTACTGAGAAGAGTATACTGGACTTGTGCTCCAAACAACTATGGCTCTACTCTTACGATTTCATCCACCATGACTCTAAACTCAACTTCAGAGAAACAGGGATTTTTTTCATGTGACATGGTGGACAAAAAAAGAGGATGACAGGGACTTACGTAACAGGGGAAGTGGAATAGGGTCTGAATGGACAAAAGTTTGTGCAGGTTATTCTACTGGATGGAGGAAAAGGGGATGCCTAATCTATGTTAAAATCTATAAGTGCTGGTCGCGGTTCATTGGCTCCGGGTGGAAATGCAAAGGATTGGGGTCTATGAAGGGGTGTGTTTTATAGTGTGCTTTGCAGGTGTATTCACTTGGCAAACGTGTGTCAGCTGAGTTGATTTGGAATTCATCTAATGTGCACTTGTCCATTACTTTGCTAACTGCGAACTGAGGTGGTTGACCACCATTGCCTGACCACCACGAGGTGACAGCCATGGCAACTGTGTGATTGTAATATGCTCGGTGGTTGGCCGCAGCACTGCTGGCACTGGAGGTTGCACCACCGATATCCATGCCCCTGCACCCTTGGCGGTCTGCCTTTGCTCATGTAAAGCGCTCCAATGCATGTTTGTGCTGTTACTAAAACTAATGTATAGTTTAGCTACTATATATATATATATATATATATATATATATATATATATATATATATATATGACTCACTGGTCCTTGTTTTAACACAAAAATAGACATGGCCTTACCCCAAACTCTGTTGCAGAAGTGGTTCCTCAAATTTGCTAAAATCACTAGTATCAAAGCCCGAGTGCATATTTAAGAGCTCCTTGAGCCACCTTAGTGCTGCCTTAGCATCATTTTTTTGATGCTAAAGCAGCACTATGTTGGCTTTTCCCCCAAACCATATTTACAAAGTGGCGCAATGCATGCATTGTGCTACTTTTTAACACTTTGCGCCACATCTTGCCTGTGGCAGGCAAAATGTATGCAAGGGGGTGATCTGGTGCTAGGAAGCCCTCAAAAATGGGGCAGTGAAATTTAACAGTTTTCACTGCGCCATTTTTGGCGTTATTTTAACACCTGCTCAGAGCAGGCATTTAAATGACGCACCTATAGACACCTATGGGCCTCTTTGCATTTTGCTACACTAGCGTCAACATTTTTGATGCAAGTGTAGCAAAGTGCCACAAAAGCGTCAAAAAGTTTGATGCTATTGTACTGATGAGCCTCATGGTGTGCCGTATTAGGCAGAGTTGTTATTACCCACCACTGTGATTGTCTTTAGTACACAGCCAAAGCCTGGATGGCATCTTCCTTACTTGTACTAGAATTCATTGCCAGCTTACTGTGCCGCTGGTGCGCAAAGGTTCAATGTCGTCTTTTCTGCTCGCTGGCAACCCGCAATTGCAGCCTAAAGTAACAGCCCCTCCACCCCCCAATCTCGGCGAATCCCGCTGAACACAAAGTGTAACCTGCAGTACCAAAACGAGCACAGCTTTAAAACCAGAGAAAGAGAGAGGCACTGCCATTGTCATGTTAAACTGAGAAGACAAACTGCGAAAAAATGATGAATTCAAATTTACACAGTAATGCACGTCAGAGCAGGACTATCCCCTTCCACCTCTCAAGCTTCTATGCTGAGAGTTCACAGCACACAGCACCCAGTGCGGGTGACAACCTAACAGCGCCTAGACTGCAGTTCCAACCCGTGGTCCTCTGTCAGGGTCCCACTCCTAGCAAGGATTCCCGGAGAGAAGCAGACTCCTTGAGCTCTACCCGCGGTGGGAGACAGTGAGAGTGATCTCTCAGCTCCTGCCTCCTGGAGGTGTCGGATCAATAAGAGAAAAAGCCCACAAGTGCCCTCTTTCCATCCACACCAGCGTACAGAAAGATAAACACGAACTAAACACAACTCCGGCAAGCGAGGGGGGCTACAAGCAAGGGCTGAGAGGAAAGAACGTGGAGCACTTACCTCACTTGACCATCCCGGCGCCTGCCACCCCAGACAGAAGTAGACGTTAGACAGGCACGCCAGCACCTCTGCCTGGTACACAGTCAGCAGAGGAGGGCTTCGTCACTGTGACTTTGTGAGCTGTGGCAGGAGTGGAAAATGCAGAAAAGGGGAGAGAGAGCAAGGGGGCGCAGGAGGAAGTGTCTGTTTGTGTACATTCAGCACATTCTCTAAAACAGAAGAGTTTAATTTTCTCTCTGCCACTTGGACCAAAATGTAGTACCCCCAAAAACACAGTCTCTACTAGTTTTGCATTTTCTCCAGATGCTGTGATGCCGATAACTCACTTGTTGAATGCTTCCACCAAGTCTATGATGAAAGTGGTCTTCTTGCCTCCACTTCCCAGACCTTCATAAAGGGCATCACTGCTGCTCTCAGTAGTGACTTTTTCATACAGGCGTGGCGCATGCGCAGTTAGGCAGCCTTCTGCTAGGGGTATGAATCGCTTCCGGCTGGCTCTGTGCCTGTGCACTGATAAAACACCTCAGTCTCAAGATGCCTGGCTGACCCCTAATTTGAATAATTTTTTAAGGAAGTTTTACTCAAACGATGGTCCTCGAATAATTGGGAAAATTTGGTTTTAGATTTAACACGATTTCGGGGGTGAGCTGGTCAAGCACACCAAACTCCGTTCCGCCGATGGTAGGCGGAGTTTTTTGGAGCGCGGAGTAGCAAAAACTCAGAGAACTTTGCCGACGGAGTGGAATTTGCCACCCACCCTTATTATAAATACAGCACAACCATGGTGTTGTTAGGTGCCGTTAGGGGAGTGCAGTAAAAGTGGCGCATCAGCTCTGATGCGCCACTTTTTCATAAATATGGGCTCTAGATTTTTCAGAACCCTGTGATTTTAGTGAAAGGGTGCCACAAGCTAGCACCTCACTCTGAGAAACATCCCAGCTCCAATGCAGTTCACTGTCAGCTACTTTTAAGGCCAGATTAGTATGTTGGCCACAGTCTGATATCTAAGCATTGGTCACTGTCATGACGTTTACAACCAATGGCTGATATTACAGTAAAAAAATAACCAAAAGTTTGCTGTTTTAAAAATTGGGTGTTTGGTCGTAAAACATTTGAAACATGGGGTTAGCGAGAGAGAGCGTTGGGGAGAAAGAGGTGAGGTAGCTAGGGAGATGTGAGATAGGGAAGAGAAATGAGATAGAGAGGTGAAGGGGTAGTGGGGAAGGGAACGAGTTGAGAGAGAGGTAGAGAGGGGTAAGGCAGACACTGGTGTAGTAAAGATAAAGAAGAGGTAGAGTGAGAAAGAAGTAGAAGGTGGAGAGATACAGGGAAGTCAGCTGGAAACAATCAGCGAGATACGGAGAGTGAGAGAGACAGGTAGACAGAGTTTAGGTAGAGAAATGGGCTCAAGAATGATGGTTATAGATATAGGCACCAAGAGGGATAGAGAGAGGGCCATTAGAGACAAGTAGAGGGAGATGAAGTTGAGTCAGGCATACTGGGTATATTGAGACGGGAGGCGCGGCAGACAAAATCAAAGCAAATATAGCTGAGAAAGACAGAGGATGAAAGTACATAGAGAAGTAGAGAAAGAGAGAGAGAAGTTAAGAGAGAGGGCGAGGTGAGGAGACGTACGAAGAGAGAAATGACACAGGAAAATAATTTTTCAGTGTACTTGCCACCAACTGCCTCACAGTGCAGCGGTTAAAGCTATGTAGGACAGGCATGCACACTAAAGGGCAGATAGATTACTTTTCAGTGCAACACAGAAACATTTTTAAGAACACTGGCCTGCTGCTGCTCGGGCTCACAAACAGGCTGCATATTGCCACGTAAAACCTTTGCACCATGGTGTGTGCTGTCAAGCACAGGATTTGTACTCGCAGTATGCCCTTCTAGTACAACATCCTATGCCTAGATAATTCTCACACATTCCATACATTGTATGTGCGCTGTACCGTGCAGCACACCATTTCTTTGGCACGTGCTTCACGGATGCATTATTTTATACGCAAGCCCATTCTGGCTACCTTGGTAGATCTGGCTTTGGGTCACAAAGTATGGATGCTTACACTAACCTGACCAAGTAACGACCCTTGATGAAAAGTTGTGAAAAGCAGAACACATCACTTTTTGTGCCGAGGAAAGGGCACCTTTGCAGTGCAACACACTTTCAGCATTGGAAAGTAAATACACTTGCCACAGTTTACGCTGCTTTGCGTGACTTTATCCAGGCAAACACCCTTACAAAATCTAACTCGGCTCAGCTGGCAAATTATAAAACGAAACTTGTTTTTATTAGCAGTGTTCAAGTGGCAAGAACATAGACTGCCCCCTTTACTTTATTAGAGGGCCGCTATGAAGGTGGAGGCCCTGGACTATTAATTTCCCACTTTGCCAATGCCTTATAACGTCTCTGCCCACTGGGTAGAGATTTAAAGTCGATGTTCATCCCACTGAGGTATCAAGTATTCCCAAAATGTACGGTGATGTGCTACCTGTTTTCCAGAAGCGCTCCAGCACCTCAAGCGTATGAAGCATTACACAAATGCAGCTTTAAAACAATGCAGACCCTGCCTGATTTCCCCACCTTTCCTACTTCCTCTCAATTTATTTTATCCTACATTATAGGCGTTAACTGACCCGAGCTAAGGTCCTAACCTTGCAGTGCAGGAGGCCCACACCATCAAGAGGACACAATACACTCAGGGAGCCACCATTCGGAGCAAAACCAATAAATATTTGTGAGATATAGGAGAATTGTGGGCCTCCTTTGCGTTATGTCGGGGCATAGCTCTAGGAGGGGTGTTTGGAGCATTACAGCCCCCTAATAATTGTATTTTGTGATGAATAGTTGGGTACAAGTGCTTTTCAATCGGGTATGGTGAAGTATCTGTCAGATTTCAACTGGGATTTTTGCACTCACTCTGACAAAAACATGGACACTAGTTCATCCATGTTTCAAAAGCCCTCAAAATATTGGTTATTTTACAAAATGTTGTGCTTCTCTCACCTCCTCTTACTTTCCAAAGCCCCTTAAGTCCCCCTCTGGCGTACTGCTTTTCATATAAAGGGGCATATATACATGCCCCTAGCACCACCTTAGCGTATTTTTTTAATACTAAAACGGACTTTCCCCCGCGTCAGATTTACAATATGGCACAATGCATGCACTGCGCCACTTCGCAACCCCTTGAGCCACATTTTGCCGGTGCCAGGCATAATGCATGCAAAGTGGTATGTTCTGACACAGGGAGGTTCAAAAAATGGTGCAGTGAAATTTACAAGATTTCACTGCAATATTTCTTCCATCATTTTTAACGCCTGCTCATGACACACGTAAAAATGACGCACCCATTAAAATCAATGGGCTGCCCTGTGCTTTGCTGTACTAGCGTCAACATTTTTTACGCTTGTGCAGCAAAGATCCACAACAGAGTCAGAAATTCAGATGCTGTTGTAGTAACGACTGGTGCTCCATATTGTAAATACGGTGCCACCATGGTGCTGTTAGGTGGGGCAAGGGCGGAGCAAGAGAAGTGTCGCATCGATCCCAATGCACCTCTTTCTCATAAATATGCCCAATGTATTATATTTAACATTATATGCCAGCATAATTGTTGGGAAATTGGCAGCTCCCCCCCCCCCCCCCCACGCCCCCCCAATCTTACTGACCGAGCTACACCACTGACGTGAGTAGCAAAACGATGCTCAATAACTCTGATTACATTGTCAGCTGTCGAGAGAGACACAGCACATTGCGGATGGAAGGCCAGGCCTTCTCTGCTCCAGCATAGTAAAGTGGAAAGTGCAACACATGAAGGTGAGGGGAGGAGCAGCCACAGCTCTTGTTTGTGCTTTTAACTGTGTAAACAGTAACATTCGAGAGAGGGATCTCGCACCTGGACCGACTGCCTGAATCAGAGCGGCATTTATGTATTTTGTAGTGGTGTGCGGGATTCACGATCTTACGTTTGTGTAATTATGTAAAATTACCGAAACAATTAGTGTAATTACTTGAAATGCAAAAGCAGTGATTGGCACCATAGTTTAGCAAGCAGTGGCTGCTCGTGCTCTGGTTGTTAATGTTGTTCTCATTCTCTGGCCCTAAATGTTTGACGCTTACGGGGAGTAACAATGTAATGTAATGTAAAGTTACCAAAATTACACAAGATAATAACAATGTAACTGAAATGTCATCCGGGCTTAGTATTTTGCCATATGAATCTTGATGAATTTATGGAAGGTAACTGTGCTGCAGTGAAACAATTGAGATTTGTATCCACTTTTAGACATCACCTAACAAGCTATTTGAACTTTAGGTACTTGTTATTTAGAAGGAGCTTGTAAGTTTTGCAATACATGTGCATTTTAATGTTAGCTGTTTCTCTATGTTATAGAACAGGTAATGCACAATGAAAAGCAAAGTTTCTTATATCATATTTAAAAAGCAGTCATGTGCATATGGAAATACGGTGGAAACAAGAAACATACTTTTCATTAATGTGTTTTAAAAAATATTCTGCTGTATGAAGTACATGCATTAAAGCATGTGTTTCCTGTTTTTACAATGTACAGGATGTATAGGAACGGGCAGTGTAGGGGCAGAACCATCTTTTGTCATAGGTGTATAAATTGTCATCTGCTTTTAACAAGGTATACTTCTACCTAAATGACTCATTATAGCAGCTCTCAATTAACATTTTTATCAGTGTGAAATGCATGGTTAAAATACGTCAGATGATGTGTCCTTCGAGGCCACGTGAACAGATCACTTACTTTGTACTCTTTCCTCATGTCAGAAAGGATGTTTACATTTTTCCTATATGTTCAACAAGCAACAATTTATAATTTAATATTTTTGACATCAGCAAATGTTAGATGAGAGACAATGTACACGGCACATATTGTACATAGACCATGAAGATGTAATGCTTAACCCTGATTCAGTAGTTGCTTGGGTCAGTTGTGCTAATTGCGAGGTTGACATTGGCAAAGGCTAACATTTGATTAAGCTTATGATCAAAACTAACAAGAAGATCATATAAACATGGAATATACATTTGCGTGTACGAAGCTACACCATCATGACATCCAAAGCATCAGGAAAAACTTTCTAAGGTAGGTATAATTTAGTATTTAGGTTAAACATAAATCACCAAGTTATTCAGCAATTAATTCATAACAATGCATATCTGTTTATTTTAGCGTTAGTGCTAATTTTAAACAAATTAATTTAGGTATTGGGTTAGTGTTCGAACAGCATACTCATTAATTTAATTATATTACATTCAAAATAAATCAATAACATGTAAAGTTACAAGTCGCATTAATAAATTATTGCCTGAAATAAATAATAATATATACTTTAAAATGCGTCATTCATACTACTTGATTAGGGTTATAATATTGTTTATAATTGTTTTCCTGTTATTTATCTTGAAAATGAGTTAATTCGATGTGTAAACATTTATGTAAACTGAATAATTTATAGGATTAGAGTGGCCTAATATCTACAAAAATATTTCATGTAATTAAACTGGTTAAAACTAGGATTACAGTTAATATTCAATAATTATGACACAAGACCATTCAATTTAATTCCATTTAATTTAAGGTGGAGATAAAGCTTGCTGTTAGAATAAGGGGATCTGTTATTCTAATGCATTAATCAAAATTAATTCGGTGTCATTTAGGGCTAAGGTGAGGGTTATTATTAATTAAATGTAATGCCACTAAACAAAATTAAAAATGTGATTAAGGAAAATGTTAGCTTGATTTTAAAATGTAGTAGTTGGTCAAGGAGACAAAGTGAAGGGGATAAAGTAATGGAACGACTCCTTGTTTCGCTGGAAACTCAGATTGAAAGCTTCCTTGAGGGCTCTATGTCTTGCACTCCGCCTCTGAAACCGGACCGGAGTCAAAGTCTGGGTAATATGCCACATATAGATGAGAATCTCCATCAACCAGCCCAGGGAGTCTCTTTCAGTCATCATCAGTTATTCTTGCTACTGTCAGCTTAAAGCAAGATACAATAGCGAGTGCACTTCAATGGCAGGCTAAAAATATGGGACTCCACATTGATCTAATTCAGTCCATAGCTTCCAACTTGGCCAACATCGGAAACGGATTAAGTAACCTGGAAAGAAAGTACGGGCAAGCTAGGTATAGCCAACCCTGTGCATGCTCACCATTGATTGAGAAATTGAGCACCTTACCTGAGATGCTATGGTCTATAGTTGAGAGCATAAAAAATCTACAGGTGGATCAGTGGCCTGACCAGAAAAGGAGGATAGCCGACAGAACTCAGACTGTTAATACATCTAACACTCTCATCAGATCTCCCATTGCAGCGAAACCCCAAGCACCATCTTTAGCTCAAACAGGGTCCAAATCAGGGGGAGGGTCTGTTCCCCCAACAGAACTATCAGATAACAACTTCCTGTGTAACCATTCCTCAGATAAGGCACTGCCTTCCCAGGGACAAAGGGGAGAGGACATAACCAACAATATCCAAAGCCAAGTAGAATCTTGTGACACACTAAACATTTCCAAGTTGACAAGAAAAGCAAAAAATAAGTTGCGAAAGCACACTAAAAAGCAGCGCTGTACGGAGGTCTAACATCATAAAGGGTAGCTCTACCGCCACACTAAAGTGAGGAGAAGATGTTTCACAATACTTCCCTATCTTTACTGATGTCAATCAGTTACCCAGAACTACTAAGCCACAAGCTGAATGTACAAATCCTGCACTAAAAGACTCTGACCCCGGAGACAGGTCAGAATCTATTGGTCAAACGGTAAAGGGTATTAGCGACCATACTAGTTCCATAGTCTTTAGTAACTCACAGGGGATCCCAAATAAGAAAACGCCCTCAGACCAATTTATTGCATTAGATGTAAAGTCTAATAGGCACCCGGAAGGGGAATATCAGCGGAACTATGTCTGTTTAGCAGGAAAGCATAATTTCCCTGCACATGCAGGCACCAGCACCTAAACAGGACGCAGGCTTTAATAGCCTTACAGAGGGATAGATGGAGGTAGTTATAACGGGCAACTTGTTAATGTCAGTTTACTATGGAGACTCCACTTCTCACTACAACCAAGAGAACCTCCCTGACAAGACACAAGCCAGACAACGGGAAGGAAATGGAACCTGCTGCACAAATTCCCAATTCGCTCTGCCTACTTCCACCAGAGGGTTCCAGCAATGCCCATACAAGGACTTATTCAATTCAATGAAATACAGCAACTACATCAAGCTCAAGCCAACAAAGGGCCTCTATGGCATCAAAGGGGCCTAACACATCAATTTGCCAGGTCAGTCATCGTCCAGAGGTTCTTAAAAGCCTTTCAGCAAGCAAAAGTTTCCCTCACCATTTGAATGGACAAATTAACAGAGCACCAAGCACAGCCGCCTATTGGGCTGCCACCCAAGAGCTCAACTTCAATTTAGAACAGTCCACTCGGCAGGAATGGAGCTTTGCTCAACATGGATCGGCGTCCAATATGAATAGATGCAGGAACAAGCAACAGATAGACCTGTGTAACAATTGGGGCCAAGAGGAGAGATCTTTTAATAACTCTACATGTCTACAGCAGTGTCCTATTAGGCCGCACTTCCTCCAAACTGGACCTTCTGAAACAGACTCTATTCATGCACATATGGAACCCCGCCACCTTCAGACCCAAGTGGGCGGATCGATCAGAAAGCGTCCCATTTCACCCAAGTGTTTAATATGAACAGCTTCTAAATGAACAACAGACTGCACCTGACCATGACCGTAGTCACAAAGAAGGGCCTTCTAGCAACTATTTGTGCACATTGTGGGCCCTAGATAAGCCGTTTGATCCAGCTCACAAGCCTCTTTGGGAACAAGTTAGCCTTTCCTACATAGTTTGGAGAACTCGCTGCAGAGAATTACAGCAAGGGAGTCAGGACTAAGGGAACTTAACCAAGGTGGGACTTTCGACAAACTCGAACTCGCATTTACCAGCACTACATTCCAAGTGGAGCTCATGACATACTAAATAGACGGAACTTACTCCATCTGTTTAAATGTATTCCAGCAATAAAGACAATCACCTGTGAAAAAATTACATTGGTAAATTTTGCATCAATACCATTGAAAGGCATGACAGAGGCTACAATAACTGCATGACAAAGTCCTGAACAGGTTGATGCCATTCTAAGGGAATCCAAGACTTTCGAGGACTGGGGGACTAAAACTCCAGCTGCCTCAGTATCCCCATGTCCTGCTCTTGCAAGTGAAGCCTAGCTGACAGAGACCATGTTTAAAAGGAGCCTGGGGCCCTTTGCATGATTGGCTACCCAATGCCATGAAAACTACAAACAATCTAGAAATCCAAATCACCCGGAATCAAAGAAAGGTCATTTTTGCAATAAAGAGCAATAAACTTGAGACTTGGAATGAGCAGACTATGGCTCAACAGCTGACTTATAAAATGCATTTCTAGCCAGCACATCATTGATTCAAGACAACACAGGAGAACCCTAGGAAAATCTAAGATTAGAATAACTTCATGGAATGTGGCTGGCCTTAAAACAGTGTTGATCAGTAAATCTGCAATATCATTCTTGCAAGAAAGTGACATCATCTGTTTGCAGGAAACGTGGGCTTCTGGCCCTTCAACACTACATGCTTATTTCAAGCTCTTTAAGCAAGCGAGCAAAGCAAGCCTGTTTGGCAGCCCCTTGGAAGGGCACTGAATCTACATCAAACAAAACAGCTTTATTAAGGTTATACCTCTTACACCAAGCTTCTCGGCTCTGCAAGTGGCAATAATCAATGGATTGATTATTGGGCACAGAAAAAGGCCCTTGATCTTGATTAATTGCTACCATAATATAGCTAAAACATCAAAACTGCATGTAACAGATGCTCTTTGTCACAGCTTGGAATCCCTCTTCCTAGAATACCCCTTTTAACTGGCAATTTTACTTTGAGAGCCCTGGGTTCAAAGGTAGTAGCCAGCAGAGGCAGCAAAGTACAGGAAGAATTGAACTTTCTGCTGAATACCTTCCAACTGGTTTTGGCAGCTCAGGCACCAAATCTTGTACCTGTTGACAAGTATCTCCCGTAAACGTTCAGATGTGTCTCTACAATAGACTATGGGGGTCATTCCGATCCCGGCGGGCGGCGAAACCGGCCAAACACCGCCCCGCGGTCAAATGACCGCGGGGAGCGTTCTGACTTTCCCGCTGGGCCGGCGGGCGATCTTCAAAAGATCGCCCGCCGGCCCAGCGGGAAAGACCCAGCAAAGATGAAGCCGGCTCCGAAAGGAGCCGGCGGATTTGCTGGGGTGCGACGGGTGCAGTTGCACCCGTCGCGATTTTCAGTGTCTGCCAAGCAGACACTGAAAATCTTAATGGGGCCCTGTTAGGGGGCCCCTGCAGTGCCCATGCCAGTGGCATGGGCACTGCAGGGGCCCCCAGGGGCCCCACGACACCAGTTCCCGCCAGCCTCTTCCTGGCGGTGTAAACCGCCAGGAACAGGCTGGCGGGAAGGGGGTCGGAATCCCCATGGCGGCGCTGCATGCAGTGCCGCCATGGAGGATTCCCCCAGCCGGGGGAAATCCGGCGGGAAACCACCGGACCCGGCTGGGCGACCGCGGCTTCACAACCGCGGTCAGAATACCTGATGTAGCACCGCCAGCCTGTTGTCTATGACCGCCATGGTCGTACTGAGGCCCTATATGTTTATTTTGGACATTTGGCCCACAATTCCACTAACTTTGAGATACACAACAGGCCAGAAAGCGACCACAACCCATTATTGCTAACTATAGAAATGGGATCTTATGGAACTAAGGGCCAGATGTAGCAAAGGTTTGCGAGTCGCAAATGGCCCGAATCGCTATTTGCGACTCTGCAAATTCGGAAATGGGATGCAAAAATCCCATTACGACTCGCAAAAAGCGATGCAAGCCGTTACCGACTCGCAAAATTTGCGACCCCATTTTGCGACCCGCAAATAGGAAGTCGCAATTTGCGAGTCGCAAACCATATGCAATTGCAACTCGCAAATTGCGACTAGTCGCAAAAAGCCCAGTTTGCATGTCCCATTTACCACTAACTCAGAGCAGGTGGTAATCATTACCAAAGTATAAAAGGAGACCCAGAAGGCACCTGGGTTACTCAAGATGGCGGAGATATACCTGATAGTAGTGAGGAGGAGAGTCCACGCAGCCCAGCAGAGGAGGAGGAGGAGCCAGAGACAGGAGAAGATTTACAGAACAAGACTTTTTCAGCAAACTGAGGAAGAAATCTATGACAAATACAGACTGAGCAGCGCAGCTATACTAGAATTAATTGAATTATTTGAATTACTCAAACCACAGCTAGAACACCAGGCGTTGTGCGGCTGCGCCATCCCTACGCATGTACAAGTACTATGCTCACTGCACCTCTTGGCCTCGGGGAGCTATCAGGGGGTCATTGCTGTGGCAGGTGGGGTATCTCAAAGTGCACTATCAAGGTTCCTCAGGGCATTCCTAGATGCCATACTCACACACATGTCTCACTACATATACCTACCCAGGAATGAGGCAGAAATTAACAGCACCAGGTTGGACTTTTACCGGATTGCCAACTTTCCCCATGTCATAGGGTGTGTAGATGGGACACATATTCAAATATGCCCTCCTGCAAACCTGGAATATCTGTTCCGCAACAGAAAGTGTACCCACTCACTCAATATTCAGGTTGTTTGTGATGCCCATTATGTCATCACTGACATTGTAGCGAAATTTCCAGGCAGTACTCATGACTCCTACATTTGTAGGCACAGTGGGATACACCAACGCCTGGAACGTAGGGAGTTTGGAGACGGATACCTCCTAGGTAGAGCTGCATACACCTTGTAGACATACACACAGATCAATGTGCACACCAACCAGGACTTTCTAACAGTGTACTGTTTGTGCCCAACAGGTGACAGTGCATATGCACTACGGCCATGGATAATGACTCCGTACTTAACACCCAGCAATGAATGTGAGAGACGATACAACAGTGCACATAAGAGGACCAGGAACCTGATTGAACGAACCTTTGGATTGCTGAAAGCACGGTTCAGAAGCCTCCACCGAAGTGGAGGTGCCCTCCAGTATACCCCCATTACGGCATTCAAAATTGTTGTCGCATGCGCTATCCTGCACAGCATTGCCACCTGACGTGTGCTACCTCTCACCCCTGCAGACCCAGATTCTGAGGATGAAGAGCAAGAGCAACCACATTGCCATCATGGGGATCGGAGCATTGCAAATCAAGGCAGACTGAGACGGCAACACATCGCAACCCAATACTTTGGAAGGTACGTGTCAACTTCAACCATACTCACCTATTGACCAAAAACTCCATTTGTTAAGTGGAACAAAAAATTATTTCATATGTGCAGAAATTGAACTATTTACAATGACAAACTGTTCAGGGAGTTCAGAAAGCCAACCTGGCATGGGGCACATTGCCATCATGTGCCCCTACATCAGGGACAGTGTTTAGTTTATTGCCTACGGCGGCCTCTGCCAGCCTGGCTGGTCCCAGGTTGCTCAGCAGTGCTCTGCCTCGTACTCCCACTCCGGAGCACCCTGGTGTCACCAGCAGAGACACTGCTCACAGTGGAGCCCTCTTCACTGTCCTGTGGGGTGTCCCCTGTACCCCTGGACACATGCCGTGCCTCCATGAGGTCGATCACATGGGTGATCCGGCCCAGGCCTCTTGCCACATCACCTGCAAAGTGACCCATTTCCACCTGGAGGCCGACTGTTCTTCTTGACAGCCCAGTGGTGTTGACTGCCAGTCTGCAAATTGAGGAGGCCATCCTGTCCAGCCTCTGGAGCAGCTGGCGGTCCCTGCGCCACGCACCCTCGCTCTGTGACAGCAGTCCAGCCACCAGTTCCCGCATGGACAGGGCTAGGTCACCAGTGTTGTTGCCTATTACGTCCAGTTGTGCATGGAGCTGCTGCATGCTGTTCTCATTGCTCCGTACAAAGAGGTGCAGAACCCCACTAATCCTCCGTAACATTTGGTTCTGCAGGCGCTGACCACGTAGCAGTTGTGCCTCTGTCATGTTGGTGGATGGACGCCCTGACTCTGCCTGCAGCCCTGCTCTCCTCAACCTGCGTCGCCTGCGCAGCGGTGGATGCCCTGTGAGATGTGCCGTGGCACTCCTGGCTGTTGCTGGTGCAGCCTCCGGAACCACTGTTGCAGCAGGTGTTGTCATCAAGGGGATGGTGTCGGTGGTGCAGGTGGGAGTGGTGGCTGCTCCTGTGATTTCCTCATGGGGCTGGCTGACTGTTGGCACCTGGCTGCTGTGGCTGGTGGTGGGGTCTTGTGGGAGACCTGTGGGACATGGGGAACAGACTGTCAGTGTCTACTATCTGTTGCACACTTCCTAATAAACATTTGCCTATTGACTGCCTACTTGACTACATTGCCCATAATGCAACATGCTGGTATCTGCTACTCTGAAATGGAGCTATCTTGGTTGTGCATGCCTCTGTGTACATGGTGGGTGGGGGTATGGCATTGATGGGGGTACAGGCATATCACATGGTACTCACCGGTTGATGTTCTGGGCTCAGAGGTGTCCAAATCTCCGAATCCTGTTACAGCCTCCTGCTCCAGGGTCTCCTCCACCCTTTCCTCCAGGGGTGTGGGTGGTGGTATGGATGATGGTCCCCTTCCTGTGCCTCTCATCTCCCGGAGCGTTTCTGCCACCCTCTCCTTGGTCCGGGAGCGGAGGTCATACCACCTCTTCTTTATCTCGTCGACACTCCTGTGGCTGACCCCCAGGGAGTTCACCTTTTCCTGAATATCCTGCCAAATTCTTTTTTTAGTAGAGTCTGGCACATTGAGGGCTGCCTTCCCAAATAGCTCATCATGGTGCTGACAGCATTCCTCTGTCAGCACTTCCAGCTCCTTCTCAGCAAATTTCAATTTCCTCTTTCTGGGAGTGTCAGCCATTGTTGCTGTTGCTCTGTTTGCTGTTCTGCTGTTAAAAAGGGTGTGGTCTTCCCTCCTCCCAAGTGTATTTGTAAACTTCCTGGCTGTGATGTCATCATCATGTGCCAGGAAGTGTTTCCAGAGTGTTCTGGAGTGGTTTCTGGAGTGTTCTGCAGCACCTGCAATCAATTTTCATGATAATCGCAATTTGCGACACCCACTCGCAAATTGCATGTCCGTTTTTTGCGCGGTCGCAAAAAGCGACCTCGCAGACAGCGGACTCGCTATCTGCGTTGCAACTCCAGGTGCGAGTCGCAATTTGTCCCCGTAAGTTGTACCTGCATTCCTATTAGCGACACGCAAATTGCGAGTCGCACATGCTTGCAAATTGCGAGTCACTAATTTTTTGGTACCTACATCTGGCCCTAAGACTCATCTAACAGTGGGCGGTTCCATAGGCATGGAAGTATCAAAATTAATCAGAAGGCTGAAGTAGAGGACTGCTGATACCTCATCAGTGGTGAAATGGCTTAACAAGATCTTAACAGGCCTTGGATGCTTCCCATACCAACTACTACTACTTGGATGGAGCACCTTATTAACAGGCTTGATGGGGACCCCCCAACCCTGCAGGGCCAGTATGCAATCCTCAAAGAAAATCAGAAATTTGCAGAACACCAGGCCATAAAACCCATCCCTAACAAAGGCACAAACTCAATTACGGAGAGCATGGTGCGCCCATAAATCTTAAGGCATGGCTACAACTGCAAAGTACTTATGCGCAGCCCTAAAAACTCATAAAAAGGAAGTATGGGCTTTAAAGAATGCTTTTGCTGAGGAGGAATGGGTAAAAATTCACATCATGCTCCCTGAAAGAGGCTTAACACGCTTCTGGATTTATGTCGGAAGTCTAAGATCTCTGTATCGTACCAGAGAACGTGGAATCCCAGAAGAAGTTTGGGTATCCCAAGTAATGGCACTATACTCGAGCAACAGCACGGCCCCAACAGATCAAAGCACTAAAGAATCAGATATCCACCCAACAGGGAAGCTGGCACCTATTACAAATCTAGCTGAGACATGTCACCTAATCAAGAAATGAAAAATGACGGTGTCCCTGGACCAAACGGATTTCCGGATGGAACTTTTATATGTGCAGTGGAGGAGTGGGCCCAGTTGTTTACACCTTTGTAAAATTATGCTTTTCAGACTGCACTAATTCCAGAGGAATGGAGGGGCTTGATTCTGTGCCCAATCTTCAAAAAGGGGTATCCCACATTAGCATCCAACTATAGACTAATAGCTTTGCTTGATTTAGAGGTAAAGGCTTATGCACAGCTACTGCTTAAGGAACTACATGACTAGGTGCAGGATAACAACATACTCCCATTGGCTCAAACTGGCTTTTGAGCAGGGGCATCAACCATGGATAACATAATAGCTCTTGTGGCACTAAGCCAACGAGCTGCCCAAAGGGGACAGCTCCACCTTTTTGCCTGCTTTATAGACTATAGTGCTGTGTTTGATAAAATGCATTGACCAACGTTATAGAGAAAACTTAGCACATGGGGTGTTCACCCAATCTAACTGTGGGCTATAATCTCCCTTTACACCCAGACGTGGGTCTGTGTCAGAATTGGTCCACACACAGTCACCTCAAGAATTGCAACTATGGATGGCCTTAAACAAGGCTGTGCCCTAGCCCCGTTCCTACTTAACTTGTACACGGCAGACATGGGAAGAGCCCTAGCAAAGAGCAGCCTGGTTCCACCAAAACTCGGCCATACGACCCTTCAAGTACTGCAATATGCCGATGACACAATCATAACAGATCACACTAAATCTGGGCTGCAGCATGTATTAAATGCCCTTCACAACTACAATGAGAGAAACTTTCTCAAGATTAACCAAGATAAGACCAAGGTTATAGTCTTTGGCCACTATAGAAGAAAGCGAACCTTAAATTGGAGAATAGGAGACAGCATGATTAAAATGATGAAAAGCTATAATTACCTGGGTGTTTGGTTCTTGGATACATTGAAAGCATCAGAACATAAAGCGGCACTAAGAAGGAAGGCCACAGCAACAAGAATCGGCCTCACAAACTTGAATACGAGTCTAATGAGCACATCTGTAGTTCCAATGCTGGAAGTTATCAAAGATTGCTTTTTACCAGCACCCCTCTATGAGCATCTGGCATTCCCAGAGGAGTGTGCTACTATTCTGGACAACTGCAGACACTAGGATTCAAGAATATCTTTCAACTTCCCAGATGAAGTGAAAAGGTCTAGAGTTCGCCTGGAGATCGGATTGTTAAATCAACATCTGCCATGCGCTTCGGACATCTTGAGATACTATATTCAGATACTGAGGGCACCAGTCGACTCTCTGAAAGCCTGCCTAAAAGACACTTTTGAAAGTCTTGGGTCCCCTTGGCAAGCCCAGCTGCAGAAGGTAATTCAAGTTACTGCAGATAGACACAACAGCTTTATCACTTGATTCAGTGGCTCACCCAACATGGAATAAAGTTATCAGGAAACAGGTGCAACTGGCATCATTCCATCTTGAAACAACACCCTTGCCAGAATCAGAGATTCTAGGCCCTCTAAACGAGTCCTACCTGACTCGGAGGCCCTAGCCCTATCTCTTTGAGGATATTAATTCCTGTACTCATAAAAATATCATGCTGCTATGATTATAATTACCTGAGAACAATTTGTATCTGACCTGGACACAACATGGTAAGAAGATTGCCTGTAGGCTCTGCAATTTTAACAAAGAATCTTGGTGACACCTATTACGCTGCTGTCCCTCTCTGGAGGTGACCAGGAGGCCACTCTTGAAGCCAGTACTACTAGCTAAAGGTGTACGCACTTGCATGGAGGCCTCTACGTTATGCTTCACACAAACGGATGTTAGAATAAAAGCAAAACTCGACAGTTACATAGGCAAACAGAGAGCGTCATTACGACCATACTCTGCGCCATCTAAGAAACTGTCCCGTATTTATACTTTTTTTTAGCGCCGCATTTGCGCCGCTTTTTGACGCAAAACGGCGCAAACCTACAAAATACAATGGTATTTTGCAAGTTTGCGCCGTTTTTGCGTCAAAAAACGACGCAAATGCGGCGCAAAAAAAGTATAAATACGGGCCTGTGTTTCATTCAAAAACTCATTACAGATTACATTTATCATGCGGGTAATCGGGCAATGTCAAGCTAATCTGGAATGCATAAACATAGGTTTGCATGCAAGAACCACAAATCTGATGAATGCCTTCCCAGGGACAAAAGAGAGGACATAGCCAGCAATACCCCAAGCCCCCCCATACTTTGCACTTTTTATTTCTTAGGCAGCCCTACGACTATAATTAATTAGCACTAACAGTATTTGACAACCTGAAACGAATTATAATATTAACATTATACCCCATACTGCAATAGTTTTAGCATCCATGCAAACTAACAGTTATTTTAACCTCATATGGCTCTTTCTGGAAAATAATAATATTCTATGGAACTGAATCATACCTTATAACAGACAACTATAAGTAGAAGACTTAACTAGTGTTAATCATATTATCAACTTGAAATCAATTTTAATATTGCTTTAATTTTGTTTTGTTTTACTGTAATGGTTTTAAGAAATCATGTAAAATACTAAGTAAAACTGAAACTGAAAAAAACTGAAACTGGTGTGAAGGGTTCACTTTAGTGTTCACTAGGTCTACAGTGGCCTGGTCTGTGGTTTAGGTGCTCTAGATCTGCTTTTTCATTCGGCTGCGGTGGCGAGAATTCTCGATCCCTCCTTTTTAGCCGGATCAGAGTAGAAGCTTTGTTTGGGAAGTGTTGAGGATGAAGTCTTGCCTGAGGACTTTTAGGACAACTGGAAGAAAAAACATGACCTATGGTTTAAAACTAACAGGCTGCTAGGACAGTGAAGAACTACCTTGCACTGTTATACTACATGCCACAATGCAACACACTTTATTTGTGTGAGTAGCCTGGCAGATATTGCCAATGTGGCCAACAGAAGTGTTAAATGAATTACAGTTTTGTATGTTGCCAATCAGGCTGCTTCCTTTAATATGATGCTTTCCTATGTGTCACGTCTCTTCTAGAGACATGCCAAAAAGCATACTATGCTCCCTTTACGGACAGACATATGTTGTCCCTGACTGCACTTTGGCACTAGAGACTCAAACAAATGTCCTCTTTTACTTACCGCCTCTCTTCACATCCCTTATACTGCCCTCCGTGGTCTTCAAGTTTTCTCCTTACCTTTCCTTCAATGGCTTGTCTCTTGATGTGTATGTCACTCTAGCAATATGGTCCCAAGCGTCCAGCTACACAGTGCCCTGACAGGGAAGTGGACAGGACTGTATTTTGAGGTGGACAGTGAGCATTTCTTCAATGCAGTGTTTTAATGTCATAGTGAATGTAAGAAAAGGTGCAGCATTCACTGGCTAACTGGCCCTATGAGGAAATGTGACCTAAGGAAGAGAGCAGCTGCCTGAAGATGAAGAACCAGGTTTGAGTCCTGGGATCCGCTCAACACTTTGTGATTTTGGGCTAACCATAAAACTTCCCTCATGCCTCGAAAAATATGTAATTAAATTTGGTGATCATGAGAAGTACTTTAATACCCTCTGGTGAAGCCTGCACTATATGCCATTACCAAAACAAGCATTTTCATTGTAATAGGTGTCGCATTTTCTTGAGTTAGAGCTATTGGTGTTGGAAATGCATAACTGGACTTTTCTTGCCTTATAAATTGGCCAACCCTGCAGCATAATTTGGCTCTCTCTGCCACATAATTCCAGTTTCCCTGCATATAACTAAAGCACTTCAATTTACTGCAGAGTCTTGCACTGATGACATTGAATATTTCTTAGATTGTTTTTAGCACCATGCTCTTTTCATTTATTTTTAATGTGGGTGATGTGTGAGGGACAGTTACTGACATTTTCAGAGAAATGTGTTTGTTTCATGCAGTATCCATACAAAAGGGTTCCTTAAGATCAAAACAGGACTTCACATATGAGATATGGGAGGGGGTCACAGAGGTTATTTGCAGTAATATTAGTGAGCTACTGCTGTGTTACAAGTATTAAAATCACACATCACCATCCCTGAATATTAGGTGTCAACACATTAGGAATTTGCCAAACAGGGTGAGAAAGAGGTGGAACTGGATCATAAATTCAAATCTGTTATGAACAGGAACCCCCCAAAATATGTTTTGGCTCAGAGTGACACAGACAGAGTTTAAAAAATAAATGTTTCAATCAATCAATCAGAAATTTGTAATGCGCACTACTCACCCGTGAGGGTCTCAAGACGCTGAGGAGGGGAAGGGGTAAAAGGGGGAGGGGTTGCTGCTACTGCTCGAACAGCCAGGTCTTGAGAAGTTTCCTGAAGGTAAGGAGGTCTTTGGTCTGGCGCAGGTGGGTGGGAAGAGTGTTTCACAATTTGGCAGTGAGGTGCAAGAATGATCTACCGCCGGTCTGTGGACGTGTGGGACGGTTGCGTGGGCGAGGTCGGTGGAGCGGAGATGCCGGGTTGGGGTGGGGAAGGAGAGTCGTCTGTTGAGGTATTCTGGTTCGGTGTTGTGAAGTGCTTTGTAAGCATGGGTGAGGAGTTTGAAGGTGATTCTCTTGTTGACTGGGAGCCAGTGCAGGTTTTTCAGGTGGTCTGTGATGTGGCGGTGGCAGGGGATATCAAGGATGAAGCGTGCGGGGCGTGCGGAGGCGTTCTGGATGCGTTGTAGCCTCTTCTGGAGTTTGGCCATGGTTCCTGCGTAGAGGGCATTGCTGTAGTCCAGCTTGCTGCTTACAAGGGCTTGGGTGACTATTCTTCTGTTTTCGGTGGGTATCCATTTGTAGATCTTTTGGAGCATGCAGAGGGTGTTGAAGCAGGAGGTAGAGAAGGCGTTGACTTGCTGGTTCATGGATAGTGAGGGGTCCAAGATGAATCCTAGGTTGTGTGCATGGTCGGTGGGAGTCGGAGTGGTTCCAAGAGTGGCAGGCCACCAGGAGTCATTCCATGCGGAGGGGGTAGAGCCGAAGATCAGGACTTCCGTCTTGTCGAAATTGAGTTTGAGGCAGCTGCTCTTCATCCATTCTGTGATGGCCTTCATTCCTTCGTGGAGGTAGGTCTTGGTGGAGTCCTTGGTGAGGAAGAGGATCAGCTGGGTGCCGTAGGCGTATGAGATGATGTTGAGGTTGTGGGATCGGGTGACTTAATCGAGCGGGCCATGTAGACGTTAAAGAGGGTCGGGCTGAGGGACGAACCCTGGGGTATGCCGCAGATGATTTCAGTGGCCTCCGAGTGGAATGGGGGGAGGCGGACTCTCTGGGTTCTGCCAGTGAGAAAGGAGGTGACCCAGGCCAGAGCTCTGTCGCGGATTCCAGCATTGCTGAGGCGTGAGCGTAGGGTGTGGTGGCAGACAGTGTCGAACGCGGCCGAGAAGTCCAGGAGGAGGAGGGCCGCGGTTTCCCATTGTCCAGTATGGTTCTGATGTCGTCCGTGGTGGCGATGAGGGCGGTTGTGGTGCTGTGGTTGCTGCAGGGGCCCAGGGACTGTTAACACCTCATCGAAGCATTTTGTGTTTCTAAGCGCTACTTTTGAGTTTAATCTTTATAAATTCATAACTTGACTTGTGTATGTCGGATGGTTGTTGTTGTGGTCTTGTTTTGTTTAGATAAATATTACCTATTTTTCTAAACTGGTATTGTGTCATTTTGTAGTGTTTTCATTGAGTTACTGCGTGTGTTGGTACAAATACTTTATACCTATTACTCTGAAGTTAAGGCTACTGCTCTGCCAAGCTACCAAGGGGATAAGCAGGGGTTAGCTGAGGGTGATTCTCTTTTACCCTGATTAGAGTGAGGGTCCTTGCTCAGGGGGTAACCTGACTGTCAACCAAAGACCCCATTTGTAACAATTTCCTTATTGTTTTTTTTCTGGGTTATTTAACTGGGTTTGACTACTAAGGTTCTATGGGCCTGATTTAGAGTTTGGCAGAGGGGTTAATCCGTCATAAACGTGACGGATATCCCGCCCACCGTATTACGAGTTCCACTGGCTATAATGGGATCGTAATATGGTGGATGGGTAACCGTCATGTTTGTGATAGAGTAACCCTATCCGCCAAACTCTAAATGAGGCCCTATGTCTTTTACAATAACTATTCATGAATATTGGAGTATTTTTAAAGTACAAATCTAGGTGGACAGCAGAGATTTGCTGACCATCGGTGGAGCCGGAGGTACAATTAGGGAGTGTTTACATTAAGGCAATACATTTGTGGGTGGTGAAACCCAGGCATTGCTTTCAAGGGTGTTTGGCTTATTTAGAACATTCAGTAATGCTATCTCTGTGGTCATTAGGTTCTTCAGGAAGATCCACTACAAAATGTCACATCAAGTTTACATTCCTCAATGCAGTTATGACTTATTCTTAGCTTAGTAAGATCTTCTTTAGGATCCGCCTTATAGAATTCTCATTAATTAAATACAAAATTACATATAGAATTAGCCTTAGCTACTTTGAGTTTCTGTAAATATATCTTTAATTCAAAGTTAGGTGTTTTCTGGGAATGAAGATATTGCATTAGGTGGGTGAAGATATAATGCTTTCTATGATGCAAACAGGTTGAGAAGATAAGGCAGAAAAGCTGATAAAATGTAAATGCTTATGTGGTCCTTGGATACAGTACCAAACTTGCTAGCAAACAGATCAATAATGCCAGGGTGTTACATCACTCTGTTCATATCCCTACTTCTCCTTTTGGCTCTAACCATTTGGTTGTTTTATTTTCTATTTCAGCCACAGTTGGGCATTGACTCCACTATATCTTCAGAAACTGCTTTTATTTTGCCATTCTTAGAAGGTGGAAATGACCTTAACACCAGTGAAGGATGCTAAAGGACTTAAAGAGAGACCTTCAAATGAGCACTTGGGTTGAAGAAGGAATATCTAGCAGACATATCTACCAGAGGACAAAACTTTGGGCCTGATTCTGACTTTAGCGGGCACACACCCAGCCCGGCAGCTGATGTGGTGGGCCCACTGACAGCGTCCACTGCCGCAGTAGCAGCAATGACGTTGGTGGTGGCAGTCCATAGGCGGTGTCACCGCTATTGTCATACTTGGGCGGTCGGACCACTGAGGAGGCAGCGGTCTGAGTGCTGAAAACGCAAATGCGGGACTTGTCCCGTCCTATTTGCTATCGGCCTCTTAATCTGATTTGCTGGTCCTAAGAGTGCAGGCACGGATTATGATGATTAGTGACTGACTTCTGTCTGAGACATACAATATAGGTCGTTCCTGGACTGAATTGTGAATTGTCAGGGCATACAATTTCTGAATAACACAATGATAAATTTATAGTGGAGAAATCCATTGCGTTTAAATAGGTTGTATCATTGTAAAAAAAAATGAAGGTCCATTCAAATGATCCAAATAAATTAATGTGGTCAGCTGGTGCATTTTCTTCTGTGGAGTTCCTCCTCCATTGCATACTCCATATAATAATGGGATAATGATGTTCCTTATATATATTTTCCTCTTTCAGTAGATCATACGATTGATCTGTTTTCCAAGCTCATTCTGTGTTTCTGAACCCCAAAGGAGCCACGTTCATCTACATTTACCCCTGCAATCCACTGGGAACCACAGACAGCCCCTCATAGATGCAAGTCAGATTCAGGACATCTGCCTCTCGCTGGGTCTGATAATCCACTGAGGGATGGTGACAGGAGACCTCTGTTTCCCACGAAGATTCTCCAGATAGCACCACCCACATGTTGCAGTGCCATAGTAAAACTGTAATGACTGCCGTAATGCCATTTTACCCAGGGCCCTTTCTACAGAGCCCCGGAGTGACATCCGATTCCTCCTGGTGGCAACAAATGCACCCATCTTGTCAGGGAAATACGTGGCAACATTTATCTTCACACAGGGCCCCAAAATATTGAACTGACCTTCTGTGCTTCTTAAAATTGGATGTTTTCCTGAAGATACCACATAAACATTTGCCTAGAAAATATAATCAAGTCCTTCCTAGTAAATGGCATTACGGAGTGAAAACACAATAGTGTGAGTTTTCACTTCAACTACTGAAGTAAATTTGGACAATTAAGTATATCACCTGACTTTAGTTAATCGAGTGTCACAGCTGGAAAATAAGTGCGATTTTTCCCGAACCCTCTCCAAGCCTGATACCCTTATACTAAAATAAATACTTATTGGCTCATACATTTAATATCTGGAGAGGTGAATGTTTTGTTAGAAGCGTAAATTAGCTGCTATGTGCCACTTTCGTTGGCGCTGCAGCTGTGTTCTAATGCTAGCAGATTGTTACTGTTACCAAGGAAACCTAAAACCCAGAAATTTACATGCAGTGGTGTTCTCAAATTATTTTGCGTTCCTAGATAGATCAACTCATGCCGATAAATATGTCTATTGAGGTGTGTGTGTCCAAACAAAGATATCGACATAGCCAATTTGGCAAAACAACAGTTTTGAAAAAATATGAGGCAACAAAGACAACAACATATATAATACGTAGGAGGCTGAAGTCCCTGTATAAATCACTCTTTAATTTCCACGTAATACATGGGATTCTGCAATCCTTGTATAAAACCCGACTCTAATTTATTTATGATCGGTGACTTGTGATGCACTCAGTCGCTGGTTATACATGGCATAAACTCCACCCTTCTCTACATTACAATTATTTTTCAAGTCACTGCGGAGGTCCATGAACGTACAGAGGAAAAGGGCTGTAGGTCCAGTTCTTTTATAAGGATAATGACTTGCGAGGTGACTTGCAAATGTCCTTATTGTGTAAGGAAGGGGTACTTCATCTCATATATAATAGACAGGATTCTGCAATCCGTGTGTAAAAAGCTGTTTCCAGTTTCTTTCTAATAGGCAACTTGTGATGCACCCAGTCACCTATTATAAAGAAATGACGAAAGACCTCGACTATAATAACTTATTACAGTTGAGTTCTGATGTCACAATGGTGGTTGGTTGAAAGTGATGGTGAGACCAGATATACAGGGAGTGCAGAATTATTAGGCAAGTTGTATTTTTGAGGATTAATTTTATTATTGAACAACAACCATGTTCTCAATGAACCCAAAAAACTCATTAATATCAAAACTGAATATATTTGGAAGTAGTTTTTAGTTTGTTTTTAGTTTTAGCTATGTTAGGGGGATATCTGTCTGTGCAGGTGACTATCACTGTGCATAATTATTAGGCAACTTATCAAAAAAAAATATATACCCATTTCAATTATTTTTCATTACCAGTGAAACCAATATAACATCTCAACATTCACAAATATACATTTCTGACATTCAAAAACAAAACAAAAACAAATCAGTGACCAATATAGCCACCTTTCTTTGCAAGGACACTCAAAAGCCTGCCATCCATGGATTCTGTCAGTGTTTTGATCTGTTCACCATCAACATTGCGTGCAGCAGCAACCACAGCCTCCCAGACACTGTTCAGAGAGGTGTACTGTTTTCCCTCCTTGTAAATCTCACATTTGATGATGGACCACAGGTTTTCAATGGGGTTCAGATCAGGTGAACAAGGAGGCCATGTCATTAGATTTCCTTCTTTTATACCCTTTCTTGCCAGCCACGCTGTGGAGTACTTGGACGCGTGTGATGGAGCATTGTCCTGCATGAAAATCATGTTTTTCTTGAAGGATGCAGACTTCTTCCTGTACCACTGCTTGAAGAAGGTGTCTTCCAGGAACTGGCAGTAGGACTGGGAGTTGAGCTTGACTCCATCCTCAACCCGAAAAGGCCCCACAAGCTCATCTTTGATGATACCAGCCCAAACCAGTACTCCACCTCCACCTTGCTGGCGTCTGAGTCGGACTGGAGCTCTCTGCCCTTTACCAATCCAGCCACGGGCCCATCCATCTGGCCCATCAAGACTCACTCTCATTTCATCAGTCCATAAAACCTTAGAAAAATCAGTCTTGAGATATTTCTTGGCCCAGTCTTGACGTTTCAGCTTGTGTGTCTTGTTCAGTGGTGGTCGTCTTTCAGCCTTTCTTACCTTGGCCATGTCTCTGAGTATTGCACACCTTGTGCTTTTGGGCACTCCAGTGATGTTGCAGCTCTGAAATATGGCCAAACTGGTGGCAAGTAGCATTGTGTCAGCTGCACGCTTGACTTTTCTCAGTTCATGGGCAGTTATTTTGCGCCTTGGTTTTTCCACACGCTTCTTGCGACCCTGTTGACTATTTTGAATGAAACGCTTGATTGTTCGATGATCACGCTTCAGAAGCTTTGCAATTTTAAGAGTGCTGCATCCCTCTGCAAGATATCTCACTATTTTTGACTTTTCTGAGCCTGTCAAGTCCTTCTTTTGACCCATTTTGCCAAAGGAAAGGAAGTTGCCTAATAATTATGCACACCTGATATAGGGTGTTGATGTCATTAGACCACACCCCTTCTCATTACAGAGATGCACATCACCTAATATGCTTAATTGGTAGTAGGCTTTCGAGCCTATACAGCTTGGAGTAAGACAACATGCATAAAGAGGATGATGTGGTCAAAATACTCATTTGCCTAATAATTCTGCACTCCCTGTAAGGAACAAAGTACTCTTTGCCATAATGAAAATAAAGTGTGTATTGGACTGAACGCAAGCACTCAATAATTACCCAGAACGGTGCAGATAATCTGTTGCCTTGAAACCTTTTGAACACTGATGTGGATCATGTGACTGACCATTTGTAATTAAATAGTGCTGCTTTTTCCCACTACCGCCCTTAATGAAGTGACAAGTGATGTGAAACATATGTTACCTGTGTTTTTTTATTGTGTATTTAATGATTTATGTGCAAAACTGTTTATTATTATTAGTATTATTTGTGTCATATAAAGGATGCAGCTACTCTAAAGGGTTTCCCGGTGCTAGACCCAAGTAGATAAAGTGCAGCCCCTACACTGAAACTAAAACAACCAGGTCTTTAAATGCTTGTGAAATGCAGTAAAAGAAGGGCAATTCTGCAAGGCCTCTGGGAGATCATTCCAAAGCTTCGGACCCAGATACGTGAAAGAGAACCCCCACCCCCACCCCACCTCCCCATTCGTGCCCAGTGAATTCTTGGCATTTTACACAAGCACTGGGAAGATGACCAGAGCATGCGAGAGAGTTGAAAAGGTGACCTCAGATCCTGAAAAAACGCAAGGCAGAGCCCGATCCAGCCCTATACATGTAGCACAGAGCTTTAAACTGAATTGATTTGTCTATGGTCAGCCAGTGAAGTTTGTGAAGCAAATGAGACCCAGCGCATATTTTGGAAGATGAAAAAGTAGCCTGGCTGTTGAAGTTTGTACTATTTGCAAATGCTGGATGATAGCCTTCTCGGCCCCCAAGTAGAAGATGTTTCTAGAATCAACTCTAGACAGGATCAGGGCTCGGATCACTGTTTTCTGAGCAGAAAGAGGTATCATACCAGTGATCTTTTTAACCCACCTCAAAACAGGTGGAAGGTACCTTACCTACCTGGGGCTTCATCGTTAGCTTTGCATCTAACCATAAGCCAAGGTTCTTTATTTGCACTGACAAATCCCGAAGGTGGCCCAAAGCATTTGGCCAATGCTGAGGGACCCATAGCTGGTGATCCTTCCCCAGGACCATCACCTTCAGCTTCTCTCCATTCAGCTTGAGAGAGTTTGTGGCCATCCACGCAAAGATCCTACTCAGGTACATTTAGGGTGCTGGAGCTGTTACCCTGTGCAGGCGACAAAACAAAGACGATATGAGTGTTTTCAGCATATGAGAAAAAAGTTAGACCACAGCTCTCCACCAACTCAGCAAGGGGGCACACATAAATGTTAAAAAGCATCGGGCTCAGTGCCAAGCCCTGAAGGACATCCTGCTTTAATGCATGTGCCTTTGATCTATTACTGCTGGAAAGAAACTGAAATGAGCGGTTCTCAAGAAATGAAGAGGACCATGCTAGTCCCGTACCTTGCAACCCCAATGACGCTAGCCTTTCGAGGAGAATAGAATGGGACACAGTATCAAATGTTGCACTAAGATCATGTAAGATCAGTGCAGCTGTACCACCCACATCCAGGATCTGTCTAACATGTTCAGTGACCCCTAGGAGAGTGGATTCCTTACTGTGTTCAGTTCAGAAGCCTGACTGCGATGGATGCAGACCATTACAATTTTCCGCAAAGGCAGTTAACTGTGAGTTGACATATTTATCCAAAACCTTCGCAAGGATGGGTAACATGAGATTGGTATAAAGTTTGCCCAGATAGTGAGGTTCGGACAGTTTTTTTTTCAGGAGAGGAAGAACCATAGCAGGTTTCCAGGCCTACCGAATATGTCCCTGTTTCAGTGGGGAATTGAGAACTTCAACCAACCTTTGAAGTACCACAGGGTCTAAAGGGCTTAGTTTAGATGCATGGAAGCGCTCTAAAGGGGATTACAATTTAATTTACCTCAATATGGTCAAGAATTGGAAAAAGTCTAGCAAAACCCATTGTTCCAGTCCCTGAAGATCCAGCCGCAAATGTGTTAGGTTTTTAGTCCCTTCTGGATTAGCTTCATCCATCCCTGTACTGGAGGTGTATCCAAGGGCCAGCATGGAGTTTCTGCAAGAGCAGATATAATAGCCACCACTTGTAAAAGAAAAAAGTGGGCCAGCTCTTCACAGGTATTTTCCGACATTAATGGTGCTTGAGATGTCTTGTTAGGTTCTGAAAGTTGCCTGACCACATTAAATAAAATGTTGTGGCAGTTTGGGCCATTATGATTTTATCACATTTTATCAGAGTAATATATTGCTCTGGCAGCCTTGCAAAGCCCATGATAATTTTTAGGCTTAATTTATATATGGGCTTGTGCTCTTCACTGTAGGATCTCCTCCACTCTATGTCTAGGCCCTTGCAGCTTTTTTTTCTCCAAGTCGCAGGGCTACATTTAACCAGGGCGCAAGAGGATGGGTTCTCTGAGAGGATCTCAAAGTTGCTGGTAAAACCAGCGGTGATCTAGATCCACTCTTTGATTGAACTCCAGAGAGGTATGCCCCAGTTGTGCTTTCAAAGAACAAACATCTAATCTCACCCAATTTTTAACCATATGAATGGCCTTAACAAATTTAATGGACGGAGGGCTCTGATACTTAACTGAAAAAGGGGATCTGAGGTCAGCACGTCCATATTAGAAAAATACAGATCAAGAAGATGACCTGCTACATGAGTGAGAGCAAAATTAACAAGAGCCAGATTGAGCACATTTAAGTCTTCCTTGAGGATCATCGCCAGGTTATTCAAGGAGGTGTCCGGATGGATATTCAAATCCCTCACAAGAGTGAAGTCTGCACATTTCAGGATCAGAGGAGCAAGCACATTGTGGATCACCGTACAGCAGTTCCCAGCTTATCCTGGTGGTTGATAGACCAGTGCTCCCGATATAGTAAACTTATGGGTCAGCTTTAATGAAGAAAACAGATCGGCAATTGATATTTCAAAAACAGAATTCACTCTTTGAAGTGCTTCTTCCTAAACTTACTTTATTTCTAACCACGTTATCGCAGTATATGGTATTATTAAGGTTTGCCTCCCCCACATCACCCTGGGGGTCCACAGAACATTCAAATTTAGAAAAGAGGGGCACCAAAATACATTTTTCTGCAGTTCCAAGGAGGTCACTTATCTTACCCCACAGGAAGGTCGAAGAGCAAAAAGTTGATGAGAAGAAAACACCAGCCATACGTGCAGCTGGGGCGCAGGATTCCTGGCCTGTGGCCTGTCAGGTCACGGACAGGTGCAGACAGGCTTGTCTTAGCCATGCCTTTGGTGAGCCATCGGTGTGCCCGCTGAGCACAACTGCACCACAGCTGCGTTATAAGGGCCAGGTTACGCAAAAACTACACTGGGCGTAAGGGATATCAAAATGGCCGCTGAATCTAATTAAAGCAGATGCTTGAACACGTGATCTCCGCTTCTGGAAAAAGGAAGATTTTGCCTAAAAAGTAGAAGCCCTGGGTTGCCCAACATTAATTAAAGCCTCATACACAGTTTTTACAAAATATTAAAAAGTTATGCTATAATTCAGTGTGGCGGAGCCACAGCGACACCCAACCTGTGTCTCTAGGTCCATGCAAAGGCCATGCTATAAGGGCCAGGTGATGTAAAAACAAAATTGCACCGGTAACTCTAGTGGGTGTATGGGGCATCAAAATGGCTGCTGAATCTAATGAAAACAGATGCTTGAACACACATTCTCAGCTTCTGAAAAAGGAAAACTTTCCCCAAAAATTAAAAGTCCCCGGTCCCCCAATAATAATCACAACCTTATACACAATTTAAAAAACAAGATATTTAAAAATGATGCTCTAAGTCAGCATGGTGGTGCTGCACCAACACCATACCTGCGTCTCAGGTCCATGCAACAGCTGCAATATAAGGGCCAAGTAATGTAAAAACTGCACTGGTAACTCTTGCGGCCGTAAGGGACATCAAAATGGCTGCTGATTCTAATTAAAACAAATGCTTGAACAAGCATTCTACACTTCTGAAAAAAGGAAGATTTTGGCAAAAAAATAAATGCTCTGGGTCCCTCAACAGTAATCACGGCCTCGTGCCAGTTTTTAAAAAATATGTATTAATTACGCTCTAATTCTGCATGGCGGTGCCAAAGCAACACCCTACCTGCGTAATCAAATAAAGGTACTCAAAGAATATTGATAAATGTGATTCAAATTTGCATTACATGTTGGTGATTACACAAACATTGGTTTACTATCAATGAGATTGATTTATGATACCTAAAAAAAATTGAGAATATGGAATTTAATTGCAGAATTTCTATAATAGTTACATGTGTAAAGATAGCAGGGCCACTATCATTTAGAGCGCACCCAGTGATGGACATGAGCTCTTTACCCCTTTTTCATTGACTTATTAACTGCTATTTCCTCTATGAATGCGTGCTGCAGAATAAAAAAAAAATTATGCCAGTTTCAGGTAGGTGGAGGGATTTGGTGTAAATCCAAGTCTACAAGCCTTTGAAGGTATGGATTTTCATCTAAATCCATGGGTGAATACATGGTAATACCCATGTGACATTCATGAAATGCCTCCCTGAAGCAAAGTAATGAAAGGCAGAAAGTGTGCTGCATTGCATTACTTTTTGTTACAAATCACTGCAAGTCACCATATGCATTGGTTTGCAGGAATTTGCATCTGGTCTGTAATGTTAAAAAAAGCAATGCAAACCTGACAAAAAACACATACATTATAACGTCCTGCACAGGACATATCTGAAGTACCCCAGAAAAATTGTAGAATGTACACTTTGGCATCTTTGGATTTTCTGCTTTTTGGGGCCTCTCAGGCAGGGTTTACTTTCTGCACAGGTTTTCCGAATGTGATTCTATTGTGGAGTACTGAAGAGAAATTACAAATGTGTTGTTGGGGTTGATTGTTGTATATTGGAGCTGTTTCAAAGCTGTACAGGCTTTACATTCTTAGATGCCTCACCGTTATTAGCTAAGAGTGCCATAACATTGACATGTAAGTCTCGAGAACCCCTCCACTCACCAAATGAAGGAGTGAAGTAGTACAGTGGGTGAAAGTGGTAAGCCCAACACTTTATATGAAAGAGAAAAGAGAGATCAGGAAAAACCTGGTCGCATATCAATGGGACGATTTGCTGCAAACATTTTCACATAATGGCAAAAGTGATGATAACTTTCTGTAAAGTCTAGGTGATACAATTTTATGGCAAGACCAGAGGCTCATATTATGCATTTCTTTTCTTGTTTAATAAATAGCAGCAGTCAAGAAAAACAACAACTCCCAGAAGGCCAAAGGAAAACGGGCCAATGGGAGACAAACAGTAGTTCAAGGAGTCCACCAATCACAGGTCATCAAATCCCTAAATACGTATCTTGACTGTGAATAGCCTTTTTTCTTGCTGCTCGCAGTCAAGATAAGTATTTTACATCTACGCTCGCTTTTATTTATATTTATATTTTGTACTGTGAATGTGTTGCTTATTTATATTTCATGACTCTCCAGCGCGCAACTCTGCTTTCACGGCCCTTTTCCTCACAGTTGGCTTGTAGCCGCATATTATCGGTTTAGCGCGTCTCCTCTCGCATTCTAAACTGCAGTTTCTGAATGCGGTTTAGAATGCGAGAGGAGACACGCTAAAAATGTAGAGAACTCTATTTTAAGCTTGTTTTCTAAGATGGTTTTGGCCCAATCTGCGGGGGGAAGCAGAAAACACCCTATTTCTAAAAATATTTCCAAAAAGGCATTGATTAGTGAGGTTTCCTCACAAAAGGCAGAGGGCACGGTTCCTCATAAGGCTCCTGCTAAGGAGGATTCTAAGATTTTTCTTTCTAAACCGTCTCTTAAGTGTACAAAAAAATCCAAACACAATGCTGCGCCTATTGTGATTTCCAGTATTTTAGATACTGATGATGATGGTACAGATTCCGTCTCTGAGGCAAACAATTCAGATGACAACGACTCTGTATTTTCTCCTCCTCCAAAGAAAGCAAATATGATGGCGCAAGAAGCTAACCAGCCTCCAGTAATTGCGGATGCGGAAGGGGTTCCTATGTTCAACCCAATAGATATTCATCACCCTAATTCAACAGAATGATTCCCTGCGGATCATGTGGGTGATTATGTGGCATCTAGATTACCCACTTCATTGGATAAGCAAACCAGAGCCAAAGTCCGTTCGGAATGTCCTTGTCCTTCTTTAGCATCCAAGATTACGACCACCCCAGCTATTGATCTTTCCCTCATCACCTTTTTTACAAAGTTCGGTAAGGATCCACGCAAAGGCGTGGACAAAGCCTGGTCCACTTGCCAGGATAAACTGCTGGATGTAGTGGGTCCTCTCACGCGTATTTTTTATTTGGTCGAAGCTGCCCGTCTGGACAATTGTCCCTTTGATCCAGTGGATTTATCCCTGTGGGTACAGAGATCTTTTTGTCTATTGGCAATGCCAATGCGGCAATTACTCACGAGCGCAGGAAAGGCCTCCTCCTTAAATTGGATCCAAAGTTGGTCAATCTGGCTGTGTCAGACCCAGGTATCAAGGCGGAAGGACTACTTTTTGGGGATTCCTTCATCAAAGAATAGAGCAAATATGTTTCTACCTTTGCTTCCTTGGACATGGCCCAGTGGTCGCTCAAAAAGATGTTTCACAGTTGGGTTTTTGCCAGGGCCGGCAGAGGCAGGAACCACTTTGCCGGCCGCTCATACAATCACCAAGGTTCCCATGGTGCCTTCAAGGCCTCCTACCAGGAGTACAGACCGCAGTTCTATCCCCAAAGAGGACGCGGTTTCCGCAACAGAGGCAGCCGAGCTTCCAGACTTGCAGCCCAAACCAGTAAGTCTTTCTTCTGCCCTCCTATTGTAGGGGGCCTTCTTTTGTTGTTCCTTCGAAAATGGCAGTTGTTAACGTCAGATCCATGGGTTATAAACACTGTTCAAGGTTACAACATAGAGCTCTATGCAGAACCTTTTCAGACTCTTTTTCCTCAGCCTCCTAAGTTTTCCCAAGAAATGACGTTGGCGATTTCAGCAGAAATCCAGGCTTTACTTCAGAAACATGCCATCCTTCCCTGTCACCCAGACATCTCAGGCTTCTTCAGTTCTATTTTTCTTGTCCATAAAAAGAACAAAAAGATGCGCCCAGTCATCAATCTAAAACATTTCAACCAATTTGTGGTTTACCGTCACTTCAAAATGGAGACTATTTTCCATCTCAGGGATTCTCTTCTTCAGGGCGATTGGATGGTTCGTTTGGATCTCCAGGATGCCTACCTTTCAGTTCCTATGCACCCAGATTCTAGAAAATACCTACAAATCGAATGGATAAATCAATTCTATCATTTTTCTTCCCTTCCTTTCGGCCTTTCTTCAGCGCCTTGGTGTTTCACAAAACTCATGAGGCCGGTCGTGGCTTTCCTCAGGGCACGGGGTATCCGACTGATCATTTATCTAGACGATATCCTCATTATGAACCAGGATCGTAATGTCCTTCAATCTCATCTTCACTTGACCTCCTCTCTTCTCACTGATCTGGGTTTCCTCATAAACAGCGAAAAGTCTTCTCTTGTTCCAGTCCAACGCATAGAGTTTCTAGGATTCCTCATAGATTCGGTGTCAGCTACTCTTCTTCTTCCCCCAGCAAAGGTAAAGTTTATAAAGTCCGAGATTATCCACACCCTACGCAAATCCCTTACATCCGTCAGATTCTTGGCAGAGATTGTAGGCCTTCTCTCCTCTTCCATCCAGGCCATATTTCCGGGGCCTCTTCACTACAGAGCCCTTCAAAGACTCAAAATACATCATCTTCAAAGGGGTCTCGCTTATACAGACAACGTCGTTTTAGATCACGATTCTCGCACAGAACTCCAATGGTGGATAGACCATTTAGACGCCTGGAACAGCAGGACCATATTTGCGTCAGCCCCAGATCTTGTATTAGAATCCAATGCAAGCCTCTCCAAATGGGGAGCCCGATGTGGTACAATCTCGACTGGGGGTACATGGTCTCTTCAGGAGTCACAGTTGCACATCAACTGTTTACAGATGCTTGCCGGCTCCTTTGCGGTCAAAAGTCTGCCAAGAGATCGAGTATGTTGTTCAGTTCTTCTCAGAATGGACAACATTTCAGCTGTCAGATATATCAACCGTCTGGGAGGCACAAGATCCAAACCTTTAGCGGAATTAGCGAAAGGGTTTTGGGAGTTTTGTCTTCAAAGAAAAATCTCAGTCCAAGCAGAATACATCCCAGGCAAACTCAATACAGTAGTGGACTGGCATTCTCGTTTTCTTCAAGACTCCAGCGATTGGAAGCTTCATCCCGAAATTTTCCAGGATATTTCTCCCAAATGGGGTCCATTCCAAATAGACCTTTTTTGCGTCACGTCTCAACACTCAGTTGCCCCAATTCTACAGTTGGCGACCAGATCCGTTCGCTCTAGCCTTCGATGCCTTCTCTCAGGATTGGTCAACAGCCCTGAATTATGCTTTTCCCCCTTTCATCATGAGAAACAGACTCTTAGCGCACATCAGACGCCAACAAGCAGTGGTAGTACTTATAGCTCCTTTCTGGCAATCCCAAGTATGGTTTCCTTCTCTTCTGGAGTTGGTAGTAGACTCCCCCTTTCTTCTTTCCTCCTTTACGGACCTTCTCACCAACCCCTTCAGTCTGTCTCACAACTTGATTCTAGACAACCTTCTCTCCCTTTCGGCGTGGAAATTGTCGGGGATTCCCAACCAGTCCCTGCGATTTCGGCAGAAGCTTCAAGCCTCATTGAATATTCCTCGGCATCAGGCACAAAAAAGGCCTACAGCTCAGCTTTATCCTTATGGCGTAGCTGGTGCATGGGAAAAAATATCAATTCCCTTTCAGCAGATGTAACTTTCATAGTTATTTTCCTTGCAGCTGAAGCTAGTAAAGGTAAGTCATACCGTACGATTAATCTGTACAGATAAAGTTTTCTAATCCTCCTTTACCCAAATACAGTTCATAATGGGATGTCAATGTTGTGTTTAACCTGTTTTTATCTTGTCCTGACAACGACATGCTTCCATTAAACAATTGTCTGCAAAATTGGCCATGTTACTATGTTTGGTTTCATTTAAACGGCTTTCATATGTTAGAGCTTTGGATATCACTGCTCGTTATTTTACCCCTTCTGGGGGTTTGTTTAATATTCATAGACGTACTAAAACTAATTTGTCATCAGTATTTTATCCTTATTTTCCGGACCACCCTAAACTCTGTGTGTGTCAGTGTTTAAAAATATATGAACAACAAACAGCCGATTTGAGATCTTCTTCTACTTCCCAACTCCTTATTTCCCTCAAAAAACCTTTTAAACTAGTTTCTTCTCCAACTTTAGCCCATTGGGTTAAATGGATTATGTCCTTAGCTGGTATTGACACTTCTGCTTTTGGCACCCATTCCGCCGGAGGTGCTATGACTTCCACAGTTTTTTGGGCTGGTTCCCGTGTACAGGATACTCTCAAATCGGCTGATTGGTCTAACGACAATGTGTTTAAGGTGTTTTATTGCAAAACGGTACATCATGTTGCCTTAGATGTTATTACTATGCTTTAAACTTGCATAATATGAGCCTCCAGTTTTGCCATAAAATGTAGATTTTCCTAGTAATTTATGACGGAAAGTCTTAATTCTATTAAAGACACGGAGGCGAGTATTATCCCACCTCAACAATTAATACTATGATTATTTTTTTTCCCTCCCTTCCAGCATCAACTACTCCTTCACAACCTTCATCATGATCATCATCCTTCAGAGGATCATCAGTGCCCATTTTCATTGGCTTCACTTCTTCATCTACACCGTCTCTATTCGGATGTCATTCTTTCTTCTTCCGAGATCAAGTTACTGAACTTTTGCCAAGACTTTCTGGCTTTTGTCATGGCTTTTTGCATCAATTGTTCTATTGTGCCATTGTTTTATACTGTTTGACTCTCGCACAAGAAAAGAGGGCTATTCACAGTCAAGATACGTATTTAGGGGTTTGATGACCTGTGATTGGTGGACTCCTTGAACCACTGTTTGTCTCCCATTGGCCCGTTTTCCTTTGGCCTTCTAATGGCAGGCCCAACCGCAGCCAACGAGTCTGGGCTAGGCCGCCCCTCTAACATCGATCTATTTAGGGAAGGCAACATTTCCTTCTATATTCTGCTTCTCACTGCCACAGTTTGTCTATCTTTTGATTCTTCCGGGGGCGAGACTCCATTCCCAGGCTATTGTTGTCCAGTGAGGAGGGGCATGCCAGCAAGTATTCTTTGTCCCCTACAGCAGTCAGAGGCTGGACTGGGTGAATTCTTTGATGAGGTCCTTAGCTTGCTAACTTGTTAACTAGGTAACAACAGCTATGCACCCTTATCAGGTCCGACTGAGAATGATTGACTGGGAGCCCCCAGGTCACCTGTGGTGACGCCTCATCAGTTGAGTCTGTGGTCGTGCCTGAATGTCCAGTTTCAAGCCTACCTATCTCGCTTTTGGAGAATGCCCTGTTAATTGTTCCTGTGTCTCTATGTGAATGTCCAGTTCCAAGTTCAATCCCCCCTGCTACTAATGCAAAAGGCCCTTTTAATAAAATACTAAACTGGAATATTGTAGGCCTTCACTCCAAGATAAATCTCCTGGACTAGCAGTCATTTGTGAGAAATTATGACTTTTTGTTATTGCAGGAAACCTGGGATATCAATCCCATTGCATTTGACAGATTCCTGTGTTTCAGACAGGCCACTCCATCTTGCTCCGTCCGTGCTTCAGGAGGCTTGAAGATATGTATAAATCTGACACTTGGTTATCACGCAGAGGCCATAAACACTCCTGGCACTGACTTCCAAGTAGCAGTCTTCAAGGGGACCCTGACATTACAGCTCACCATTTTTTTTAATAATGACTTTGACAGTGTACCAAACCCTAGATTCCCTGGTTTAGTCAAATGCATCAATTTAATTGTGAGGAGAGCCAATGGTAAGGGCCGGAAACATATTTATGCTTGGAAGGGGACTTTAATAGAAGGTTGTCAAACCTAAGCCATCGGAAAGAGACAGTTTTTGGTGAAGGCCCTGACCAGAGATGCAAGGGGCTGGAGGTCTTTTCTGCATTAGGCTTACATAATATGCTGGAACTGTCAGGTATCAGGGATCTCGGGCTGCCAACGTTCCGAGGCAGGACCAGCTCATCTGTTATCAATTATTTTTTGGTCTCCCACAATTTAATCAATCATAACCCACTTGTGCTAGCTTTGACCCTGCCATCTAGGGAGACATTCGTAGCAGAGGCCAGGCTCAGTAAATTATCATCATCTACGGACAACCTCAGGCGGAAGTGCTACAGAACAGTAACTAACAGGTGATGAAAGGAAGTCATTACCCAGCAGTGGGACACATTAGCTAACGCAGCTTTAACTAAAAACAGTAAGTCTTTCTGGGGAGTTGTGTCAAACATGAGTTCCTTCAATCAATTGGTGTCCACAACTAGCTGCCATATCAATAGTGAGGCATGGGTGGCACATTTTTCTCAGGTTTACTCCACTGTGGAGTCAGATCCTGTGACATTTGGGACTGATGTTCCATGTCAAGCCATACAGGTTACACTAAATGAAGTCACTGCTGCTATACAGCAGTGCACTTGGGGCAAGTCACCCGGCCCAGAAAGCACCCCTATCGACCTAATCAAATGTAATGTCAATCTGTGGGCCCCAATGCTTACAAATGTTTTAGTAGCTTAATGCTCTCTAATATAACAGATTCCTGGGCCACATCAATTATCATCTTGATTTCTGAGATGAGAACCAATCCTCACCAAGTTGAAACTGTCCAATTTCTTTGATCAACATACTTGCTAAAATTTTGGGCAGGGTTATATATAACATGATCTTGGAGTGAGCAGAGGATAATAAAAATGTTAAATCTCTGCCATAATAGTTCCCGCAATCGCATAGGTATCATACAGTAATGTCCGAACTTGAATTTAATCTTAGGTAAATATACAGTGGCAAAACGAACCCGACTTTACCTTGCCTTCATGGACTTGCCCATGGCTTTCGACTGTGTAAATCAGTCAAAACTATAGCAACTCCTACCTGGAATGGGGCTGGATGCAACAACTGTCCATTTCCTAACATCCCTGCATTTGAATAAAAGGCCACGGTTAGATTCAGCCAATATGGGAAATTGTCCAATTAAATCAATATAGAGCGAGGGGTTCGGCAGGATGTGTTTGTTCCCCCTTGCTGTTCATCCTATATATAAATAAGCTCACCTCCAAATTGATCTCCTGTACCTCATATGGTTGTTCCCTTGTAAAAGGTGTCCCCCTCCCAGTATTGATACATGCTGTGTTAATCGTCCCCACACCCAAAGCACTGCACCTGCTAGTTCACTCTTTCATGCATTTTATGGCCACCCTTGATTTATCAACAAATTTCACAAAATCACTCATAATGGCAAGTGGCCCTAAGTGCACTCGTCTCCCAAGTATTTCAGTTGGCTCTAATTGTCTGCTAAGTACTAGCACTTTTCCTTATTTGGGGGTTGATTTCAGCACAGCCGGCACATGAGTTTCGAACATAATGCAGCTCAGGGTGAAGCTATCCTGGGCAGTTCTCTCACTCCTTGGTCTCCCGTCTCCACCGGGTGGCAGAGCACTCACCCCACTGATTCAGGTATACACTTCCAATATGTCCCAGAGCCTTCCTAGGGTGTGGAAATTTGGAGTACTGCAGATTGCATCGCCCTCCAAACAGAGGAAAAAGGTTTTTGCAGACAGATTTTGTCCATCCCTCGACCCACCCCCCATTTCATTTGTCACATGGAGATGAGTTTAGGCTATCTGAGTGACCGAATTCGTAATAGACCACCATTAATATGGCTGTCCATCTGGAAAACAGAGGAAGCTTCCCTCACAAGAGACATAATTAACAAATGCCTAAATTGTGACAGAGGCCCCACTATCCCTTGGCTAGCATACCTAAAGAAATCATTTGAAATATCAGCCTATACCACGCTTTTTCCAATGCTACATCACACACGCCTTACTACTAGCGCAGGCACAAGTTCAGAGGCTAAATACAGGAACATCTAAACCAACTGTTGTGGCCTATACTTAAGACCTGAGAACTCCCCCACTAGCTATTTGCGGAATGCTGGAGGGAGATGGGAACACTCATTATGGTTTTCATCTTAGGGCTGATACAATCAAATACCTGCTCTGTTTCACGTCAGGCTATCAGCATATCTTTTAATCTGGAATGTGCACCTCCAATTACACCTCTGGGCAATCCATGCTGTATTTTACTTTCTTTTGTGGTTTTTATAAAATATTCACTAAAATGTTTTAGTTCATTTTATGAAATCTAGAAATTTTAGCCAGTGTACTGAAGTGTATTTCCATCTTAACAACTACCTGATGATGAGACTTGCTTTTGTGTAAGTTCCTTCCTGCGCGCTGCAGTGCATTCCAGAGGCAAACTCTCCCTTTTTTGCTCAACCTTTTATATGCTATTATATTGGTGATATGTGTTTTTTTAGACTTGAATCTGCGACTGAGTTTAAAACACTAAGAAGGTCTCAGACATACATGTCCATTTTTGTCACACTTAGCACTTTGACACACTGATACTGTGGCCCATATTTATACTTTTGGTGCTGAAATGCGACAAGGCAGTTCAGCTTCAAAATGTTTACTGCCAGCTAGAGCCATACCAAGATGCTGGCCGGGCGTCATATTTATGGTATGACGTTAGCCGGCGGTAAGGCCCGGCTATCGTTGTAGAAAAGGACGCTAGCCGGGTGTGGGAGGTGTAGGGGGAACAGGGTGTTTAGCATCAGAGAATGACGATAGTACAGGCAGAGGCAAAAAAAATGTCTCTGTCCAGAATAGCATCATTTTCTGACATTAGAAGCCCATGGACATGACTCCTGTCTCAGTTAAGACAGGAGCCATGCCCCCCAGCCCAATGGCCATGCCCAGGGGACTTGTGTCCCCTGGGCATGGCCATTGGGCCCAGTGCCATGTAGGGGGGCCCAAGTTAGGATCCCCTATGGCACTTCGAAGAAAATAAAATACTTACCCATACCTACCTCTGCCTACTTGGGATGGGCCCCCCCCATCCTTAGGTGTGTTCCTGGTGTGGGTGGGGGTGGGTGAGGGTGTCCCTGGGGCCAGGGAAGGGAACCTGTGGGCTCTTTCCATGGTCTCTGACCATGGAAAAAGACACACAGGTCCCCTAACGCCTGCCTTCACCCAGGCATTAAGTAATGGCGCTAAGTGTTTAAGGCCCCCATCCCCCCGTGCTAGATTTTAGCACGGGGATCAATATGGCACTAAGGCCATATAATCATTTTCTGCACGGGAACGCCTACTTTGCATCTCATTGACGCAAGGTAGGTTTCCACGTCCAGAAAATGCCGTAAACTCCATAACTTTGGCGCTAGACATTTCTAGTGCCAACGTATAAATATGGAGGTAGGTTTGCTCTGAATTAGTGTAAAAGAAATGATGCTAATCCACCGCAAACCGAGTATAAATATGGGCCTGTATGTCAAACTTTAAGGAGAAGCTGGACATGTATGTTTGTTTTTACAGTGTTTATGAACTTTTACAATACAATTTTTGGTCCTGGCAGATGTTAAGGAGAAGGTGGATATGTACAGGTGTTTTATTGTACTCATACACTTTTAGTGTTGCTTCTGCAACCGAATAAAGTTTCTTGATTCTGACATATATATTAAAAAAAGGAGGGTTTAGATCTGGCAAAAGGGGTATTTTGTAAGGTAGAAGTGGCAGTATAAAACTACACACACAGGCTGGAATAGCAGGCCTGAGACATGTTTAACAGGGCTACTTAAGAGAGTACCACAACACGTGCTGCAGGCCCACTAGTAGTATTTAGATTACATACACTAGGTACATGTAGCACCACATAACTACAGACTTGCAAGTAATATAAATGTGCCAATTGGGTGGAAGCTTATGTTAATATGTTTTAGGGAGAAAACACAAATACTTTAGCAGAGTCCTAAAAGTCAACACAACTGGTTCAGAAAACAGTATGGGTAAGGAAAAAAGTCTGGGGATGACCCTGCAGAGAGGCCCAAGTCCAAAAGTCTATGTAAAAAAAGTGAGTAACAATGCTGAAACTAGATGGACTGAAACCAGTGCTTTGTTTGAGCCTGTGGTTGCAGGTGGGCTCACTGGCACAGGCACACATTTCTGGGAACTGGCACTTATTTTCCCTCAACTAATGCTGATCCAAAGAAAAGAGAGAAAAACATATATGGTGGAAAAAAGACGAAAGTCTGAAAAACAGTGACAAAGAGAAAGCAAAGATGAAAAAGAACTAACAAGAGGCAGGTAATGAGGCAGGAAGTGTCTGGTGAAGGATTAAAGAGGCATAAGGTAAAATTAAGACTAGGCTGCCTTGGTGTACCACACTATGACCTTCAGTATCACCGGCTACTGGCTTGTGAACAAAACTTTGGGCCCGGCACGTTTTCTCTTACAGCTCCGCGAAGATGGTCAGCATATACCGAGCTAGCTTTTAAAGCTAAATTAATTTCTTTTGCATTCGTTTTATATGGTTACAAAAGAAATAAAATAAATCAATAAAGAGGGTCTTAAAAGATAAAATATGGATGATCACAATCAGTTACAAAAGCTATGACCATAATGTTTGCAAACATCGCAAACAAATCAAATATATTAAATATGAAGCAAGACTTTTCTGCTTGTGAGTTTACCTAAGGCCTATAGTAAGTCTTTGGATGCAGCATTGCATTCCAAAAAATATGATTTTAAAGTCACCACATATGGCTTGTGTAAGGGAGGTCGAGAGTGGGGTGGGGGTTAGCTCCTTGAACTACAGAGGAAGTCAGGGTCTCTCCTCTCTGGGAATGCCAAAAGATTAACACTGGAGAGCACCAATCTACAATTTAAGTGATCTCTCAGGATCGGGTGTCCACAAGAGTATCAAAAAGAGAAACAGAGGGAATTTCAGCAATACCTATAAAGTAGTGGATATGGCACATCTACACCGGTTGTGGGAACCTTTGTCCTTAAGTTAGCATTTTACTTAGCTTGTCATTGTCTACACTGACCACTTGCATTCTCTTTGCAACTACCCTTTCGATCTTGTACGATTTCAATTGTTCGCTTTTTATAGTCCTATTGTTCCTTCTTGTGTCTTTCTGTATTTGTTAATTTTCCTTACATTAATCAACAAACCCTTCACTGCTCCGTCCTTTGTAGAACTCACCTGCCCTACAGCCCAATTCATGAAATCAAACTTGTTTTGTGGGCAGAGTCTCACCACTAACAATTGTTGCTCTATACTCAAGGTGTTCACTGGCATTTCTTTCTTTTATATTTGCCGATACCAGAGCAAGACTAACCCTCAAATGGTCTACCAATATTTTACCTGTTTCTAGGAGCTTTGGTCCAGTCTTAGCAGATTGCAGAGAATCATTTCCTGGAGAGCTGTATGTGGAAATCACCGTCAATGAGACAGCTCATTTTGTAATTTTCTTCTGTTTGGGAATCATTCATTATTTAGCTATCTTGTGCTTTGAAATTTCTCAATCTCTTCTTCTTCTGTTTATCTCCCACTTTCTTTATCTCTCTCTCTCTTTCTGACTAAGCTTTGCGAAGTCCGCCTTTCAGTTGCATTTCCCCCATCGGATCATTAATATATTTCTTTAGCGAGGTGTCTTGACCTAGCTGACCCATGGGTGTGGTGCATTCTTGGGTGTGCAGGTTTGGGGAGGGAAAGAGTGGATGGGGAAGTGGGAAGCAGCAAGGCCAATAATTGTGCTGACTCACAACGTCAAAGGTAGGACAGAGCCTCTCTTAAAAGCCTGCCTAGAGCCTTGTCTGCCCTTTCTATTTTGTGGTGCTAGGCAACATAAAGGCGCCATTTTTCAAGGACAATGTTGGACATTATTAGGTAAGGAGAGAGGTGTCGGGGAAGGAGGAAGCAGCAAGATCAGTCTGACATGGCAAGGCGGCATTTAGCAAAGCACCACGGGTGCCCTGGGGCTTGAAACGCTGGCTGGATCAGGCTGCAAGGACCAGACGTGGGGTCCCCTCACCTAGACCTTGCAACTATTATCCAGTGCTGCGTGAACCAGGTTAGCCCCCTACTTCTAGGCCTTGGAATGCTGGATCAGTCTGCAAAGTCTAGGTGTTAGGCTCTGTCCCTGCACCTTGCACCAGTGCAGTGAGGGCCAGTGCAGGGGACCCTTTCTCCTTGGTCTTGCAGCCCTACAATATGGCTCTGAAGCCCAAGGGATAGAACTCCCTCCCCTGGGCCTTGCAGCACATGGAGTAGTTTAATGGAACTGGGGAACTGGTATCAGCATTAAATCCTGTGATTCTGGGCAAATCACTTAATTCTCCCCATGCCTAAAAAAATAATTGGACCTTTCGTGATTTTACTGGTGCTCGTGTAAAGTGCATCAAAGAACTTGGGCTGGCTTTATGTAATCATATACAAAAAATATATGTCATGTTAATATGTAGGAATCCCTTTTGAGGAAATATTGTAGCCCTCACACTCCAAGGCACTCATATTGAGTGGTAAGATTTCAGATTCTAAAAATGCAGGCTTGGCATGACAGGCTAAATCAGGAAACAGGCTGTTTCCCAGGTGTTTTACCAGAGAAGTGGGTTGCAGGACTGTATTAAGAGGCTAGTAGTATCAGCAAATAAAATAACAATGGACCAAATTCAGGTTTTCATTCTCTTGTCAAGCGCAACATATACATCTAGCTGTAGCACCATTCACAGCCCAGTTTCCTTGTTGCTAGATTCCATGACCATATTTCTCTCACGTGGTACACATTCATTGCCACAGTTTACATAGGTGCGTGCAGCAGAGGAAATATCACCTGCTGTTAACAAGCACCAGAGAAGGTAAATGGCATAGCTGGTGGCTATGAAACGAAATCCCATTTTCAAAGAAATATAGTCAGCTTTAAAAGTAGCCTGACAAATGGGGTATGCGAAAACATGTTTTTCAGGGGTGTGTCACTTGATAGCCCACATATAGTCACAGACCCAACAAATCACTTCCCATATGAAAGTCGACAATAAGTACAGCTGAGATGGGTACCAGGGACACCTGATATTTACAGCCCTGAAAAAGGGTAAAAATGTGATAGCGAGCACTTTATGGGTTCAAAATATTTTTATTGAGTAGTAAAGTGAAAGTGACAATACAAAAACCAATACAGAAATGGGTCCAAATGTCATAAATTCAATTAATATTGTATCTTAAGAATGGTAAATAATGAAAAAAATAAAACAATCTACAATAAAATATGAAAACAAAATGAAAACAAAATAGATAGAAACAAAACAAGAGCTACTCAATGCAGAAGACATATTGTAAGAATGATAAAACAATCACAGAGTAATTGTAATGAATATTACAAATACAGAGCAATATACTCAGTAACTGGTTTCCAGTAGCATTGAAAAGAGGAGGTATTAGGAACAACACCCTTCAGAGATAAATGGGTTTCTTATATTCCAAGGCAACCAGGTGTGTACTGATAATAAGGATGCATCCTTCCAGTTTAAGGTACCTGATTTGAGAGCTGTGGATATTAAGAAGTCAAATACCTCATTATGCATATCAGATAATGCAGTGGATAAGGCGAAGGATTTAGAAATAAGGATGTCATAAAAAAGATTATCAGAGATCAGGAGAATTTTCAAAATAACATCTTATTCACCTTTCCAAAATGATGCAATTATAGGACATTCAAATAAAATATGTTTTAGTGGTCCAGTCAATAACTTACAAACTCCAACACAATGAAGAGTCTAAAACTTCAGCTTTTAATAATTTATAAGGGGTCTCCAGACAGTTAAACAGAATAGATGGATTTGTTTGGTAGAACACAACAAGAAGCCAACCACAAATCTTAGTTAAGTACATTGTTTTCTAATAATCTTATAAGATGGTTGCGGGGAGTTCAGTACTGAAAAAATTACAAAGAAAAAATAAAAATAAATTGGTACTATTTGTGGTATGTAATTTTCTGTAAAATGTAGGTAAAGCATGTGGAGATGCAGTAAAAGCATTAATACCAATTTCTGAATCAGAATTACAGGGAGTGGGTAATTTCTTCAAAAACAGTTTAGAATAGAACTACAAAGAATTTTATGTTTATAAACATCTGCTAAGAGTAATGAAAATGTATAACTGCAATTCTGAAAAAGTAAAAAAGCATCATTGGTATAAATATTATAAGATTAAAAAAATACCTGCGCGTATACATGAATGCTTGATGGAAATATGAAATTGTATCAACGGATTGTGCCAGAGAGACATTTTTGCAGGAACAGAACTAGGTAATTGATATAAAGAGTCACAATCTTGTAAAATTAAATTAGTGGATTTGAGAATGGCAGAGGATTTTAGCAAGCATAGTAGAGTTAGACATAAATAATAAAGTAGGTAAAGGAAAGGGTAAAACAAATCCTTGTTCAATAGAAAAAGAATCTGGGAGAATTCATGGGGTCTCTCCGCCTAAACCATAATGATCCTTGTTTTACAAAAAAGACTTTATAATATTTATGGAAATCAGGTAAGCCAAATCCATCTTCTAGTTTTGCAAGTTTAAATTTAGTGTAAACAAGGTGGCTTGTGGTTCCTAATAAATTTAGAGAGAAGTATGTCTAGTTGTTTATAAAATGTGAGAGGCAACTGATTTGGAAGCACAGATAAAATACAGAGGGGGTTATTCTAACTTTGGAGGAGGTGTTAATCCGTCCCAAAAGTGACGGAAAAGTGACGGATTTACCACCAGACGTATTACGAGTCCATTATATCCTATGGAACTCGTAATACGGCTGGTGGTATATCCGTCACTTTACCGTCACTTTTGGGACGGATTAACACTCCTCCAAAGTTAGAATAACCCCCAGAGTATTTGAGGAGCAAAGACCAGCGTGAAAGAGTGTGTAATAGAATGTGAACATTGAATACCTATTTTTGTTTTGTTTTTCCTTTTGCTGTATATTACCAGTATTAGAAATCATATTTGGGTACAGAGGGCATTTAAAGGGACATATTTTGTTTTATTAGTGTTTAATGTATACCCTGAGACATGAGGGTATTGTTGTTATAACATTACGAACACAGGGGATAGAGGTTTCTGATTTGCTGAGAACTAGTAAAACATAATTTGATACCCTGAGTAATTAGAGTTTATTATACTGGAGATTAATGGTTTAATGGCTAAACAAAAACTTAAGGGTGAGAGAGGATCACCTTGTCTAGTGCCCTTACATAGTTGAAAACAAATGGAAAATTTTCCATTTATGAATAATCTGGTGGAAGGAAAAGAGTAGATGGCTGATATAATTTGCATATATGAGTGCCCAAAATTAAAAGCAAACACGGGATGAAAAAAGTACAATAAAAATGTATCAAACATTTTCTCTGCATTAATTGCTAGAAGACCAGAAGGGAGAGAAAAATGGGAGTAGCGTCAATTACATGGAATAAAAGTCTGATATTATTGACAGAATATCTGCTTTTCATGCATGTAGTATAGTTGGCAGAATGTGAGATAATCTGGTGGCAAGTATTTTCGTATTAAATTTTTGCAATCTTGGTTAATCTCAGACATAGGATGATAAAGACTTTAGTGTGATCTCTATCAGGTTTAGGCAGTACAATAATCAAGGCTTCAAAAAAGGAACCTGAGGCAGTACCATTAGTGCTAAATTCAGTACATAACTGATATAAATAAGGGGCAAGGTGAGGAAAAAATGTTTGAGGACATTTTGTTTATAAAATTCTGCCGGGACACCTTCTGGTCTTGGAGATTTATGTGGTTGTAATGTATTTCAATTTCTTCCTTGAAAATGGGTAAATCTAATTTAGATCTGTCAGCTTTGCATATTAGTGGTAGTGGTAGGTGACAAGACGTTAACAATTAATCAAACAAAATTGTTATCTGCTGATGATGGTTTGCTGTACAGCAAAGAATAAAATGCCAAAAATGTATTAACAAAGTCAGTAGTAGAAAGTGATATTTTCCCAATAGGGCCATGAATTGCCTGAAATTGATGTTTATCTTTTTTAATACAGAAATAAATTACTACTAATTTCCCAGATCTATTTGCACTTAATTACCATCTAGCCTTATTATTTGATACCTGTATACTAGTTATTTTGCTTAAAAGAGAGTAATATTCATAACAGAGGTTTTGTAGTTGAGTTATCTAAGTACTGTCACTGGAGGTGATAAGCAACTGTTTAAATTTTGCAATCCGCTTGTCTAATTCAGAAACCCCAGTCAGAAATGTTTTTACAGGCCATTATTGAAATTGTTACACCTTTAATATATGCCTTGAAAGCATCCCAAAGAGAAGTCTTAGATGTTATATCCTCAGAATTGAGGGAGAAATAATCTTCAATAGCTGGCAACATTTTACCTTATTGGTTTCACAACAGCAATAAACTTTCATACCCCATCTTGAGTGAGAGGCATGCAGTGAGTCCAATTGTAGATAGAAAGATGTCATAGTATGATCCGAAATATCAGTGTTTCCAATAATCAGAGACTGGATGTAGTAAGTTTTGTGAGGAGGATAACTAATCAATTCTTGAATATGAATTATGAGGAGGAGAGAAAAAAGTAAACTCTTTATGTATTGGAAAGTATGAGCGCCATATACCAAATTGTTTGGTAGTTTTAAATAAGGATGTAAGTACATGGAAAACTTTGGGGGTCAGACATCCTGGCAGAGACAGTGGTCTTTTGGCGGCACTGACCATCAATCTTTTAATATGGCAGTTGGACCACCACAGCTGTCCAACCTCCACCATAAGATAGTGGTCTTTGGACTGCCAGACTTGTAATCTGGCACTATGGCCCTCATTATGACATTGGTGGTAAGTGCCGCTTACCACCATGCTGACTGCATGCCAACGTACAGCAGCAGTATATCACTACACGTATTATGATCCACACATAGAAATCCGCCACTATACCGACACGCACACAAGTCCGCCAGCCCAAAGGTCAGTGATAAAATGGCAGTACCAAAACCCACACCATTACACCAACAGAAATACGCCCACAGCATTATGACCCACGAATCACTGTGGTGGACAGTCAACTGCGGTAAACCATTGGTGGTAAATGCCGCCTCGCTCAAAATACACACACACACATACAAAACAACGCCACATTGAACAATTCAAACTACACACACCTAACACATATACACACACCCCACCCACACACCCACAACACTATAAAACACACACCCACACTACCCACAACCCTTTACGACAAAATAAAATTGACAACTGAGAGAGAGACACCATGAGCACCCACAGAACCCGAGCCACAGAACACCATCACCTATACACCATCCACGCATCTCACAGCACACACCCCACAAACCCTAACACACACCACTCACACTACACCCATGGCACCACAAAGACACCCCAGGTTCTCAGAGGAGGAGCTAAGGGTCATGGTGGAGGAAATCATCCGGGTAGAGCAACAGCTATTCGGATCACCGGTGCAGCAGACGTCCATTACTAGGAAGATGGAGCTATGGTGGAGAGTCGTGGACAGGGTCAACGCAGTGGGACAGCACCCCCAGAACAAGGGATGACATCAGGAAGAGGTGGAACGACCTACTGGGGAAAGTGCGTTCCACTGCTGCAAGACACCAACTCGCTGTACAGAGGACTGGCGGTGGACCACCACAACTAACAACATGGGAGGAGCAAGTCTTGGTGATCATGCATCCCGAGGGCCTGGGAGGAGTAGCAGGAGGACTGGACTCTGGTAAGTCAAATCTTTACTACTTTCACCCCCCCCACCTGCATGATATCAAACTCCTACCCCTACCCTCACCCCCATCACTCCACCACCTCACATATACCCCACCATCACAACACGCCCATCCCAATACCAATCCCTGCATGTAACACCAATGCATGGACCCCCATCACAGACCTGCATGGACACCCATCACCACAGCATGCACACTAGTGACAATCACTTAGCCAACCAAATCACAACTCAAACAAGCCAAAGCTTCCTTGGCAATAACAACCCTAGAGGGAAACATACCCATCTACAAGATGTCACATGCAGAAACAATAACACTGCATTTACATCCCCACAGGACCCCCACACAACGTACCGGAGAGGAGGTGCCAGCAACATCCAGTCCCCCCCAGAAGAGGCCCACAGTGATGACAGCAGCTCTGCACACCTGGATCAGGATGACCAATCTGGCCCATCAGGGACCTCTGGTCAGTCGGTGACCCAGCCACAGTCCCAAACCACCACAGAGCCTCCTCCCTCAGGAAACACCACCACAGCACCCACCCAGCGGGCCCATACCTCTGTCCCCAGGACACGTCAATCATCAGTGTGTCCACCACTACAGGGACCCAGGCCACCCCACAAACACAGGACGATCAGGGACCTGGGATCAGTGGCAGCATCAGGGGGCACACGGTTCAGGGGACAGAGGCACAGGACAACAGGGAAGCTGGGAGGACTGCTGTGCGACAGGGGGAGGACAGGCCAAGGAAACCGACTGTCCACGAGGCACTCACCAACATCCTGAGAGCATACCACCATTCACAGGAGACGATGGGCCAGATACTGGCCAAGTTGCAGGAGACCCAGCGGCTGCAGGAGGGACAGTACCTGGGGATCAGGGAGGACCTGAGGGACATCCACACCACCCTGGTCACCATTGCAGGGGTGCTGGCAGACATGGCCAACACCATGAGTGAGGCGGTGGCACACCAACGGGCCCCTGGCGCTAGCCACACTGATGAACAGCCCTCCACCTCTGCCAACGCTAGTGGGCAGGAGGCCCCGCCACAGGAACAACAGGCCACCAGCACCCCTCCCCCTGCAGAAGGAGAACCACCACGCAAAAGGTCCCTACGATCCAAGCAGAAGTGAGAGAACATTGCCAAGACCTGTGCCAGGAAATAAGACTCCCCTGAATGTCACCCTTGTGTCCCACTATGTCACCCTGTCCACCTTGAACTGCCATTGCCCCACTCCCTATGCCCCCTTGGACAATGCATCTGTGATACCAATAGACTGGACTCTATCCTAGATATTCCTCCACCATCAACCCAGCCCATTGCAATACCCCTACACTTATTATCACAGAAAAAAACACCCTTGGAACTAATACAAGTATAGAGTCTGTCAAATGATTGAAAAATTTATTAGTTTAACAAGCTGTAAATATTGCAATTCAAATGTACAGTTATATATACGTAGCTATGACCTGTAGTGGGCAGGAGTAAACACACCAGGAGCCAGAGTGGGACACAGATATCTGAAATTAGAGATGCCAAAGGGTACAGTAAGTGGCCATAGATTTTGGAAAATCAGGCTGCCATGTACAATGTCCAACACAAAACTGCAATGGAAGGTGAAGTTACATTGTCTTACCTGTGTGTCACTGGAAGTACTGTTGAATTATAGTAGTTCTGTTGTCCACATCCTCTTCCTTTGCCTCCTCTTCGTCACTGTCCACAGGCTTCACTGCTGCCACACGCCCATCTCCAGCCTCATCCTCCTGCAGAAAAGGCACCTGGCGCCTCAAGGCCAGGTTGTGCAACATGCAACATGCAACGATGATCTGGCACACCTTCTTAGGTGAGTAGCACAGGGATCCACCTGTCAGATGGAGGCACCAGAAATCGGCCTTCAGGAAGCCAAAGGTGCGCTCAATGATCCTCCTTGTTCGCCCATGTGCCTCATTGTAACGTTCCTCTGCCCTAGTCCTGGCATTCCTCACTGGGGTCAGTAGCCATGAGAGGTTGGGGTAACCAGAGTCACCTGTAAATATCGAGGGATAGCTGTTAGCCAGACACTCACCCTTAGGGCCAAACCCACACCCATATGCCAACAGACACTGGGTGGGGACCATGGGCACACCTATTAGCCACACCCTGTTCCTCTGGAGTTGAGGCATCACATATGAGATGCTGCTATTCCTCAAGATAAAGGCATCATGCACAGAGCCAGGATACTTTGCATTCACATGGGAGATGTACTGGTCTGCCAGGCACACTATCTGCACATTCAGAGAGTGAAAGCTCTTTCAATTTCTGAACACCTGTTCATTTCTCCGGTGTGGGACAAAGGCAATATGTGTACTATCAATAGCACCAATTATGTTGGGGATGTGTCCCATTGCATAGAAGTCAGCCTTCACTTTGGCCAAATCCTCCACCTGGGGGAATATGATGTAGCTGCGCATGTGTTCCATCAGGGCAGACAACACTCTGGTCAGCACGTTTGAGAACATAGGGTGTGACATCCCTGATGCCATGGCCACTGTCGTTTGGAAGGAACCACTTGCCAAGAAAATGGAGCACTGACAGGACCTGCACTAGAGAGGGGATACCTGTGGGGTGGCGGATAGCTGAAATCAGGTCTAGCTCCAATTGGGCACACAGCTCTTGGATTGTGGCCCTATCAAGTCTGTAGGTTAGGATAATGTGCCTGTCCTCCATTGTTGCCAGGTCCACCAGTGGTCTGTACACAGGGTATGTCTCCATCTCCTATTCATCCTCAGCGGCTGAACTCTAGGGTGAAAAACAGTGAGCAGATGGTCATATTCAAACATATACTCAGATGAATATGCCTTGCTTTTTTTTACAGAAACTCAATGTGAACGTGTGGGTCTGTTGATGTGCCTATGTCTGCTGTGACGCAGTTAGGTGCCATGGCCTGTGCCCCCCTGAAATAGCGGCCGCCTGACCTGTGAGGAGGGACAAATGGAAATGAGGTAATTCCGCTGACGTTGTGCGCCGTTGCAGGAGGCGGTTGACGACTGCTGTGCAACTCATCATTGGTTATCATTGGGGCCTATGGGTTACAGTAGCCTATGGTGATGTACGCCGGTGGTGACTGTACGCACCACCGTGGACGTGACTGCCATTTTCTATATGTTCACTCACTTGCTACCTGGTGGATGGAGTCGTACCCCAGTACTGTTTACTTTATGGTCCTGCAGACCAACAGGTGAGTACACTGTGAGCACAATGCGTGGGGCATGAATGTATGGAGTGCTGTGTGTGTAAGCCTCGAGGGGTCGTGGGCAGAGTGCTGCATGTTCGGTGGGCAATGTATGTGCGTAAGGGGATGGGACGGATATGGTGGGTCATGAGTATAACTGTCCGGATGGTATGAATAATACCTTTTCTTATGTATCCTTTTCTGCAGGACAGCGCCCATCAGAAAAAAGGTATTTGGCGTGCCATCCCCAAGTATGTGCGGACCGTGGGGGTCTTTGACCGGTGGGGCATCCACTATCGCAAACAGCGGGAGGACCTGTGCCGCTGGGCAAGGAAGACGGCGGAGGCCCAGCTGGGGCTGGCTTCCCAACGAGGAAGGGGTGCCCGTCGTACCCTGACCCCCCTGATGTTCCGCATCCTGGCTGTGGCCTATCCGGAGTTGGACGGGCGCTTGAAGGCATCACAGCAGCCACAAGGGGATGAGTACAGATTGAGAATCATGAATTTGCGCACGTTAAAGTGTTACCTGGGTGGGGGATGTGGGTCTGTGGGTGCCCCTAGGCCAGGGCGAACATGGCAGAGTAGGTTCCATGATGGGCAAGCTCAGATGCATTCCAACCCCAATAATGGTAGTGGGCATCTACTACTGGGCAGGGTCCTGTGAGTTTCAGGTGTGCAGATAATAGCGTTAGGCATTGTATCCCATGGCCTGATGACTAGCATTGTAACTGGTAGTGCATGGCCTAGTGCATAGGGCTGTTCCCTGTGAGTTGTGTACACCAACGGTAGTGGTGTTGCTGGCATTGACCAAGTGTATGCTCTGTCTCTCCCCCATCTTTTTGTTTTGTCACCATGTCCTTGTGTGTATTAGCATCATCTGGCGGAGGAGCAGAGGCCCCGGCGACAGAGGGAGCTGCATCCCACATGGGCCTGGAGGCCGAACCCACAGACGGTGAGGGCACCAGTGGGATGGAGGGCGAGGGGAGAACCACAACAGAGACAGGAGGGGACAGTACTGACAGGGACACCTCCTCTGATGGAAGCTCCCAGGCTGTGGCGGACACCTCTGTGCCCACCCTAACTACAGGTACAGCCACCCCCGTACCAGAAACACCCCCCCAGCAGCCCCTCAGTGAGTTTCCCGTGCCCGCTCACCCAGGAGGGTGGGCATCTCCTTCACCCCAGGCACCCCAGGCCCTGCCCCAGTCAGCCCTGCTGCCCTTAGTGAGGAGGCTATTGACCTCCTGAGATCACTCTCTGTTGGGCAGTCAACCATATTGAATGCCATCCAGGGTCTAGCAGGGCATTTGCAACAAATAAATGCATACCTGGAGGACATTCACTCTGGCGTGGCGGCACAACAGATAGTATTCCAGGCTCTGGCCAACTCACTGATGGTAGTCATTGTCCCTGTCTCTAGCCTCCCCCTCCAACTTCCTCTACCCAATCCCATTCCCCTCAACCCCAGCCTATCCCAAGCACACCTTCAGACCTGCATGCACCCAAATCAACACACAGAAGTGGCTCAGGCAAACACAAGCACCACACTTCATCCCACAGGCACTCACACAAGCACCATCCAGATGCAGACACACCAACATCCACTGCCTCCACTGTATCCCCCTCCTCCTCCTCGTCCACCTCCCTCCCAGTTGCATCTCCACTCACACCTGCATGAACTACATCTTCATCCACTACCTCCATCACCAGCACACCTATCACAACACGCCTCTCACTGGCAGTCACCACCCCCACATCCATGCACACGCCTCCTGTGTCCTCTCCCACTGTGTCTGTGCCCCCTTCTCCCAAAGTACACAAACGCAAGCACTCAGGCACCCAACAGCCATCCACCTCACAAAAGCATCCAGCCCATGCACCTGCACCCAAACACAGTAGACAGACACCTCCTACAACCACTCCCTGTTCCTCCACTCCCAAACCTTCACCCTCTTCCGGCCCCAGTGTCCCTAAAAGGCTTTTCCTCGCCACCCTTGACCTATTTCCTGCCCCTCCCCCCATCCTTCACTTCGGGCCAGGGTGGGCAGAACCCAGCACCTCAGCCACCCAGTCCATGGCCACTGTAGTTTCTGCAGCTACTGCAGGCGTGAGAGGCTCCAAGGAGACACCTGTCAGCACAGCCAGTGTGCCTGCACCACCTGCCAAGGGCAAGAAGGGGCCGCCAGCTAGCAAGGGCAAGAAGGGGTCACCAGCCAACAAAGGGAAGGAGGCACCATCAGCCAGCAAGGGGAAGGAGCCACCACCAGCCAGCAAGGGGAAGGAGGGAACACCAGCCAGCAAGGGGAAGGAGGAAACACCAGCCAGCAAGGGGAAGGAGGGAACACCAGCCAGCAAAGGCAGGAAGGGAACACCAACTGGCAAAAGCAAGGAGGCACCACCATCTGCCAATGGCAGTATGGGGACAACAGCTTTCAAGGTCACAAGGAACTGACGCCGCAGGCAGGATGGATGTGATGCCTGGGGCTGGAGCAGCATCTGGGCAAACAACACCAGCCATGGCACGCCAGCCGTCCGAGGCTGAAGGGGAAGGGCTGGAGCCTCCCCCCACAATTGACAGCAACGCCACCTGCACCACCGCCAGCACTGCCACCTACACCGCCAGCAGCACCACTGCCAGCAGCCCCAGTGGGCAGCCATGCGAGGCTGCAGGGGAAGGGCTGGAGCCTCCCCCCACCACTGCCAGCACCGCCACCTGCACCACTGCCAGCAGCAGCAGCCCCAACAGGCAGCTGTTCATGCTGCAGGGGAAGGCCTGGAGCCTCCCCCCACCACTGACAGCACCACCACCTGCACTGCCACCAACACCGCCACCTGCACCGTCGGTAGCACCACTGCCAGCAGCAGCAGCCCCAGTAAGCAGCCATCCGAGGCTGCAGGGGAAGGGCTGGAGCCTCCCTCTGCCACTGACAACACCGCCGCCAGCCCCACAACTGCCATCCAGTGAGCAGCCATCACTGCCGGCGAGCAGTGTGTAGTCTTGACTACATGGGTTGTAGTGCGTCCTGGCCCCTGCAACACCTGTAGGTGTGACACCCAGGTGAGAGACTGAGACCTTGCACCATCCAGGATCAGCATCACAGGGCACTAGGCCCCCTCCAGAGCCAGTGGAAGAAGGCATCTACTAACCCCCTCCTTGCCAGGATGAAGCATACTGGGCACTATGCCTCCTCCAGAACCAGTGGAAGAAGGCATCCACCCACCCCTCCTTGCCAGGATGAAGCACACTTGGCACAAGACCCCCTCCAGAACCAGTGGAGAAGCCATCCACTAGAGAGACTGTGGCTTTGCACTCCCCAGGACCAAGCAGGGGGCAAACCACCCACTAGAGAGTCTGTGTGTTGTGTTTTACCACCTTGCAGCAGTTGACAGAGTCCTTGCTGTTTCTTTGAGAACACTGTCAAATATAAGGTTCTCTTGGAATGTGGTGGGATATGCTGCTTGTGGGAGTTCAATGTCAGTTGGTGGAGCTGGGGCAACCTGTGGCCTGCTTTGGTTGGTGGTACCGAGTGAACTGCTATTATCCGATCAAACTATTTTTTGACTGAACCTGCGTCACTGAGCAGTCATCTTAGCACTGTGACTTTGCACTCCCCAGGACCAAGCAGTGGGCGAACCGCCCACTGGAGAGACTGTGGCCTTGCACTCCCCAGGACCAAGCAGTGGGCAAACCACCCACTTGAGAGACTGTGGCTTTGTACTCCCCAGGACCAAGCAGAGGGCAAACCACCCACTTGAGAGACTGTGGCTTTGCACTCCCCAGGTCATCGCAGAGCGCATGTAGCCCCCTCCAGGAGCTGTGGCGTTGTACCATCTTCCTGCTGCGGTGCCCCCCCATTCCCTGTCCCCCTGAGGTGCCTTTGTGCTTTCGACCTGATGCCCCTGCGGTGTTCTCTCCGTACTGAGGCAGGAGTCAAGTGTGGCCTTGGCCTATGTGTTATGGCCCCGTGGGCCACGGACATTTTGGAGTGGGCATTGTCCCTCCATTTGTATATATTGTACATACTGTTTAGTGCTTTAAGGACGTATTTATCTAAATTTGTAATATTACACTCACTTTAATCAATTCCTTTTGTCCTTGCGTTATTCCTGAGGGTTACGGGGTGTACAGTATATGTGATGCTGTTGCATCTGCTTTTGTGTATGGTGTTGGGGGTGGGGTGGGGTGTTGCGTGTTGCGTGTGTGTGTCACTCTTTTTCCTCCCCCCCTCCCTTGTGTGCTAGGTGAGGTACTCACCGTGGTCGTCTTCGCCGGCATTCATGTTCCTGGTGTAGGAGGAGTTATACCAGCATGGGGAAGATCTGCAGTTCGGGCTCCATGGTATTGTGGCTCTTCCTTGAGTGTTGAGAGGTGAGTCGTTTCCCTTCTGTGTACTGTTTCCGCTGTGCTTTTGATGGCTTTAGTACCGCCCCGGAAAAGGTGGCGGATCGGTGTGTCATAATACAGTGGGCAGTACATTGTCTTCCGCTTGGCTGTTGGCTGTTACCGCAGCGGTGTTTGTTGATAACGCCGTGGCGGTCGGAGTGTTTAAGTGCTGTATGTGTTGGCGGTTTCCGCCGTGGTCATAATTCCATTTTTTTTACCGCCAGGGTTGTAATGAGGGCCTCTGTTTTTTAGAGAATAGAATGGCTACGCCCTACAGTTGGGTAGGAAAGAATGTGACCAACCTATTTTTTATTCAGATAGGATAATATGCTATCATCTATATGAGTTTCTTGAGGTAAATATATATGTATGCCTTCTGTCTAGCCAATTAGTCTAATATTTTTGTACATCTAACTTAATGTTGTAAACCTTTGAAATTAAGAGAAACTATTTTAATTTTAGAAAATGTAGCCATAACTGTGAACAAAAGAATGGAACAGTATTCACAAAATAGTCATAAATGATAAAATATGAAACTTCAAGTTAGAGGTTATAGATTGATGTAGCTCTGAAAGGAGACTAGGCAGAGAATACAAATGAAGACACAGACTAACACAAAAAAAGACAATAGAAAAACACAAATAAAAGTTTTGACTCACACACATACATTCACAAGATAAGCCAGAGGGGAACGAATTTCGCCTGTAAAGTAAATATCATACTGAAAATGGGCCACAATTAGTACAAAGGGGCGCAATAGAAGCTTCAACTTAACGTCTATGGACAAGGGGAACTATTGATCCAGAAAAGCACGTAGATCTTCAGGGCATTAAAGGATTTGGAGATGTCATCTTTCTATATACACATTGTAGGAGGGTAAAAAAGGCCATATTTGAAACCAGAACGTCATAGCCTAGGTCGTAAAGCAGTGCATTTTTTACATATGTTGACTGTTTCCTTAGAGAACTTTTGTGGTTGTTCATATCTTTTCTGCCTGCAGCCCGCATTATTTTTTTATTATTATTACAATTGCATTTTTCAATTTTCTGAATTAGTAAACAGTCTTACAGAGAAAAGAATATTAACATTATTCACGTTTCCAAACTGCAAAGAGGGGCGCATAAAAGTCTAAAAAACAAAATAAAATCCACGACTTTCGTCCAGAAATGGTCACTAGCAGTTTCTGGAGGGAAAGGCTGGTTTAAGATTTGTGGACTGCGAGTTTTCCGCTCAATTGTTCGCATGTGTCATTTTTGGATTTCTCTTCTTTGTACCTTTTTTTTGGGTCCCTCTGTTTTGCGATGCACCTTTGATCCATTTAAGAAAAAACTCTCAGCACTGCTTCTGGAGAAAAATATCAATTGGTCTTTGCTGTCAGCAGCAGTGTTTCATGACAGAGATATTGTTGGCATTCTGGAGCCTCGTGATACCGGATTTTATTACAAAACACGGAGGCTCCTATTATGCTATCTTCTCTTGCTTTAATTTCAATAGCAGCCAAGACAAAACTACAACTCTGAGCAAACCTAGCTGGGAAACTACCAAATACATGTCATAAAGAAGCACCCAATCAGGATAACAGGTGAGTATAAACGTCTTGACTGAGAGCAACAAGTCCTCTTTTCTTGCTGCTCGCAGTCAAGATAAGTACTATCTTTATTATTCCTGTTATTATACAAGTTTTTTCACATGATTATAATTAGTTTTTTCATTGTGACTTATAGTATTGTACTGTATTTATTGTGATTATACTGTTTTCACATTCCTCGTTATCCTTTTATCCGTGTTGACTTTCCTTAACATTCTAACGTGAGCACCCTCAGCGTGCACGGCACAGCGCTCCAGGCAATCAGCTGTTCCTCTGTCAGCTGTTGCTCCGTTTCACGCTCGCTTCAAGCGCGACCGCACGGAGGAATTTCCAGCAATCAGCTGTGCCGCTGTCAGCTGTTGATTCAGGACTGTTTTCTTACGGACAGCCACTTCCTGGTTCTGCCTTCGAGGATTTTAACCCCTTACTCTCTGGACATATTTTTTTCTGGTATTGTTTTGTTTTTCTCCCTGTAGTTAATTCCTCTACAAAAATTATTATTCAATTATTATTTCATTATTAAAGATTGATCCCAAGTTAAACAACCTTGCCTCCAAGGAGATGGGACTTGAGGCCAATGGACTTCTTTTTGGGGACTTCTTTATCAAGGGGCTTAGTAAATATGTGGCCACCTTTCCTTCAATTGACAAGGCACAGTCACCATGAAAAAAAAAATTCACTCACGTGTTTTTGGCAGAGTCGGCAAAGGCAGGAGCCGCTTTGCCGGCCGATTCACCCACAGGGGTGCGGTCAATCAGATCAGAGGCTCCACTTCCTATCAACAGGAGTTCAAGCCACAGTTCTACCCTCCGAAAAACCGTTCCTTCAGATGTGGCTTCAGATCCAGAGGCTCTCAAAACTCAGGTAAGAGTTCTCACTTCTGGTCCATTGTTGGTGGGAGGACGGACAGACTTGTTTCTAACAAATTGGCAGATGTTGACAACAGATCCGTGGGTATTACAGACGGTTTCAGGTTATTGTATAGAGCTCTATTTCACTCCAATCCAACATTGTCTTCCAAAACCTTTAATTTTTTCAAAAGAACAAGACAAATTGCTCTCTCAAGCTATCCACTCCCTTATTCTCAAACAAGCAATAGAGGCATGCTCCCCTCATCCCTCAAGGTTTGTCAGTACTCTATTTCTGGTTCAAAAGAAGAACAAGAAATTTCGTCCGGTTATAAACTTAAAGTTCTTCAACAATTTTGTAGTTTACCATCACTTCAAGATGGAAACTATTCTCCATCTTTGGGACTCGCTACTGGAAAACGATTGGATGGTTCGTTTAGACCTACAAGATGAATATCTCTCCATCCCAATTCATCAGTCCTTCAGGAAATGTCTTCAATTTCAATGGAAGGACCAATTATTCTGCTTCACATGCCTTCCCTTCGGCCTTTCTTCAGCCCCATGGTGTTTCACCAAGGTATTAAAACCAGTGGTGACACACATGAGAGCTCAGGATGTCAGGATCATGGTCTACCTAGACGATTTTCTCATTTTACACCATGACAGATCCATCTTGATAGAACACTTAGACAAATTTGTTTCTCTCCTTCAGGGCCTAGGTTTTCTCATCAACAGAGAAGAATCCAATCTTATTCCGTCTCATCAGATGGAGTTTCTGGAGTTTCTCATAGATTCTGTCAAACCTACCCTTCCCCTTCCATTTCAAAAGATTTCCCATATAAAGAAAGAAATAGTATTGGTTTTGAACAAATCACAACTGACAATGAAGGGATTGGCCCGTATAATTGGTCTTCTTGCCTCGTCTATTCAGGCTATATTTCTAGGTCCTCTTCATTATCGAGCGCTCCAGAGGTTAAAAATTCGACACCTTTGCGAAGGTTTCAGATACGAGGACTTAGTGTCGCTAGACCATGATTCTTGGGTCGAACTTCAATGGTGGCTCGATCATCTAGACCCATGGAATGGCCGAGCAATTTTCTCTACAGCACCAGATCTTGTCTTAGAATCCGATGCAAGTCGGACTGGTTGGGGCGCAAGATGCCCTCAGTTCTCGACTGGAGGTCCATGGTCAAGAGAGGAGTTGTCACTGCATATAAATTGTTTAGAGATTCTTGTAGGTTCCTTTGCGATCCAAACATTTGCCAAAGACAAGGTAAATTGTTCTATTCTCCTCCGGATGGACAACCTCTTGGCGGTTCGATACATAAATCATCTAGGAGGTACGCGGTCAAAACCTCTCGCCGAGTTAGCCAAGAGTCTGTGGGAATTTTGCCTCCAAAATCAAATTTCTCTGCGGGCGGAATATCTTCCAGGAAACATGAACACAATCGCAGATTGGTGCTCCAGGTATCTTCAAGACTCCAGCGATTGGCAGCTTCACCCTTCCGATTTCAAACACCTTTCTTCCAGATTCAGTCCGTTCTCCATCGACCTCTTCGCCTCTCGTTTGAATTCCCAGCTCCCTCAATTCTACAGTTGGCGACCGGATCCTCAGGCGTTGGCTTTCAACGCTTTTCAACAGGACTGGCCCAATCAAACAAATTACACTTTCCCTCCTTTCATTATGATCTCCTGAGTTTTAGCGCAGATCCGCCCCAGTCCACGAGAATCTTACTAATCACCCCCTTTTGGCAGGGACAACCCTGGTTCCCTTCAGCTCTCGAATTACTGATAGACTTCCCTGTTCTCCTTCCTCTCTTTCCCTCTCTTTTGTTGAATCCCATGGGTCAAACTCACAAATTGGTACTTAATCATTCCCTTCAACTAGTTGCATGGATGGTTTTGGGTCTTCCTGGAGAACCCCAGGAATTTCGCAAGAAGCTGCTAGCTTCATCCGTCAGGCCTGGGCTCCCTGCACAACCAAGACGTTCAAGTCAGCCTGGTCAGTCTGGCATAATTGGTGTCTGGTCAGGGGTGCCGATCCCTTTTCAGCAGATGTAGTTCTCATTGTTAATTTCTTAGCCTCCCTGGCAGCCCAGGGTAGAGCATATAGAACTGTAAATATGTACAGATCCACGATTGCCACGGAACATGTTTGAATCAATAACAAACCAATCGGTGAACATCCTCTAATCTGCCGGCTAATAAAGGTAGTACGTTTTGCTAAACCTTCTTTACCTAAGTATAATGCTATGTGGGATGTGAACGTGATTTTGCAATTCCTTTTACCTCAACAACCTAATTCTCTCCTATCCCTGAAATTCCTTTCTGCTAAACTTACCATTCTCCTCTGTCTAGTTTCCCTCAAACGTATTTCCGACGTTGGAGCTTTAGATGTGACTTCTGTACAATATACTGCTGCAGGTGTTTTCTTTCAGGTTCAAAGAAGAACAAAGACTAACCTAATGTCAGTCTTTTATCCGTATTTTCCTGATCATGCTGAATTATGTGTGGGTAGTTGTTTGAGAGAACAAAAGATTTGAGAAAGCCTTCTGAAACTCAACTCCTCGTCTCCTTTAGGTCCCCTCACAATCCTGTCTCGTCCACTACTTTAGCCCGTTGGGTAAAATGGATTATGAACCTTGCAGGTATTGACATTTCCGTCTTTGGGGCTCATTCCACTAGAGGAGCTATGGCTTCCAAGGCTTTTTGGGCAGGATTGAGTTTAGTTGACATTCTCAAATCGGCAGATTGCTCAAATGTCTCAACTTTTAGAACGTTCTATTGTAAACCTGTCTCTCATGTTGCCAGTTCAGTGATTTCTATGCTTTGAACTAGCATAATAGGAGCCCCTGTGTTTTGTAATAAAATGGAGATTTTCTTAGCTTCAGTGAAAGAAAGTCTTGGTTTTATTAAAGACACAGAGGCAAGTATTATCCCACCACTTTTCTCCTTTTAACCCTTCCTTTGTTTTCATCAGGTCCATCTACCTCTACCAACCAGATGTCTTAGAGGTTTTCCTCGACTAGACTATGATGCTCCGACTGGTCTACCTACAACTGTGCAGAAGAGGTCTTTATTTCAAGATTTCCAGCATTCTATGCTTCATCCGGACTTTGATGAAAAGACTTTCAATGTCATATATCGTTTAGAGGCTTTGTTTTCGCTTCTATTGGCATGCATTATTTTACTTTTGATTTTTCCTTTATTCAGAGTTGATTAACTGCTCTGCAAGTAAAGAGGACTTGTTGCTCTTAGTCAAGACGTTTATACTCACCCGTTATCCTGATTGGTTTATTCTTTATGACATGTATTTGGTAGTTTCCCAGCTAGGTTTGCTGGGAGTTGTAGTTTTTTCTTGGCTGCTATTGAAATTAAAGCAAGAGAAGATAGCATAATACTCGCCTCCACGTCTTTAATAAAATCAAGACTTTCTTTCACTGAGGCTAAGAAAATCTCCATTTGTAGGTAAAGCACACCATATAAATGGCTGTCCCTCCGTTTGTCTATTTCCTGATTGTGTACTAGTGTGTAACATCTGGCCCTTTGAAGACATTCTAAACATTTTTGCTTTTGTGTCAGAGATGTTTTTCTGGGATGTTGGTGTCTTGAAAGATTTAATAAAGCATGTTTCAATATTCCCTATTTTCCCTAGGAAGGAGAAAACCTCAATACCTTCAATAGTAGATTTTATGCTGTTGCATGTTCTAATAATGTAGTTAACTCTACCGACTGCATACATGTGAACATAGTCCTGCCTTGTGCTTAAAGAAAGATGTTAAGAAACCACAACATGCATGCTTCGTTTAATGTTAAAATGAGATTCATAATTCATCATCAATCACTGAAATCCCAATTAACCAGCAACTGCCCATGATGCATTTCTTATGAAGAACAGGACATATATCTAGTGATAAGAAGTGGCCTAGCACATGAAACTGTGTGCAGGCAGCGGTATGGAAGGTCCCAATTATCTAATTAGCTGGATTGGTGCTGAGTGTACTGGTATTGGAGAGATAAGCTCAGGTCAATTATGGGAAAAGACAGGAACAAGCCATCATGTGAAACTCAGTTAAGAAGCATTTGTGATCATCCTGGTGTTAAAGTTTTGTTTAGATGCACATTTTGGGGCATCAATTAATGTCTAGTATTGAAAGAAATTGGGTTATGGGTTGAGGGGGGTGAAAGCCTACTCAAGCAGGAACCACAATATTCGTCAGAGTGAAGTTACAAACAACCCTAAATTAACCTGTGCTGAACCCTCAGGTAGCTTGGCACCGAGCAGTCACGCTTAACATAGAGGGAATGTGTAAAGTATTTGCGCAAAACCTCACACAGTAACAAAGTGAAAACACACCACAACAAGGATCACACACTAGTTTAGAAACATAGAGTGAGTTTTCATAAATTAAACAGGGGCAATTGTAGAGCAAGAGACATGCAAATTAAAAAATGTAATTAGAAATAGCACTAAAAAGCACAAAGAGAGAACTGTGGACATCTGGTTGCAACAGACTAGGACAAAGTCACAAGTTCAGGCTGACCATGATGGAGTGTGGACCGGCTACAGGAACCCAATTAGGCCCACTGATCAAGAGTACCTTAAATCCTAGTTGCATAGTGTCCCACGTGGGGATGAGTCGCACAGACAAGGCGATGTGTCACTTCCAGGAAGATATGAGGTAAAATTCTGCATCGCTGTTGAGGAGGCCATCAACAAGGGAAGCTAGTGATACGAAGTCCCACATAGAGGTTGAGTCACACAGAAGCTGGTTCTGAAGATACTACGGAAATTGCAACACAAAGACTTGCATCATCAGCAAGGCTGCCATCAGCAAGAGGTTTGCAACATGAAACTCTGCGTTGGGGGTTGCATCATGTAGCTGTGGACTGCAAGGTTGATGCAGAGTCCTTGTGCCGGAAGAGCCTCACAGCATAGGCAATGGGATGTAGAAAGAGAAAAAAACGTACCAAAAGACCATTTTTTTATTGTCCAAAATATTGATAGAAAACACCTACATTTCAATAATTTGGGTAAGGTGGCAATATTTGAGAACAAGGGCAACACAATCCTTACATAAGATTTACTAAGCCACGCAAAGCCACCCTGTCTGACCCTGAGTTGCTTGGTAAATCTGGTGTAATGAAAGAAAGCTCAAGTTGCTACCTTGCTCTACTCTATGCTGGGAATGCACAAGAGGACCATGGGTTTTCCCATGCTTCCATCCATGCTTTTTGGTGCATGCTCAGATTTACAAAGAATGGTAAATCTCGGAATGTGTGAAAATCGTACGCTTTCCCAACTGCGGTCATATAAGGAAAAATATACCTATTTCTCCTTGTTGTTTCCTCTCTCGAAGTGTGCTGCACTCCGCAGCAATCTTAAAAAGAGTAAAACATCTCTAAGGGTTGTATTTGTGCAGAAAGGTGTCCCTTTCTGCAGAAAAACTATCCCACCGACAATGCAGGCACCCCTGCACCAATGGCGCAAGGGTGCCTGCATTGGCACCAGGCAGCACACAGTGTGCCAGCGCAGGAAGAGAGCAGAAATGTGCCATATCTCAATATAGTTCCTAAACCAGCAGTCTCGCCTAGGAGTCCAACAATGACATGTTGCCACCAACTGGGGTATTTTGGCACTAATGTACAGATATCCTGAGTATCTCTGTCACACACACACTGCAGGTACCCTAAGTACCATTATACAGAGACGTCCATGGTCTTTGGGATAATCCTACTCAGCGGAATAGGGAGTATCTAACTAGGTTGTTCAAGCTTGAACTCTTAAAAGGACTTCTCCCCATTTGGTTCCATTCTCTGTACCCCTTATTCAACATAGCCAATTCCATAGACATTCCAGAAAATGTCAGACACGCTTTAACACAACATCTAATAGCCCATGGTGGGGGTGTTACATTTATCGTGGAAGCCCATAAAGCTTACCGAACAGAAACATTCTATTCGTTGGTCACTTTTACTGAGGAAGATGAGACAAAATATACATTTCGCACATATAGGATAGCAAACATACCTCAGCCGTACTGAGCATATCAGTATGTAGAAATACCCCTTTTCTATCAAGAACATCCAAATTGGTTCAATGGCACCCTACCACATGTAACACAACCTGTGAGATTAGGTCCCATAAGTAATGACGGACCAACGTGGCCCATCTTTGCCAAATACACACCATACCTTGGCATACAGGCAATACAAATAGCTGATGTACAAACACTTTAAATGAGCTAGTATAACTTTACAAACAATTGGTACAATTTGCTGTACAAACATTGAATACCGTCCCAGCCCAGCCTGCAACAGCTGGTCACCAATTGGCTGTTACTGGATTAACCCACAAACAATACATTCTATTATTGAACGTGAGCAGACTCTATTCTGGATATCACATGGTACCCCGACACCTGCCAAATTACTGGAAGTGTTAAAACAAATAAAAACAAGCACAGGGCTCCTCCAACCTTAAATTTGGGGATGCTATTGATGTGTAACTTCAACACAGTCTCTCAATAATACTCAGTAACATTAAAGGGGAAGCATTTGTGCTGGCTATACGCCAGCGGCTCCGGGAGATTCCACAGTTGGAACAGTAGCGTCAACTACCAAAAAATTATTTCCAAAACCTTTAGAAGTATAAGATGAGATAGTTTGGGAGTCAAACCGCAGAAGCCTGAAATTCAGAGTACCACCCCTAAGGAATGTACTAAACAACCACAAGAGGGTTCTAAAAAACACTGGGATGAACAAAAACATAATAAAGACAGACGAAGTCAGACAGTACACTATTCACATCCGGAGAGCTCCAAAAGGAGATATAATCTCAGAAACAGAGAAACTTTAAAGGCTCCTGACAGATATACTGATTCATGTCCATCTCGTTCTTTTCAGGACACATGAGATAGATGGAGTGAGAGAGGGGGACTGGCAGAGCAATGTCCTGACTACGTCAAACAGAAGAAAGACTTAGGGGGTCATTCTGACCCTGGCGGTCAGTGTTAAAGCGGCGGCCAACCTGCCAACAGGCTGGCGGTCCAAAAAATAGAATTCTGACCCTGGCGGGAACCGCCAACACAGGCCGCCGCTTTAACACTCCGACCGCCACGGCGGCACAAACAAACAGCGTGGCGGTCACCGCCAACAGCCAGGCGGCAGACAATGTACCGCCCACCCTATCACGACTCACCAATCCGCCACCTTTTCCGGGGCGGGAGCCCCGCCGATAAAAACCCAGCGGAAACAGACATTTCCAATGGAAAACGCTCACCTCGACACACTCCACGCGGAATCGGGACAGCATGGAACCGGAACTCCACATCCTCCCAGCCATTGCCTTCCTGCTCTTCTTCCAGGATCACGAACGTCGCCGCAGACGACAACGGTGAGTACTGCACCTACGACACAGGGGAGGGGGGAGGAGGAAAGGTTACGGGCACACACATACGCCACATACCCACCCCCACTCTCACCCCCACCGAAATACCTACACACCAATGCAGATTGAAAAGTCAGAGTGACACCCCCAAACCCCCAAAACAAAAATGCAAAGACAAAAGGCAATGATTGTAAAAATAGAACCATATTATATCAATAATTAGGTATAGCGAACTTAGCAATATATAAAGAATTATTACACATCTAGAACTATATATATACAAGTAGCAAAAGTCCGGCACAGTTTTGCAAAGTCCAAATGTCCGTGGGCCAATGTGCAGCAACACATGGGCAAAGCCCACACACGAGATCGAGTCCATTGGAGAGAACACTGCTGGGGCATCACAAAAATAAAATACTGGCACCTCAGGGGGAAGGGAAGGGGGGGCACCTCAGCCACATGAGTCCACGACGCTAGATCCACGAAGGGCCTCCATGCCCACTGTGCCATCCTGGGGAGTGCAAAGCCACAGTCTCTCAAGTCTCTACAGTGGGTGGATTGCCCACTGTGCCATCCTGGGGGCTGCAAAGCCACAGTCCATCAGGTGGATTACAGAGTCCACTGGTCATGGAGGAGGCATGGTGGGCAGAGTGCCTCGTGAAGCCCTGCCCGACACAGAACCGAGCCTGCCAATGGGCCAGCGGTGCTTGACAGGAGGGCCCAGCGGAGCGGTGCTTGACAGGAGGGCCCAGCGGAGCGGTGCTTGACAGGAGGGCCCTGTTCAGCGGTGCCTGTCTTGGCGGGGCCCTGTTCAGCGGTGCTTCTCACGGCGGGGACCTGTTCAGCGGTGCTTCTCACGGCGGGGACCTGTTCAGCGGTGCTTCTCACGGCGGGGCCCTGTTCAGCGGTGCTTCTCACGGCGGGGCCCTGTTCAGCGGTGCCTGTCTTGGCGGGGCCCTGTTCAGCGGTGCTTCTCACGGCAGGGACCTGTTCAGCGGTGCTTCTCACGGCGGGGCCCTGTTCAGCGGTGCTTCTCACGGCGGGGCCCTGTTCAGCGGTGCTTCTTACGGCGGGGCCCTGTTCAGCGGTGCCTGTCTTGGCGGGGCCCTGTTCAGCGGTGCTTCTCACGGCGGGGACCTGTTCAGCGGTGCTTCTCACGGCGGGGACCTGTTCAGCGGTGCTCCTGACGACGGGGACCTGTTCAGCGGTGCTCCTCACGGCGGGGCCCTGTTCAGCGGTGCTTCTCACGGCAGGGACCTGTTCAGCGGTGCCTGTCTTGGCGGGGCCCTGTTCAGCGGTGCCTGTCTTGTGTTTCGAGTGAACCACACCTGGCCAATACTTCCTGCTCAGTCAGCATCGGACCTTTCCGTTGCGGGGCCCTCCTGTGATGGAGTCCTGGGGCCCTGGGTCTCCTCCGATACCCCCGGAATGGGGCTGGTGGGGCCCTCATGGCCAGGTCGGCTGCTCCCTGCCTTTTGCGCTTTGCTGCCCTTGCCCTCCTTGGCAGACTCTCAGTGGCCCTTGGCTCCCTTACCCGATGTGGCAGGTGACGGTGCAAGGCTACCCTCCTTGGGGGCAGGCGTATCAGGCCTGTCACGCCTGCCCTTCAGTTTTTTGCTCCTCTTCCCAGGGGGGGGCTGGCTGTGCCTTTGCTGCTGGCCGATGTCCCTGCACAAGGAAAGGGCGGACTCCAAAAACCAGCCACGACGTTCTTGGGAGTTGCTGGGCTGGTGGTGGCTGAGGTGTTTTTGGAACTCTTACGAGATGGAGGGGGTGGGTCAGGTGAGGAAAAGAGCTCCAGTTTATAGAGGATTCGTTTTTTAGGAGCCATGGGAAGGGTAGCTGGAGTGGGTATGGGAGTGGAGGAAGAGGATGTGGTTGTAGGAGAGTCAAGTCTGGTGTCTTTGGGTGCAGGTGCTTGGGCTGGAGGCTGACGTGAGGTGGATGGCTGTTGGTTGGGTGCCTGCCTGCGTTTGTGTGGTTTGGAAGCGGGGGTGACAGACACACTGGGAGAGGACACAGGGGACGTGTACATGGCAGTGGGGGTGGTGACTGCACGTGTGCGGACTGGTGTGGAGGGTGTGCTGGTGATGGGTGTACTGGCTGATGGTGGTGTGCATGCAGGTGTGAGTGTAGACGTCACAGGGAGGGAGGAGGGAGACGAGGAGGTGGGGGACACAGAGGAGGTAGTGGCTGTTGGCATGTCTGCATCTGTATGTTGCTTGTGTGAATGCTTGTGTGTTCTGTGGTGCTTATGTCTGGATGAGCTTCCCTTTGGTGTTGAGGTGTGTGCAGGCTGGTCTGTAGGTGTGGATGGGATAGGCAGAGGAACAGGGGAGTGGGACTGGGTGGAGGGAGTTAGAAGAGGGAGGCTGGAGACAGGGACAATCGCTGCCGTCTGTGCTGAGGCCAGAGCGTTGAACGATCGCTGATGGGCAGCCTGACCCGAATGAAGGCCCTCCAGGTATGCATTGCTTTGATGCACCTCCCTCTCCACACCCTGGATGGCATTCAAAAGGGTAGACTGCCCAACAATGATGGTCCTCAGGAGGTCAATGACCTCCTCACTGGGGGCAGCAGGGGTGACTGGGGCAGGGCCTGAGGTGCCTGGGGCGAAGGAGATGGCCGCCTTCCTGGCCGTGCGGGCACGGGCCGAGGGGCTGCTGGGAGGGCGGAGCTGGTGCGCTGGGTGGCGGCTGTACCTGTAGTATCGGTGGGCACGGATGTTGCCGCCACCGCAAGGGAGCTCCCATCCGAGGACGTGTCGGTGTCACTGACGTCTGCACGGGTCCCCGTGGTGGAGCCCCCTCGCCCTCCGTCTCACTGGTCATGTCGGAGTCCGTTGCATGGCCCTCCGGGGCCATGTGAGATGCAGCTCCCTCTTGCGCCGATGCCATTTCTCCTCCGCCTGATGATGCTAATGCACACATTCACCGAAAAACAAAGAAAATGGGGGGGGGGGATGGAGAAATAAAGACAAGTTGAGTGCATGCATTGGGGACACCGTTGGCGGAGAGGACAGACACAGAAGCCCCCTGCACTACGCTGCGCACTTGGGGTACACTACTCATTCCCTGGGACATGCCCTACAAGCCTATGGGCGACAACTGCCCACACAGAATACACAGGTCCATGAATAGCGTTACTAGGCACCCTACAGAGGTGGGGGGCGGGGGCACAGGACCATACCTCACGGAGGGGCCTAGCCTACAGAAATCGCCCTGGCCTAGGGATACCCACAGCCCTCCTCCCCCACCCAGGCACCTCCACTGCGCGCAAATAGAGCTGAGTGTGCTGGTACTCACCCCCTTGTGTCTGCTGTGATGTCCTCAAGCGCCCATCTAAATCGGGGTAGGCCACCGCCAGGATCCGGGACATCAGGGGGGTCAAGGTACGACTGGCACCCCTCCTAGGTTGGGAGGCCATCCCCAGCAGAGCCTCAGCGGTCTTCCTGCTCCCGCGGCGGATGTCCTCCCACCTCTTGCGGCAGTGGGTGTCCATCTGTTGTGGACACCCAGGGCCCGGACGTCCTTGGCGATGGCACGCCAAATATCGATCTTTTGATGGGCGCTGACCTATGTGACATGTACAGGGGGGGAAAAGAAACATCATCACTTTTCTGCATGCTCGATGTGAGTGGCCCCCCCTCCCCAAACTTGCCAGGTGGCACATGCTCTCATCTGTCGTGCCATGCATTCGTAATTCGCTCCCCTCCCCTCCATCGTACATCCACCCCACTCATCACAGGCATTTCCCACTATGCATTGGCCCCCGTGTACTCACCTGTTGGTCTGGAGGACCGTAGAGTAGCGCATACTGGGGGAGGACCCCGTCCACGAGCTTCTCCAACTCTTCGGAACTGAAGGCGGGGGCCCTTTCCCCAGTCGCAGCAGCCATTGTCACTTCCAGACCGAGGTCACAGCAGCACTTGCAGTATAGGTCCTCTCCTGTGGATGCTCAGGTCTCGTGTGATTAAGCAGAGAGAAAATGGCGGTCACGCCCGCGGCGGTGCGTACCGCGACCGCCGGCGCACATCGTCATTGGCTCCTGAAACCCATAGGGTTCAATGTTAACCAATGCTGCTTTGCGCCGCGGTCTTCGACCGCCTACCGCCACGGCGTGCCACGCCAGCGCAATGACCTCACTTCACATTGTCACACTTCACAGGTCAGGCAGCCGCCATTTCAAGGGCCCACATGGCTTAATTCCTACTGCGTCACACATGGCTAGGCCTTGCATCGACACTCATACAAGCCATTCAATCCAGAGAGATTCGTGTACTGTGCAGGCTGTGGGAACTTACCTGTGGGTTGATTGACTCTGTGCTCCATGTTGTCCTTCCTAGGCACCGTCCGCTGGGACTTGCGAGGAGACGGAGGAATGTTCCAGTGTACAGACCGCTGGTGGACCTGTCGACAATGGAAGAACGACATGTCATACTCACCTACAGACTCAACAGTGCCACTATACAGGAACTGTGTGCCCAGCTGGAGCCAGACCTGATGTCACCCATCCGCCAACCCACAGGGATTCCGCCTCTAGTGCAGGTGCTGTCAGTACTCCATTTTTTGGATAGTGGATCATTTCAAACTACAGTGGCCATTTCATCTGGGATGTCTCAGCCTATGTTTTCAAGGGTGTTGTCCAGAGTGTTGTCTGCCCTGATGAAATACATGCAGAGCTACATCATTTTCCCTGAGGTGGGTGACTTGCCTACAGTGAAGGGTGATTTCTATGCCCTTTGACACACTCCCAATATCATTGGTGCCATTGATGGTACCCATGTGGCTTTGGTCCCCCCACAAGACAATGAACAGGTGTACAGGAACCGAAAAAGTTATCATTCCATGAATGTCCAGGTGGTCTGTTTGGCTGACCAGTACATCTCCCATGTAAATGCCAAGTTCCCAGGGTCAGTGCATGACGCGTACGTCATGCGAAATAGCAGCATCCCTTATGTGATGGAACAGCTACAGAGACAGCGTGTGTGGCTAATTGGTGACTCTGGTTACCCCAACCTGCTTTGGCTATTGACCCCAGTGAGGAATCCCAGGACAAGGGCAGAGGAACGGTACAATGAGGCCCATGGGCGTACTAGGAGGGTGATCGAGCGGACCTTCGGCCTCCTGAAGGCCAGGTTTAGGTGCCTGCATATGAGAGGTGGATCCCTAATGTACTCACCAAAGAAGGTGTGTCATATCATCGTGGCCTGCTGCATGCTTCACAACCTGGCTTTGCGACGCCAGGTGCCTTTCCTGCAGGAGGATGGTCCAGATGGTGGTGTTGTGGCCGCTGTGGAGCCTGCGGAGAGTGAAGAGGAGGAAGACGAAGAGGAGGACACAGACAACAGGGACAGAGTGATACTGCAGTATTTCCAGTAACACACAGGTAAGAATCTACTCCTGCATTTTATTATATCTGTAACAGTACTGGCTCTCTACTGTCTGACCTTTCACCCCAATGTATGGTAACTTAGTTGTGAATTTGCCTTCCTATTTCAGTGATGTGGTCCCCACGGAGTGCCCTCTGGTTTATTTCCCCATGAACTACCGCTGTGTGACACTGGTATGTTGTCATCACAATGTATTTGGACATTTTTGGTTGGTTATATCGAATACATTTGGTTTAAAAAAATAAATAGCAGACTCCAGATGGTTTTTGTGCAATAATTGTGTTTATTGAAGTGCAAAAATTGGTGAATAGTTCAAAAAGGGTGATGGGTGATGGTGGAGGCATGTCCATGGCAGAGTCCAGACTCACGTTCGCACAGGTGCATTGTCCATATGCCTGTGGAAGGTGGAGCAGGGGCAGTTCAAGGTTGGACAGGGTGAACAAGTGGGACAGTGGGATGACATCCGGGGGGATCCGTGCATGGCGGGGGTCTTGGCATCCTACTCTGTCTTCTTCCTCGATCTCAGGCCTTTCTTGCGGGGTGGTTCATGTTCTGCAGGGGGTGGGGTCCGGGTGGGCCATTGCGTCGGGCCTCCTGACCACTAGCGCTGGCGGAGGTGGTGGGCTGTTCTTCCTCCATGCTAGTGGCACGGGCCCTTTGGGGGGCCACATGGTCCCGCAATGTGGTGACAATCTGGTTGAGTGCCACCACGATTGTACCCATTGCGGAACTGATGCTGTGCAGTTCTTCCCGGAACCCCATGTACTGGCCCTCCTGCATGGCCTGGATCTCCTGGAACCTGGCCAGGACCGTCGCCATTGTCTCTTGGGAGTGGTGGTACGCTCCCATAATGGTGGTGAGGGCCTCTTGGACAGTGGGTTCCCTAGGCCTGTCCTACCTCTGTCGCACAGCAGCCCTCCCAGTTCCCCTTTGTTCCTGGGCCTCTGTCCCCCGGGACGGTGTGCCCACTATCACTGCCCCCAGGTCCCTGTTGTTGTTGGGGTGGTGGGTTGCCCTGGGTGCCCTGTAGTGGTAGACACACCGCTGCTTGACCTGTCCTGGAGACAGAGGCATGGGCCCGCTGGGTGGGTGCTGTGCTGGGGTTTCCAGAGGGGGGTAGGTCTGCTGTGGCCTGTGGCTGCCTGAGGGGAACCGACTGTCCAGTGGTCCCCGATGGTCCGGGCTGGTCATCAGGTTCTAGGTCGACAGAGCTGCTGTCATCACTGGGGGCCTGTTCTGGGGGTGGGATGGACATTTCTGGACCCTCCGGGCCGGTGTGTTGGCGTTCGGGCCCTGCAGCGGTGAAAGAGTATGGTTATTGCTTCTGTGTGTGCCATGGCGTGCGAATTGTGGGTGCCCTTGTCCCCCAGTGCTGGCATTCCCTTGTGGGAGGAGTTGTGAGGGTGGTTTGGGGGGGGGGATGGGTATGTGCAGTGGTCATGCTTAGGTGATGGGTGTCCATGGTTTGTGTTGGCATTCAGGGGTTGGTGTTGGTTTGGGTGGGTTGTGCTGGTGAGACATTAGCAGGGAGGATATGTGCTGGGGGGTTGGGGGTGAGGGTGGGGGTGGGGGTTGGCATGCTGGTGGTTGGGGGGGGGAAGTAGTTGAGATTAGACTTACCAGAGTCCATTCCTCCGCCTTCTCCAGCGAGGCCCTCAGGATGCAGGATGTTCAAGACCTCTTGCTCCCATGCTGTGAATTCGGGTGGAGTGGGTGGGGGTCCGCCGCCAGTCTTCTGCACAGCGATGTTGTGTCTTGACACCATCGCCCGCACCTTCCCCCGTAGGTCGTTCCAGCGCTTTCGGATGTCTTCCCGATTTCTGGGATGCTGTCCCACAGCGTTGACCCTGTCGACGATCCTTTGCCATAGCTCCGCCTTCCTGGCTATTGTGGTGTGCTGCACCTGTGTGCCGAAGAGCTGGGGCTCTACCCTAATTATTTCCTCCACCATGACCCTGAGTTCTTGGTCCGAGAACCTGGGGTGTCTTTGGGGTGCCATGGGGTGGTGTGGATGAGGTGTGGGGTGGTGTTTGTGGTGATGAGTGTAGTGGTGTGTGGTGTTTTGTGCGTAGATGTAGTGTGGGGGATGATGTTGGGTTCCTGTGTGTGTTGTGGTTTGCGTTCCCTGTGCTCTCTCTCTGTGTATTGCTCCTTGTCTCTGAATTTCAATTTGTGGGGGTTTGTGGGTGATGTGGGTGTGTGTTTTATATCGTATTGATTGTGTGGGAGTGGTGTTTGTATGTGTATCAGGTGTGTGTATTTTGAATTATCCAATGTGGCTGTGTTTTGTAAAGGTGTGTGTATTTTGACCGCGGCGGTGTGTACCGCCAATGGGATACCGCGGCTGAAAGACCGCCGCGTGGATTCGTGGGTCGTAATGGCATGGGCGTATTTCTGGTGCCGTGACGGTGGAGGTTTGGTCATCTCCAGTTTATCGCTGACCGCTGACGTGGCGGCCTTCAGTGGAGATCGGGTTTTTGGCGGTTTGGCAGTTGTGGGTCAGAATGACCCTGGCGGGTTACCGCGGCCGCGGCGGTGTTATGGCGGTCTTCTGACCGGCGGTAACTGCCTTTTACCGCCAGGGTCAGAATGACCCCCTTAGTCAGTCTTGAGACAAGAAAGAAGACAAATCCCCACAACAAAAGCCACAATTTAAAAACAAAAAGTTGGCAGTGATTTGAATTAAACATGCCAGCAAATTTAAGAACATTGCTGAGGAACAAGATGTGGGCAGTGACTCTGCTGGGCATTGGGACAGAAGTCATGATATGTCACCAGAGTCTGAAAGATCTTCTGGATGTGACAGAAACTAATGACTTTATTGCAGTCGAGACTGTGGATGGGCGCGTTCTCCAGCACAACAGGGTTTATGATTTAAATATTCAAATTGAGGGAGACATAGAGTGCACTATTAGGTAATATTTTAGGAAAAACTTAATTGTGATATCCTATTGGCAGAAAGAGACTGGCCACCTGAACATGTCAGCAAGCTCCCACATGGGGAAGATGTCATTTTACCTTCTTTCTCAGATCTTGTTCTGGATGCGGTAAAAGAAGCCTATGCTGTTGACTGGGCTTTCACGCAGGCACCTGCGCTATACCGCAAACACGTAGGTTGGGATAATAATTCCCCTGCCATATAATACCTATAAGGTCTACACCCCAGCCTCAGCTCCAATATCCTGTTAAACATGAGGCTAAAGCTCCAGTAAGAGAAATCCTCACTCAGCTTGAGTACCAGAGAGTAATAGAGCCCTGTATCTCTGCAATGAATCACCTGTTATTTCCTGTTGCAAAACCAGACCATTCTTATAAAATAGTCTTAGATTACAGACACTTAAACAACCCTACACGCACATATGCAATACAAAATGCACACAGCTTTGCACTAATTAACAATATAGTGCGTAAAAAAAAAACTACCTTGGATACTTCCAACTGTTTTTTCAGCCAGAACTTAGGGCATGAAAGTCGGGACCTGAGTGCATTCTCATTTGGCTCACAAAAAGGCTTCTGTCGTTTGTCCCAGGGCTATAAGAACAGCCCAGTGTTGTTCTCAGCCCGTGCAACATCAATATTGCATGATATTGATCCTGAGGCGTTGTCCTATGTGGATGACATATATCTTACAGATGACGACCTCAACGTTCATCTTGCCAGGGTTGATCAGATCATTTTATAGTTTGCAGCCCTTGTTACAAATTAAATTTTAGGAAAACTAAAATGGCCTTTCTCAGTGTATTGTTCCTGGGATACGAGCTATCAGATGAGGGCAAGAACCTGGCCTGCACTTTTTTAGAAAAATGCGCTCAACTCTATCAAACACGATTAAGAAACTGCAGTCTTTACTTGGTTACATTCCAGATTATGCACAACACATCAAACCACTCTATGATTTAATTTGTCCAGATTTCTCAAGCAGACACTGGAGAGTTGAAAACATGTGCATCCTTAGAGGATTGCAGCAAGACATGCTAGAAGCAAAACATTTACACACATGTGACAACAAAACAAATTTGGTCTTCAGAATAATTGCTGGTGCCATTGGGTTTACCTATGTCACCTTTAATGAGGGCCCCACGGTGCCCATAGCATACAAATCACATTTATACTCAAATGCAGAACAACGTTTTGCACCTACAGAAAAGATTCTGACTGCTGTACAGATGTCTGTCATTAAAGAGAGGCCACTTGCCCAAGGGAAATGCATTATTGTCATTACCCCAGTGCCGGCCTTTGAGGCTGTCACCAAAGCAGGTGATCATAAAGCTAAAGCAAGCATAAAGCTAAGCATTCACGTTGGTTTCAATGGACAACCTCCCTGACTGCCACTGATGTTGATTACATTTTTGACCCAAAACTTCAAACACAAGAATTTTTCCAATCCGAACAGTACCCTGTGCCTACTAACATCTTGCCACTTGACAGATATCAAACTGTCATTTACATTTATGGTTCAGCACAACCAGCTGTAGGTACAAAACATCAATACTCAGCCGCTTGCGCAGCCATGAGCAGAGTGATGAAGGATGGTGTATTCCACCCTCACCATACGTACATGCAGACCCTAGGGGACTGCACTGCTCAGTTGGCTGAGCTTAAAGCTCTCATCTTGGCATCCAGAACAGCTGACATTGATTGTGTGTGATTCGTACCATTGTGTCCAGTCCTACAGTGATTTTCTCAATCATTGGCGGTTGAACGGATTCAGAGACTCAAACGGGAGTACGATAAAGCACAGAGCTCTGTGGAGGAAGGTGGCTAATCTTAAGGATAAGCTACCTGATGCTCATGAGGTACCTACACTGGGCCATCAACATGTAGGAGTACACACTATAGGAAATACTTTGGCTGATGAAGCAGCCACATCGACAGTAGCTACAGCTCCTGCTGCTGCAGTGACTCGTTCTCACATGAGATTGGATAATGAAATGCAGGCTGCCATGAAAGCTTCGGCTGAGGGCAAGCCTCTTCCAAAAGCGTACCCTACAAAATAAACCTACCATATCAGTGCACAGAATGTTGCCTTTGTGACAATTCCTGGGGTGGAAAATTGAGTGATCCCCAACCAACACCAGAGTTTACATCTCATCAAAGCAGTGCAGGAGGATGGGAATCTGCTCATGCAGGTGTCGCGGCCACAATATCACTCTTACAGAAACGCTTCTGGTGGCCGAGTCTATATAAACCGACCAAGCAATATGTCCTTTGCTGTGACATTTTCCAGCAAATCAAGGGCTCGAACATCAAACGCTCACCTCAGATATCCCTCTTAGTGTCTAATAGGCCACCACAATGTGTGTAACTGGACCATTGTGGTCCCTTACTACCTGATGGTGCATACAAATATATCTTAGTCACTGTTGATTCTTGTTCTAGATTATTGTAGGTATGGCCACAGTGGTTGGCTGATGCTCGAACTGTTATGAAAGACTTGCTGGTCTTTAGCAATACATATGAGGTTGCATCATTCCACTCGGACCATGGCCCTGCTTTTGTCTCTAGGGCATTCAGGGACACCATGAGGACAATGAGTGTTAAACTCCATTACTCTTCCTCATATCATCCTGAGGCTAATTCTGTTGTGGTGAGGAGGAATTGTGGCCTAAAGAAGCCCTTAATAGGTAGAGTATTAGGTTCAGGCCACAGTTGGCTTCATCACGTATATGTAGTCCAGAGAGCACTGAATAAACTGCCAAGATGGTCCTTGGGGAGGTGCACTCCTTACGAGGTCCTCTTTGGGATATCTATGTATGTTCCAGATTTAGATGACCCTGGTATGGTGGTCGCAGACACACCTTTTGATGTAAATGAACATCTCACTGTCTTACAGGAACTTCAACAATTTTGTGATGATAATTCATCTGCCAGTGCTGCCACTTTAGGAATAAGGGATTTGCCAACAACTTCTACAGGCTGGATTCTGGCTCTGGTTCGTGAGAATATTGCTGTGAAGAAGGAATTCGGCCTATCTTATAGAGCACCAGTTGCAGTCCTGGGAGTCCAAGGTACCAGAACTGTCATCCTACCAATGCTGCCAGGTTCCAATGGGAACAGATGTGTCTCCTTTGACAACATCAAATTGCATCATGTGGCCGATCCTGCACAGTAGACCCTGAGGTCCCTTTGGTAGTTCCTGGTCCCCTCTCACTACTCAACAGGATGTATCTCTTCAAAGAAGAAACAACAACACTTCTGAATACACCAGCTTGTACAACAATGCTACAAATGCCTCCTCGAGCATAGTGAGGGTGGAGAATGAGCTTCTGCTCATTCCTGTTACCACCTCACCGACAAGAACTGTCCAAGATGTGGCTGTCTATTAATCCAAAGCAACGTAAACTGACAACATTGTCTACTATGAACCTCCACATGAAGTGGATCCAGCCACCAACTTAACACCTGCTCCGGTGTTTGCACAGACTGCTTTTGAACTTCATCGACCAGGATGGCTTCTCTACAACTTCATCTACATCTGCAACTCAACTTGTTTCAAAGACACATAAGCTGTACATATGGCTTAAAAATAACTATTTGGTTTATCCAGGGAATTATCTGTGGATACGACTGAGAGTGTTTGCCTTTCTGTTATGGATTGGTTTTGTGACTGTTTTCTTTCTCTTGATAAATGGTCATTATCTTCCTGAACGCTCTTCTGTTGAGCCAATGGATGAAGTTTTAATACCCTATCTTTCCTCACATAAGGTCTGAAGAGACTTGTCCCTAGTGAGCATTTCAGCAGTACCAATTCCAGATGTTCCTTTTGATACATATGGGCCTACTGAGGTTGTACAAATTCCTTATGTATTCAAAATTACAATGACTGATGTAATTACACCTGGTGTTGTTTCCGATGACTGGGATGTTAAAACAGTTGATTCTATGCTTGCTGAATCACAGGATAACACTGTATTTGAAAGTGATGATGTATGAACACAGTGAATTATGGGGAATTGTTCTGTATCACCATTGGGTCATTACTTTCTGCACTGAGCAACTAGTCATAGATCAGTTTTCAATTACACACAGTGGGAGTATTGTTCAACTCAATCTGTGGGGAGCCCCAACGCATATGTACACAAATGTGCATACTTTTCTGGGCATGACACTACAAATGCAGAGTCATATTATTTCAAGTTACCACTATTCAAATAGAGGAAGACTTGCTAACTGACACCAAATTAATCTGTTCAGATTCCTTTGGTTCCCGACTTGCTGTTTAAAGTTATGAATACTGGAAGAGCACTATAGATGTGAAAAGTTTATGGGGAACACAAGATTGGCAAATTCAGGGTAGGGAAACTTTGTTTAGAGCATGCCTTACTCCTGTTCAAATTATATTTTTAAATGACACAGTTCAACAAACATCCTGTCTAGGGTTAGCAAATATAAAGGAAATGAACGCGCCCAGTATCTCCACACCAACAAATTTACCAATTGGAAAATATTCCTAAATGTCACCGACGAATAACTGAATGCTTGGGTTCAGAATGGTACCTATAATTCCACACTTTTAAGTCCCAGCAGCTGGTTACTGTGGCCAATAGACACAAATGGGTGTAAGGCACATTTTGTTAATTCCCCAGGGGTATTCAAGATTAGTTGGCCGGACCCTCACTATGCCTCGGGTCAACACTCTGGTATAGTTACTACATACAGTGTGGGTAAACTGTGCCAACAATGGTTATGCACTAACACCTTAGCAGCAGTGAAAGAACATCTTAGTCTCCTGTCAGAGGAAATAGACTTGCAAGATGTCTTGCTATGTCCATGAAAACACTGCTCCAAATGATTCCTGTATGCCATGTACAATGAGATCTGGAAACTTTCTCACATGGAAGCAGCTGTACGTTTGAGGAAGATAGATAAGGATAATATGGAAAAGGCTTTAGCTTTTGTCGATAATGGCATGAATACTCTGTCCACCTGAATATACACACTTAACAATACAGTGTCTCCTGCAATTGATATCATTCAGAATGACATGTCCCTTTTACAACATGGGCAAAGTCAGCTGCGTTCCATCATGCAGTTGGCTTGGACATTACAGATTCTAAAAAATGTCCTCGTCCCACGGAAACACATTAACAGTAGTTACCTTTTTCCTGTGATTAATTTGTCCAGGGAGCATCAGATGATGGCTAAACAGGAAGCGAGTTACAACATGCTCAGAACAGAAAAGTTAGAAAAGCTGCCTTTCACTGTAGAAGAGACACTATCAACAGTACGGCTCGTACATGGGTTTATAAATCTGACAATTACCATCTTTCATTTTACAAAATGTTTAAGACACTTTGCTGTTGGCAGATATGAGCAGCTAGGAGATATCTATATTAAAGAAGAGTGGGAGTTGCCTTTCGAGTTCAAATGTCTGAACGGTGAAACAGAGGTCTTCATTAGCAGAAGCGAATGTGAGACTACTGTTAGTCCTTTAATGATCTGCAAACAAGTTTCACTTCACGGTTTCTGCAATGCAGGGGTCGCAAACTTGGCATGCTTTCTGAAGGGAACTCCCATTCCTTTGATTCATCCAGCATTTCATATACTTTTGAATAGGAGTTATGTGGTCTTGAACAATCAGAGCTGCTGTGGAATGAGACCAGGAATTGCCTACGCAATTATGGTGTCTCAAATTATAACTTGTTGGGGACGTGTTCTATTCCCCCCACACAAGAGATAAGAGTAGCAGAAATGTGGCCTCTCATTGATACTACTAATGTAAATTTTGAAAAGCTGAGCAAACTAAAGGAGCTACTGATCCAAAAACAGTTGCCATGGTGACATGTGCTCTCCAGATAGCGAGATCATCAGCCGAAATACAATCCTTATTAAATACCAACTTCCCCAAGCACTTTGGAAAGCTGGTCTGCAGAATTTTCAATGCCTCGAGCACTGCAGGGATTGTACACTTCTTTAAGGCTGTTGGATCTGGATTTGTTTCTACCTTCTAGACTGTCTTCAGAATCATTTCTTCACCTATCCATTCACTCTTTTCAAGTGTGTCTGGAGGATTTCCTGTGACTTTGGCACTGACTGGCGGAATATTACGACTGCTATTCCTAATATGCAGTGGTTGCACTTTCTCAGCTAAGCGGAGTGATGGAGCTACCACAGGCCAGCTGTGTTGTGATCGCATCGTACAGTTCTTTGGTTCTCCATTGCTGGAAGAATTGGATCATGATTGGCCATTGTCATTCAGACCAGTCCTGTGGTGCTGTTGTGTAGCCATTTTAGTTATAGCTTCATACAAGTTATTTTAGCGAACTAGGCCTGCCGCTGTGCACTTTAACCTAGATATATTTTATTCAGCTTTGTTTATTATTTTAGCAATAGCCACATTTGCGGTCTTGTTTTATTTCTCTCCATCTAGCTGTTCCTTGCCTAGGTCAGCACTGCGTTCTTAAACAAGACATTTTTTTCACTCTGTGCTTTTCTCAAGGCTGCAGTAAGATAGGTTGCTGGCAAACATGGTAACGCTTTGTCTCTAGTTTTCATAGAAACATACACACTCTTATGCAGGGATCCTTTCTTGGAACATCAGCTGTTTTATTATAAAACACTACTTTGACTCATGTACGTTAGAGGGAGATTCCAGCCAGATGACCACAACTGTATGCTGATTGCTGAGTGCTTCGCTACAGCTGATTGTGTAGACTCCAGGCCTCTTGCTCAGGTAGGAGGGATGATGTCTTCCCAGGGGAACCTGAAGGGTAGAACTAGAGCTTAACATGCTGTGCTATAACATAGCCTAGGTAGGAATTATTTTAGATTTTAGTGACAATATGATAGCGTTATTTTTATGCTTTACTCTTCTAGTCACACATTTAATCCTGTCATGCTTCATCGTCCTCGTTATTGCAGTACATGCTTTATTATCTAAGATGCAGTTGCTTCATTAAAACCTTATTGAAATATACACTGCCTCTGATTATACTTGTATACGTGAGACTAATGTAACTGAGAGAAACGGATGCGATCTGAGTGACCACGATTTCCCTGAACAATCCATTGTGTCATGTGCTCGGCTGCCCATTCATCCCTGCTCTTGGGTGGAGATGAGGCACTGCTAGTTAAACGGAGCAAAACCCAGATTAGGCCGACAGGTGTCACCTGTAGTGGGTTCAGACTCAGTCCCCCATAGTGCAAGTGATTCTGCTGCCCAAATCCAGTAGTCTCATTAGAATATTGAGAGCCTATGCGGCAGTACATGCAACCTGTCTTTCATTGCACATTGGGCCTCTTTGAGTGTCTACCTTCAGTGTGTCTTGCTTTTCAACCAGTGCCTCCTGTTTACAAGGTGCTGCTGGTGTGTTCCCGATGAGGGTTTATTCACGATCGTGCCCCATAAGGTTGAGATTGATTTGCGAGGCCACTTATGAGCCACCGCTTGTGAACTATTTGGCTCCTATGACATCTGGCACTATGGATGGTGCGGCCTACATGTGTGATCCTGCGTTTACAGCATCTGTGCACTACTGCTCCATGGATCCATCTGCCAACCCTATGATCAATCTGACGCTGTGAAGGCCTTCCTGGACGCACAACCATTTGATGACTTCAGAGACATTCCTCGAAGACCATGATTATTGGTGAATGTTTCAACCATTGGCCTTATTCAAAATTTTAAATATAAAACTAAATTGCTTTATTAATTCGGATCAAATATGGTCTGCTGTGCTTGTCATGGTTGACATTTTATCTCTTTGTGTGTTTTTGGCTTAGTTCTTAATTAGATTTTAGACTTTTTAGCTCAGAGAATTTTAGCCTTGGACGCATTCACCCTCGCTAACCAGTTAGCATCCTTGTTTCAGCAATGGGGAGGGTGTGGTGAATCATTTTTAGTTCTTATCGGGACTCAGGTGTTTAGCTTAGCCTTTGGCTTGCAGGCCTGTGCCCCAGTCACCGAGTGCCTTTTAACCTACTTAGCTTGCTCTGTTTTAGTCCATTAAGATGGCTGCCTTTGTTTATAGTTTATAAAGATGTTTTGATTTGCATTATCAGTGCCACTCTGTGAAGGTGTCATTATTAGCGTAATGATCAGTAATGCATGTAGGTATTATCATTATGTCCCTTTTTCACTTACGTGTGATCGGAACATAATCTACACTTGTTGGGGATTGTTTATATAAAGGCCGCCACAAGTCTCTAATCAGTTGTTTGGCAACATACCTTCATAAGGGGTCCATATGATCTCTATAAATAGATCTCACCCGGACAAGGTCATTAGAGGGGTTCTTTCCAGATGCCTTCTGCACTGCATGTCACCTTGCTGCAGAACTCAGCCGCTGTGTCACCATGGAGTCTGCCCCAGAGACCTCATTCCAAAGTAACAAGGTTGGGGGGGGGGGCACTTCTCCTGGATATGGTACCAGCAGCTTGGGTTTATCATACCTAGCTCTCATTAAATTAGAGAGTAAGTTCTAGAATTTTATATCTCATTTTTATTGTAAGATGTTGGGGGCTTTTATATTCCCAACTCTCATCTTCATAATTATGCTTCTTTTACTGATTATTATCCTAATCATTGCAGCACATGCACTTTATCGCAGGTTGCAGTCATTTCAATAAACATATTGAAAACTTTCCTGAATCTTTTTCATTGCCTGTGCGAGAATGAGACTTGTTGCTAATGTGAGAAACTGGTAACTTCCGTTCCACTGCGACTTCCCTGAGATGTTGCAATCTAGAGTCCATGCATAAGATTGACATAATCACCTTTGTTTTCAGAGTTTTGGTGAGGTACTTCTTGTGAGCCGGGAGGGTTGGGACGACAGTTATGACTTGTTGTAGGAGCTGCTTAGTTGCCTGCAAACAAAAGTGCTGTCTCCCCTAAACAAGCAGTCTCACCTAGAAGCGAGAATCTAATTAGGACAACTGGGGCACCACTGTAGGTGGGAGTTATCTACTGAGGAGGTCTCATTGTGAATACATCCCAACAAGGCCTACCCCTACTCTCGTGGGATCTGACCTGATTATTGATTTTGATGTTACAGGAGACCCATCTTTTGGGAGCTAAAGCTCCCAGTCTAGCTCGGTACGAGTATGACCGGATATATCACTCAGGATTTACAAAGGGGTCAAGGGGCACCAGTATCCTATTACAGTGGATAGCACCCTTTCAATTAGTGCAGTTTTGGACAGATTGCTTAGGCAAATACACAGTTGTGATAGCTATGCTCTACTACAATGCCCTCACATTATGCTGCATATTTGCTCTCCTGCTCCCTTGGGACAGGCCCTAGTTACAGTGTGGTACGCTTGCAGTGATTTGAGATTATTGGAATGATGCAATGGACCCACAGATAGACACATACCGCACGCGAGATATGGCGTTTGAACCTGGTAGAGCTAAACTATCTGTAATGGCAATGGTCCTGGTATTGGCTGATGTGTGGAGAGACCACTATCCAACATGACCAGGTTACACTTACCTTTCAGCAGTACACAGCTCCATCTCCCTTTGGACTATTTTCTGGTCCCCACCACACATGCATACAGAGTAGCAGATGTGACGGTTCTAGCGCGAGGCCTAGCAGATCACTCCCGACTGATTATGGGGCTTATTCTGGGATCTGAGAGTCCCCCCTTCTGATGGTGTTTATCACTGTGGAATCAAACAAATCCCACATACCAGAAGACCCTTACGTGCAGCATTGACAAATACTTTGCATTCAACACAGGCACAGTGTCAAATGTCACAATGCTCTGGAAAGCCTTTAAACCCACCCTGTGCAGGACAGACGTCAGTTTCTGTGTGGGCAAGCGGAGACGCAAAGTGCGAGGCCTGACTGAGCTTGAGACGCAAATTAATAACCTTGAGGCCCGCAGTTGTTGGGCACAGTTAGGTCTTGTTCAGCAGCAATATGGGCAGCTCCTCCTAGACAAAGGTCAAGCTTGTGTGGCGGGCGATGCAGAACAGAATATACCAGTGGGTGATAAATCAAGTAAATTACTTCATAGGCTGTGTTAGGCAGCGAATGAAACAGCAGCCCTTCCATTGATTAGATATAGATGGGGCGTCTGGGTTAGTGATCCTCAAGAGATAGTTAATTAGGTTTGAGACGTCCTTTCGGGTGACATACACAGGGCAGGACCTACTGTCACATGACCACATCGCAGATTTTGTAGACGCGCTGCCCTTACAGATGCTGTTGAGTGATGCCCGAACAAAGCTTGATGAGGAATTAACCAAGGCTGAGCTATGGTAGGTGCTGGCTGGGCTGCGGTCAGGTAGACCTCCAAACTCAAATGGGATTCCTGGAGAGTTCCTTAAAATAGAGAGGAACATCCAACAGGCTGTCCATGCTTCCATGGATGCAGTGCCATGCTGAAATTACGGTTTTCCCCAAACCTTGTCATCCCTGGAGGACCTTACAACATTTTTATCATCCGATATCTCTACTGAATGTGGAAGCCAGGCTTTTGGCCAAGGCCCTAGCTAATACATTGCTCCTGTATATCATAGAACTTATACACCTTGATCGTGCTGGCTATATGCTGGGACACGCTACACAACATAATATTCGGCAGGCCTCAAAAGCACGAGTTGGTCGCCCTGGACAGCCCGTCATTATCCTTTCAGCCAATTTGGATAAGGCATTCGACTTGGTGAGTTGGGAGTACATGTTCACCTTACTGTGGATACTGAACTTCTGGCTCAAATTACTTCCTATCTACACCTTCTATACACCAATCTGACAGCAGCTGTATGCGTTGTGGGTCGCGTCCCAATTCAGCTGTGGAGACGCCAAGCATGCCCTCTTTCCCCGTTGCTATTTGTGATGGTGATTGAGCCCTTTGCCGCATAGGTCAGATTTGATGCTCAAGTACGAGGCTTTGAGTGGAGCCCGGAGCACTCAGACAGGATCACGCTGTATGAGGACAATATATTGTTCTTCATGACTCACCCTGAACCTACAGGCTCACGCATTCTCCAAATCATGCAAGTATTTAGCAACATGTCAGGCCTCTACATAAACATTTCCAAATCTTCCTTATTACCTCTAAATAGATACATCGGGCCTTTTACATGGGTGCCGGATATACGAGTTGCGGGTGAGGGCCTCAAATACCTAGGGGTGTACTTATTCCCTGACAGGGGGTGGGCATGGGCTAGAAATATTGAACTGGCAGTGGTTCTGGCACAGGATGAAGATATGGCATGGTTGCTCCTCCCTTTATTGTTGATGTGTCAATCAGCTATCTTTAGGATGGTCTCCCTACCTAGATTGTTATATCAGATACAAAACTATCCCTACATTGCCTCCCATGGTTTGTTCCATCAGATCAACTCTATCCTCGCAGGGTTCCTTTGGAATGAGTGGGCACCCGCACCCCGCATTGCTCTTGCCACTTGGTTCAAGGCATTGCCTTTGCTGATGTGTACTCTTATTATGCAGCTTCGTAACTATTGATCATCAATGAATTGTGGTGTTCCGTTATGGGCACGTGGCATACATCTGAGAAGTGGGTTGTGGGGAACACCCCACTACACGAATACTTGTATGGTAATGTGAAAATTTACCAACTCTCCCTGCCACACAGGTAGCCAGCAGCACATGGTGAGGTTCATAACAACGTTTGGGTTGGTGGGGCAAGCTCACAGAGTTGATGTCATTATGGCATGGTAGAATTTTATAACAGGTGGCTCAACTGGAGGGGTTTGAGAAGTGGGAAATAATAGGCATTCCAACCCTTGGTAACATCATGGACGGCACTGTCCTGAAATCCTTCCAGGGACTACAACAGGACTACCAATTACATTGCAGCTAATTTCATCAATTCCTACAGTTAAGACACACCATCACTCCATACATCAAACACCGTGACACACTCCCAGTGTTCAGTCCTCTGGAAGGCAAACTCCTGTTTGGTGACTTAGGAGACCACAAAATCTCCAAAATATATCGCTCCCTGGTGGTCAATGGTACACACACACATACAGCACTCCATTATTCCTGGGAGACTAACGTTGACACCCTGGATGATGACAATTGGTATGAGGAGATACAGGCACCCCAGGAGGTGGCCGTATTGGCACGCCTCCACCTTATACAACTAAAATATCTTCATAAGACCTATTACACAAGACTTTGCCTATAACGCATGGGGGTGGTAGATTCCCCATTATGCCTTCTGTGTCAGACAACAGATGGCACATTCATACATACGGTGTGGGGATGCCTCACATTAGATCGTTTCTGGTGGGGTGTCACTGGTTGCCTTAGTGAAGTTCTCTCAAGGACCATTACAATAAAACCCCAGACTGATCTTACTACACACCTGTGATGTACTTGGAAGTAATAGATACAAATGGGCACTCCGTTCGCTGGGCTACACCACTGCAAAGAGGGACGTAGCTCGGGCATAGAAGTCGGATTGTGCACCCTCAGTAAATGAGTGGAAGCAGGGTCGGGATTACTGTATGGGACTCAGAATACTGGTATTCCAAGCGAGGGGATGCCCACACAAACATCCAAAATATGGCAGAGGTGGGGCCACTACAGGGGTATTGTGATGCCACCAGTACACACCACTCACTTACACCTGGAAGATGAGGTCAGGAATTATTGTGCTTCATTGATGTGACCAAGGCCATCAGATATATAAACTACAGTTTTGGGATTGTGGGGATTTAAACGGTGTGGGCGGTGGATTGGTAGCTATTTGTGCTTGATTTGTGTTATTGTTTCACGTTTGTAATTGCAACGTGTTTTCTGTATCCTACGACCCAGGCCAGTTTATGTGGAAAATATAATAAAATGTATCCTGAAAAAACAATGTAAGAATATTATTTCCACTTGCTTTTGGGCGAATATATTGTTTTTCGAGTTTGGTTTTGAGTAGATGTGACTTCCGGAGGAATGTTATCGCATCTCTGCTGGGTTTGGTACATTCCCCACACTAGTCATGTCTTTTTTCCCACTCTGTCCTTGCAAAGAGATTCTCAAAAATAACCTTCCACTGTTTCAGGCTACCTCCTCCCTTCAAGGGCTCCAGCAGCGTACTTCAGGAGGCTCCAGGCAGACGCATTTTGGGGAGACAATTAGTGTGCAGTCAATCTTCGATTTGACCCACTTTCTTACTAACAGAATTCTTAGAAATGTCTCAGTACTACATGGCGTACTTAGGGCATTAGTTAATACGTGTTAAATTCAAATTTTACTGGAAGTTCTTTTAATAAACTCCAGGAATTGAGAAATGTAAGAATATGCCACAATTATGAATATGGAAAAACAAGGAGACTAATTGCTGACTTTTGGGCGCGCTGATGGAGCACCTGTTCAGATCAGTGGTCTTCAGTTTACCCATGAGGTAGCCGATAAAGCATTTAAGTATTTGCACACATAGGACCAAACTTCTTCGTTATTCGTGATCTGAAATGGTTTCAAGTTAAGGAGAAAACAATTTAACAAACTCCGTGCTGAAGAAACCGTGCTTAGGAACTTAAGAAGTACGAAAATGTGGAAATTGGCATTCCTGCACTAGAATGAGAACAGTGGGCATATTTTACAAAGCAAGTGTACAGTCTTATTTTCTGAACACAAAACCGGAATTAACACTTGAAAATGCGGCACCTCAGTTAAATTTAGATGTGCAAACAGTTTTCATACAAATGTAGGAAATTTTTGGAGAAAAGTGCCCTCATAGAGATTTGAAATTATGCAGTTGGTGCGTGGAATACAAAGTGCACAACTTTTGCTTAAATTAACATACATCATAACCGGAGCAAAGCTCACAAAAATGACAAGGGTTCTATATTATGATTCAACACGTAATGAAATCCAAGAAACAATTACGTTTTTGTACTTTTACACTGCTCGAAATCTGTATCTTGCTGGTTAAAACCGTATAATTATGCAGTCACAACACGAGCCTTGAAGAGGGGAGAATGTTGAAATAAACCTTTATGAAGGCTCTTCATACGTGGACTGGCACAACGAGTGAGAGGCAAAATGCCCTTCACCTTTTCACACAAGCTACTCCACTGTTGTGATCGTTTAGTACTTCCGCCCACACCAAACCACAGCAGAAGGATGGGGCCTGCAGTCTTGAAAGCGAAGCAAGACAGCAATAGGCGCCTTTGTGCGTAGAGTGGTAATGGGTTCTTATTGCTCTAAGGGTTGCACTATACTTATGTTTCTATGTACTGCCTGTTGCGTTAGAGGTTCTATGAGGTCCCCTGTCGTGCATCTCTGCTGGCAAATGCCTTCCTTATTTCATAATTGGATTTCGTAAAACAACAGTTACAGTGTTTCTCTGAATATAAGTTCCCATAGCAACTGCACTAAAAAGTGGGTACCGCAAATTTGTACAACCATTAAAAAGAAGAACTTTTCTTCCAATGAATAGTAGCTATTTAGGCACGTTTTCTTCTTAATGCAGGGGTGTGACATCTTATAAAATATCTACTTTTGCAAGGGATGGGAGATTGAGAAACCTACTTCTCCTATAAAAAAAGTTTCATTAGGTACCATGCACTGAGATGACAAATTATAGTAGGGGTCTCATTATATCATAGCACTGATAATAGTCTGTCAGAATATGGCAGGACTTTTATTATGCCAGGTTTGCATTCTTGCAAGGCTTTGATTCTGCCATCTTTCCACATATCTATGTGCACTGGCTGGAAGTAGGCATGAAGCTGTTGTCTAAGGTTTGGAATATCCTGTGAGTCCATGCACACATACAAACTTCCCTTTAACGGTATTCAGTAACTTCCCTCCAACCTCTAAAACAAACTGGAAAAGGTCACAAATGTACTCCTGGCGAAGGCAGAAATAAAACTTTTTCCAGAAAAGGAACAAAGGGAGTGTAAGGGAAGTGAATTTGCAATCACTCTGCATATTTTCTCAGGAGCAAATATACATATGTACGTAGACATGTGTAACAGCGTTACTGTAGTCTAGTCTGCTAGTAATGATTGCTTGGGTGATAGTCCTTGTTGAGTCCAGTAGCAACCTCTTGAACAATGTTTGAGCATCTTAAGGATGCTTAAGCAACAGGCTGAAACCGCTGTTCCATGGTTGGTGATTGCAAGCTGGCTGTGGACAATGATCTCTAGCTTCCTAGTGGATTGAGATGGCTGAGCAGGTGGCCGTAGATCGACAGGCTAGTACACATTAGACCAGAAAGTTGTCTTTCCCAAGTAAGACTCCTTCAGTTTTGTCACTGTTACACTTCGGGCAGTTACTGCTCACCCAGTTGGCTACTGTTGTCAGGCAATCAGTAAAGTTGGTCTTGGGATTTTGAGTGTCCTTAGAAAGTGAGAGGATCAGCTGTGTGTCATCCACTGAAGAAATTATAATGAAGTTGAAGGATCTGATAGCAGCCATACAGAATGTTGATGGGGTCAGGGTGAAAAGGATGAGAAAAACAGCATGGGTCCTGTGAAAGAGCAGAGACTAGAACTACTGGAGGGCTGTGAGGCAAGTACCCACATTGTGGGGGCTCTTGAGGAGAATAGAGTGGGGCACTTTATCGAATGCTGCAGACAGGTCAAGAAGGATAAGGACATGTGGCTCTCTTGTCAGTGAAGAGGCTGATGGTATCAGTGGCAGTGACAAGGGTGGTGGCAGTGCTGTGGTTGGCTCTAGAAAATGACTGTGAGGAATAAAGGTGGTGGGACTCAAGGTGGCAGGTAAGTAGTTGGTTGATTAGATTTTCAAGAACTTTAGCCAAGATCTGAGGAGCAGCAGAGGGTTCCTTGATTAATAGCAGAATCATGGCATGCTTCCATTCTGTAGGCTAGGAAGCTGAGGAGAGTGAAAGACTGAAAAGAATGGCAAGGGCAACACCAATGGACTTGTGTCATAGAGAGATGTGATGGAGCAGGGGTTGTTAGGTGGCCAGATTTAACAGAGAGCACCTCCTCAGGGCTGAATGGGAAAAAGGTGGGCCAAAACACCGTAGTGGAGGTGGTAGAAGCCAGGTTGATGAAATCTAGAGTCAGAGGAATGCTGAGGTTCAAAGATGCGATAAAAGGTGCTGGATCTTCCCATGAAAATGACTAGAGAGGTAGAGGGAGAGGTATTGTTGGAAAAGGGAGAATATCCACTTTCTAACGGTATCTCTCCCTAGTGAATCCCTGCTTGCCCAAATCCTGCAGCTATTGACATCTCTAGAAACATTGAAATTTAATTGTAAAATCATAATGTCTCCACGTTGCATTTTGGGGGCTTTCCTGTTGCAGGTGATAGGCCTATACATAGACATAGAGTACCATTTATTTCAGGAGATGTCGGGAAATGCTGGGGGTAAGACTTCTGTTGATTCCTCAGATTCCAGAATATTCCTTTACAGAAATGTTAGAAAAATCTGTGATTTTAACCAAAGTTTGATGTTTGCTGAGCATTCTTGGAAAGAAAAAGTAGCGGATACAAACAAGCCATACCTTTCTGGAGTTTCCCAGATGTCTAGTTTTCTGAAATGGCTGGTGTTGGAAAGTTTCCTTGGTTGCCGACTGACCTGAGCCCAAATACTCCAGCTACCCATTTTTCCAGAATGATTGAAATTTAGAGGAAAAATCTTTGGGGGTGATTCTGACCCCGGCGGCCAGGGTCGGCGGGAGCACCGCCGACAGGCCGGCGGTGCCCCGCAGGGCATTCTGACCGCGGCGGTTCGGCCGCGGTCAGATGCGGAAAACCGGCGGTCTCCCGCCGGTTTTCCGCTGCCCTTGTGAATCCTCCATGGCGGCGGAGCGCGCTCCGCCGCCATGGGGATTCTGACACCCCCTACCGCCATCCTGTTCCTGGCGGGTCTCCCGCCAGGAACAGGATGGCGGTAGGGGGTGCCGCGGGGCCCCCGTAAGAGGGCCCCACCTTGTATTTCAGTGTCTGCTATGCAGACACTGAAATACGCGACGGGTGCCACTGCACCCGTCGCACCTTCCCACTCCGCCGGCTCAATTCTGAGCCGGCGCCCTCGTGGGAAGGATGATTTGCCCTGGGCTGGCGGGCGGCCTTTTGGCGGTCGCCCGCCAGCCCAGGGCAAATCCCAAAATACCCTCAGCGGTCTTTCGACCGCGGAGCGGTATTTTGGTGGGGGAAGTCTGGCCAGACTTAGAATGACCCCCTTTATGTCTCCATATTCCATTTTAAAGAATTTACTGTTGCAGGTGATAGGTCGACCCACACAGGTGGAGTACCATTCTGATTGGCAGTTGCGTGGGAACAATGTTTGGTAGGACTTTTTGGATCCCAGCAGGTTCAAGAAACTTCCCACACAAAACTTCAGAAGGCCAGTGATTTCAACCAAAAGTTCACATAGTTAAAAGTTTATGGCTAAGAAAAAATACTGCAATTCATGTAAGTCACACTACCCCAGCTGTCTACATTTCAGAATTGCTAAGGTTGGAAGGTTTCCTGGGTGTAGGCTGACTCTGGGCCAAAACTCCACAACTACATACATCCCCAGGTGTGGGGTCTTTCCTGTTGCAGGGGGACAGGCTTACAATGCAGTAGGGGTACTACTTTTATCAGGAGAAATGTGGGAACACAGAGTGGCAGAATATTTGTTATTATCTATTGAATTCTTCTCTGTTTTGTTTTCCAAATGTAACAAAGTGTGCAAGAAAGAACCTTTTGCAAAATGACCTTTGATTCACATGATAAACTCAGATTCAGAGTCATATAAATAACCAGTATTACTAAACTTAGATCCTTGGGTACAGTTAAAAAAATGTACAGCTTTCCTTCATATTCATTTTTCATTTATAAGACTTGAAGTTATAAATTGTTGAATGGTCGATAAACATTAAAAATCATTATAATCTGCAGCTCGTTGAAGGCTCTGCCTACTGCATGTTTTTAGAAAGTCCACAAACACTATGGCCCTGATTACGACCCTGGTGGTGTTGTGACTGACAGGGTCACGGAGGCGGTCTGACTGCCGTCAAAGTGGAGGTCCGACCGCTTTGGCAGCGGTCTGACCCCCCACATTATGACTGCAGCGGTCGGACCGCCAGCACCACCACTCTTCTGCCAAAGGATGGACTGGCGGTCCTAATCCACCAGGGCAGCGCTGCTGGGGATTAAGACTCCCATCTCCGCCAGCGGTTTCATGGTGGTAGCACTGCCATGAAACAGCTGGCGGAGAAGGGGTGCAGGTGCCCCAGGGGCCCCATGCACTTGGCATTGGCAGAGCAGGCCCTCCCCCCCGGCCAGCCACCTCGCGATGTCCACCGTCTCCTTTGTAGAAAGTGAACATAACGACGGGTGCTGGTGCACCCTAGGCACTAAAGCATTGCCGCTGGCTCTATTATGAGCCAGAGACAATGCTGTAGGCCATTTCCCACTGACCCAGCGGGAAACTCGTAATGGGGCCAGTGGGGAGGCGGCTGCACTGGCGGCAACCTGCCCGTGGGGACTTCAGCAGATGGTGTAATCCGTTTGCCGAAGTCATAATGATGCCCTACATATCCAACAGTCTGATGGACATAACAGTATATTACTTTGGTAAATTGCTCATCATTGAAAAAAATATAGTTGGAAATATTGTCACCTATTTCTGTTTTTTTCCTACCTACATTCCTTACGTTTTGATTTCAATGATTAGTACAGGAAAACCAGGAACTGTCTACACTACATAACCCTTTGTGAATCCAGAATTTTACAAATGTACAGCTTTCAGGTTATCATGAATGGCTTTCAAAGCTCTGTTCCCACAAACCACAAAAATAGAAAATATTGACTACCATTGTGAAAACTGCAAGAACTGTGATAAATAACATTTTTTATAACTATGTATGTCCCCAGAAGTGAGGAAGAGGGCATCCATAGCACAGCAAATCTTTTGTTGTGGTCATTAATAGAAAGACACCAATACAGATTTTGTGCAAAGCACATTTAAAACACAATTGCAATATTTTGGCTGTTATTTTTCAATCCAGGGAATCAACATTCCCTGGTTTACTTTGGAACCACCAACATGTGGGAAAAAAGGACACAAATTTGGCTTGGATACACTTTTTGCATTATGCCCATGCCAATCTTACACCAAAACTGAAATGCCCAGCCTTGGACCCCGGAAAACCTACATGCAGTCAATCACTACCAGAATCTACAAGGGTTGGTTATTTGGTGGCAGATGCAGCCATTCTTTAGGTGCAAACCATAGCCAATCCAGAGTATTGTACAGAAAGACAACAAAGTGAAACTATGAATTCCAGTAGTATTCAGAATTCAACTTCAAGTACCACTGTGTTTTTAAAACATGTTAAACATTAAGGTGGTCATTACAACCCTGACGGTCGGTGTTAAAGCGGCGGTAAAACCGCCAACAGGCTGGTGGTAAAAAAAATGGAATCACGACCATGGCGGAAAACGCCAACATAGACAGCCACTTTAACACTCCGACCGCCACGGCGGTAGAAACAAACAGCATGGCGGTCACCGCCAACAGACAGGCGGAACACAATGTACCGCCCACAGTATTACAACAGGCCAATCTGCCACCTTTTCCGGGGCGGATTCACCGCGAACAAAAACACGGCGGAAACAGGACTTGGAAGGGAAAACGCTCACCTCTACACACCCCACGAGGAACCAGGACGCCATGGAACCGGAACTCCAGATTCTCCCTGCCTTTGTCTTCCTGCTCCTCTACCAGGAGCATGAACACCGGCGGAGACGACCACAGTGAGTACTGCACCTACAACACAGGGGAGGGAAAAAAGAGTGACACACACACGCAACACCCCCACCCACACCCACTACAACACACACACTAATACATATTGATACATTACAGTTACACCTCCAAACCCCCCGGAAGAATGCAAAGACAAAATAAAAAATTTTGAACGTTTGTAATCTATTAAAATCCAGTACTCAAAAATATATATACACTACAAAAAAATATATACACCAAGAATGCAAGTCCAGGTATTGCACCATTAAAGTCCGTGGACCACTGGGCCCAAAATGTATGGGCGAGGCCCACACAAGATACCCGATCAAAACGGAAAGAACACTGCTGGGGCATCAGATTGAAATAAAACAGGCACCTCAGGGGGAAGGGAAGGGGGGCACCTCAGCCGGATGAGTGCACAACGCCAGATCCACGAGGGGGCTCCATGCCCACTGCTGTATCATGGGGAGTGCAAAGCCACAGTCTCACAAGTCTCTCCAGTGGGTGCGTTGCCCATTGCTTTATCCTGGGGAGTGTAAAGCCACAGTCTCACAAGTCTTTTCAGTGGGTGGGTTTCCCACTGCTTTATCCTGGGGAGTGCAAAGCCACAGTCTAACAGGGCTTTTCAGTGGGTGGGTTGCCCACTGCTTTATCCTGGGGAGTGCAAAGCCACAGTCTCACAGGTCTTTTCAGTGGGTGGGTTGCCCACTGCTTTATCCTTGGGAGTGCAAAGCCACAGTCTCTCAAGTGGATAACAGTTTCCACTGGTTCTGGAGGGGGCTTTGTGCCCAGAGTGCTTCATCCTGCCAAGGACTGAGGTAGTGGATGTCATTCTCCACTGGTTCTGGAGGGGGCTTTGTGCCCAGAGTGCTTCATCTTGCCAAGGACTGAGGTAGTGGATGTCTTTCTCCACTGGTTCTGGAGGGGGGCTTTGTGCCCAGAGTGCTTCATCCTGCCAAGGACTGAGGTAGTGGATGTCTTTCTCCACTGGTTCTGGAGGGGGCTTTGTGCCCAGAGTGCTTCATCCTGCCAAGGACTGAGGTAGTGGATATGACACTCCACTGGTTCTGTTCTGGAGGGGGCTTTGTGCCCAGAGTGCTTCATCCTGCCAAGGACTGAGGTAGTGGATGTCTTTCTCCACTGGTTCTGGAAGGGGCTTTGTACCCAGAGTGCTACAACCTGCTTGTGGCGGACTCAGTATCGTCAGAGCATTCTGCGCTCATTGACCCGCGGTGCTGGTGGCGGCGGTGTCCTGTGAAGCGGTGCTGGTGGCGGCGGTGTCCTTGGCAGCGGTGCTGGTGGCGTTGGTGTCCTTGGCAGCGGTGCTCGTGGCGGCAGTGTCCTGTGAAGTGGTGCTGGTGGCGGCGGTGTCCTTGGCAGCAGTGCTGGTGGCGGCGGTGTCCTTGGCAGCGGTGCTAGTGGCGGCGGTGTCCTTGGCAGCGGCGGTGTCCTTGGCAGCGGTGCTGGTGACTGAGGTGTCCTTGGCAGCAGTGCTGGTGGCGGTCTTGTCCGCCGTGCAGGTTTGCAGCGACTTGCCTTTCTTTCTGTGCCCCTTCCCCACCTTGGATGGGGGGCGCAGCTATCTTCCCACTCCCAACTGTACTCCTTGCAGAGCCTTTGGTGCCAGATGTGCTGCCTTTCTCCCGCCGGGCAGTGGCTAACTTTTTATGCTTCTGAGGTGGGGGACTGTCCGTGGTCTGGCTCCTGGTCACAATGGCTGCCCTGCTGCTTGGCGCACTCCAGAAGCCGGTTACTGCTGGCACCACTGTTCCTGCTGATGTGGTGGCTGAGGTGCTGGGTTGGGACCTGGAAAGGCGGGCCCTAGGGGACTGAAAGGGTGGGGGAGGTGAGGGGAAGAGGTCAAGGTTGGACAGGAAAAGTTTTTGGGACACACTGGGACGGGTAGATGGAGGGGGTTTGGGAGTGGAGGAAGAGGTAGTGGTTGTAGGAGGTGTATGTTTGGTGACTTTGGGTGAAGGTGAATGGGCATGGCGGGTGTCGTGAGGTGGATGATTGTTGGGTGGGTGTGTGCCTGCGTTTGTGTAGTTTGGGAGGTGGGCTCAGACACTCTGGGAGAGGACACAGGGGATGTGTGAATGGTAGTGGGGGTGGTGAGTGCACGTGAGTGGGGTGTGGTCATGGGTGTGCTGGTGATGGACGTAGTGGCTGAAGATGTAGTGCATGCAGGTGTGAGTGGAGACGAGACAGGGAGGGAGGAGGGAGACGAGGAGGAGGGGGACACAGTGGAGGCAGTGGATGTTGGTATGTGTGCATGGGTATGATGCTTGTGTGAGTGCCTGTGGGATGTGTGGTGCTTATGTTTGCCAGAGCTTCCCTTGTGTGTTGAGGTGTGTGCATGCTGGTCTGATGGTGTTTGGGATAGGCTGAGGTACATGGGATTGGGGCTGGGTGGAGGAAGTTGGAGGGGGGAGGCTGTACACAGGGACACAGGGGCAATGGTTGCCATCAGTGCTGAGGCCAGAATCTGAAAAGCTTGCTGTTGGGCTGCCTGACCAGAATAAATGCCCTCCAGGTACGCATTGGTCTGTTGCAACTGCCTCTCTACACCCTGGATGACATTCAAAATGGTAGACTGCCTAAAAGTGAGGGTTCTGAGAGGGTCAATAGACTCCTCACTGAGGGCAGCTGGGCTGACAGGGGCAGGGGCTGAGGTGCCTGAGGCGAAGGAGATGCCCACCCTCCTGGGTGAGCGGCCACGGGGCACATGCTGAGGGGCTGCTGCGAGGCCTGTGCTGGTAGGGGGGGGGTGGAGGCTGTACCTGTAGATGTGGGGCACAGAGGGGCCCGCCACCGCAAGGGAGCTCCCATCAGAGGAGGAGTCTGTGTCGCTGGTCTCTGCTCCCGTCCCCGCCATGGAGCTCCCCTCACCCTCCGTCACACTGGTGGCTTCAGACTCCATTGTGTCGCCCTCCAGGGCCATGTGGGATGCAGCTCCCTCCTGCTCCGGTGGCACAGCTCCTCCGCCTGATGATGCTAATGCACACAAGAACAGGGAGACCACAAAAAGGGGGGGGGGGAAGACAGAAGAAAGACATGTTCAGTGCATGCAATACCGCTACCGTCAGCGGACGCTACAGACACAGAAGCGCTGTGCACTTTGAGTACCCTAATTAATCACAGGGACATGGGTTACAAGGCCTATGCCCGATTGCTGCACACATGGAAGTCACAGGAGCCTGACTAGGTGTAATTGCCTCTGAACACAGGTGGGGTGGGGTGCACATGGCCTGCCTTACGAAGGGACCTTGCCTACTAAACACGCTCTGGCCTAGGGGAACCCACAGCCCACCTCCCCCACCCAGACACCACCAAAGTGCGCTGAATCAGCGGAATGAGAGTGTACTCACCCCCTTGTGGATGCTGTGATATCCTCAAGCTCCCATCCAACTCCGGATACGCCACCGCCACCGCCAGGATCCGGAACATCAGGGGGGTCATGGTGCGACGGGTACCCCACCCACGTTGGGAGGCCATCCCCAGCTGGGCCTCCACCGTCTTCTTGCTCCAGTGGCAAATGTCCTCCCATCTTTTCCGGCAGTGGGTGCTCCGTCTGTGGTGGACCCCCAGGGTCCGGACTTCCTTGGCGATGGCACGCCAAATATCCTTTTTCTACAGGAATAGTACAGGGGAAAAGGAGAAGATATAACCGTCCGCACTGTCACAGTCATTGGCCTGCATCCCTAACCTTGACATGACGCACATCCACTCACCATCGTTTCATGCATGCCTCATTCTCCCCCCCTTATCTTCCCTCCACACCACTCCACACAGGCATTGCCCATACAGCATGATCACAGTGTACTTACCTGTTTGTCGGGAGGACCGTAGAGTACTGTTTACTGGGGTAGGACCCCATCCAATAGTTTCTCCAACTCCTCCGTGCTGAAGGCAGGGGCCATTTCCCCAGACACATGAGCCATTGTCTCTTCCAGACTGAGGTCACAGCAGCACTTGCAGTGTAGGTCCTCTCCTGTCGAAGATCAGGTATCAAGAGAGTGAACAAAGAGAAAATGGCGGTCACGTCCGCGGCGGTGCGTACCGTCACTGCCGGCGTACATCATCATTGCCTCCTGGGACCCATAGGGCCCAATGTTAACCAATGCAGGATTGCGCCGCGGTATTCGACCGCCTATCGCCTACCGCGACGTTGTACAACGCTAGCGCAGTTACCTCATATCCCCTTGTCCCACATTACAGGTCAGGCAGCCGCCATTTCAGGGGGCCACATGGCATTAATTTTAAATGCGTCACACATATCTAGGCCTTGCATACACACTAAGACAGGCACATAGCGGATTTAAAAATTGTGGAATAAAGTTGTGTTTTCGTACCTCAGTGTTGGCTGACTCTCTGCTCGCTGTTCTCCTCCATAGAGCACGTCCGCTGGGGCAGGTGAGGAGATGGCGGCATCCTCCGGTGTACAGACCGCTGGTAGACCTGTCGACAATGGAATAGAGAGACATGAAATTGTCACCTACAGACTGGACCGTGCCCCAATACAGGAACTTTGTGCCCAGTTGGAGCCAGACCTGATGTCAGCTATCCGCCATCCCACAGGGATACCCCCTCTAGTGCAGGTGCGGTCAGTACTCCATTTCCTGGCAAGTGGGTCTTTTCAAACAACAGTGGCCATAGCATCAGGGATGTCCCAGCCTAAGTTCTCCAACGTGTTGTGCAGAGTGTTGTCTGCCCTGCTGAAACACATGCGTAGCTACATAGTTTTCCCTCAGGTGGAGGATTTGCCTACAGTGAAAGGTGACTTCTATGCCCTGGGACATATCCCCAACATCATTGGTGCCATTGATGGGACACATGTGGCCTTGGTCCACCCGCAGGAGTGAACAGGTGTACGGAAACCGGAAGAGTTACCATTCGATGAATGTGCAGATGGTGTGTTTGGCCGACCAGTACATCTCCCAAGTGAATGCCAAGTTTCCTGGCTCAGTGCATGACGCTTACATTCTGAGGAATAGCAGCATCCCTTATGTGATGGGGCAACTCCAGAGGCACCGTGTGTGGCTATTAGGTGAGGACATGGACACTATACAGTGTGACCAGGTGTCTGGGTTTGGGGATATCCCTAAGAGTTAGTGTGTGTCTAACAGATTTTCCTCGATGTTTGCAGATGACTCTGGTTACCCCAACCTGTCATGGCTACTGACCCCAGTGAGGAATCCCAGGACAAGGGCAGAGGAATGCTACAATGAGGCCCATGGGTGAACTAGGAGGGTTATAGAGAGGACCTTCGGCCTCCTGAAGGCCAGGTTCAGGTGCCTCCATATGACAGGTGGTTCCCTATTCTACTCACCAAAGAAGGTGTGCCAGATCATCGTGGCCTGCTGGATGCTTCACAACTTGGCTTTGCGATGACAGGTGCCTTTTCTACAGGAGGATGGTCCAGATGGAGGTCTTGTGGCAGCTGTTGAGCCTGTGGACAGTGAAGACGAGGAAGCAGAAGAAGAGGATATCGACAACAGAAACACAGTGATTCATCAATACTTCCAGTGAGACACAGGTAACAAGACATCACTGCCTGCTACATCTGATACCCTTGTTCTACCTCTCATCTGTCTGTCACTTTCACCCAGTGTATGGCCCCTGAGTTGTCACTTTCCCTTTCAATTTCACAGATGTGGGTCCCACTCTGTGACATCTGCTTTGTTTCCTCATGGACTAGAGCTGTGTGACATTGGTATGTTGACAATACAGTGGATATAGCAGTTTTCCACAGTTATTGCAAATACACATTTTCGAAAGCTCAGACTGACTCCAGATAGTTTTGTGATTTAAGGGTGTTTATTTAAGTGCTAAATAGTGGAGGGGGTTGTAAAATGATCAGGGGTGATGGTGGAGGAATGTCCATGGCAGAATCCAGTCTATTAGTCTCACAGGTGCATTGTCCAAAGGGGCATAGGAAGTGGAGCTGGGGCAGTTTAAGGATGGACAGGGTGACAAAGTGGGACAGAAGGATGACAATCAGGGTGGTCTCATTTCTTGGCGGGGGTCTTGGCATTGTTCTCTGTCTTGGTCCTGGATCTCAGGGACCGCTTACGGGGTGGTTCTCCATCTGAAGGGGGTGGGGTGCTGGTGTCGTGGTCCTGTGGCGGTGCCTCCTGTCCACTAGCGCCGGCGGAGGTGGTGTGCAATTCATCATCCAGGCTAGTGTTAGGGGCCCCTTGTTGTGCCACAGTGTCCCTCCTGGTGTTGGCGAGCTCCTTCAGCACCCCTACAATGGTGCCCAGGGTGGTACTGATGGATTTGAGTTCTTTCTTGAACCCTAAATACTGTCCTCCTGCAGCCGCTGGGTCTCCTGAAACTTGGCCAGTACCGTTGCCATCGTCTCCTGGGAATGGTGGTAGGCTCCCATGATGTTGGAGAGGGCCTCGTGGAGAGTGGGTTCCCTAAGGCCTGTCCTCCCCCTGTCGCATAGCAGCCCTCCCTGTTCCCCTGTGTTCCTGGGCCTCTGTCCCCTGAACCGTGTGCCCACTGCCCCCAGGTCCCTGGTGTTGTTGGGGTGGTGGGTTAGCCTGGGTTCTCTGTAGTGGTGGACACACTGCTGCTTGACGTGTCCTGGGGTCAGAGGTATGGGCCCGCTGGGTGGGTGCTGTGCTGGTGTTTCCAGAAGGGGGAGGCTCTGTGGTGGCCTGTGCCAGTGTGAGGGGAACCGACTGTCCCGAGGTCCCAGATGGACCGGGCTGGTCATTTAGATCCAGTTGAACAGGGCTGCTGTCATCACTGTGGGCCTCTTCTGTGGGTGGAGTGGACATGTCTGGAACCTCCTGTCCGGTGACGTTGAGTAGGGTTCCTGCAGGGGTGTAATGGCATGATTATTGCATCTGTGTGTGCCATGGTGTGCAATGGGTGGGTGACCCTGTACCCCAGTGCTTGCATTCTTGTGTAGGACCTTGTGTGATATTTGGTTTGGGGATCTGTGTGGGTATGTGTAGTGGACATGCATTGGTGATGGGTGTCCATGCTCTGTTGTTGCATGCAGGGCTTGGTGTTGGGATGGGTGGTATGTGATAGTGGGACATATGTGAGGAGTTGAAGTGATGGGGGTGAGGGCGAGGGTGGGGGTATGTGATAGCATGCAGGTAGGGTGGGGGATGAAGTATTTAAAGATTTGCCTTACCAGAGTCCATTCCTCCAGCTACTCCTGTGAGGCTCTCAGGATGCAGTATAGCCAAGACCTGCTCCTCCCATGTTGTTTGTTGTGGGGGAGGAGGTGGGGGTCCGCCGCCAGTCCTCTGAACTGCAATCTGGTGTCTTGAGACCACGGAACGTACCTTCCCCCGTAGGTCATTCCACCTCTTCCTGATGTCATCCTGTGCTCTTGGGTGCTGTCCCACTGCGTTGACCCTATCCACAATTCTGCGCCATAGCTCCATCTTCCTAGCTATGGTGGTGTGCTGCACCTGTGATCCGAATAGCTGTGGCTCTACCCAGATGATTTCCTCCACCATAACCCTGAGCTCCTCCTCAGAAAACGTGGGGTGTCTTTGCGGTGCCATGGGGTGGTGTGGTTGATGTGTGGGGTGGTGTGTGCTGTGATGCGTGGGGTGATGTTTAGGGGTGTGTAGTGTTTTGTGCGTGGATGTTGTGTGAGTGATGGTGTTGAGTGCCTGTGGATGCTAGTTTGTAGATGGTGGTGTCTCTCTCTGGCCTTCAGTCGCAATTGTGGTCGTAAGGGTTTGTGGGTGATGGGGGTGTGTGTTTTAGATTGTATTGGGTGTGTGGGAGTGGTGTGTATATGTGTATCAGATGTGTGTATTTCGATTTGTCCAATGTGGTTGTGTTTTGTAAATGTGTGTGTATTTTGAGCGTGGCGGTGTGTACCACCAATGGAATACCGCGGTTGAAATACCGCCGCGTGGATTCGTGGGTCGTGATAGTGTGGGCGTATTCCTGTTGGCGTGACGGTGTCGGTTTTGTTATCGCCAGTTTATCACTGACCTTTGGTGTGGCGGACTTGTGTGGGTGTCTGGATTTTGGCAGATTCCGAGCTGTGGGTCGAAAATAGCTGTGGCGGAATTCCGCGGCGGTGTGTTGGCGGTCTTCTGCAAGGCGGTAAGCGGAATTTACCGCCAATGTTGTAATGACCCCGTAAATGTTTAATTAACTAAGTGTGGCTATAAGTCACTTAGGTATCCTAGTGTTGTGGAATTGTGACACTGAGATAGAAGAGAAAATAGAAACCAGTGAGAAGAGAAAAGCCAAGAATTAAGAGCTTTGCAAAAGGCGAGGAGGTCATCAGTCAAAGGTAGAGCAGCTGGATGATGATTTTGGTGTTTGACTGCCAATTTTGAGTAGGAGCATTCTCCTACATGAGTTATTAACTGAAGTGAAAACCAGGAGACAATGAGAAGATCTAAGAGCATGGATTGGAGTGTAGTCCTTAAAGCGTGACCGTAATACTGCAGGCCACACTGATGAAAGCTTTAGTTTACTAGGAACAGACTTTTTAAAATGGTTCAACAGTTTTGACAGTGGGAGCCTAGGCAAGGAATGGAGATGGGAAGAAATGTGTCAATAGCGTTAAAGGCAATGAACAAGTCAGGCTGCTGTGATTTTGGTGCTCTGAAGTCTAGCTGATAAACAAGATGGAAGACCAAAAGACAGTGAATTACAGTAAAAAAGGACCACAAACTGTTGGAAACATAGATGTAAGAATGGAACACAGGGGGTCATTACAACCCTGCCGGACGGTGTTAAAGTGGCGGTAAGACCGTCAACAGGCTGGAGGTCTTTTTTTGAGGATTATGACCATGGCGGTTACTGCCATGGTCATCCGCCGCTTCTCCGTACCGGCCGCCAGGGCGGAGACGACCGCTGGGCTGGAGACCTGGGTCTCCAGCCTGGCGGCCGTGACAATACCGCAGGCGGTGAGGTACTGGGTTTTTCAGAACCGGTACTGATCCGGTAACCCAGTGGTGCCAGGGTACACCCAAAGGCCTCGGGTACTTTCCTGATTCAAACCACAGAAACTCAGAGTCTTCTAGGTGAAGTCAAAGATCGAATTTATTGGCTGCAACCAAGTAACAAGTGTCCTAGAAGTACAACAGCACGGTTTGTATGTTCTCAGGAGACTGTGGGGGTGATTCTAAGCTTGGCGGGCGGCGGTAGCCGCCCGCCAAGCGGGAACCGCCAGAAGACCGTACCGCGGTCAAAAGACCGCGGCGGTCATTCTGGGTTTCCCACTGGGCTGGCGGGCGACCGCCGAAAGTCCGCCCGCCAGCCCAGCGGGAAACACCCTTCCCACGAGGACGCCGGCTCAGAATGGAGCCGGCGGAGTGGGAAGGTGCGACGGGTGCAGTTGCACCCGTCGCGAATTTCAGTGTCTGCAAAGCAGACACTGAAATTCTTTGTGGGGCCCTCTTACGGGGGCCCCTGCAGTGCCCATGCCACTGGCATGGGCACTGCAGGGGCCCCCAGGGGCCCCACGGCACCCCATACCGCCATCCTGTTCCTGGTGGGCGAACCGCCAGGAACAGGATGGCGGTATGCGGTGTCAGAATCCCCATGGCGGCGCAGCAAGCTGCGCCGCCATGGCGGATTCCCATGGGCAGCGGAAAGTCGGCGGAACACCGCTGGCTTTCCGCTTCTGGCCGCGGCTGTACCGCCGCGGTCAGAATGCCCGGCGGTGCACCGCCAGCCTGTTGGCGGTGCTACCGCCAACCTCCGCCCTGGCGGTATTTACCGCCAGGGTCAGAATGACCCCCAGTGTTTCAATGCAAAGTCAGGTTTCCTTATATACAGTTTTTTAAGCTTCAGGCAAACATTCTTGACATTTTGGTTGGTCATTCACATGTTTTCACTACAAAGGAAAAAACAGTGTCATGATGAAACCTCATATTTCATGTCATCCAACCCATAATAAATTACCCGGCAAGGCCTAGTATTTTACATCAGATAAGTGTGGACCCCCAATAAAAACGGGCACCTCCCCCTCGTAAAGTAAGAAGAAGAAAAGAGCAGGTGCAGGTGTGAGCAAGATTAGGCAGGGTGTGTGAGCGATAATAAGGGTTTTATGGCATGTTGTGCCTTGATGCTATCTGATTCGGCCACTGGGAGAGGGACTGACCAAACAGGTTTGGCCTGAGGCAATGGTTCCAGCTTGCCCAGGTCAGAGAAAAGTCAATCAAGGTGTACGTGTCCTTGGAATCAAATCTGACTGTATTATAAGCCTATGTGAGGGCAACTTTTAAAAATGGCTGCCGTGTATAAAATGGGAGCCACGAGTGCAGGACAAAAATGGCGATTTCGAGGTGAAAACGCTGCTGGAATTGAGCGAAAATGCTCATGCTTAGTGTACTAGTCATTATCGGTCTTTTGATACTAAAATCGTACTGCTGTGGCAAAGTAAATTACATGGGTCCAGAATTTTTAGAACCACAAACCCTCCTTTTGCCCTTACATAGGCAATAAACCTATTCTCATGCTAATCTGAGTCCAGGTCTATGTTTCTAAAGTCGTTGAGATGTTGCTGTAACATCATCCTTAGCTCGTCTCTTGGTGCAGGTTTCCTTATGCATGATGTAACACAGAGGCCACATATGGCAGGACAAAGTAAGGAATACCTCTATCTGCAGTAGGTAGCATAAGATCACACACCCAACAATTAGTGATGTTCACTACTAACTAGTGTTGATGCAGAAGCTGTACAAAAGAATTGCTTACGAATTCTGATCTTCTAACCTGCTCATGTTCAGGAAAAGGGTGAAAAGAGTGCAAAGAAACAATAGTAGGAAAAGACATAGGTTGGGAAGTGGGTGCAGAAGTCAATTGAGTAGAGAAAAACAATCCCACCCATAAATGACAACGTCATGTTTAAAAGACACTAGAAAACACGTTATTAAGAACACATAGACAACGGGAGAAAGTAGTGACCACTATTACAAATGAAATAATAATTTTTCACAACCCTAACCAAAAAGCAAATCCTAAAATTATCTAGTAACATTTTTAGGGCTCCTCTACATTTCAGTAATTTTGGTATGTTCAGGTGGAACAGTGGTGACTCTCATCAATGCTCTAAGGTGAAAAGGGGGTACTCTTTCCACAGAAAATGGACTTTATTCTGCTTTTACTGAACAGAATAGTACTTTAAAACAATGCCAGCAAAACAATCAGTCTCCTAACACCTAGTCTATACAATCACACGGAAACCTCTTGTGAAACCAACTATGCCCAGAGTCCATTCAAAAAGCCTCTCTGGCAGGCTTCTATTGTCCATCAAATTTTCTTTTGTTGTTTTCTTTCGCATGGGCCTCTCAATTCAGGCCTCTACGTGAGAAAAGTACTGCTTAGTTGGAGTGCCCTCCTGGCAAACACCCACAGCTCACTCGAAAGTCTCAATGTCTTAAAGCAATGCACCAGTGTCTCTCCCCTGTGGCAGACACTACAAACAATGTGCTCTTCATTGATCAAGGGCACAAATCATCTTGTGCAGACCCAAGCACCATTAATTGGGAAATAGCTCAAGCTCAGCAGCACTTTCAGACTCCAACACTCATTATTTAGTGTCCGAGGACGCTCAAGCTGCTCTTTCATGGGCACCACTATATAGTGCCTTTTTCCAAACTTGAAATCTCCGGTGCACTGCCCTTCTTCAGTTGGAGCAAAGAAAAGGGGGTGTGTGGCCAAAACTCAGGCCAAGGGGCTCAAGGGATTGCACACTGTCAGAGGTTACCAGCACATGACAGGTAGAGAAATGAAACCTCAAAACAGCTCTGCCATCAACAACAGGAATCCTTCTCTTTAGCTCTTTTACACTGAAACTTTGGTTTTGTGATGTCCAACGCCGTCTGATGGAGCAAGTACGATACCATGCGCTGGCGATCGCTGTCCAGCTTTGCTACTTTCTGGGTGCTGAGACTGTAGGGCCAAAACGTCCGTCTTTCATCTGTAGCTGTCACTGATGGGAATTAGGCTTAAATCAATGTCCTGCAGGTTATTATGACTTGATACCCGCAGAATCTAGTGACGTAGGAAATGTGCCACAGTTCCCTTCAATTTAGTACAAAAACAGTTCATGGTTTTTAACAAGGGGACTGCAAGCAGGTGGTCTGCAATCTTCAAAGGAGTAGCCATACACCATGGGCATAAAATACAAAGACAAAGGCAGAAGGGCAAAACAGGGTCTCTAGCATCTTTAATTGGGTTCTTTCCATTATTCTCTGCCATCTATAGCTACATGAGAATTCTATCTGAATGGATTTCCTCACACAGTGGCATTGTCTAATGGGGTAAACACATATTTTCCTCAATGATTAAGTCTAGGTGTTCCTCCTTATCTTAGAACATCTCAATAGAGAAATCACATGATACCGATTATCAGGGCATGTAGAAACCTTCCTTTAAAAACTGTGCATCAGGTGCACTATGCAATACACAGGCTAATAGTCAAATGTGCAAACAAAAAGACAAGAACTAGAGGGTCCTGACATTTGCATGATTAGGACACATCTGATCCCACCAAAAATTAAAGTAGCAGGAACAGAAGGGAACCGAAAACCAAATTAAAATAGACATTGAAAATTCGTCATGTTCAAAAAGGTAAACATAAGATATCTCCTATTGAGATGGAAAACTTGTCTTACTATAATATTGAGTCAGTTAACCAGTCTATCGCTACCCTGACAGTCAGGCTGGAAAACATTGAAGCAGGCCTAAGGCAAATTCTTGAAAACCAGTCTGGTCATACCAAAGGGAATTATACATAACATGGGGGTCCCTGGTACATCACTGCAGTCTGGAAATGTGAACCTGAACAATACATCAATAATAATAAAAGGTCTGACTGGTGAAAGGAATTTGAAAAAGAGAAATGGGACTAGGACATAGCTAAAATCTCAATAACTAAGCATGATGCGACATTGGTCAGGGGAAGTAACAAAAGAAAAAATCTATAGGAAGAACAAAAAAATTATTTGGGTGATAGGCATGTGACACAACACCGAGAGTACGGGTGATACACAAAGGCCAAAGTTACACAAATTTTAACTCTACCGTTGGTGACTACACCATATACGGTACTCCTAGCTAATGTTTCAGTTCCTTCTTCAGGAAAAAATGAAAACCTGGTTTTCTTTTAAGGAACAAAAGCCATATGCTACTTAGGAAACAGAACATCATTAACTAATGTAATATAGAAATTAGGCCACCTTGAGTCACAGATCTATAATTTCATCCTTAGGTCCAATCAAGGCTACATAAATGTAGGGCTGCCTGTTCCTTTAAGGGAAGGGGCAGTAACGTGACTAACTGCAGGTGACACACTTTGATCCTGTATATCTCTTTTTATTTTCCTTCAATACCATTATAGCCAAATAGACATGCACTGGTGAAGTGTTGTCTCTTATGTTCACAGCATGAAATATCATTATCTGTGGAATTTAGTAACCAGAACAAGTTCAACCAACTCCAGAATTTTTAGAACCACAGCGGTATTTTGACCCGGCTTACCGCTGTGGATTTCCAGCGGTAGGAACCGCCATGAAATCCATGGCGGTAAGCACTATTAGTGCCAGGGAATTCCTTCCCTGGCACTGATAGGGGTCTCCCCACCCCGACTCCATCCCCTACACCCCCCACCACCCCTGCCACCCCCAAAGGTGGCAGGCTCCCCCTCCCCCCTGACCCCCGACATTACCTTACACATACACACCCGACACGCACGCAGGCACCACCAACACACATACACGCACACACACCGACATACATGCCAAAATCCACACACACAGTCAGACACGCACACCCACATTCAAACATACACGCACACATCCATACAGACATACCTACAGACATACACGCACTCATTCCCAAAACACGCAACACCCCCGCAAGCATACACGCACTCACACACACCCTCTACATACACCCACGCACACCCCCATGCACCCACACAACACACAACACCCCCCACCCCTCTTCCCTAACGGACGATCGACTTACCTGTTCCGTCGATCCTCTGGGAGGGAACAGGAGCCATGGGGGCAGCTCCGTCGACACCACACCGCCAACAGAACACCGCCGCGCCGAATCACAGGATGTGATTCGGTGGGCGGTGTTCTGTTGGTGTGGCGGTGGAGGTGGAGCAACCTCCACTTCCCCGCCGCCCGTCAGTATGGCTGTTGGCGGCTCTCCGTCAGAAAAACGACAGAGAGCTGCCAACAGTCATAATACACCGAGCGGAAAACTGCCACCACTGGCGGTCTTCAGCACGGTGGTGCCTCGGCGGTCCTGTAAAAAGACCGCCGAGGTTGCAATGACCCCCACAGTTGAGAAAAGTGTGACTGTTGAGCAAATATGATGAAGAAATCTGGCTGAAATGGGTGGAAAAGAGAAAAACGTTCAAAGAAAAAGTCTATAGAGAGGACTGAAGCTGCTGGAACAGGGGATGGGCCCCAACCACTTGGTCAAGCAGACTGCTATTTTCCTGCACTTAACACCTCTGTTTTATACTTAATTTTAATGAGATGCCACTCACTAAAGATGCAATTTCAGTTAGGTACTCTATGAAAATTATTTTGCATATGTTGAATAACTGCATATTTCATGCCCTTGGTGTAGGTAGTAAGAGAGAAACCATAATACTGAATAAGCTTCACAAGTGGTGACATACAGATGTTGAAGAAGTAAGACTCAGAGTAGTGGAACAACTTGCTCAGTACAATTGAGAGAGGATCATAAAGAAAGAAGATGAATGGCCTCTGCATGTTCTGATAGATAAGATGTGATATAGCATAACACTTTATCATGTATACCTTCTACTTAAAGATGTGAAAGTTATGTGTGAAGACTGTGTTGAGGGTTTGCTGAGAGGTCAATAAGATGAAAGCTGCAGAACCCCCTCATTAAACAAGAACCGAAGTTCAACAAGTATTGTTAGTTTTTGGTTACTTTGCAATTGTTGGACTAAACTGTTCTAAAACTTGCATTACTTTCCACAAAAGTTGATCACTGGAGGTATATTTTCCTTTCCAATAATTTGATGGAAAATAGAAGAGAAATATATTATTTCTAAGAGTGAGATAACTAAGGCTTATTTACAACAGATGGGAACATATCCAGTTAGAGAGAGATGTATTACAAATGCCTGTCATGATAGGAGGAATCTAAAAAGTAAAAAAAAATACAGAGCTGTAATTTTTGTGCTAGGCAGCAGTTAAGAGGTTAACTGGTAATGATGGTAAGGTCAAGGTCAGTGGTTTTGTGGAAAGAAACCTGACCACAATTCCAGAAAGAAGGATCAATTTGAATCAGATGCGTGGCTCAAATTTTGAGCAGCATTTAATGAGGGGATGGGCTACATAAAGTACAAATTTTGTCTTAAAGAATTTCAGAAAGAAAGTTGCACAGTAATTGTGAAGGAATGATGGAATAGACACATTAGAAAGAGAATTGACAAATTTGAGAATGTGTTTCAATGAGTTGGGGGAGTTAGAGATGCATGGTGCATCATGAGAAGCACACTTTGCAGTCTCTTAAGGCACTTTGGTAGATTGCCTGTTTGGGGAATAGGCAATCCCATCTCCAGAGGCGTTCTGAGTTTTTTACAATTATTTTTGCTTGGCTTAAATGTGGAGAACAGCAAGGCATGGAAGTACATCTTGTTTGGGTTCATCTGGTTTTAATGGGGGCAATATTGTCTAAGGCTAATTTAATCCAGGAATTATACTGTTTATCTAAGATGTCAAGCAAGGCAGCTGGAACTTTGTCTGCTCAACCATAGGTCCAGCTAAACTGTGTCTGTGTTGACTGAAGTCCAAGAATGTTACTTTTTCCACAGAGATTGACAATGGGAATGGTTTTGATTCAAATTAATTTTATTTTCATATCATAGTACTTCAAATTGCTTGTTTCATTTTGCAGTTATAGGGAAATTTCTCTTTGGTGCACCTACTGCCTTTCACCTTATGCCTAATCTCAGTTTTCTTAATGGTATTTCTTCAATGACAGCTTGAAGTGATGTCCATAGGGAGAGCAACACTACAAAATAATACAGAAAGAAGATACCATATAAAGACAGAGACTACAAACAATGGGCCCCATTCATGAAGGTGAATATATTCATGTGTAGATTTGCTCACATGTACATTTACTCTTTCACGTGCAGTAACTTTACTACTCTTGGCTATTCACCATTTCATAGTGTAAAGCATGGCAATGTGGTGGAACAGACAATGGGCTTCAACAGTCTTGGATACAACTTCTGGGGAGAACAACAGGACACTCTCTGTATGGTCAAGACATCTGAATTGTGAATTAAGGATCTGGAAAGTGCAGTTCAACAATGGTGTGTTTATTAATCTATATCTATGTTGAGGTAGTGGTGTTTGATGTCTATACAGTATGAGGAGATGGGGTTAGACAGCATAAATGGCAACAAAGACATGGAAAAGTTCTTAAAAGAAGTGGTGGTCAGATCTTGCATGATGTCTAGCCACTAAGATTCAGCTTCCGGAGAATGCTTCACTCCACTTCTGTGTCATTGCAGAGTGAGTGTTGGAGCAGGGAGTGTGCCATAAGAATCCTGTGAGGAAGTCTCTGAAATCCTTCACAAACACTGCAGTTGTCTGACACAAGAAACAGAGAGGGCTAGTCAGGAGCCCCTTGGCTCCCCAGGTGCGATTCAGATATACAGAGTCTTTCGATTTATTGAAGTAAGGGAGAGCAGAAGAAGATGCAAGCACAAGAGAAATAGTGCTTGTTGTTCAGGAGAGTAGAGAAAGAGGAGCAAGGAGCTGCTTGTGATTGGAAACACTGTGTAATGTTGTGCACACAATGAGTTGATCCCCAAAAAGCAAACTTTGTGAGATTTTATTTTGTCGCATCCTCTGAGACACCCAAGGATTTGGGGGGGACACAGAGCCTAGAGGTAAGTGTGTCCTCTGCCTCGTGGAGTTGAGGCAGCAGGCTACTTTTACACTGAGTCATTGCTCTGCTCTGCCCAGGTGTGGAGCTAGATAGTCTGTCAATTTGAGACAGTACCCAGCTTAATTGGACCCAATGCAGCTTCATCATTCATGGGGGTTCTTCGTGCCGGCACCCATGTTCATTCTTTGTTAATCAAATCAGAAAAAGCACAGAGCTATAAAAGGGCGGTTGTCATTAGAAAAAATTGTAAAAATCCCCATTATAAAGACAACAGTGCAGAATGCATCCTAGACAATATATGTTATGGATATGGAGCAGAACAAGAACAGCAGTCTGGCTATTTCTGAACCTGGATTTTCACCAAAGGATGCACCCTTGTCACAGGAGAATGAACAAGGGCATTGCTTGGTATCATAAATGTTTCTAATTCTACAACACTGGACTCAGGATAAGAGATGAAGAGCAGGGGTTGATATTATACAAAGTATGAAACCCAAAAACTATTCTTTTTTTGAACAAAGGAAGACTATTAGATCAATGTCTAATTGAAGGCAGTCTCAACTCTGGCTGAATTTGAGACTGGAACAATCAAAATAGTCAAACCAGTCAAAATAGTCTGTAACTAGTAAAGGAAGCTGTTCTAGTGCATAGCATATTCAGTCTGGCTCCTGAGACAGCTTTGGCCCTTTGCTCAAACTCTATGCCTGAGCCAGTAAAGGTTTCACAAGTGTTTTTTCAACATTCTCTGGGCAGCTGGGGTGAAGAACAATCACAGACAAAGGGCCTCATTACGAGGCTGGGGGTCTTGAGATCGCCAGCCTCGCGGTAGTGGTCGGACAGTGCTCTCCAGGTAGTCGACTGCAACATTACGACCCTGGTTCCTGACAGGCTGACGGTGGTCGGACTTGTGGTCTGCCATGGCGGCAGTGAGTTCAGCACCGCCATGCTGATTACGAGTACCCTTTCCGCTAGCCTTTTCATGTCGATTATCCGTCATGAAAAGGCTGACAGAAAGGAAGTGCAGGGTACCCTTAATGGAGCAGAGACCAATGCCGTACCACTGTTTCCGCCGGGCTGACCGGCGGGGACGTCCTAATACAATGTTCCCGCCGGTCAGCCCAGTGGGTACATCGTAATACCACGGGGTGAGGCTGTCTAGTTGACGGAGGTCTCGTAACACGAGCCATCCGCCAAACTACTAATGAGGCCCAAAAACTTGAAATCACCTGTTAGAATTGATTCTACAGGAGATCAGGGATATAAAAAGAATACAAGCACAAAAAATGTTCCTTTGTGAGGAACTAGCTAAGATAGATGAGAGTCTGACCCAGATTCCAGGGTGATTACAAGCAGTAGAACAAATGTTGTCAGATCTTGAAGACAAGTTGGTTTCTTATGGTAAAACTGTAATGGAATGCAAAGAGAAGTGAACTTCCTAATAAATAAAATTGACGATTTGGAAAATAACACTTGCAGGTGAAATTGAAATATTGTTGGCATCCCTGAGGATGTGTCAAATTTAGGAGGTTAATGGTAGGCCAATTTCAACTTATTGAAAACTTAGTAAGGTCATATATATATATTGCCTAATTTGCCAAAAGACATTGATTATAAAAGCATACAGGGTGTTCAGTCAGCGATCATTAAATATGAAATTTTCACATACGTTCCTTGTGAACAGAACAGATTCTGTCAGTACCTATTCAACAGAAGTCCTGTGCAACTCCTGATGGTAATTTTCTTTTTTAATATGTCATTCACAGCTGTTCGCCGTCGGTGAGAGTTTTTGGGCTTATTTAATTGTTTTAAGGCCAGGGACACTCAGGCTTTTCTATCTCAGCAATTAAAAGCGAAGGTGCTAATTAAGAAACAGTTTCAGATTTTGGCATCTGTAGCAGAAACTCAAGCACTATTCAAAAGATCCACAAACAGACATAATGATAATGCTTATGATTTGAGATGTCCAATTTTGGTGAACTGTATATAATGTAAGCATCTTTTATACACAAGGGGTCTAGACTAGGTCTAGATGACAGTGTCCTTCTTTTTGGGCTTTATGATTTGAGGTGTCCAATTTCGATAAATTGTAATATAATGTAAGCATGTTTTGTACACAATGGGTCTGGACTAACTCTAGATGACAGCGTACTTCTTTTGGGGTTTTCTCTTTTTCTGATTGGTTAAGAAAGAGTTGAGGGCTGCAGGGGTGTCAGTAGAAGGGGCCTCTCATTCTCCTTGTGAGAGAAAGTTCAGACCCAAGTACAATGTCATGGCACCAGCTATCTATAGTTTTGAGCCACTTAATGACCCAGGGATTATACTGGGCAACAACTCCTTTCAGGGTTCACAGCCTAAGGAAGGTAGCATGGGGGGAGGAGGAGTGATCTCAAGGATGGCTATTGGGCTGTGCATATGATCAAGGAGAGTGCACTGTTCTGCATCTATTTATTTGTTTACTTTTTGTTTTTTTTCCTTTTTTGACAGCATTTCCAATTGAGGAAAGTTCATTTAATTGCAGAACTGGTGTAGAAATTGTGGTTTAAGATTATCCAATGAATTGTCTTAATACTTTCTTTGTTTTTTTTTAAATAATAAATGGTGCCATTAATTAAGGTTAAAATGTGCAATGTGAATGGTAGATTAAATAAGCATAAACATGGCTTGATTATAAATTGATTGAGTACATTTAAACCAAATATGATCTATTTGCAGGAAACACATCTAAAATCGAGCAATCCAATGTTAGTAACTCCTGGGCACCTTTCTCCTACTTTTTTGCCTTTTTGGGGTGGCTTTGAGGGGAGTGGCAAATTATTTTTTCTCTAAAATAATTTAGCAAATAGGGGAAGCCAGGAAGGATGAACTAGGTAGATGAAAATGGGTTAAATCCTCAGTGGAAGTATTTCAATTTAATTTTGTTAATTACAACCGACCCATTGAGAGTGAAGTAGAGGCTTTACTCCAGTTTAATAAGATCACCATGGATGCCATTAAGCCTGTATTCTTGGTTGGTGATTTTAACTTTATATAAAAATCAAAGTTAGCCACCTCAAGAAAGGGGAAAAGACAATAAAAACTGCACCTTTTTTTGCTAAACTGTCAGCATGATCCATGGCACATAGATACCCCCAATACTTTACAATATAAATATTTTTCAAAACAATTTAATACAGCATCTTGGTTAGACTTTTCTTTCAATTTCACGTATTTTGAAGAGAAAAGCGACCATTCAACTCAACATTAACTCTGCACAGATCTTCTCAGTGTGGGAAGCATAAGGCAAGTTTTAGAATTTGGATAAATGCTTACAAGCCCAATCTATACAAAAAAGGTCTATGGAAAGACCAGGAATTACAAAACACAGTATATTGTGCAGGAAAGCAAGATAACGAGCAAGGGGAAGTTCAAGACAAAAGATTGTCTTGAGCGCGTCAGGATCCTTGGATATCATTTCGGCTGAGGTGATATGTAATGAAAAAACATTTTGGCACGAAAAAAATAAGGAGAGCCACCAGAAAGGTGAACCTCTCACATGGTCTTCCAAAGTAAGAGCAAATAGGGATTCTATACAGGTGATAGCGAATACAGAGAAATATCAGGATCTTAATCATTTTAAAGATTTTAATAAAAACTTCCTTAAACATTATATAGGCCAGGGTTCTGAAAAGTCGGTCCTGGAGAGCCGGGTCCATGCCAGGTTTTTAGCATATCCACATTGAGAAAAAAGATGTTTCAGAAATCTACATGTTTCTAAATGTGGATATGCTAAAAATCTGGCATGGACCCAGCTCTCTTTATGTATTACTCCTAGACAGTGAGGCAAAGGAGGAATAGGAGCTGGCAGAATGGGCCATCTCTGACTTGATGGGGAGCTGAGCTGTCACCCACTACACTTGTCTATCACAAGGACTCTGCCTTAGCAGACTCACAAAGTGTTTTACATTAGTCGTTCGTACCCTCAGGCAAACTGAGACCAGGGCAGGAAGGCAGGAAATTCCAGATGCCTCTGCAGAGGGAGTGCTCTAGACGCTTCTACCACCTCAGACTCAACTCTTCAGTACACTTCTGGACCTATGGAAGACTCAGAAGAAGGACTGTGGTGCACCTCTGCTGAAAGAAGGACTACCCTGCTTCCCTGCTACTTTGCTGACTGGGTATGAGTTGGCTGCCATGCTGATCAGAGCCTTAGGGACAGAAACGTCTCCATTTATCTTGAACCGTGCACCTGGACACCGCTTTCTGTAAGCCCTAACCCCCCAAGTGGTGTCTTCACAGTCTAGGGCCCTTGAAAGTGGGGATAAAGGTGCTCTCACAAAACGAGAACACATCCCTCCAACCTGGGGGATGTCCCCATTATGCACTCACAAAAAATGCTCACCATCAAGATGTAAATAAAAATGATCATCAGAAATAAATATATTGCTGTATCCCAGTCAATAATGAAAGATGAAATCTAACATGAATCACAGAGGAAACTTCTTATTTCATCATGCCTTCACAACACAAATATTCTTCATACCATTGAAATTAATATCCCAATGCATTTCAAGCAAAAGCCCTTCACCAGACAGAACATTTTCTACGAAATACCACAAAGAACAGAATTATAGGAGAAATGAGGCTGATAAAGATGCTCTGCCAACCCAGCTGTGGTCTCCATCAGAACCAATGCAAAGCATCGTGAAACACCGCAAAGCCTTACATTGCAGTTACCAATGACAATGGAATTGATGCAGAGCGACACAAGGCACCACAACGCCTTGCTGCACATGTTGAGTTTTCCCCTAATTACTATTTGAGGTGCTGCATAAATACTTTACACATTGCCGCTATGTTAAGCCTGACTGCTTTTGTGTCAACCTACCAGGGAGATGGGCAAAGGTTAATTTAGGGTTTGCTTCTGTTTCACCCTGAAAAAAACTGTGACTGCTGCTTCAGTAGGATTCCACCCCCCCCGTAAAAAGTAACCCAATTTCCTACATTGCTGTTTAGGGGAAAAATAGTTTACAATGACGGCAAAAACACAGAAGTCTTTACAATGAAGGCTTTACAATGAAACAGTCTTTACCACAACTGTTTTTACAACTAAGCTTTTTACAACAAATATGTCTTTAACACATATGCCTTTACAACAAATTTCGTTGTTAAGGCAAGAAAGGTAAAGACATACTTGTGGTAAAAAATTTATATATTTTTGCAAGTAATAAGTGTTTTTTTATATATATATATATATATATATATATATATATATATATATATATATATATATATATATATATATATATATATTATATATATATGTATACATACACACACAAATATATATACAGAGTGTACGTATATTTATATATATCTTAGGATTTAGGTGGGTATGGGTTTTTGAATAGCAAGGGTATTTTTAGAGTTTAGGGAGGGTATGGGGTTTTGGGGGGGCAAGGGTATTTTTAAGGTGGGTATAGATTTTGGGATGTGAAGGGTAGTTTTAGTGTTTAGGGTAGGTATTGGATTTTGGGTGCCAAGGGTAGTTTTAGGGGTCAGGTTGTGTATTAATTTTTGGGTGCTAAGGGTAATTTTAGGGTGGGTATGGGTTTTTGAGTGGGAAGGGTATTTTCAGGGTGGTTATGGGTTTTGGGATAGCAAGGGTATTTTTAGGGGTCAGGGTGTGTATTGGTTCTTGGGTTTTAAGAGTATTTTACAGGTGGGTATGGGTTTTTGGGTGGTAAGGGTATTTTAGGGTGAGTATAGGTTTTACGATGGCAACAGTATTTAAGGGTTTGTGGAATATATATATATATATATATATATATATATATATATATATATATATATATTCCACAGTTGTGCGGTTTATAACTCGCCCTCCCAAAGGGCTGGGGCTTGTCGGCAGACACCACTGCCAAATATACAAAAACACAGCCAGCACCTTCACCGGTGGATGTAAAAATGAGTCACTGCAGTCAGCGATGCTTGGTGAACTTTATAGTAGCCGAGGAAAAAGATAACACATTTTAGCCGGTATGGGCTTGATCACATGATTACAACAAATAAACACTCAATTTTGTATCCACAGCGTCTCCCATGAATAATAAACACTAATAAAAGACTTCTAAAGTGCACTCTCAACTGTGAATTCTTAAATTGTATTCATAATTTTCTTCTGTAAATAGATATACTAACATTCTAATTCCAAAACATAAAAATTAAATTTTCAAATTTTTCAGAGAAGACACCACATTAAGACTAAAATGGCTGAATTCATATAACTTGCAGGTATTCAAACTGCAATGGCCCCATGGTTAGTGCCCTTCCTTCGCCCAATCTTTATCGGTGACAGAAAACATTTGGAGAGATCAAACATCAATATTTAAACTCAACACACCATCGGTTTCGCAATTTATGATATCACATCTTAAAATAATGCTCTGGTAGCAAATTTGTATACATTACACTCCTTTTTTCTTCACTGTTACCTATTTAAATTATCATAGGCCATAATGCTTTGTCTTCCAATTGTGCTATAGTAGCTTAACATTATACTAATTATTTCTCCCCAAAATCTCTTTACTTCACAACCTCGTTTGATGTTCTGTGTAGCGCTCTCCAATCACATGTCCGTCATAATTCACTTCTGTAATACAAACAATAAATTAACTCAAACACCTCATGATATTCATTAAAACAACTTTTTCAAGTCATTATTACATTCTGCGCAACTCTGTTCAGTGCCATATATCTGAGCAAAAACTACCTACTATTAAAAGCAACATATCATGAGGCTTCGGCAATCTAACTGGTTTTAGAGATGGGAGTGCAATTCCTCATCAGAATTCATCCCCCTCGGAACTAGACAGCCAATTTGCAAAATGAAACTAGACTTCAGTCTCCCCAGAGCTACTAGTCTACTCCCTCCTCTGGGGTTTGGGGAAACTGTATCTATATCAAAGAAGCAGCCCTTATTCCAATCTCCATCATGATGCTCAACAAAATGCCTGGCTTTACTGTAGCTCATATCTCCATAGTAACGTCTCACTAATAATCAAGTATTTGCTTTTGTACTGGAGAAGATGTGGATCCGATGTACCACATATCACGTGGACACATTATTGCATAAACTCCAAATTCTGTTTTACATGTAATCAATATTGGCATCTTCCACTGTTTCTGTACTTGTGTCAATGTAACTTCCTGAACATTGGCACTATGTTTACATGCTTTGTAGTTCCTGCAACATTTAAAGCCTCTTCTACCTGAGTGCAACCAGGTCTGTTTTCTAGGTGACAAAAAAACTATATACTAAAAGATCTTTCAGAGAAACATTCTGCTGCAAAGTGATCGCGGGTGTGAGCCTACTCTTGACATCTGAAGTAGATCCTCCCCTAAAATGTACCACCTTTTTCTCAAGTATCTGCCGCAATCTCGATGCATTCCGAGCATACTTAGTAATAAATCTAATTGGTTCCTCACCTTTCATCATGGATTTCTGATCAGATTTAAACAAAGCCTCCTCTCTGCTGATCTTATCTGCTTTCGAGCTGGCTAGCTGTAGTATTTTATTAGAGTAGCCTCTTGTCCTAAACCTCTATATCATGCTTTCTTTAGTTCTTTGGTAACCAGACTCTCAGCTACAATTCAGTTTTGCACGTACAGATTTGCTGTTGGGGGATGCTATTCCTACATTTAAGAGGATGGTTACTAGCAGCATGTGAGTTAGAATTCCCAGCTGTCTCCTTTGTAAATAAATCAGTTTCCAAAGTTCCATCACTCACTGATAATCTTAAATCCAAATACTCTATTGATTCCCAGCTAAAATTTATTGTGAACCTTAGATTCAATTCATTCTGGTTTAGGAGTTTAACCACTTGGCAGCCAAGGACGTAACTGTTACATCCTTGGCTGTGGCGCTGAGGCGCCAAGGACGTAACCGTTACGTCCTTGGCCCGGCTCGTAGGGGGAGCATTAGCGTTCCCCCCATGAGCCTCGCCTCAGCACCCCCAGGGCGGGGATGGAAGGGGAATAGCTTCACCTTCCACCCCCACCCCTCCTTGACTCCCCGTGGAGTCTGATGACATCAGCGTGCGCTCACCTCATCAGAGGCCTATCCCTCAAAAAACATTTCTCCTCCGATTACCTGGAGGGGCAGAGAGAGTCATTATAGGAAAGGAAAGGCCTTTTCGCTCCTTTGATGTCTCTCTCTGTATTTCTGCTACGCGATCGGGCATCAGAAATGCCCACTAGACACCAGGGAGTTTTTGTTTTTTTTGGTTATTGAATAAGGGGAGCAGCCCCTTGGGCAAAAGCTGCTCCCAAGGGGGGCAATTTATTTTTAGGCCATTTCTGCCCCTACGGGGGCAGATCGGCCTATTATAATTAGGCCAATCTTCCCCCATGGGAGGCAGAAACCAGTTTTTTTGTTTCTTTTTTTTTTATATGTGGGGAGCGACCCCTTAGGCAAGGGTCGCTCCCCTGGGGGTAAAATTACTTTTAGGCCTTTTGTGCCCCCTTGGTGGCAGATAGGCCTATTTTTATTAGACCAATCTGCCCTCACTGGGGGCAGAAACCACTAGACACCAGGGATTTTTTTTGTCAGTTTCACATGAGTGGAGCGACCATTTAGGCAAGGGTCGCTCCCCGGGGGGGGGCAGGGGGAGGGGGTAGGGGGGGGGGATTGGTTGCAGGCCAATCGGCCCCCGGGGGGACAGAAAACTCTAGACATCAGGGATTTTTTTTTGTTTATTTTATTTTTTTATATGTGGGGAGCGACCCCTTAGGCAAGGGTCGCTCGCCTGGGGGCCAAATTGTCTTTATGCCATTCCTGCCCCCCTTGGGGGCAGATCGGCCAATTTGTATTAGGTCAATCTGCCCCCAAGGTGGGCAGAAACCACTAGAGACCGGGGATTATTTTTTTTTTGCATCAATTTCATGCAAGGGGAGTGACTCCTTAGGTCGTTCCCCTGGAGGGCAAATTTATTTTAGGCCACTTCTGCCCCCCTTGGGGCAGATTGGCCTATTTTTATTAGGCCAATCTGCTCCCAAGGGGGGCAGAAACCACTAGACCCTGGGGATTTTACTTTTGTGCCAATTTCACGCAAGAGGAGCAACCCCTTAGGCAAGGTTCGCTCCCCCTGGGGGGGCAAATTTATTTTAGGCCATTGCTGCTCACCTTGGGGGCAGATATTAGGCTAATCTGCTCCCGTGGGGGGCATGGGGGGGGGCAGAAACCACTTAGGCACCAGGGATTGGTGTGTGTGTAGGTGTGTGTTTTGTTTGGAGGGGGCAGCCCCTTGGGCAAGGGTCGCTCCCCACATTACTGTTGGCCATATCTGCCCCATTGGGGCCAGACTGCTCTATTTTGGAAAGGCCCATCTCCCGCCAGAGACCAGGGAAGATGTTTTTTTCAAAATAAGAGGGTGGGGGCATGGCCATATCTCCACCCCAAATAAATGGGGCCAAAGTTGTTCTGACCACCAGTGGGCAGATGGGGGCAATTACCCCCAATCCACACCCGTGGGGGCAGAAAGTCTACTAGATACAAGAGAACTAAAAAAAAATTAGTGGGGTGGTGGCTACCAACCAGTATGGACCTGGTTATGCCCCCACACCAACTGAAGTGGGTAACAGTCTTTCAAGTCTTCCCCGCGCACTAAAACATCTTATCTGACAGCAAGCAAGAGGACATTTGATTATTTTGGGTTTTGGTTTTACATTTGGGCCATGAGAGCTTGGCTAACTCTCAAAATCGTCACACTTGGAATGGTGAGGGCTGCACTTTTTGGACTTTGGGATGCTGCCATGTAGAAAAATCCACAAGACCTAGACACATCTGAAAACTTAACATCCAGGTGATTCCAGGGTGGTGTGCTTCACATGCACACTGCACCATTTTCTTACCCATAATGCCCTGCAAACCTCCAACTTTGCTGGAAATCACAAATTTTTCCCACATTTTTGTGATGGAACCTTTCGGAATCTGCAGGAATCCACGAAATTCCTACCATGCAGCATCGTCTCATCTATACCGATAAAAATTCTGCTGCACTTGTGAGCCAAACATTTTTTTTTCCCAACCTGCTCTTTTGGACCCGCTTTGGTCCCTCTCAATTTCGACATGTTTTTGGCTCTTCCCTGTCACAGGCACTTGGCCAACCTACACAAGTGAGGTATCATTTTTACCGGGAGACTGAGGGGAACGTTGGGTAGTAGGAAATTTGTCCCAATGCAGTGATTCCACACAGAAATGTGGGAAAAATTTGATTTTTTAGCTAAATTTGAGGTTTGCTTAGGATTCTGGGTAAGAAAACATTGGGGGATCCACGCAAGTCGCACCTCCCTGGATTCCCTCGGGTGTCTAATTTTCAGAAATATTTGGGTTTGGTAGGTTTCCCTATATGGCTGCTGAGCCCAGGACCAAAAACGCAGGGCCCCACCCCCCAAAAACAGGTAGTTTAGTAATTTATAATTTTAATGTGTCCACATAGTGTTTTGGGGCATTTCCTTTCAAGGGCATTAGGCCTCCCCACACAAGTGAGGTACCATTTATATTGGGAGACTTGGGGGAGTGCTGGGTGGAAGGAAATTTGTGGCTCCTCTCAGATTCCAGAACATTCTTTCACCGAAATGTGAGGGAAAAGTGTTTTTTTGGCCAAATTTTGAGGTTTGCAAAGGATTCTGGGTAACAGAACCTGGTGAGAGCCCCACAAGTCACCCCATCCTGAATTCCTCTAGGTGTCTAGTTTTAAAAAAATGCACAGGTTTGATAGGTTTCCCTAAGTGCCGGCTGAGCTTAAGGCCAAAATCCACAGCTTGGCTTTTTGCCAAAAAACAGCTGTTTTTTGGGGGAAAATGTGATGTGTCCATGTTGTATGTTGTGGCATTTGCTGTCGCGAGCACTAGGCCTTCCTACACAAGTGAGGTACAGTTTTTATCGAGAGACTCAGGGGAACACTGGATGGAAGGAAATTCATGGCTCCTCTCAGCTTCCAGAACTTTCTGTCACCGAAATGTGACGAAAAGGTGTTTTTTTTGGCCAAATGTTTAGATTTGCAAAGGATTCTGGGTAACAGAACCTGGTGAGAGCCCCACAAGTCACCCCATCCTGGATTCCCCTAGGTGTCTAGATTTTAAAAATGCACAGGTTTGGTAAGTTTTCTTAGGTGCCGGCTGAGGTAGTGGCCAAAATCCACAGCAAGGCACTTTCCAAAAAACATGTCAGTTTTCTTTGGGAAAATGTGATGTGTCCAGGTTGCATTTCCTGTTGTGGGCATTAGGCCTACCCATGCAAGTGAGGTACCATTTTTATCGGGAGACCTGGGGAAAGACAGTATAGCAGAACATGTGTTACTGCCCTTGTGTTTCTCTACATTTTCTTCTTCCAAATGGAAGACAGTGTGTAAAAAAGACGTCCATTTGAGAAATGCCCCATAATTCACATGCTAGTATGGGGACCCCAGAATTCAGAGATGTGCAAATAACCACTGTTTCTCAACACCTTATCTGGTGCCCATATTGAAAATACAATTAATTGCTGTATACTCGGAATAGAATGAAAAGCCATTGCAAGGTGCAGCTCAATTATTGGCTCTGTGTACCTAGGGTTCTTGATGAACCTACAAGCCCTTTATATACCCGCAACCAGAAGAGTCCAGGGGCTGTAACAGTATATTGATTCCAAAAATCTGACATCGCAGGAAAAAGTTACAGAGTAAAACGTGGAGAAAAATGCCTGTTTTTTTACCTCAATTTCAATTTTATTTAATTTCAGCTGTTATTTCCTGTAGGAAAACCTTGTAGGATCTACACAAATTACCCCTTGCTGAGTTCAGAATTTTGTCTACTTTTCAGAAATGTTTAGCTTTCTGGAATCCAGCATTGATTTCACACCCATTTCTGTCAGTAACTGGAAGGAGGCTGAAAGCATAAAAAATAGTAAAAATGGGGTATGTCCATTAAAATGCCAAAATTGTGTTGACAAATTGGGTTTTCTGATTCAAGTCTGCCTGTTCCTGAAAGCAGGGAAGATGGTGATTTTAGCACTGCAAACCCTTTGTTGATGCCATTTTCAGAGAAAAACACAAGCCTTCTTCTGCAGCCCTTTTTTCGAATTGTTTGAAAAAAAGCAAAATGTTTGCTGTATTTTGGCTAATTTTGTGGTCTCCTTCAGGGGAACCCACAAACTCTGGGTACCTCTAGAATCCCTAGGATGTTGGAAAAAAAGGACGCAAATTTGGCGTGGGTAGCTTATGTGGACAAAATGTTATGAGGGCCTAAGCGCGAGCTGCCCCAATAGCCAAAAAAGGCCTGCCATCTGAGGGGGAAAAGGCCTGGTAGCGAAGGGGTTAACAAACTCAACCAACAATTGTTCCGAGCCATTACATATACAAAAAATATAATGAATGCAGCATATCCATAACACAATCCTTCCAGTCCACTCCTCCAAGTTACTGCCTCAGAGCACCTGTTCCTCACACCAACCAACAAGTTGACATAGTTGCGGGTGAAACAGGTGCCCATTACTGGGCCCTGTATCTGTTTAAAGAGGGTATTCTCAAACAAGAAAATATTCTCTGACAGAGACATCAATCATCTCTATTAGAATGTGCATATGTTGGAGAAAACGAATTCCCCAAGCTCGTAAAAAATATTTACACACATTCTAAACATCTTCATGTTTGATGTTGGTATATAGACTTTTTACATTGAGACACGCCATAATTAATGTGTCTTCCGAATGAATACCTTGGATTTTTTTATATAAAATCTTTAGTATTCCTTACATAGGATGTGTCAACACCAGGACAGTGCGCGCTCTACGGGCAACATAATGCAAAATGACAAACCCTATGCAATGTAATAATTCATGCATTGTGTGCTGATATTGCATATTAACGTGTTGCATTGCAGGTATTTATCTTGAAATGTCTTTAATACGGTTTGCAATGTATTGTTCATTTTCAAGCCTTTCCTGCAGCCTGGCTGGGTGTGGCTGGTGGGCGGGGCTAGGGTCTATTTAAGGAACCCAGCCCAGCTCCAAGTGCTCACTATTCAGAGGTCCTGGTGCAGAGCAGCAGAATTTTCCAGGGTTCCAGTTCCGGAGGCCTACTTGGACATTTCCTGGCCCTGTCCTCATTATCTTGCTGATCTTCAAGCAGGGCGGTAAGGCGGAGTTTGGGATAGACCTCAACTCCGTTTTCTAGAAACAGTTGAGTTTTTGGCTTTGTGATTTACCACGTGTGCGATTTACTCTTGGCACCAAACCCTTGCAGTTCAGATCGGCAGAGTGCGCAATCATTTCAAGGCATTTGAATCTTGATGGTTGAATCGGGAACAGTGCGCGCGATTCATTCTTGGCGATTAACCCTTGCAGTTCAGATCGGCAGAGTGCGCGATCATTTCAAGGCATTTGAATCTTGATGGTGGAATCGGCAACAGTGTGCGCGATTCATTCTTGGCGATTAACCCTTGCAGTTCGGATCGGCAGAGTGCGCAATCATTTCAAGGCATTTGAATCTTGATGGTTGAATCGGCAACAGTGTGCGCGATTCATTCTTGCCAATTAACCCCTGCAGTTCGGATCGGCAGAGTGCGTGATCATTTCAAGGCATTTGAATCGTGATGATTGAATCGGAAACAGTGTGCGCGATTCATTCTAGGCAATTAACACTTGCAGTTCAGATCGGCAGAGTGCGCGATCATTTCAAGGCATTTGAATCTTGATGGTTGAATTGGCAACAGTGTGCGCGATTCATTCTTGGCAATTAACCCTTGCAGTTCGGATCGGCAGAGTGCAGGATCATTTCAAGGCATGTGAATCTTGATGGTTGAATCGGCAACAGTGTGTGCGATTCATTCTTGGAAATTAACCCTTGCAGTTCAGATCGGCAGAGCGCGCGATCATTCCAAGTACTTGAGTCTTGATGCGCAGTCTAGCAATAAGGTGCGCAATAATTTCTGGGCAATTGAATCTTGAAACTTAGATCAAACAGAGTGTGATTTTTCTAGACAAAACAAGTTTAGTCAGTTTGCCTATTCCACAGTATAATTCATGAATCCTATAGCAGTTAATTATTTGGGAACAAATGTACTCATTGACTCTTGTTGTGATGTAATTGCTATTCTAAGGATTAACTTGAGAAAGTTCAATGTTCAGAGTATATGATTATAAAAAGGTCACGTTATTGAAAAGTTCTTGATCTCTCATGTTATTAGAGCATAAAGAGTTAAAACAAAGTTCATGAAGATTAACGTGAATGACCTTGCTATTGTGTTCTTAACTCTTGCTTCCACAGGTCTCCTTCCCCGCTGTCCCCAACCTAAACCCCATCCCCCGCTTGGCCATTCTTTAACTCTGTGCTATAACGGCTAGTAGAGTTTGGAGCTGCCAAGAGGTGGACATATTGGGAACAGGCGCAAACCCCGAGGATCCGGTCTCGCTGACAGGATGTCCGAGTCTGAACAAAAAGAAACAGGAAATAGTCCATATAAATCAAAGTATTTTTAAATAGGCTATTGTTTGATGCAACTATAAGCCGCCCACGAGGATGTCGACAATTCTTCTGAATCTTAGGCAGGACATTTAGGGCATGATTACAACTTTGGAGGAGGTGTTAATCCGTCCCAAAAGTGATGGTAAAGTGATGGATATACCACCAGCCATATTATGAGTTCCATAGGATATAATGGACTCGTAATACGGCTGGTGGTATATCCCCCACCCGGACGGATTAACACCTCCTCCAAAGTTGTAATCAGGCCCTTAGTGTTGGAGTAGTTGGTGTATCATTCTTTAGAAATAGCATCTCATCTCAACTCAACTTAAAAGTTGGGTATTGTACCACTCTTTCACACATTCATGATATTTCACTTGCAACTCCATCAAGTAAGTTTTTTATCGACCCTCAAATGCATGATCCATCATTAAGTTGTGTACAAGCTTCTGCCACATAATTTTCTCTGGTCAAGATAACAACATTACCTCCCTTATCAGAGGGTTTGATAACTATGTTATCATCCTTCTGTAAGGAATGGGAAACATCCTTTTTTATGACTTTTTTATTACGATAGTCGTGGTTAACGAAAGCGCAACAATGCTTTCTTTAACCACGACTTTGTTTTTTGTGTGCCTTAACTACGTATGTTCTGAACAACAAACATGCGTGGTTAAGGTACAAACAAGGGAGTTGGCGAAGGAGGACGACGCAGGTGAAAAGGGGTTGACTAAGGTAAGTAGTGGGTTTAGGTTTTGGGGAGGGGGTGGGGGGTCAGGGGGTTTTAGGTTTTGGGGTGGGGTTGGGGGGTGGGGCGTTTTTGGTTTTGGGGAGGGGGTGGGGGGTTAGGGGGTTTTAGTTTTTGGGGTGGGTTGGGGGGATGGGGCGTTTTTGGTTTTGGGGAGGGGGTGGGGGGTCAGGGGGTTTTAGGTTTTGGGGTGGGGTTGGGGGGATGGTGGGATGGGGCGTTTTTGGTTTTGGGGAGGGGGTGGGGGGTCAGGGGGTTTTAGGTTTTGGGGTGGGGTTGGGTGGGTGGGGCGTTTTTGGGAGGGGTGGGGGTCACGGGGTTTTAGGTTTTGAGGTGGGGTTGGGGGGATGGGGCGTTTTTGGTTTTGGGGAGGGGGTGGGGGGTCAGGGGGTTTTAGGTTTTGGGGTGGGGTTGAGGGGGTGGGGCGTTTTCGGTTTTGGGGAGGGGGTGGGGGGTCAGGGGGTTTTAGGTTTTGGGGTGGGGTTGGGGGGCTGGGGGGGCGTTTTTGGTTTTGGGGAGGGGGTGGGGAGTCAGGGGGTTTTAGGTTTTGGGGTGGGGTTGGGTGGGTGGGGCGTTTTTGGGAGGGGTGGGGGTCACGGGGTTTTAGGTTTTGAGGTGGGGTTGGGGGGATGGGGCGTTTTTGGTTTTGGGGAGGGGGTGGGGGGTCAGGGGGTTTTAGGTTTTGGGGTGGGGTTGGGGTTGGGGGGTGGGGCGTTTTCGGTTTTGGGGAGGGGGTGGGGGGTCAGGGGGTTTTAGGTTTTGGGGTGGGGTTGGGGGGCTGGGGGGGCGTTTTTGGTTTTGGGGAGGGGGTGGGGAGTCAGGGGGTTTTAGGTTTTGGGGTGGGGTTGGGGGGGTGGGGTGAGGGATGTAGGGTGAATGGTGCCTATTAGTAATGGTTTTATCAGGAATGCCTTTACAACAAAATATCGTTGTTAAGGCATTCGTGGTAAAATCATTAGTAGTAAGGACGAGGTCGGTGTTCCGACCTCGTTGTTAAGGTTAGTAGTTGTTTTTAATTCGGTGTTCCAGAGTATAATCGTAAGGAATAGATTGCTTCCTATTGGCTCTTCGCCAAATTTAACATGTTGCAGTATCTCCTGCTCAGCTTTAATAAATCATCTGCAACTAAATCACAAAACACATCTATATTGTTCCTTAGTGACTGGGGCAAAAACTTAGAGGTTTGCCTGAAATTAGACTCTTCAATCCAATCAGTATGCACCCCAAATTCACTCTAAATCTCCTTAATTTCTGCAGAGTCAAAAGGCTCCTTACTGACACTTTGTCCATCTGAAGACTGAGTATTGCATAATTCATGCAGGGAATACAATACCTCAATATCGCCAATTAACAGATTTGATCGTTCAGTGGATACCCTTTCCTCTTATAGTCACTCTATCTTTCTTTTGGGCATACATTTTACACAATTATAATTTGTGGGTCATTCGCAACATCCGTACAGAAAGACAATCCTAGACTCAACACCTCCATACCACTTCACTTAAATCTCTAGAGGACAAATTGATTACCGTTAGTTGTTGAGTTTCTTTCCTGCGACCCCGTGTCCCAGCTCCTCCATTTTTCCCTCTTTCTTTGCTGAGGTTGTTTCTTATTTTGTCTTTTCTGCCTCTGCCCCTACGTACATTCCTGTGTGAATGTTTGTTGTCTTGCTGGAGGAGCCGAAATTCTTCGGAAAAAGATAACTTACCTGATCCTGTTGACTCTGGATCATCGATTAAACCTGGGTCAGAGCTCACACCCATTATCAAACTGCTAATACTTCCATCCATGGTTTGCATGGTTTATCCCTGGACAGCTGTACCCTAGCCTCGTCAAACCTTCTCACAAAGGTAAGGACCTGGCCCGACTCATAGTCAAATGCATCTCATTGAAATTTGCACTGCTTTTGAGCAACAACTTCCTGCTCGCATTTCTTCATTCATTCATCCACTGTTTTCAATAAACTCTTCAATTCTTCCGGATCTGGGTCCATTTTCATTCCATTAACAGTTTATTTGTGTTGCGAGTTTGAGGTGCTTCTTCCAAGCATGTTTGATCAATACCCTGAATGTGCCCTGCGAGCAAGCTATAGAGTTCTACGCCCATTTATTGAGGTGTTGGGGTTTAGTATTGGAAAAGGTAGGGATTGTAAAAATACGTAATCCTCGTGGAATCCTCCCCACATCCAAGTACTTTTGCAACGAAGCTGCCTCCCACCACCGGCTCACTTCCTTCTATCTCAGTCTTTCCAAAAGATTCAAATGTTGTTTCCGATTCAAATTTCCAGCCGCTATCTCAGCATTAGTTATATTTCAGCCAATCCAGGGTTTAAAAATCATCTCTGCCGAGGCCTCATGTTCTTTCAAAAAATCCTCAGCCATTATCAACAAACTTCTCACTCGTCTCACTGACTGCGCTTTCCCCCGCTCATTGAGTTCCTTGCAGACCCTGGCTGTGTATCAGATGCTTTTCAATTGCCATGTATGGTGTCCCAGACAGGCCCACCTTTCAGTCACGCTCATGGTATTTACTTGTGCAGCTTACCGTGGACAACCCTTGATCATTCACCTTACAGAAACGTCCACAAGTGTGCAGCGTATGGGACACCCTCCCAATGGGCTGAGGCCCAACGGCAAATGCCACTAAAAAAAATACAAAAACACAGCCACAACTTCACTGGTGGATGTAAAGATGACCCACTCCAGTCAGCGATGCTTGGTGAATTTTATTGCAGCTGAGGAAACAGATAACGTGTTTCGGCAGGCATGACCTTAATCACATTAATACAACAAATTAACATTCCATTGTGTATATACAGCATCACCTGTTAATAATAAGCACTAACAAAAGGCTTCTAAACAAACTCTGGAGTGCACTCTCAACCATGAATTCTTAAATTACATTGATAATTTTCTTCTATAAATAGACATATTAACTTTCTAATTCCAAAATATCGAAATTAAATTCTCAAATCTTTCAGTGAACACATTAAGGCTCATTTGACTTTGCTCTAAGGTAACTAAACTTGCTGTTGGGCCTGCAAACCTGGATATGCCCCAGTAAAAAACCTCTGAGTTGATCATTTGCCTTTGTGGGGACCAATGCTTGTTTACAGGGACCAATGCTTGTTTGCAGAGACCAGTCGTTGTTGGAACTAACGCTTGTTAGAGGGCAATGCTTGTTTGGGAACACTGTTGCACAAGCCTCCAACATCCCTATGACTCAGACTGGGTGTGGCTCCCTATGACTCACACTGGGTGTGGCTTGATGTAGCAGGTATTTAAACCACACCCGGCCTGAGTGAATTCCTTGCTGTAAATGTCATTGGTTGCTTAAAAGGAATCTCTGATCCTCTGCTTTTGATCTTCACGTTCTCTTCTGTCTAGCATCTTGGAGGCCGCTTCTGGAAGAAGATAAGACCTAGGGGATTAACTCTTAAAAAGCGGTAATGCGCTGCGCGTGCGATTTAAGAACATTTATTGCTAAAACTCGATACATGCAGATTTGAAACTTGATAAGCGAATGTTGCAGGATGCGATGCGCTTAAAAGAGCACTTCTTTGGGTTTTAAGGTCATTGGGATGTTTGTGGGTTGCCATGCTATAACGCTTATTGTAGTTTCTTGCATTATACCACAGAAAGGAGTTTCTATTGAACAAATATTATGAAAACGATATACTGTGAATACGTTTATTATTGCTGAGTTTAATGTGAAATTGCTATTGTTGTTAGCGATACGATTTACTGTGAATACGGTTATTATCGCTGAGTTCAAAGTGGCTTTCGCATTATTTCAAATTGTTGCTGGTGATGCCAAACATTCTGTGTGTCACGCTTAAACTAATTAGAAGCTTATCTTTGCAATGCTCAAAATTACGCTGTGATGTAACAGTGATAAGCTGGTTGCTCATGAAGTTGAACGCTATTGATTAACCCTATGTTTTCATAGTAATAGAAAGTGAACTGTAATCCTTAATATTAACCCTATGTTTTTAGTATGATTTAAACACTGAATTGCGTTCCTCACAATACTAGCACAGTACAAAGATTAACCCATAAATATCTGGCGAATCTAACTTCCTGAGAGCTTGTTCTTTCTATTGTTGCCTATATAGATGACTGAGTTGAGTAAGTCAGCATCTTGGGAAATCTCATTAAGGTAAAACCCGCAAGATATCCACTGAACGTCAGGGAACATCTCAGTAGGCTTAATTGAAGTGACAGGGGACTAATCAAGGATCACACTGTGAGTAGTTTTAGCCTAATAGGAGGTTCAAGGCTCCTATTTAATTACATGTAATCCACATCGTTTCCGAAAATTCCTAGAGACAGGGTGAGCCATCACATGCGGGAAAGAGGACCCAAACCGTTACATCTAGCTTGCACATCATAGTTTAACAGTAGAGAAAATGTGGGTTATGCAATATTAGTTATTTGACAGATGTGTAATTTATCAAAGGAAAGACCGGTTCTTCAAGAACCATGACTAGGCGTCCGGATTCAGCCCTGCGACTCCACTGTCTCTCTCCTTCTCTCATCCATCCCTTTCCCCTGGGACGATGCGGTGCCAATCATGTGTTTTTAAGTGCGAGGCATGCAGCGTTTAGGTGGAATTGGGAACAAGCAGCTTGGTCAACATTGTGTCTCAGTGGGATGAGCAGGCTCCTAACACTCGCGCCCTCGCCATGCACAGTTTTTCATCAAAAATGTTGCTGCAAATATTACACTGATATTACCAATTATGTTGTCAAAGATGTCTTGAATGGCATAATTTGTAGGGTAATTAGCAGAGCATGGTGAAGGCGCGAGTTATAGTTACCTTAGGGCCCGAGTTACAGTTACTTGAGATTACTCTAACAGGTGAGTTTCTATGGTTTTGTATGTTTAAAAGGCGAGCCTAACTGTAACATCTCTGTAACCTTTGTTTTTTAAGTGAATTTCTATATTTTTTTAACAAAGTAATTTTAATTACTATATGTTAGTTCAACCATCGCCTTTGGTGGTGTGCAGCAGTGGTTGGCTGCTGGGCATGGCCTGTGGCCAGTCCCTGTGGCCAACCCCCTTAACCACCCAACCCCACACTGCCTTTGACTATGCGAGGCAGGAGTTGGCCGCAGGTCCACATGGCCCCCCTCTTCCAGCCAATTTCGGCCCTAGTGGCCCCCGGGCCCAGCCTTCTAAAAATAAATATTTAGGGCGGAAGTGGGACCACGTGTGTTAACCATGTGTGTTAATATATTTATTTATTTTTTACCTCCCCTCCCTTGGCCGATTTCGTCCCCGGGGACCCCATCTCCTGGCATTAATATATATTTGTGTTTTTTTTTTTTAGGAGTGGGCCACGGGCCCCCTCCCCTGGCCGATCTCGGCCCCAGGGATCCCATCGCCCAGCCTAAACATTTTTTGAGGGGTGGAGGGGTGGGACAGCGCAGCACCCCTCCCTACGCTGATCTCAGCCTCAGGGACCCCTCCCCCAGGGCCTGGCCATGTCCCCTGTGAGGGAAGCCTGAAGGCCCCCCCACTGACCCTGCCAGCTCCCTGCTTCCTGTGGGAGCCGGCACTGCTGTCACAGAGAGGGAGCTGCTAAAGATGCAGCACCCTCTCTGTGAGAGCAATAGTTTCCTAAATGTTTGCTACACAGCTCCCTCCAAGTCAGAGCAAACAGCTATGTCTCAGGGGTGGGCACCCCGGGACATAGCAAGAGACGGCCCTGGGAGGTGGTGGTCCTCAGGACCATTATTGGCGCCATGAGGCAGGCCGCGCAGCCCTCTCCAACATTAGAATTAGCCCCAGGGAGGTGGAGGTCCCCAGGGCCTCGGGTCAGCAATGGACCATCTATCTTCTTCAAATTCAGCCCCGGGGAAGTAGCAGTCACTGGGGCTTCAGGGTGCTGGCTGGATCCCCATGCATTTAATTCTATCTTTGGCCCTGGGGAGGTGGTGGTCACGGGGCTGAAGGGGGCCAGGTGTCCCCCGTACTTCATTCTATCTTCGGCTCCGGGGAGATGGCGGTCTCTGGGGCTGCAGGAGGGCTGGGCGACCCCCTTGTATTTAATACTATCTTTGGCCCCAGGGAGGTGGCACTCCCCAAGGCTCCAGGGGAGCCAGGTGGTCTCCCTGCATTTCATTGAAGTGGCAGTCTCTGGGGCTGCGGGGGGCCGAGTGCCCTTCTGCATTTTAATGTATGTTAAGCCCCAGGGAGGAGGCGGTACCTGGTGATTCAGTAAGCCCAGGAGGGGAGTGGGGGCAGTGCGCCCCCCCTACTTATTTTTGACATGCCCCAGCATCCTGGCCCACCCGGGGGCTTCATTAAAACGTGGACTCCCACTAGAGCTCAAAATGAAGCTTTAACCATCCTATCCAGGAATACAAATATAGTTATCAAACCTACTGATAAAGGAGGAAGCATCATAATTCAAGATAGAACAGATTATGAACAGGAATTTTTCAGACAACTACATAATCCCTCACTTTACAACAAATTAAAGAAAGATCCAACACCATCCATCAGAAGTGAAATCCTTGACATGACTATCAAGAGTCTGCATAGTGGGTGGTTAAGTAACATGTAATATGACTACCTTAATATGGATGACTTTGTCATAGCAGCCTTCTATGATTTAACTACAATCTATAAAGATACCAAGAAGCCACCAGGAAAACCGATTGTGGCTGGCTGCCAGCTGGTTTTACAACCACTTGCAAAATATGTTGATTTTTTCATCAAACCATTTGTATCTCTAACCAAGTTATACACAAGAGATAGTCTGTGATCACTCAAATGGAAGTGTCTCCTTTTATTCCTGAGGTTGACATCTTGGTTACGATGGATATAGAAAACGTGTACACCAATATTCCACAAGATGAGGCACATGAAGTAATTACCACCGTTCTTGACTCTAGACCAAGACCTTATAAGGTCCCCACTGATTTTATAACAAGTTGTGCTCAGATTGCACTGGAACACAATTACTTTCTCTTCAATGATGAGTTCTTTGCACAAATAAAAGGAGTAGCAATGGGAGCTATTTTTGCTCCTGTTATTATGAATCTATATGTTGCCACTTTTGAAGAGCATGCAGTCCATAAGGAGGGCAATCCTTATGGCAGTTACATCACAAAATGGCTCCGGTATAGAGATGACATTTTCTTTGTTTGGCATGGTCCAATAAATGACTTACTACTGGTGAATTGATTAATAATCAAAATACAAACCTAAAAGTTACCCTAGAATATGAAACCCACTCAATTAATTATTTAGATTTGCAAATTACAGTTGATAGGGTGAGTTGTATGTAAGCCTATACACTAAACCCACTGCCAGAAATACTCTATTGAGCTATAATAGCTATCATCACAGGAATTTAAGGGGCAATTTATTGGGAAATTATTAAAGATTAAACGTAATTACACCAAGAAAGACGACTATTTTTTGGAAGCCAAGACCTTAATGTCCAAATTGATTAAGAGAGGCTATCCATATAGAATGGTTGAAAGATCCCTGAAACGTGCCTGGTATTATGCTCGACAAGCCTTATTCCAGGTCAAAAAGAAAGGTGTTCACTCTTGTATGACTTGTGTTACAACTATTGGTTCAGAGTCAAATGGAATTATTTTGAAAAATTTGCATTTGCTAGCCTCTCTTGACATTCCACTTGAGAACCCATTATTTGCCTTCAAAGGGGGAGAAAACTTGAGAGAGTGAGGGCCCACAATGAACTATACCCACAAACACTTAGTAACATCTGAGGGCTAGCACCAAGGGTCAGATATTACCCATGTGGGAACTGCAGTGCGTGTGCTTCCACTAGAATTGTAAAAACATGTTGTCTAAATGAGAGGACGTGGTAGCTGAAACATTTAACTAAATGTGGTTCTAAAAATGTTTTTTAGCGTATTCCATGCCCATTTTCTTTTTTTTATATTGGTAAAACAACGCAGGAGGTCAGAAAACAGATTATTCATCATCAATCACGAATACAGTGTAATGTTGTTAATGCTCCTATTGTGGACATTACAATTCAATTCCCATTTTCTTACATTGGAAAAACAACTCAGGAGGTCAGAAAACGTATTATTCAACATAATCATGAATACGGTGTAATGTTGTGAATGCTCATATGGTTGAACATTAAAATTGAATGAAACATGTCCCCAACAATATGAACTGTGTTAGAAATGGGGTCTTTGGTTGGCAGTCAGGTTACCCTCTGTCCAATCAAGGACCCTCACTCTAGTCAGGGTAAAGGAGAATCACCCTCAGTTAACCCCCACCTCACCTCTTTGGTAGCTTGGCACGCCCAGGCAGGCTTAACTTCAGAAGCAAGGTGTAAAGTATTTGTACCAACACATACAGTAACTCAGTGAAAACACTACAAAATGACAACACAGATTTAGAACAATAGGGAATATTTATCTAAACAAAACAAGACCATAACAACACAAATCCAACATACACAAGTCAAGTTATGAATTTTGAAAATAATAGGAGTCTTAATCCTTAGAAAACAGTGAGAACGCCGTTATTGCACAAAAGTACCTGGGTAGCATCAAAATAAAGCCGCACGGGCGAGTGTGCATCGGAAAAGGCTAGCGATGCATTGATTTCTCACTCGCAAGCGAGACTGTGCATCATTCCTCCTCTGGTCGGGTCGTCGTGCGTGTTTCTTCTCTCCTGCGAGAGAGCGATGCGTTGATCCAGACGGACACCTCGCCATTCAACGGAAGGTGATGCTAAGCCCTGCAAAACCTTGCTACTCAGCTGTCAGCGTCATCAGAATTGGCACAGAGCTTAGCAAAGCCTCACTGCACAGTTGTCAGCTTCTTCAGAACTGATGCAGAGCGGCACACAGCCACACCAGGCTTTGTCACACAGTTCCCCAGAACCGACCGACAGCGATGCAAAGCCCCACAAACCTTCGCCGCACAGCTTTAGCAGAACTCATAACGGATGATGTGAAGCCTCTCAACGCAATGCCACACAGGCAGAGCAGCAAGGAAATAAGGTACTTTGTTCAGCGGGCCTCAATTGGTCCCTCTATCCGGCTCGTGCTCCTTCCCAGTCAGCCTGAACAATAAACTCTGCCCTGGTTCGGTGCAACCATATAACCTCAGTTGGCGATTTGTGCATTTAAGCAATATTTATACCTAAATCTTCAAAATGGAATATCTCCAGTTCTACCCATTAGATTTTTGTCATTTTGGTCTCAAATTATTTTATTAAATTGTACTCTACTTTTCTAAACTGGTGTGTGATTTTTCTTGTGTTATGTTTCCACTTAATTACTGTTTGAAGTGCTGCATACAAACTTTATAAAACTGCCTCTGAGTGAAGCCTGACTACTTTTGTACCAAGCTAACAGATGGGTCAGCACAGGTTAAATTGTGGTTTGCTTCTGTATTCACCCTGACAAGAATTGTGGTTTCTGCTTGAGTAGGGTTTCACCCTCCCAACTCAGAACAGTAACCCCGTTTCCTACAATAACATAATATGTCAAGGATCACTTCAGCTGAGAAGATGTAACTTGCAATTACTCCTTCCCTGGATATTCCAAAGATGTTGGCCCTTTGTCCCTAAAAAGCCAGAGCAAAAATAAATTCACCAACATAGTGAAGACATGATAAGATGTTTGATTTGTGAGTTCATTCCTTATTTGGTCAGACTGTATATGATTGTTTCAGCTATAGATGGCTAGTGGAGCTCAGGCAAATCACTCCTTTTACTACTTGCGTTCAAGTGTTTTAAGTCTTGTTTCTTGTATGTTTTGTTTTTATAAAATTCAACAGGATAAGCTTTCCAAAAAATATTGTAGGTTAAAAAAACATGTATTAACACTACACTGAATTTTCTTAAGTTTGCCTACATTTTTGGACCTTATAAATAAAAGTTACCTTAATTTCCAATATATTTCTATATTTACCTGGTGGCTCCACAATTCTGTTGCATTACTGGTGGTTGACCATATGTTGTGCTGGACTTACTCCAAGGGTGGGGCTGGAGTACTTTTACTACTGTTTTGAGTCCTTTTTGGCAGCATGAATTTTATAAGTGGTGTTTGTGGATACCAATGTCTTACTATATTGTGAGTGGGGTTTGCCCCTCCTTAAACCCCTTCGTGACCTTCTGTAAGGCCATTCTTACCCTTCCCTAACCCCCTCTCGTTTTGCAGTAAGTGGCACTCATTTTCCAGCCACTCCCCCGTTTCTCCCACAGATACTACAAACATGTATGTGTACCTGTGCAGAGATCCCCGCAACCATGGAGAAAAGAAAGGAGGAGCGGAGGCATAGTACTCTGCACATAGTTCTGTGAATATCATTTTGTGGTACGTGTAGGACCATTGTAGCAATACTAAACATACTACAAAGTGTGATGTGTCTGATAGGCCCCTTTAGTTTTACTTACTATGTAAGACAGGTGCATCAATATGAATGAAAGAGGTCCACATAGTAAACGCATCTGAAGTTTATGCTCTGAGAAAATGCTAGAATTTTAGAAAAGCATTATAAGCCTCGTAGCTCTACAGATTTTTCAGTTACATTAATTTTCCTGGAAAACAATACATGAAGTTTTTTATTGTATTCTTTATTTGGTATTGTATTCTGATTTGTTGTAAACCACTAAATACAGGCCTGAAATGTTTAAATAAGAGGAAGATTAAATGCTCATATAAGATATGGTAATGGAGTAGTGGTGTATAGCAGTCAAATGACATATGTGTCTGGTGAGCATTAAGAAAGATTGAAGCACAAGCATCAAGGAGAAAGCCGGGGAAACAAGAAATAGGGGGTAGGTGAGGGTATGAGATCTAAATGAGACCTGAAAAGGGCACAGTTGGAGAGAGGAATAAGGCCTGGAAGACAGTTTTGGTAGATTGGTTGGCAGAAAGAGATTTAATTAGAACGTTTGCTTACATGTATATGACGGCCTACTAGTGGTGGAATTTGTGCCCGTCAGGGTGATTAAGAATCAAGGTATCCCTTTGGAGCGATACTAGGCCCAGAAGAAGCTCAACCCCAAAGATCAATAGGCTGACCGCTCTTGCAATCAGAACTCAGCCTGCTGCATCACCCTGTGTAATGTGGAGCCCACAAGCTGAATATGGAACTCGCCCGAGTGATATCTTCAGACTACTAGGTTCGTTCACCTTCATTTCTATGTGCTCTAATCTCTGGGGTAAGGAAGCAGTGGCATCTCGGTCAAATAGAAGGCACTTCCTCAGGATGGAGAAGGTCATTGTTTGGCACTCACCTAGCCTCGAGTGGCCTGCATTAGGCTACTAGAGTATCAGCCCTTACCCTAGGCTGCCTAGACACCCTCTATATTTTGGCCCAAGAGCATACTGAAATACACAGAAATCAATAAACAGCATTGCTCAGTTATGAAACACAATCGTAAAGCTTTTTATTGGAAGTAATGTCTTTAAAGTGTGGGAATTTATATACTTTTGTCCAAACTCGTTGCCCAAAATCATAAAAATATACATATTGAGTTAATGAATGTATTTAAAAAAGCCTCCAAAAGCAATTTTAAGTTAAAAATTGAAAGCAGCTTATTAATGTAAAAAAGTTATGTAAAAGGTGTATCACTATCCATAGCTGCAGATTTAATTTCAAAGAAAAAACTGTAGAGTTCTTTACAAACATTTATCAGTAGCACTTCTCTACTTAGTACCTATTACACCAGTACCGAGGGCAATGGGGGCCTTACATGTTGTGCTAACTGACCGAGGTGGCTTCTGGGTAAAATGCCCATACTTTTACAAAACGTTACAACATAACCTAGCGCGTTTGATGACTTGCTGATTTGACAAGGAGGATAAGACATTTTCTCCAAATATTTATTCTCCATACCATTAAGGCTGTTTGGTAATAGCCACGCCTAGAGCATAATTGTTTTCCAAGTATGTCAAACACATCACAACAACGACCTTCAAACTAGGCAGAACAGGTCTGTGATGGATGAAAACGTTTGAGAGATGTCTTTGACTGCCACCTTTTCACATTGTTCTGAACCTTTGTCTTAGTCAATGAAGATTAAAAAGTGAACATCGCCATTAAGAGGCACAATAAAGAATGTTGTAGTGCTGCCTCCTGAAGAGCATATAAACGTGCGGACTTGCGTCTTCTGGAAACCTGTGGTGATTTACAGCAGTGTCCGCATCGTCAACGTACTCCACTTGTAGAGGTATAGGCAGGGCTTGCGTGAGAGCCACGATCTGAGGATGATCACATTCCATGGCCATAGGCTGCACTTCCTGAAAATGTAAGTTAAGAAAAAAACATTTTAGGGAGCAGGATGCCCTCACTAACCTCGCATTCGTCTCTTGCAATTGTAAAATTGTTTTATTTTTAAGATTAAATAAATCACACAATAATTTATCCAAAGACAAAACAGTAATAACGCACTTCATACAAAATAAACAAGGTGTTTAGAATCATAAAATATTCACTCTTTCCCCTTTGCAATGAGGTACCCGATAAATGCCTAGTCCCCCACAGACTTCAAACCGTCGTTAGTCACAGTTGTACAAAGCGGCTTTAAAATGTAACATCCTACACTTAGATCACAAATCTTAAATGCATCACAATAAAGTCACTCCTCAAAAGATGCACATCTTACAAATATTATAAAGTTTTAAAACACTGGCCGGGTTCTTAGTAAAAGAAAAAAACAAACACGCAGCACTCTTTTCTGAAATAGGTGTACACTTCAGAGTTTCCATCTACCCACTTATGGTTGTAGTACTTTTTCGGCTCCTAACAAACATATGGCCACTTTGCACAGATAAACACGTCCAAAGCATATTTTGTGTGTACGTTTACCGGTTAAATAAATATTGAAATATAACATTTTACAATTGAGTTTATCCACAAGACACAAAATAAATATGAATAAATAGCAATGTGATGGTCCAAAAATAAAAATGGATAAATGACTACCATAACACCGGGAGTCCTAATCATAAATCATTTCAAGAAACCCACGGGAACAGCAGGGCCTCACCTACATCACACTCGGCAAGGGTTTCCCAGCTCCCAGACTTATTTTAGGGTGTACTTTGCTCATGTCGTAGAGGAAAGTAAGGAGACATTCCAGAACTGTGTAAATTCTGAAATGTACTGAACTCCACTGACTCATCCAACTAGCCAGCAAAATCTGACAAAATAAAACTGTGAACAAGTATAACCAAATCCGTAATTAAAGAGAAGTCACAATAACTGTTTCAAAAATATTCTATCACAAAGGTTTTCAAGAGGTAAGTCATCAATGGCGGAGCGAACAGCACTTGCTTCAACAAGGTCCTTTCTGCACCCAGCTGGTAGAAAAAAGGCCGTCACTTAAATCTTCAAAGACCAGCATACAAAGAATAGAAACAAAATATGTTACGAATCCCTGTGTGCCTATGGAATTTCATAAGAATAAATGACAGAATTGAATCTTTAGACTGCCTACCTAACAGGCTCAAAAGTCTCTTCGGCAGAGAATATTTCATCAATTGTTTTAAAATAAATGGCCGCATATCTTGATTGTTCCATGACTGTGTTAATCCATACTTTTACAACAGAAATTCTAAGTCTCTTAGTCTCACTGAATGTACCAAACTAGAGACAAACCTGATTAACTTGTGCACCGACAAAGGGTCAATCAAACTTCAATCACAGCTGTGCCTCGGTGGTCGACTGACAGATAGCAATAAAATAACGCACGATCTTACACATTAAAACATTTCATTTAGTGTTCATTTTACTCCACAAATTACTGATCAGGATGGAGTTACAAACGCAAATGAGACAATTTACCACTGAAAGCATTCACAAAAGGTGACCTTCCTCCCACACGCCTCCTGACCCTGAACAGAAACTCCTAGCAAGGGAAGGAAGGGGAAGGGGAAACTCTTAAAAATGATCTTCATGAAGGGGTTTCCCCACCTGGAAGGAAAATGCTAACCTGTAAGAACAAACTACTTACCTTTGGTAATGCTATTCCTGGTAGTGATGCTATCTAGTTACAGATTTCTCACCCTTTGAATAGTCCCCTGGTGTCTAACTGGATCGGGAACATTTTCGTTACTAGTGCTGGAAGGTGGCTTCCGGCGGCACCACATTGATGCTGTTCCGCTCCAGAAATGACATGCGGGGCTACATAGGTGCCATTCCAGTGTGCTCATGTCAATTCCTTTTGAGATTGTCAGCACCCCCAGATGCAGAGCCCCAAAAGCAAATTGATAGACAGTGTGCAGATTCCTAGACTTTTGATCTTAATAATGGATAGAATATAATCACAGAAAGGGCAGAATGGGACGGTTGGCAAGGAACCTGTGGGTAGACAAAGTCTCTACCAGAAAGAGCGTTATCAAAAGTAAGTTATTTCTGAGAGAGACTTCTATCTCCAGATTCCTTAACTTTTCAATAGATACCACAGTAATACCTATTTGGAGGTGGGTTTGTGAATGAACTCAAACTAGAAAGCCTTGCAGGACCAACCATGCAAAATGCCCTTCTCGGACTGAACAGGCAATAATGCTTCATAAACATATGGCTGGCTGGCCATGTAGCCTGGCAAATGTCTAGAACAGGGACTCCAAGTGCCAAGGCAGTGATATCAGCTTTGGCCCAGGTAGAGTGAGCAGGCAGTCATTCCAGAGGCCACTGGGTGGGAGATCTTTGTTCAGTTCATGATCCAGCTGAAGATTGTTCTCTCCTACACTTCCTTGACTTTTTCTCATTCAAGACAACCCCGCAAAGAGCAAATCATCCAACCTGTGGTCTTTGGTAGATACATGTAGAAGCTCAGCGTTCTTCTGGGGTTTAAGTGATGAAGTCTCTCCTCCTCCTTAGAAGGGTCAGGAGATGCATAGACAGCAGGTAAAGCAATAGTTTGACCGACGTGAAACAGCATCACAACTTTCAGTAGGAAGGACGCTGGTGTCCACGGAACCAGTTTGTCTGGGAAGTGTAAGGTGGATTGACATATAGAACCTGAAGCTCATTCACACTCGATGCCAAGGTGATGGGAATGAGGATTACAGTCTTGATAGTAAAGAACTGTAAAGGACAGCTGAAAAGTAGCTCAAACAGAGTGCACATTAAATTTCAGGACTTGATTAAAGTACTATTGGGGCATAACAAAAACAGAAGGGGAAACAAGTTGTAGCCGTTTCAAAAAATTGCATCGCCACCGGTGACTTACACAATGAGGACTGATCTGGCAACCGTAGAAAGCTGTAGGGCTTAAATATAATCAAAAAAGCAACAAAGGAGGGGCATGAGAAATGGGATATTCGGAGAATAACTCCTGGTCCCGTGTGTAAGGTTCCCAATGGACAAGAAATCAAAAAAGATTACACACGGTTCCACCTAGTGTCGTGGGTTTCTTTCGAGGAAAAAATTCAACAAATCATTGAAAAGCGAACTTAATCGAAGCAAGAGCCCTCACTCACCATCCGGTGACATGCTTCATCATAGGGCCAGCTACTCGTCAGGCCGGCACTGCAATGCCTGACGGGCCCCGCCAGGGGTGAAGAACTTGGCGTAGGTTTATCGGCAGTGTCCATAGACTTCTAAAAATCAGAATTGATTGATTTTTTTAGCCTGGCCTCCCCCGATGTGACCCTACCACTAATTTTTGGAGGTTTTTTTTGACTGTTATATGTGATAACTTCACAATTTAAAGGATTAGGTATGTTACAAGGTCCTGACGAATCGCATAAGGTAATTCCTTGGTGACAAGCGAGAAACATGTTGACCAATTATATAGAGTGACACAGGGGACCCTGTGTGCTCCGTCCTTTGACGTTTATACCTTCCTAGCTTTTATGGGAATTACGGACATTATCCTACCAATTCCCAACTTTACTCGATTTTAATCTTGTCAGAGGTAGAGTCATGAGTATTAAAATTTATTAATTTTTACCTCTAGACATTTTTTAACCTTTTCTTATTTACCAATCTTTCACTTCATTTCTTTTTCAACCGGCCACAACCGATTCTTAAAAGATCTCCGGCAAAGAGCCCCCTGGCGGGGCCCGTCAGGTATTGCAGTGCCAGCCTGACGAGGAGCTGGCCCTATGATGAAGCATGTCACCGGATGGTGAGTGAGGGCTCTTGCTTCGATTAAGTTCGCTTTTCAATGATTTGTTGAATTTTTTCCTCAAAAGAAACCCACGACACTAGGTGGAACCGTGTGTAATCTTTTTTGATTTCTTGGGCTTAAATATAACCCTTAACTTTCCCAAAAGCAAAACCTTGTAGGGCAAGAGGCAGAACAAATGACAGAACATCAGAATACTTGGCCTGGAGGTGGTCAGTCTGGCAAGTGCTGCACCAAGCCAGCAGGCATATACAGTGTTTGTTAAAAGACACCTGGCTGCCAGGATGACATTAACAACATCTGGAAGAAGGTCAAAGTGTTCAGCTGGCGCAGCTCAATCTCCAAACATGGAGGTAAGGACTGCAAAAGCCCAGTGTCCTGTTGCAGGAACAGCAGGTCCTCCTGGCGGGGCAGCCTGATCGGAAGACATATGCTCAAGCCCAGGAGTTCGGGATACCATACTCTCCATGCCCAATCATGAGCCACGAGGATGACATAGGCCTGGTCTGTCCTGATCTTCTTGAGAACCCGGGGCAAGAGTAGCATCAGCAGAAAGGCATACAGGAGACCAGAGTTCCACACGAGGCAGAACATGTATCAAAGTGAGAGAGACCTTGGAAAGTTTAATGCGCAGAAGCATCAACATTACAACTTCTCTGCGCTGGCGAAAAGATCAAGCCAAAGTTCTCCCCATTCACAGAAGAGACCTTGCATCACTTCCGGATGCAGCTGCTATTCATGATCCGCCAGGCGGCAGCAACTGAGCTTGTTTGCCCTGGCACTCAATGATCCTGCCAGGTGGTTCACCACAAGGAAAATGTCTTGGTGATCCTGTCATTTCCAGAGGCGCAAGGCCTCCTGGCACAGGTTCCATGACCCCGTCCCACCCTGTGTGTTGCAGTACTACATAGCGGTGGTGTTGTCAATGAGCACCTGCACCAGCTTCCCCTGGATGGATGAAAGGAGGGATTTCAAGGCAAATAAGATGGCCTACAACTCCAGAAAGCTGATATAGAGACAGGTCTCTGACAGAGGCCTCTGATCTCCACCTATGCCAAATGGCTGCCTCAACACAGAAGCAATGCACCGATCACCACTGTCAGCTCTTGGTGAGGAGGGGAGAGGGGTCTGCCACTGACCCAGTAGTGGTCCAGTATCCACCACTGCAGACCTTTCACAGTCTCTTTCGACATTTGAACGTAGTTGGAGAGGTCTCCTTGATTTGGAGCCCCCTGGGACTTCAGATCCCACTGTAGAGCCTGCATATGCCATCGTAAGTGCTCAGCCACCAGGAGGAGGGAGGTCATCAGCAGCCTTAGAGTCAATCTCACTGAAAACCAGGACTGATGGTGAAAGATCAGGATCACAGCTTAAATATCCTAGACTCTCTATCCTGAGGGAAAAGCAGGAAACCAAACTGTGTCCAGAATGGTTCTGATGAAGGGGAGCATCTAAGAAGAAGTCAAGTGTGACTTTCGCGCATTGCCAGTGAATCCCAAAGATGGCAGGAGCTTCGTCTTAGTCTAAAAGTGGTTGATGACTACCTAGGGTGGGTATCCATCAGTGCTTTTTTTAAAGGAAAGAAGAGGCCCAAAAGATGTTTGCTCGAGTTGAAGGACCTCCGTAAAGACACTTGTTTTAACATCCAAGGTGGGGAGCTGGAGATCAAGTACTTCTGCTGTCCTATACATTATGATGATGCAGCAGGCAAATTCCTCTGTGGCAAGGCCACGGGGAGAAAAAAGACCTGTCTCCAAGGTGGTTTTGAGCCCACTAGCCTAATGTAAGTCCTCGTAGCAGTTGTCATCTTGGTAGGGGTGAGCAAACTCATCACCAGGGTAATAGTCAATATCAGAATCAGTCCCAAAAAAGGGAATGCCAAGAGTCTTGTCAAGCTTGTGGTAATTCAAGAGGGGGAGGGGGTGGGGGAGGGTGAAATCAGCGCCTCAGGCGGATTCCGGCACGGCGTCAGTCAGGGTCTGACCAGCGTCGACTTGGTGTCTGAGAGGACAATGAGAGCTGCTTCTTGAGATGGCAGTCAGCACTGATTTGACCTGCCAGGGGCCAGCATGGGCCATATGGCACGGGAAGGAGGGTCAAGCTGAGGGTGAACCCGCCGGCAGTATCCCAGGTGAAAGGGCTCTTAACTTCTTGGGGCCTGAAAGCACACCAAAGAGAGTCAGCAGAAATCCAAAGAGGCAAATATTGGTTGAGCTGAACTCTGATCAGACGTGATGTGGCTGAAGGCCCCAGAAACTTGGGTTGTACAGGAACCAGCAGTGGGATCGGCTTTGAAGTCCAACAACTTCAGGAGCGATATTGAGAAGAATGGTGCCCCCGCACTTGCTCAAGGGAATTACACAATGGAGCAGAACCCCACTTCCACTTGTGTTTCTTATCCTTACCTGAGGATTTGGAGCGTGGTGAAGACTAACCTCTGGAGGGGCTACTTCGACTCTGAGAATAGAACCCAAAGTGGGCATTGGATGTGCAGCAAGACTTTGGAATGGTCCTAAAGTACAGTCTTCTTAAGCTTGACAATGTAAAGTTTCAGCTCACGTACCCTTATGTCTTCAGGTTCATCCACAAACAGTCTTGACTCGACCCCAGACACCACAGCCACACCCAATCGGGATCTGTCACAGACAATTGTTTACTATAGTCCTTAAAGGGCTGGAAACCTGATGTTTAGGGGGTGACATCCTTTGCACACTGTAGAAATTTGTTGAAATATCATGGTAAGTGCCTCAAAGAGATGAGGCTGAGCTCCAGATTCACATCTAGTGGCACAGAAAGAAAGAATCTGACGTCATAGCATGGGAGTGCACCTATCTAGGCCCGCACATATTTTCCAGAGCAGAATGGAGTTAGTGCAACAAGGCACCACTTTCTAGCATGCAGAGGTACTGCTTAAAAAGTTTCCGGATCCAGCCTAAAGTCAGGGAAATATTTAAAAGGTGAGTAATATGCGGCTAGAAGTCTCTAGAAAAAAGCATCTTTTCACACCATGTAGTGCTGTAGACTCACATGCTATGCTTGCTCCTGCCAACTTCTGTTGGGCTTGGGCGTTTGAAAGTGGTCTTTCTTTGAAAAAGTCTTTTGGGTCATGAGGTATATGGTGAATCCTCCCTTAGTTGGAAATACACATGGGCACATACTCTTTTTCGCACAGCACAAAAGTGTGGTATGGAATAGAGAGTGAATACAGTAGATGGCACATGTGTAATATGAAGAAATTGATTTATAAATAAGAAATATCAGATCAGAACTACACGCTACAGGGGAGGGTGGGTGCATATGAATTACAGCACTACACACAACCCTCCCCTTCGTGGTGGATAGCATGTGGATGATGTAGATGTCTGGAATAAGCTACGTAGGACAGTTTAGCCAACCACTGACCTGCTGTCTGTCTAGGAGATCCACACAACAATATTAGTGAATATGTGTTTGGGTTTGACCAGGTAGCTGCCTTACATATGTCAGCTAGGGCGATATTCCCCAGGATGACCATAGTTGCAGCCTTCTTATGTGTAGACAACAGCCTCAGTGTGAGAGAGAGGGTTCTCCTCTTTATGACAGCAAGTGTGAATGCACTTGACTATCCATCTGGCAAAGCCTGTTTTAGATATCGGCTGACAAAGGTCATAAATAGCTGGCCTGCTTTGCAGATGGGCTTGGTTCTGTCGATGAAGTGTATATGGGTGCATTTAACATCTGAGGAATGAAGAGTTCTTTCTGCCACTCGGTCTGGTTGGGGAAAAAAGACTGGGACCTCTATTGTGTGATTGAGATGGAAAGGAAAGACCACCTTAGGGAGGAAGTTTGGGTTAGTTCTGAGCAATACCCAGTCTTTGTCAACCTGAATAAAGGGTTCCTGAAGTGTGGGGGCTTTCAGCTCACTTAAGTATCTAAGCGAGGTTATTGCAACGAGGAACACCACTTTCCAGGAAAGAAGAGGGCAAGAGTGTAAGTGTTCAAAGGGAGGACCCATAGGTCTTGTGAGGACTATGTTAAAGTTCCACACTGGATCAGGGTAATCCTTAGACGAACAACCTTTTTGAGAACTTCTATAAAGACTTTAATTCCCAGAACACAGAAGAGGGGTTAATGTTCTCTGTTTGCTTGTAAGCTGCGATGGCTGCTAGGTGGAGCGTATCATGGTATATGCTAAGCTTGACTTTAGGAATTGAGGCAAGTAGCATATGATGTCCTGAAATGCATACTTTATGGAGAACAGGTTTTGAGAATGGAGTAATAGCCAAATTCTTTCCACCTTGCAGTGTAGCAGGCAAATGTATTTGGCATGTGGGATTCTCATAGGATGCACATGCACTCCGGTGGGAGGCATAAGTAGCCAAATTCTAGGACCTCAGGAGCTAGACTGCTAGGATGAGGTGCTTGTGGCCTGGGTGCCTGAGAGGTTCTGGCCTGTAGGGAAATTCTCATTTTTACTGATTGACATCTCGATGAGTTCTGAGTACCGGGGCTGCCTGAAGCAGTGGGGGCTATGAAAAGGAGGGTTTGGGAGGTTTGCTGCATCTTCTGCGACACAAAGGGAAGGGGGAGGAAGGTGGAAAAGAGTAAGCAAAATGTAATTGACTGGTTCATCTATAATGCATGGGACATGAACTGTGGGTTTGGTTACCTATAGGTGAAGCCTGGGCATTTTGAGTTCTTCGGAGTTGCAAAGAAGTTTATGTGTGGAGTTCTCCAACAGTGTGAGTAGAGTTCCTACTTGTGGGCTTATTGATGCGATCTGCTGAGCAGGTCTGCTAGGTCACTGACCACCCTGCTCCACCCAGCCATCCCCGGGGGGTTCTCTGCCAAGTGGATGCAGTGTCAAAGGGCCCAGTGCAAATGGTCTGCACCAGCAGGGAGAGGGGAAAAGAGTGAGAGTCACCCTGTTTCTACATGTTATGGTGCCCAAGAAACGTTAGCTCTGAAGAGGTAGTAGGTAGGATTTGGTGGCAGTTACTGTGAACACATGGCTGTCAGGGAGGGAGATGGTAGTCTGGGTATGCACTAGGCATCATTGCCTGCTTGCACTCCTTATCAGTCAGTCATCGAGGTAAGGGAAGGCATGGATGCCTCCCCTCATTAAGTGGGCAGTGACCCCTTCCAGGTACTTGGTGAAGACCCTTAGGGGAGAGGTGATGCCAACCAGTACTTTGAACTGATAATGATGGCCATTTACCATGAAGGTAGTGTTGGTGGATGAGATGAAGGGGGATGTGGAAGTAGGCATCCTTGGGTTCTAGTGCCTCAGTGATGTCGCCTTGTTTCAGCAGGGAATGACATCCTGCAGTGTTACCAAGTGTTCATAAAGGATGTCCCAGCTGAAAGGCCTGTGCTCTAAATAGGCCTGCAAGAGCTGTCCTTCTTGTAGGATGAGGAAGTACAGGGAGTAAACTCCCTTGCCCTGCTCATGGGGGAAGTGGTTCTACTGCATCTTTATGAAGGCGCTCTTGGACCTCTTCCTCTATCAGGCTGAGTGTGTCTATGGGGTGAGATGTTGGGTGCTGCTATGAGGAGTTCTAGGCAGTAGCCGCTGGAGATCATGGTGAGGACCCATTTGTCTGATGTGATTTCCTGCCAGCGAGGGAGGAAATCCTGTACCTTGCACCGACAGGTGTTGTGTGATCAGCGAAAGGTGAGGGAGTGACTGTTTGGACGTGGAGGCCCTTTTACCGGAATCTCCTTTGCCCTTGCCATTGTAGGCACTTGTGGCGTACCCTGTGGTGACTGCTGCTGGAATGCATGTGTTTGCTTCTGGTATGAGGAAGTAGGTTGTAAGAAAGTGGCCTTTGAGCATTCTGTGTACTGGTGCATCCGAAAGGAGCCACTAGGGGTTAAAGTCTGAAAGGCACCCATGGCCTTGGCAGTGTCTGTGACACTCTATCTTTTCCAGCATCTGTGAACTGTGGCCCAAAGAGGTGTTCACATCTAAAGGCAGGTTGAGCAGATGCTACTGTACCTTAGGTTTAAAACCTGATATTTGGAGGCATTCATGGCATATGATCAGAACATTAGTGTTAAATCCTCTGGCCATGGTGTCAGTCGCGTCTAGGCAGCAATGGACGGTGGCAGTGGAAATGTTTTTTCCTTCCACCACCAAATCTTCCCCTCTTTTATTATACTTATCTAGAAGATGCTTGATGAGCTCTTGTATCTCATCTCATTGTGCTCTATAGTACCTGGAAAGCAGGGTGCAAGAATTGTCAACCCTCCACTGGGTGGTAACCCCTTTTGCTACCCTCCTACCAGCAGTATTGAGCTCCTTGCTCTCCTTGTCGGTCAGACGAACATAGTTTGTGGTCTGATCATTGGTGCGCTTACATGCGGTATGGACCACTAGAGAATTGGGCTGGACATGACCCCCTGATGTAAAATGGGTCATTGGGGGAGGGTTTGTACTTCTTCTCCACCCATAGAGTGAGCACCTTTGCCTTGACTGGTTTCTTTAAGGTATCTGTGGTAAGCTTCAGCATACCCTTAAATATAGGGAGAAACTGGACAGTCCTTTTGGACCAAAAATATTGGGTGTGTTGTTGGTGGCTTGCCTCTGCACCCCCTGATGTGCGCACTTTCCCTCCCGTCAGTAGCTAAGAGTCTTCTTCAAATGGAAGGCAAGGCAGGCCTTGCACGTGGTGTCATGGTTGAGTAGAAGTCAGAAGACTGAAAAAGTAATCTAACTTGGAGTTGGGGACCATGCCCCTTGTCAACTATGAGAGGAGTCACCGTATACCTCGTAACTAAGCTATTTGATGATGGCTGCAATTCTCTGCTCTTACCTAGTTTTACTGCATCGTCTAACAGAGCCACACGCCTGTAATTAGAAGGGCTGTTGAAATATAATTTTTGTATTGGTTGCAGTACACTGGTCCTCTAAAATTCTAGTGACATTTTTCTTCTGCAGCTATGCCCAAAACAGTAATTATCATAATGTACTAAAATGTGGCAACTTCAATAATTAAAAAAGATTACATTAATGTCCTGCACCAATGGGGGTCAGCTTCCCTTTTTTTAAAGAGCCAATATGCAGTGGTGTTTATCAAATAAGTGAGACCAAAAGTAGTTATATCAGACGGTGGGTCACAAAGACAATCAATAGCTGTTTAGTTCTGGCTTCTCTACCCAGCTGCTTGCATTATGCATTGTTATCAATTCTTTAAAACAAATATAGATAGGATTTGGCTCCCCTCACATGAATATTACTCCTGCAGCTCGTTTTATTAACTGTTTGGCATATCATTCAGCAGTCCCAGAAGTGCTTCTATTACAATGCATGGAGGGCTATTTTGTCATCTGAAAAGTACACTCAATTGACACCTGGTTTGTCCTATATCCATTCAATAGAATCCCTTTTTGCTACCGTTTTGCCTGTATTACCAAAGTCAGTACGACAGGGTTTAATGTACTAGCACTTGGGCACACAACACATGTAAAAGAGATTTGTGAATGCCTCTGTTTGCTTAAGTTGGCACTTTTAAAACCACAACTTTCGGTTATACTAAATTTGTTTTAAAACAGAGGGCCCCCGAATGCAAAATTAACTGATTTCAATTGTCCTGGGAATGCAATGGCACGGCTTGCATAACTACAGAGTCCTTCTGGAATTGTATTCCCAGTTTTTATATTCACAAACACTGATGTGAAAGCAGTTCCAAAATAGGAGTCTGCAAAATTTGTGGAATTTGGTTTTGCGTGATTATGCGACATTTCATAAAAATCACACGAAATTCTGCTTAGAAAGCAAACTGCAAATATGACACTTAGTGTATATTTCAGCATGAAATGTGTCCTTGTGTTTCATGCGAGGACCCATACTTTTCTAAAACAAATAGCTCCAAAAACACAAAAATACTGATGACAGCTACTCAGGTTCTGGTCATTCGCATGGTTACCACTCACTAATTTTGCCATGAATGGAATTCTCGAAATTCCGGAGAATAGGGGATATCCTTCGACAGGTACGTCCTAATAACAACTGACCAGGAAATGTGAAATAACATAACTGGTTAGTATAAGAACATTTTTCATTCCAGTCCCACTAACTCTTAAACACAAACCTGAGCACAAAAATCTTTAATGTCAATTCCGTCTTCCATAAATTGTTGGAAAAACTCTGTGTGGTTCTTAAGGAATGCTGCGGTCAAAAGGCGGAGGTACTGGACGATGCTATCCGAGCAGTTCTCATCGTTGAATACTCTGAGGAGGTCTGAAATCGATCCATCAGTCTCCACCAATTCAATCACACTGAAAAACTAAAAACAGTGTGTTTTTTAAAATAAAACAATACTGGTTGCAGGAAAAACTTTTCACATTTTTAAGATATGTTTAGAAGTTAAAACACATATATCAATGGGGCGGAAGCAACGTCTTGGCTCAAGCACACCACTCACAATGCTTTGTCAATCAAGTGGATGAAAAACAGAGTAGAAGCTCAAGTACCGTATATCATTCGGGCGGTGGGGATGGAAGCGGCCCTTCGTAGTCAAGAGTACCATTGAGAGAATGTCCCCTGCTGCTAACCGTATACCTTTCTAATTCAAATAGACAGTGTGAACAACTGGAGCGCCAACTAGCAAAGGTGCTGGCTCATCTTCATGTTCCAAAGAATTATCAACCGCAAACAGTGCCTTTTTTGTCAATTCTTGTGTTACCCTTCTTTTTCTTGTTTCTTTTCCTTTTGGATAAAGTGAGATTCAAAGGAAGCATGTTAACAATGTCTCCAATGTGTCATCATTTCAGTGATGAAGCTCTTTACTAAAATCCTTGTGCATACTTTTTGGTGTAACACCAATCAACTAGTTACACAGCACAAACATACAATATATTTTCGCATTACTGACTGATTGACTTTTAAATTTACCAAGCCAGGTGTCAGACACTAATACAGAAACATAGCTTTGTCATATTTTATAACTGATTTAATGTTCTAGAACGCCAGGGCACTGACATACCAGGAAAGCCATGGAAATAAAGGCACAGAAAATGTAGGCACTTCATGTAGTTCCAGGAATAAAGATAGCAGTGGTAGGACATTGCGATGTCATTGTGCCATGTGCCTACTTTGGAATGCCCATGCCACATAATAATACAGTTCAGTTTTCATGACCATTTCATCCTTGGATTCTGCACTAACTTAAAATATTGATGCAGAGTGCAAAATTAAATATGTGAATTATTCACCAGGAGTTTCTTCACTACACTGTTTTTTTTTCTTTCTCGCTAAATTACTCATTACGTGAGATAGATTCTATGTACAAGAGATAGGCAACCTTACTTGCAGCTTTAGAAATGTATTTTTCCCACCCATTTAGCAACGTATGTATGTACACACCCATCCTCTCATCTTTCAGTTTGTGGTACCCAACCTGTATCGCCAATAGTCGTACACTGACTACCAGGACAGTTGTAGGGAAAAAAAAGGTATGCAAGGGCTGTGGCCAAGAAAAACAGTATTGGTTCCAATAAACATTAGTGTTAAGAAACTAGTAAATTACTAAAAGAGCAGTCACTGAACTTCAAAGAACATTACCATAAACAGAAAACAAGGTATCATTAGACAATGCAATTGCTGAATTAAAATAGGAGACAATTGTAGAACTATATTTGACTCAATGCAGATCGCTCACACCAAGTTTATAATGATGTAAAAAAAATGAATGGGGGTGCTGAGATGGTGGCATAGCAAATACCAATGAACAAAGACCTCTTGGATCTTAGATGTAGGATGCAATCATTCCTCTCTTGAAACAGCCCTCTACTGATGGAGATAATGCAACATCAAGATTCAAATGAATATGGTAACAGTAAAGTAAATCTAATTAATCATTGCTGGTGAGAACAATTTCCTATTTAACTACCTTTGGACAGCTAAGGGCTCTCAAACCGCACTAATCAGCTAGTTCCCCTTATTATTAACCATACGTGTAGCCCACCTCACTGGGTCAGTCGCCCCATACCCAAACTTCAGAAATAATACAGAACGGAGAGGTAATGTCAAATGTAATACAGCTCATTTACGCATAGGAAAAAGAAGTCTAGAAATCTTTTTGAGCTTGTTGTGAAAATGGATTATTTATTATACTTCTGATTCTTCACATAAAACACAGCCACAGAAGCCAACATGTTTCACTCCCTGACACCAAGCTTATGTGTTGAGGATGATATCCAAATTAAGTGTATTCTGTATTACGTTTGAGAATGCCTCTCCATTTTTGTTATGTATATGAGAACTATTTCCTACTCTTCAAAGCCATACCAAAGAAAATCACAAAATGACAATCCCAGAAAAGAAACACATCAGTACAATTGACACAGATCATAAGAACCTGAAGTACGTCCAAATTATAAAGCAGTTCCTTCTATGGAGCTGTTGGATGCTGTAAAAAAGATAAAATCCAATGCCCAGATTGAGATGAAGCAGAAAATATAGCATGGCCAAGTAGGCGGCCATGAGGCACTGGCCCTGTGAAGGTCTGGTAAAAGTGACCTCTCTTTGGGGCCTTCCAGCAGGCTATTTCTTCATTTGGAGGTCTGTTCTGCAGCGGTCAGCAAGGGGAGCACAGCACACTGGCAGATCCATGATCTGTTCAGAGAAAAGGAACAACTAGCAGCCTGGAGCTCTGACACTCTCCATTTGCCCGAGTATGGCCGTGCTTGCAAAGAGGTATTAAATATAGAAACCACAGAGGTGGAGGTCGGAGCACAAGAAAGAGCAACTGTAAAGGGACAGTGAAGTGGTGGGAATCTTGAAGTGAAGAGGGGATTTCCTCTGAGGCTTACATCGTAGGAACCACATATACATAGGGGCACTTCCCATATTTCCTACTGTTTGGAAAAACACCAGAATGAGGGGGGGAATGCAAAGTTTTTTTTACTCAAAAGAGGCCCTCAGTAAAAACTAAAATGATAAGGAAAACAGTAGTATATGCACCTTTGAGGACTATGGTTTCCACAGTCCTACCTCAAACTAATATAAACTAATATGAAGTGGTATAAGGGACAAATAAACTCAGCTTCTCCCTGAATGCTACTGGATAATTCACCTTGGACAGGAATCTATAGATTTTGCCTCTTCTGGAGGGGGAAGAGGCAGTAAACATTGCCTTCTTGTTTGTGTGATTTTATGGAAGGGGAGTCAGAGACATCCTCAAAGGATCTTGCTCTGGGAATAAATCATTGCTTATGTCTCAAAACTCTAATGGAATCTGTGGGGAAGAACCGGTGGATCTGTTTAAACTTCAATCTTTTAAACTTGAAGATCACTCTAGGGCTAAGAGTTTTCATAACATCCTCTAGAAAGATCATGGACTCAGGCACTCCATCTGACTCCGTTAAAAGGGTGTAAAACGGACTCAATGTGACACTATTCCCTTCTTTTCCTGTTTATGATTTATAGTATGCTAGGAAAGTTTGAGAACTACGACATGTGTGTTAGGGCCAGCTTTAATGTCATTAACAGTGTATGAAGAATTTGGTTCTCAGTCCAAGAAACTTTGGCAAACCACAGGTGTCCACAGGGTAGAGGACTTGCCTGGGACCATGCAATCCTAATACATGTCACTATTTCCTGAGACAAAGGAATCTTTAAGTATGTCTTTGCTAGCCTATCTCCCTTTTCTTTCAATTTCTGCTCCTTCTTGGTTGTTCTTTCTCTACTGTTTCTTCTCTCCCCTTTTGCTACCAGCACTATGACTTTCCTCTTTTCTTTTCTCCACCTCTGCTCTTTTCTCTCTCCTGCTTAATCCACATTGAACTCTGGATGTTGCTTCCTACCCCACTTTTTTCTGTCTTCATCTCCTCTAACTCAGTCTTTCCTCTCTCTACCTTCTAGCCTCTCGAACTTCCAGTCATTTATATATTTTCCCTCACTGGTATTGCACCTATACCCTGCCTTCCAACTTTTGCTACCTTTATGCCCATCTGAATCCCATTCTCTTGGTTTCTCACTTTCTTTCTTTCCCTGTATCAAGTTCCTGTCTCTAATTTGCCTGACAGATATCTCTGCTTTCCTCCTCTCTACTTTTTATTACCCCGTGCCCTACCAGCCCAATGCTTTGCAGTGGTGGTGTGGGGCTAAACAACAATACCCAGAGAAAGAGAGAACAACAGGGTATCGCCTAGTGTCTCAGGGAGGGCACAACCACTAAAAATACACACAAAGAGCCAGGGTGCAAAGTTTCATAGCTATGTTCATGAACTGAATTATAGCCACACATTACAGTCAACTGCAGCTACTGTAATCCTTTGGTAGAAGACAGTGGTACATTGTCAATAGGTGGTAGTGTAGTACTCATGTCTGTTCCAGGGTTAAAGGAACCAGTTCCATCTTCTTGTCAAAAACCCAGAGGAGTCATCATTATTTTTGTTGAATACAGAGATTTATTTAAGGTCATAAGAGCTGCTAAACGTAAAGGCTGAGTTTCCAGGTCTGGTAATAATTTATACTTTTCTCAGGATTTGACAAAATATACTGTAGGTCATCGAAAAAGATTTCTTGCAATGCACCCTTCTCTATGCTCATTAAATGCTAGAATTCGCCTCTTTCATCTATGCATGTTTAAAGAAACTTACAAATTTAAAATTATGACATATAAAGGTATTTTTGAATAACTGTAGAGAAGAACATATGGATGCATCAAGACTTTCTTCCTCTGGACTACCTGATCCTTGCATTTTATTGCTGTCATGTTTTTGAATATATATTCATATGCAGTACTAATAAGTGTTTTCCAACAGATTTTTCTCTGTTTATATATAAAAGTGTTCAGTAGGTAACTTTAGTTAGCTTGTCTCCCCTTAGGTACATTCCTTAATCTGATGATGTCATCCATTCATTGTCGTTGGTCTGGTTCCCCTCGTGGTTTGCCCCAGACCCTGATTGTATTGTTTTCTTCCTGTGGCTTCACCATCACTACCTATTTGTTTGTCAATAGGTAAGTTTTAACATTCTGCTTTTTGTGTTTCCTTATCTTTAATTTTCTTTTTCTCTCCTATTTTGCTATCTTCTTTTTTCTTCTCACCTCTATTTCTCTTATGATGCACTCTTCTTCTACCTTTATGTATTTACTCTCCATCGGCATAGCCACTTGTCTTCCATAAAGTTAAAACACTGCTCATTATTTCTCTTCAAGGTGTAATTAGACCACCAGTATTGCAAACACATCTTAATGTCTTTAAGAATGAGTTACACATTAATGTGCCTCCCTAATGAGAAACTCATGTTACAGAATCTGAAATGCAAAAGCTTGTACATAATTGGGTGGGAAAGCTGTTTTCTTTAACAGGTTCTGGTAAGAAAAATTAGCTTATTGTTCTTTGTTTCAGAAATTAAATTGGTATGGAAGGAATCTGATGCGGATAAGTGATGGCTTACTGTAAAATGACTTACTAATCAAATTCCTTTTTTTATATTTAATGTTTATGCACCTGCGCATCCAGACAAACATTTCTGGCCTGACATTTCATGTAAATTATTGTCTATTTCAGAGGAATAGTTGATGTTTGGTGAGTATTACAATCTTGCCATGGGCCCATTCATTGACAGCAAATATAGTTACATTTGTGCCCTCTACTATCCACAAACAATTTACTTGAGCTATAAAACAAGGATTACCAGTGGATGCTTGAAGCTCTGTAATCATTCCCTGAGGGAATATACTTTTCTTCTGTACTTTCTTCTCAGTCCAGGATAGAACATTTCTTTCTTTCTAAATCTTTGTCTCAACATCTTCTGAATTCTAAAACAGAGTTAATATTAATCTCTGATCATGTTCCAGTTACTGTGGATTTACATCTTCTCCCTGTTTCTAATGGCAATAGGAGATGCAGTTTAGTAAGTCTCTTTTACTGGATACCATGTTTACCCAAAGTTTTGAAACATTTGTAAACTTTTTTTTTCCCCTCAATGATACTCCTGACTTTTATCTCAAATTCTTTGGTATTCTTTTAAAGCAACTGTCAGAGATTACATCATATCATTTAATTCTAAAAATTGGAAACTTAATAATCAAAAGTCACGTGGCTTCTCTGCTAATATTAAACAATTGGAACATTTATACTATACTGCAAATTCCAAATTGTGTCTTGATGAGTTAATCAAAGATACATTTCAATATAATAAGATTTCTACAGAGGATGCAGCTTCTTATTCGCTCAAATCTAGTGCTAAATATTAGGGAGGTCAAAATAAGAAGGGAAAACTCTTAGCAAACTATTTTAAGATTAAAAAGGAGTGTGTTAAAATTGAATCTATTATGAAAGACGATAACGTCTCTATTTAAAGATGCTGAAATCTTCGAGGAACTTAAGAAGTATTTTACTAACCTGTATACACCTGATTTAATTCCTTCTTCTGAATCTATTGCACAGTATCCACCTCACATTCAAAAGAACATGATTCCTCTATTGATCTTTTTCCTTTCAAAGATTAGATTACTAGTCACTAGAATCTAAATGCTATTAATTTGATCAAGAATAGGAAATCTCCTGGTCCCTATGGTTTTTCAGTTGCATTTTATCTTTGTGTTTCTAAATTCTTATTACCCAAAATAGTGAGATGATTTCCACTTTTTTTTTATAAATAGCAAATATACAGGGGGAACGTTTCCAGAACTCTTAATCTGTCCTATCCCCAAGTACAGAAAGGATCTTAAATTGTGTAAAAAAATATAGACCCATATCTCTGTTTACCTTAGATTATCAAACCTTTGCAAAGCTTGATGCTCTCCGTCTTGATCCATTACTACTTAAAATGATCGGACCACAGCAAATGGGGTTTGTTAAGGGTAGCCATACATCAGACAACAAAAGAGTTTTTTTCATGTATTAAGCAACTCTAATAAATATAAACACTCCTTACCTGCTATTTCCTTTGATGCTAAAAAAAAGCACCGATCACATGGGCTGGTCTTTCATTTTTCTCTTAAATGGTTTGGTTTTTGCCCTAATTTTCTAAATCTGATTTCTCATTTGTATTTTTCCCATACGACTGCTATATTTGTCAGTGGTTTAGTGTCCTCTTCCTTTCCACTATATAGGGGAGTAAGAGAAGGTTGCCATCTTTAACTGCTGCTCTTTATTCTCCTTGGGACCTTTCTTACTCAAAATAAGTCGAAACTCTGCTATTCAGCGATTTCAATACTGTGAGAAATAAGTAAAATTGGTTGTATATGGTGATGATATTTTACTGTTTCTATCTAATCTGACCTTATCCCTACCTGTGTTTATAACAGAATTAGAAAGTATTGCTACTGTTTAGGGATATGAACTTAATTCGGATAAATTTGAAATCCTTCCTCTTAATAAATTTTGCTTTAAACATGAATTTGCATGTACCAACTATGCCCTTCAAAAAATTAAATAACTAGGACTTTGGTTTGCAAATAACATCAAAGATACAATTTCTTTGAATTTAAATTCAGTACATGCTAAATTTGCATCTTTAACATCTAAGTGGCATCTATTGTTTTCCATTACGGTGGTGCAAACTGGATTTGATTAAATGATGCTCATAACTAATATTTTGTTTACTTTATCTACTTTATCTAGCATTCCCGTGCAAATCCGTTATCATTATTTAAAATTCAAATACTCTATTGTATCAATATTTTTATGCATAATATAAGACCATGGATGTCACTTATTAAATTAAAAAGACCTAAAGAGTTAGGTGGAGTTAATTTTCTATAGTTTTCTTATCATACTGTTTTCTTTTGAACCAGTCCGAGTATTTACTTCGGATGACATGTTTGACAATCCTTCTTTATGGACAGAAGTTAAACTTTATTTTACATTACCATTCTCATTGAATTTTTATCATTCACTGAAAGAACTCTCTCCTTGTCTGTTTGCATTCTTAAATAAATTTGCAGACTGTTGCGTCCAGTTTTCGATATTAATTTTCCTAAAAATTATAGATTTTTAAAATTCTCATTATGGTATAATAAATTAATTAAGATTAAGGATAGAACAATTTTTTGGAAATCTTGAAGAAACAAAGGCCTCTCATGGGTTAAACAACTTGTTCAGAACGATACGTTGATTTCCTTCCAACATGTACAATTACTTTTTAAATTTAAAAATTCCTCATTCTTCCAATCAGAAGTGTACTTCAATAATAGATTCTAGCTCACAAGCACTATTGATTCTCCCCTCTACTAACATGGTGGATGCTCTAACATCACAACCTTTCTATCTCCAATTATCATCTTGTTGAGCTTCCATACTTTACAGAGCCCTTATTGCATCCAGTGGCTCGAGAGACAAGACAGGAATTGAACTCTAGAAGGAAAGAGGTTTTAAGGTTTTGTGGTCAACAAACTTCTGGAATAAAATTTGGATTAAAATACATAAATCCTCTAGAGTAGCAAACATTACCCAAACATTACTTGTTATATATAACAGACTATTGGTAATACATATTTTTATTATATAAAATTAATCTTTCCATTCTACCCATCCCTTGAATTCAGGGCTTGTAAATCTTTGTCTGCTGTTTTTCTTCATAATATATTCTCCTGCCTACGCACATATCAATTATGGTTGAAAGGGTGGAGACAAATTAATGATATTTTTCACACCAATGTTTCCTTTTCCTACTCAGATTTATTGTTAGGTATCTTATTAGAAGACTGGAAATGTTCTTCTTATACTGCTGATATTATTGACCTTTGATTGGCTGTCACTTTTCAAATAGTAACTAAAAACTGGTAAGATGAATTCACTATCTCATGTCAAACATGGTGGCATGATGTATGTTACAATGAGAGACTGGACAGCGCTTATGTTAATGCTTTGGCTTTAGCAATACAAAGAGACGCAATTTGGACACCTGTTATAAATTTCATAGACTCATCTTCTCAACCCCCTACTAATCACCACCCATCACCTGAACAATTTAACAAAGCTCCTTGAATGGTATTTCAAATTACATCTCCCCTTGTAATTATAGTTATTCATTGTGTTTCAATGTAATGCTTTTGGCTATGTAGTAATTTAAGTTACTTACAGATGGCCAATGTGCTTCTTTTTTCTTGATTTGTGTGATAAACTTATACACTTACGTTTTTTACTACTCTACTTATTCCTCTTTTTGATTTCCTTCTATCTTTCAGGACGATATATTGTTCTATTGTCATTCATTTATATTTAATTGGTAGATAAACCAATTTTTTTTATGATGACTTCTTTTGTCGTGCTTTTTTCTTCCAATAAATTCTATTTAAAACTTAAAAAATGAAGTAAGCCCTTGGGACTTTGGATCAACCCAACCAATGCGATATGATGAGCTACCTAGAACTAAACATTGGAAGAAATCACTATTCTTCAGAGCAAAGAAATCAAATCATGGAAGGTCAAACAGGAGAGAAATTTCAGACAGAAACAATAATTGACTGAGAAGAGCAATACATGGCTCAAGTGATGCCTGCTTACTTTTTTCCTTCCCAGTACATATGTTCAAGTCAGTGACTGTGGCTGTTTCCCCATCTGTGGACAAATTACCTGAGCTCAGTTCAACTGGCGTTGAGACCGTGTCCTGCCCAGATAGTTTAGATATGCCTTTAGGACTTGACTGTAAAAAATCTGAAGCACCGAGAATTCTAATACCCTATTTCAAGATTTCCAAATATACTTGAAAAGACTGAGAACCCAGATCCAAGTCATTCCAACTATTGACCCTTGTCAGAACTATAGGACACCCTGTAGCAAAACCAGTCCTTGTAGACAGCTGATCTGGTACCAGACACCAAATGAGTGCATCCCAAATGACACAGGTAAGGGGGACCAGTATAATGTAATTTCTAACAAATGGGTTTTCACTGTATTAGAAATGCCACACCAGGCCATCCTTTTTAACTGTGATGTGAATCAAACTACTACCTCTGTGAAGGCTGCAATATGGCCTGGGATTTGAAGTTACTGACAAGTATATTGTTGGGTGCAGAGAATCCATACACCCTGTAGTGTCAAAACTATCAAAGATACCAGAGGCTACGGCAGTTAGAAGGGAAGAACCCAGAAGTCCTAAAGATCTATCCTGAAATTAATCTTGGGTGCAAGAAGGAGAACTGATGTAAAGACAGGATATGTTCTGGAAAAATGATCAAACTTATGCAATGAAGAAGTGAAGTCTTACAAGGATAATACCTTTCCACATTGCTGTCTCTCTAAATTGTAGACACCTTTTTCACTTCTCGCTTTTTTCAAAACAAAAATAATGGAGTAAGATCAATACCTAAAGTTGCTAGTGAGCACCACAGATACTGCTCTTTTTTTATCGATGTCTGGATAGTGTTCAGAAAGATCTGACTCCTGGCTGCACACTTTAGTAATGTGATGAAATCAAACTATATGTACGTGGGTTTAGAAATCTTATATAAAAGTCGTATGCAAGATACGTTGTTTTGTGGTGATGCTACTTAGTGATTAAAGAAGTTATCATTAAGTCTCCTCATAGTATGTTTGTTTCAAGTCAATAAAAAAGGTAGGGAAAGCAAGCCGACTGGGAATAACTATCATCTGAGACCCCTGCCTTCAGTACAGTTTGCTACAAAAATAAACATGGAAATTTTGAATATGGGAGCTGAATAGGGCATGAATGTTGGTGACAATAAAATTAACGTTTTACCATTCTCACAAAAAGAGAACATAATTATTACTGTTAAAGTTTGATGGTCCAAGACTGAATTATGGCTTTTCAACCAGGCACATATTAGTAAAAAAAAAAAAAAAAAAAGTCAATATATGAGGGGAGGAAAATACATTAATATTCAGTTTTTTGTTTCATAAAAGACAGAAACACATTCATAAAATCATTTTAAAAAGTATAGTTTAGCAGGGCTTACTCACATGATTAAAAACGTTTCTAAATTCATGATCTTCAAATCCTGCTGATGTGAGCTCATATTTGCTTTGCAACACAATGTCTTTGAACCTAAAAAAGTATACATATATATCTAAAAATACAAAAATACTTTCTATGATTGTTAAAGAAATATAAAGATCACTATGATCTATAAATCATACAGAAATTAAAATTGCATCAGCAGTAAAATGATATATAGGCCTAATGTACAAAAGAGGTTGAACACAGAACAACTTATGTGTTGTGCTGTAACCTGCCTTTGTACACGTGGTGCAAAGGATCTACAAAAGCCCTAGTGCGATAAAGGGATAGGTTACAAAAATGTGTACATCTCCCGTCATATTAATGTTAAGGGGATGGAAATCAGTTTGCAACTCCTTCAGACCTCTTCTGAATGCTGCGTTGAGGCTTGCATGAGACAAAAGACCTCCATATGTGCATTCTCAAAATGCAAACTTTTTTCTGCTTGCAGCCCCTATCTCTTGAAGGGACAATGTCTGTACCAAAAACCAGCACTTGACAATGGCATCTGGTTTGCACTGTAATGTATGCCTCTATTACTGTAAAGTAAACAAAGGGTGGCATCATTATTCCATGCGTGTAAAAAAGAATGATGAAGGGGCTGCCTGGAGCAATATGGTCTGCCCCTGTATTGATGACATCAGCGTTCACAACAGACAAAAAATTATATTTTGTGAAGGCATTGCTGGGAGCGTGCATTGGTCCCCAGGACCAATGTTTGCTCCTCCCCAATACCTAAGCTCACGGTTACAATATGGAAGCGGTCCCTCAATGACAGCTTCCACTTTGCAATTCCAACACAACCTCCTTTAGAGAAGCAGTATGGTATGATTGGCTTATAACTGCAGTTGTGGTCACAAAGCATTGATACATGTCATTGCGATTCGTAAAGAGAGTTATGTCATTTTCATGTCTCTTCTTCCCTCCAAAGCATAACATGATGCAAAGTGCACTCCACACAATGTAGACATTTCTGGCTCGCAAACTGTCTTTGGTACTTTGTGGCTAGTGGTTTTGAGGCCTGTGGTCCTGGCTTTGCTACTGCAAAACATATAGTACATGAGGCACATAGTTCCTTTAACAAATATATAAACAAAATGGGACTCTAATCATGCCTGGCTACACTATTCTGCTATTATTTTATTCCTTTGCTAAGCATGCCAGTGTGCATACATACATCAATCTATCCATTAGGTATGGTGCTAAGTGTGCATCAAGGCATCATGCGGCTTCACAACAGACGAATCTTGTCTCTAAGAAAAGAAATTTTGAGTCATTCCATCCAATCAGAAAAAATATTTTCCAATTAAAGTTTACATTCCTTAAGGTTAGATTTGTGCTGGAAAAAAAGTACAAGTCAGGGCTCGCAGACTTTTTATCTGATAAAAGGGGTGTCTTATTTCAACAGCAACTGTCACTGAACACTTTTCTAAACATTTAAAAATGTTTGTTTGCTTCCAATGTCGCTGCACCAATTTATTTTAAAATAGTTAGCTTTCACACTCTCACTCACGTTCTCGGTTTTATCACATCTAAAAGCATTACATTTATATAGAGTTGTTAAAAAGTAGAAACCAAACAAGAAAGAGATCACTTTAAAATAAAAAATAGGTTTATATTTTTTTTTTTTAAACTGATATTCCTCTAGAAAGTGTTAAAATCTAGCTAAGAAAGGTTTTAAAAGTTGATATGGGATAATAAAAATTAATGTGAAATATAACAAAAAATTGCATATTTACGTATACCTTTTTAACAAACAATTTTAAATAATATCCATACAATAGTGTTAATAAAATGAACAACACGTTGATCTTTTAAATTCCTTTTTATGATGTTTCGAATCAAAGTGGGAATAGGCAAGCACAGGGTGTGGAATATAACTCCCAGTCATAGAATCCTTTGACGATTTTTGAGGTAATGCGAATCCACTTAAAAAGCAGAAATGTGTTCTTGAGAATTGCAGCGGGACAGAAATGGGAACTTTGTTCTACCCCCTTACAGCTGATTAATAGAAAAGTAGTGGTAAATATTTTGATAACTTGTGGCAAATAAACGTGGGAGCAAATATCGTGGTCTTATTTCTCTGTACAACTTTAAAAGGTATGCTGCATAAAACAGTGGATAACACCATATAATGAGCAGAAAAGAAAAACCCAGGAGAAGCAAAAATAGTGAAGAAATGGCAAGCAACAGGGGCAGCAACAGGGGCAGGGTGACAAATTCAATTCAATTCAAAGAAGCTTTATTGCGGCTACAAGAGCCAAAAAAGCGCGAGCAGTAATAAATACAAGTAAATGCACGTAATAAAATAAAATTGCAGGTAAATATGGTGATAAAAGGGAGTAAAACATAAATAAAAATTAAAATGGAATAAAAATGAGATAGAATAAAATGGAATAAAATTAGATGAAATGAAATGAAATGCACTGTGCAGGATGTTGGGACAGTCTTATTTGGAGTCTTTGTCCAGGAGAGTTTTCCCTCTAATAAGCCAACTAGCTCCGAGGAATTTGGCGATAGCGATCACTAGCGTTGGCCTGGTGTCTGATCTAAGGATTCGCAGAGCTAGCGCAGAGCAGCGTGCTCCCAGTAGTCTGCATGCCGGGGCCAGCCATTTCCTACGGGGGGCAGTATACGCAGGGCATGCAAAAAGGAGGTGAGGGAGATTCTCGACGGGGGCTTTGCAAGCAGGGCATGCGGTGGATTCGTTGCGTGACCAGCTGCTGGTGAAAAGACTTAATGGGAGTGTTCCAATGCGGAGCTGGAAGTACAGTTTCCTTTCCCTTGGGACCGTGATTAGGTCCCAAAAAGATTCGTACTTGCATGACTCTTTTAGGTTGGCAAAGTCACAAGATAATGTAGTGTGGAGTGCAGCCCGAGTGTCTTCGTTGTTGGCCATTTGCCAGTAAAGTTTCTTTAGTTCGCTTTTCGAGGGAAAGACTGACGCGGCTGGTGAGTTCCAGAGATCATCGAGCCCGATAGAGTGAAGTAAATCCTTGATGGATCGTAGCCAGGGGATTCTGTGCAGGTGGTCGGCTTTTAGGATGACCTGTAGAGCTTCGGTGAAGATGTCAAGTTCCGGAGTGGTCCAGAGACGCCGCCAGTACAGCAGAGGTCGCAGGCGGGCTTTGTGACCAATGCGTTTGATGCCGAGGTCCTTGAAAAGAGGGAACAGTGGGGTGCTTAGCGGAAGGGACACAAGGTTTCTTAAGAAATTGTTTTCAGCGATGGTTAGGTCTTGGGTTTTGGTATAACCCCAAAGTTCAGCCCCGTAGAGCGCTGAGGAAACTGCCTGGGCTTCGTATAACTGTAATGCTGGGCGAATTGGTTTTGTGTGTGAGAGGTGGAAATTTTTTAGTAGAGCCCCAGTTGTTTGTCTTAATTTAAGGGCTTGTTTTCCTATGTGTGGCTTCCAGGACATGTTGTCAGTGAGTGTTATGCCCAGGTAGCTGAAAATGCCCACCTTCTCGATTGAGGAGCCCTCTAAAGTAAATTTCCCTTTGAAGGATCTGTGGGGATTAAGGGTCATTAGTTTGGTTTTCGTTGCGTTGATTTCGAGTCCCTGGGATGAACAGAAATGCTCGAAGCACGCAAGGAGTTTCCTTAGACCACTAGGGGTCTTAGATATCAAAAGAGTGTCATCGGCAAAGAGTAAGACTGGGATTTTTTGTGTGCCAAGTGAAGGTGCGTCAGCCTGCAGTCTGAGGAGGGAGGGGACAATTTCGTTGATGTACAGGGAAAAGAGGGTCGGGGCAAGTACGCAACCTTGCCGCACACCCCTAGAGACGTGGATTCTATCGGTAAGTTGGCCCTTGTTGCCCCACCTGACTTGTGCGTAGTTGTCTTCGTGGAGTCGTATCAAAATGGCAAGGATGTGTTCCGGGATTCCCATCCGAGAGAGAGTGACCCACAGTTTGTTGCGAGGTACTAGGTCAAAGGCAGATTTGAGGTCCACGAAAGCTACATAAAGGCTGCCTTTATCAATGAACACTGTTTTCCAATATAATAATAGGAATCTGAGGGCTTGATCAGTGGTGGAAATCTTCTTTCGGAAACCGGCTTGGAGGGGGCTAAGGATATCGTGGTCAATTATCCATTCTTCTATCTTCCCTAGGAGGCAGTGGCAGAAGACTTTTTGGACACAGTCAATTAGACTAATGGGTCTATAGTTACAGGGAAGAGATCTGTCGCCCTTTTTAAAGATTGGAATAACAATGGCCGCTTTCCAAGAGTCGGGAATTGGCGCCCCAGATGCTATTGCGTTAGCTAGAATGGTGAGATATCTTGACCAGGATGCTAGGTCTGTTGAGAATAGGTCTGCTGGGACGCAGTCTGAACCAGGGGCCCTGCCGCGTTTTAGAGTGCTTAGAGAATAAGTAATATCACTTTGGGAGAACAACAGGGGTGCTGCGGTGGTTGGTGCTAATGAGTGAAGTAGGAGGGGACCCGTACAAACAGAGGTGGGGCTATCATGATCAGGGGAGTACAGACTACTAAAGTGGGCTATCCAGTCTCTTGGGGCAATATTGGTTGTGATGTCCAAACCACTGGTTTCTGGGCCTCGCGCTACCAGGGACCAGAACAGACTATAATTTCTCTTGCGCACAGCGTCGCTGAGTGCTATCCACCATTTGCTATCTTGATCACGCTTGGCTATGCATATTGCAGATTTATAGGACTTCCTAGCTACGCGGATGGCGATGGGGTCCTTGGATTTAATGGCTTGAACTAGGCGCTTGTTTAGGGACCGGCACGTTTTGTTGAACCAGCGGTGCCTGGCTTTGGGTCGTTTGTCGTCGTGGGCTGGGGAAGCTGAGAAGTGGTCCGCGATATCCCTGAAGCAGGAGGTGTGGATTGAGCTAATTTCCTGATGGGGTGTTGCAGAACCCGCCTCTAGGTCCCTTAGTGTGGATTTTAGGGTGTTGTTGGCAGCATTGATGAGTGCGGGCCGGGCCACAATATTGACCCATTTTAGGTGTCTTTTGTTGTTGGCCAGGTTAATACCCTCGGGTGCTACTGCTGCGGGGTTAGACGTGGCTGGGAGGTTACCTAGGGCTAATGTGTGGACAGAGAGAGGGTTGTGATCACTTTCGGTCCTTTCGATGATTGTCATATCGATGACTAGAGGCCATAATCTTATATCGAATAGGCAATAATCGATTCTGCTGGTGTGGTTCGTTTTGTTGTATGTGTGACTACCGTTGGTGTCTGAATTAGTTCTGCCATTTAGCGCCCTGAGTCCAAACTCCATGGTCAATGATTTAACCTGAATGGCAACTGACGTCCACCTTTTGATGGGTGGAATTGACAGGGCGGGGATAGACCAGGCTTGATCTTCCTCGCGGGTGGACCTGAGATCGTCCCAGTCAAGGGGTTCGAATGTGACGTTGAAGTCCCCAGCCACAATGGTTTTATGATGGCGGGGATAATTTTGTAAGAGGGCTACGAGGGCGCTGAGGGTTTTGGAGACTTGACCCCCCCTGACCCCTCGAGCGTAGATATTAAAGATGTTCACCACAGAGTCAGGCCCAAAGGACAGACGAAGGCCTAACAGGTCGGGAGAGGCGGTAGGTAGCTGTGATATATGGCAGCTAAGCGATGTTTTGATCCAGATGGTCAGACCCCCTGAGGGCCTGCCTCTCGTGCTGGCCACAGCGGGGATGTGGAAATTTGAGTAGCCTGTTCGGAAGAGTGGGTCGAGTGACCATGTTTCCTGTAGGAGACATATGTCATGTTCGTCAACAAATGAGGAGAAGGATGGAAGGGGAAGAATAGATTTCAGACCTGCCACGTTCCATGAGACAAGTCGTACCCCAGATTGTGACTGAGTTGTCCTGCCTAAATGCCCGGGGTTTGTGAAGTTGGCTGTCGGGGGTTGGTTTGGCAGATGTGGCTGAGGGAGCAGAGATGGGTTGATACCAATGTTTGCCCGTGAGGCTTGTGGTGGTTGGTGATGTTCCTCTGTTGGAACAGGCCTGGTCCTGATCAAGGAGATGCTTGCCGGCCTAGACAGCAGCTCTAGGTTTGGTGGGCAATGTGCCTGCAAGATGGGTGGAGCATCGTTGTCATGATTGCTCGGTGAGCCGGAAATGGTCGCCGTGTCATGGGTAGGGGGGTGAATACATGGACAGACAGTGGTGGGGTAAAAGGAGGATCTGGGGGTGATAGATGTTGGAAGGTTGCAAGGTTTGCCTGCATAGATTTTAGGTGGGGCTGTGAGTCAATCATGTTTACCAAGAGGGGATAGGTTTTCTGCCGAGTGATAACTCGGGCATTCCTCGTGGAGTGACAAATAACTCAAGCCTTATCCATATTCTTCTATCTTAGAAATATAGCTACTGACTTTCTATTGTGTGGCATTTTCTTGGGTGGAATGCTTGTTCCATTTAAAGAAAAATACACAGCTAACAATTCATCATGCCAGAGGCAAAAACCAATGGATCATTGATAGTTCTGAGAAAAAGGAACATATTATTAAGTACGAGTAATGGATGTTTATAATTGCCCAAATAATGTAAATGTAGCTACTATTTTGCAAAACGAAGGAAACTGTAAAACGTAGCACCCTTCCATGCGCCCCTACTTCCGCCACAAAACATTGCACTTAACATTCTACATATCACATATGTATTTACTAGCAGTCAAGTGTGTTCTTTTCACTTTAAACCCATTAATGGTGTCCAAATAGCTGCCAGATGAAGCCTATGTTCAGAAATCCAATGGGAGTTGGCTTTTCATACCGGAACATGAAGATGTGTTTTATGTATATTTGTGGGAAGGCACCACAACTTCTATTGTGAAATATGAGTGTAATACAGTGTCTGGTATTGAACTGCTGTCCGGAAGGGTTGGGGAGAGGAGGAGAGGAGGAAAGTGGTGGTGGTGGTGGTGGAAGTAAAGAGCTGAAAGGTGCCACAGTGCTGGAGGGTGCTAGTGCGGTGGCGTAGGAAGGAATCATGATGCTCTGAAGATGGCAATATTTAAAAAGTAAGGGTAGTGTGTTGGTGATGTATGGGTGGGATTGTGGGTGTTGTGTAAGTAGACGGAGGTAGGGGCTAATAGTACTTTCTTGGAGGGTATAAGTGTAAGTTTGTGGGTGAAGTATTACTGTGATCATTGACAATAGTATGGGGAAAGTGTTATAGCATGGTGTCAGGAATGGCACTGCAGAGCAAAGTTGTGGTAGTATCTCAAATGAACTAAAGCATATGTACTTATATATTTCTGGATGAGAAAAAGTCTTGTACTTGGATGATACCAAAATAAACATGAATATGGATCACTGATAGAATAGTGGAAATAAAAATATTGTGTGGACAGAATATGATGTCAAAATATTGAGGACCGAAATATCAAGAAGGTAAGTGCAAATAGCTAAGTATATATTTAGTATTCTTAAAGTCACATGTACGTGCCTTAAAAATAATATGTATATATATATATATATATATACACATACATATATATATATATATATATATATATATATATATATATATCAATCATCAAGGTATTTGTATGTGGAGTTATATATAGTAAAACGGCTTAGCTATGTAAACTTATCTTCACAATATTTTTGGACTCGATATGCTGGACACAATAATTTACATAGATATTTTTTTCTCTGATGTTTTATCTAACACTGAAAAATACAGGAAATCCACATGACTCTTTGCCACCAATCGACTACCCAAAGGAACTGAAATACGCCCCAACACCAGTAAGGTCCGTAATAAACAAAAATGTGAGTTGGGTTGTTGTGTAGCCATTTAAGTTATAGCTCCATGCACATTACTTTAACACACTAGGCCGCTGTGCACTTTAACCTAGATATATTTTATTCGGCTTCGCATTGTTATTTTAACAATAACCAGTTTTAAGGTCTTGTTTTATTTTCTTCTATCTAACTGTTTTTGCTTAGCCCGGCACTGTGTTCTCAAACAAGATATTCTTCATCACTTTGTGCTTCAGTCAAGGCTACAGTTTGGTACATTGCCGGTGAACGTGGTAGACGTTTAGTCTCCAACATTAGTAGAAAATACACAGCCTTACGTAGGGACATTTTCTTAGAACACGTTAAGAGGGAGATTCCAGCCAGGGAACCACGACTGTATGCTGATTGCTGAATGCTTCGCTGCAGATGCTAACGCAGACTACAGGCCTTTGCTCAGGTATGAGGGTTAATGTCCTCCCGGGGGAGCCTGAAAGGCAGAAATAGAGCTTAACATGTTGTGCTCAGATTATGACTTAGATAGGAAATAGTTCATAAATCCTAGTGACAATATGATAGCATTATTCGTATGCTACACTCTCCTCATCACCATTTTAATATTGTCATGTTGTGTCGTCCTGGTTATTGCAGCTCACGCTTTGCTATATAAAATGCAGTCGTTTTATTAAACCAGTCATTAAAACTTATACTGCTTCTTATTGTCATTTTTATATGAGACCGAAGTCAGAATGAGAGAACCGGATGCGACCTGAGTGACCACGACTTCCCTGAGAAACCTAAGATGTCATGCGCTCGGCTGCCCAATCATCCCTATCTTCTGGTAGAGATGGGGCACAGCTAGTTAGCTGGAGCAAAACCCGGATTTAGGGCGACAGGTGTGACCCACAGTGGGTCAGACTCAGTCTCCCACACCGTGGACGATCTTGCTGCTCAAAATCCAGTAGTCTCATTAGAATAATGAGAGCCTACGCGACAGGGTTAAACTCCAAACTCTTGTCCAGTCTGCAAATCACTGCAGTAGCAGAGATGTCAACTTTCAACTCATTATTTGTTGCATGTAAACCAGTAAATTTAACTAATAAAAGCTCTGGTTCTATCTAAAAGACCTACTGCAACATAGTCTACATATGTGCCCCAAAAAGGGCACATGTTTAGCCTATATGCATACATATGCAGACTATATAAAATTGTATAAAATCCCAAACTCTAAAGTATGCAAACTCCAACACTCCAAAGTATGTAAAACCAACGTACAAAACTCAATATGAGGAAACGTGGCTACATCACATCAGTTATAAACAAAGCTTCACTGTCTCCCACTGGAACAAAGGATAACATTGAAAGGTCTGAGGCTAGTTTTAAACTTCTACTGTCGTAAAAGGCCCAAGTACCTCTGAGACATGAACCCCCTCTACAACCATGACCATGAGCTTGTATAAAGCAAAGCAAATGTGTCCACCAGGGAAAAGGGAGCCCACTTCTAGAACTCGCTGAATCTCATTGGAATCCAACAGCTCCCATAACATGTTTCAAAAAAGCTTTGAAAACCAGGATTTTCAGAGAAACATTCAACTACTGATCAGACTCTTATCAAGACAACCCCCTATCCCTTATTTTTAAGGGCCCCTTTGGACATTTTAGATGTTCCCTTTTTATCTGTCCTCACTTGATCAGCATGCAAACTTGCTCCTACTCTCTTACAAATTCAATAACTGAAATTTCATGTGCTAATATTTTTCTGTGAAGTGGGCTTGGCAACATGTTAATGCATTACTGATCAACTTAATAAATGAGTAAATAAATATACTAAACCATTGAAATCAATAACCTACTAACATCCAGTAAACCCTGTGTTTCCTACTGGTAAAGTTAAAGGATACAAAAGAAAATGTGATTTATGATTAAACAATTCAGAGAGTGTGCTTTAATGTCAAGCCACAGCAATTAACAGCATGCAGTCCCTTTCTGTCACAACTCACCTCTGCACTACTCAAAGGTATTTAAATACATTTACATAAATTGTGTCTGTGTACTACTGAATGTTTTAGCATATTCAGCTGACTGTTAATGGTTCTCTGGAAAGATGTGGATGCACTGTAGTGGGGGCCTCTTTGCTGGCTACAGATGTGAGGTATTCTGTCAGTCATCAAGCACTTATTTCGTTTACTGGGACCATCTGGGTCAGTGCAGATGTATGAGGTGGGTGTTGTATACATAAGAATGGCTTGGGAGTGCATGATAAGACCCTTTTCTGTGACTAAATATGTTGTGGCTATTGCAGGAGGGCAGGAAGCACAACTTCGGCAAAGGCATGGGAGCAGTCGCCAACTGGATGAAAAACAGCTGCCTCAACGTGAACAAGACAGAAGTACTCATCATGGGCTCCCAACCAGACTCATGGAACGACTTCTGATGGCCACCCACCCTCGGAGGCCCGCCCACCCCCACGAAGCAAGACCGAAACCTCAGGATCATCCTGGACTCCAGACTCAACATGGACCGCCAAATCAGCTCAGTCACATCCACCTACTTCCGCACCCTCCGCCTCCTACACAAGACTTCAAAAGGATCCCCAATGAACATACAAAGAGCGTCACACATGCCCTCATCACCAGCAGACTGGACTACAGCAACACGCTCTATGCCGGGATAAACAAGAAACTCACCCGCAAACCACAGAACATCCAGAACGCCGCTGCCAGACTGATCCTCGACCTGCCCCGACACTGCCACATCTCTCAACACCTGCGCACACTTCACTGAATTCCAAAGGAGAAAAGAATTACCTTCAAGATCATCACCCACGCACACAAAGCCCTCCACAAAAGCCCTCCACAATACCAGGCCAGCCTACCTGAACAGGCGACTCAACTTCCACATACCCCACAGGACCCTACTTTCAGCCCAGCTCTCTCTCACCAAAGTACCCAGCACCAGGAAGAAAAAAAACGGGGGGACGCTCTTTCTCCCACCTTGCAGCCACAGACTGGAACGCCCTCCCGCTCCACCTCAGACTACCCCCCTCCTCAACAAAGGAGCTGAAGACATGGCTGTTTGAATAACCACCTCAATGATGGATGCTGTGTGTGCAGTTTTAACTGTAAATTCGACTTGGCAAGTGTACCCACTAAACCTTCCCTTTTCTTACATGTAAGACATCCCTAAGGTAGGCCCCAGGTAGCCCCAAGGGCAGGGTGCAGTGTATGGTTAAGGTAGGACAGATAGTAATGTGTTTTATATCCGGACAGTGAAATACTGCTAAATTCCTTTTTCACTGTTGCAAGGCCTGTCCCTCTCATAGGCTAGCATAGGGGCTACCTTTAAAAAAGATAAAAGTGTAGATTCCCTTTGGGAGCGGATAGACATGTGGAGTTTGGGGTCTCTGAGCTAACAATTTAAAAAGACATAAAAATACGTCTTTTAGTAAAGTTGATTTTAAGATTGGGTGTTTGAAAATGCCACTTTTAGAAAGTGAGCATTTTCTTGCTTAAACCATTTCTGTGACTCTGCCTATTTGTGGATTCCCTGTCTGGGTCAGTTTGACATTTGGGCTGGTAGCACCTCTCACTAGACAGTGACACAAACGGAGCTGTGGTGTAGTCTGCATTTCCTGATGAGCCATCTGTGCTAGGAAGAAGGGGAGGAGTGGTCACTCACACCTGAAAGGGCTGTGTCTGCCCTCACACAATGCAGTCTCCAACCCCCTGGTGGGTGTCTGAGGCCTGGCCTGGGCAAGGCAGGATTTCACAAACAAGAGAGACTTTTCTTTGAAGTAAGCCTACTTCAAAGGGAAAAATGGGTATAAGAAGGGCACCGAAAACCACAGACTTTAGAACACTTCTGGAAACCAAGAGGAACCTCTGCCTGGAGAAGAGCTGAAGAGCTGAGGAAGAAGAACTACCCTGCCTGTGACTGAGCTTTGTGGAGCTATTCTGCGGTTGCTGCTTCTGCCTGTACTAGAGGACAAAGACTGGATTTTGTGTGCCTTCCTTCTTGTGAAGAACTCTCCAAGAGCTTGAATTAGAGCTTGCTTCCTGTTGTTTGAAGTCTCAGGGACAGCAAAGAATTCTCTCTGCCAGCACCTGGAGCCTCCTGAGACTCCTACCCTGCCAAGTGGTGCCCTTCCAGTTCCTGGGACCCTGAAAGGAGAAGCTGGCAGACCAAGAGTGAGAAATCCATGCACCGAACGCCTTGCGGGGAAAAGATCGACCCCACTCCGATCCACGGCTAAAAAAGTGACGCGCCGCTGGCTTCGCGGCTGAAAATCGACGCTCGTCTGCAGCGCGACTGAAAGATTGGCGCACGCAGCTGGAGAAACGACGCGCAACATCGCTGACGGAGGCTGGTGAGATCGCAACCCGCACTGTGTCATTTTCAGATCATCGTGCGGCAGGATTTCCGATGCAAACATCGCTGGGCGTGTAAAAACAACGCAAAGCCTGCCCAGACCCGAGAGTGCGGTTCGAATTAACGTTCCGCTCTCCTGTGGAGAGAAGAAACGACGCACGCTGACTCGACTGAAGGAGAAACGGTGCAAGGTCTTGCTCGTGAGTGATATTGACGCTTTGCAAGCCCTTTTTGACGCACTCTCACCCTTGCGGGGTTATTTTTGACACACCCAGCGTGAGTGTTGGATTTAAAATTACATGAAGACTCTTTTTGCTTTTTATTTGATAACTTGACTTGTGTATTGTGGATTTTTGTCGTTTTGGTCTTGATTTGTTTAGATAAATATTCTCTATCTTTCTAAACCTGTGTTGTGTCATTTTGTAGTGTTTTCACTACGTTTCTGTTTGTGTTGGTACAAATACTTTACACCTAGCACTCTGAAGTTAAGCCAGCATGCTCGTGCCAAGCTATCAAGGGGGTGAGCGGGCGTTAGCTGAGGGTGATTCTTTTTTACCCTGACTAGAGTGAGGGTCCTTGCTTGGACAGGAGGTAACCTGACTGCCAACCAAAGACCCCATTTCTAACACTGACTAAATACAATGCAGGATATTATGTGTAAAACAGCTATTTTTGAAGATTCATATGCTTGTCCCATTGGTTCCAATTAGTAGCATTTTCTAGAAATAGATCTATTTTGACAGTCTACTCCACCACTCCCTATGGTGAGTTTTATTTTATGAGCTATTTTTAGATTCCACTCGACCCTTCAAGGGAGTGGACAAAGAAGAGGTGTTCTGTTCAGTTAGAAACTGAATTAGCAATTAAGATGCCTTTAAATCTTATTCTTGTCACATTTGCTCTGTGTTCAGAGACAGAGGTCAAAAGTCAGTTTGTCTTCTTGCAATGAAAATACTTTTCCTTGTGACTGCAGAGTTCCAGGATTTTGTAAGGTAAACTGTCTGACCTATGTGAAATGAAAGGCTTTTGGTATCAGGTTTTTCCTAACACACAACATTTACATAACTAAGTCAATTTTACAAACATTTCAAAATATATTTCAGTAGCTGCAAAAGACCATTTTTGTACTTCTGTGTGATTAAAAAAATATTTAAATAGGATGAAAAAAGTCATAACACTTTACTTGGTGATGTGCAAATGATAAATGTTTTCTGAAACCCAATTTTCACAGATTATTGTTAATACACTATATAGTTTTATCAGTAAAGCTGAATGTTAGTGGGAAGGTTTTTGGACATTTCTGGGAAACATGCTCTCTGTAAATGACAGTGCACTACCACATCATGCTTTAGTAATCTATTTATTAAAAGTGAGTGTCTAAACATAAATTGAGAAACACTTCTGCCCGATGGCAAAGCCATTAGTAAACTAAGAGGCAAGTCATGCATGGATAATGTGTACCCTATATGCGGGTTAGATTTATTATACATAGAGCAAATGTATAGTGTATTTAATCAAACAAAAGAGGATTTTTTATATCACAAATGCTGAGCTCACATATTTGAAGGGGCACTCATATGTGAGAAGGAAGAAAAAGGCGGCTGTAAAATACAATATTTGCCTAAGATCACACAATTTGAGACCCGTTTCCGGGTCAAGTACATTACAGTTAGGTCGAGTAGATTATTCAAGCTACTCAACCTGCAGGTCTAGAGACATTTTTATGAATTGTCGAGGCCTCAGCATGAAGAAAAGGCAATGGCAGAACCAATAGACTCAAAGATGAGACCTATTGGTGTTGCCAATGATTGCTGGATCTCGGCACAACACCAATGAGATTTTGAGAAAATCAGTTAATCTTCTCATGCATGAAAAATAAAAAATATGACGGTTGGCAAAAAATCCTATGACATTAAGAAAGCAGTTGCATGTCTTCGTACATCTGGAAGGAGAGAACATAATTTGCCACAATAAAACCAGAGAACATCTGTTATCACAAAAAACATCCAATTCAAAGGGGACAATGGCTTCTTTGGTGTGTGTGTGGCATAGTAAAGCATAGCTACAAATGGCAGGAGGTTCAACAAAGATGACAGGGAAGAATAAAAATAAAAGTATCGCCTCAATCACAGCACGATCAGCGGAAGTACAGCAATCAAGTTGAAGCAATCAGTATTTGGTCCATGGTCCATCAGAAAGAAGACGAGGTAAAGCCAGCACGTGCTGGCCCATTAGAGGGCAGCAATTAAGAGTGACAACACAAGCAAACTAATGTTAAGCAAAGGGTGGGCTGCAAGCCCTTTGTTGTATACAATATCTCTTGCAAGCGAGAGTGGGTCTGATGTTGCAGGGCGAGTCTTTCTTCATTCGAAAGCTTTTAGTAAGTGGATATTCAAAAGAAAGTTGTTTGTGAAACTTCAGGAAAGTTGGACCACTTTAGGGAAGATTCGCTTCCATCTAGTTCTCAACATTGAGTTACCAACCTTCTTTAATTGGAGACTAATCCAAGAGTTCCAGGCACTGAACACTTTTTATACTGGATGTGTCTGAGGAGGTATATGTTTCCTTTTTTTAATATTTGTAGAGTTCTATCGTGGCACTGCATATTCATGAATGAATGGTTCTGATAGCCAGTTTGGAAATGCTTTATCAAATTATGGAGGACTCTTCTGGAGTTATGTGTCCAGTGCAGTAGAAAATGCTTACAGTGTGTGAGTAGAGCCAAAACTGGGATTCCAAACACAAGAAATATGCGTACTACACATTTAATTCAGTCTTGTATTGAATATACAAAGATTCTTATATAGTTTTGCTTTCATTTTAACAGCAAAGTAAGGAAATTCTGGAACTAAGTGGCTTCTGGAAATCCTGAAATATAAATCCTCCCATGCACGAACTCAAACTTTATCAGGGATGGGTAATAACGTTTTAACTCTCTTAATCTTAAATATCAAATGACTAAAAATCATCACTCTAGGCTATCCCTGAACTAATCAGAGCACTTTTTCTCTGCAACCAACATGTTTGACTATTTGTTAGGAACTTATGTTTTTACTTATTTGATCATTTTAACCTAATGCCTAACTCTTCATGTTGTTTGTGGCATTTTCCCCACTTGGTTCTATGCAAATCACACTAATACTGTACAGTGCAGTAGCCCTATACAAAATTGATGAACAAGCTAAATGAATAGACTGTGCAAAATATCTCAGTCCCAAAGGTTCTTGTTCATAACATTATACCTATCATAAAAAGAGGCAACTCAAAATTAGCAAGTCAAGAAGAGAGATGTTGGTAATTTTCCTGTTCTGTAAGGTCATCAAAGTTTTTTCCTTCTTTTTGCTTATGGTTGGCCTTATAATTCTCTGCTAACTAACAGTGCTTATCCTCTCCGTTTTAAACAGTCTAAAACTGGCATATACCTAATTGGCACATTTAATTTACTTATAAGCCCCTTGTATATGATACTATACGCCCCTAAGCCCTGTACATTAAATGCTAGAAGTTGGCTGCAGCACTCATTTTGCCATCGCCTAAAGCAGCATTGAAAAACATGTGTCAGACTAGCCATTGCAGCATTTTGCGAAGTTTTAAACTGCCATTTTAACCCATCAAATAAACCTATTGCCAGGTTTCAGTATTTCTTTTCAATATGTGTGGGTCACCCATAAAAGACGCTGTAACGACTCATAGGGCAGGGTCATGGTATTTTAAAAGTAGGACATGTGTATTTAATGTTTAACATGTCAGGCAGGGAAAGACCTCAAAAGTCATTTTTTCACTTTGTCAAGGCTGGCCTCTCATAGGCTATCACGAGATAATCTTCATAGCCTATCACTAGATAATCCTACTGCAATTATCAAGTGATTAATTGTGTTTGGAAACAGCTAATAAATACTTCTCCCACTTATTTTAATTGTAATTTAAAACCCTCTTAAATTATAAAGTTGTATTTAAAATTACTGTTTTGGAAATGCCACTTTCTGACATTTGCATTTCCCTGCCTAAAGATTCTGGGGGCTTTTTTGTGAGTGGCCATCTTTCCTGGCCTGTTGATGGCTTCCCCATTGTGAAGTGTGTGTATTGGAGCCAGAGAGTGTTAAAGGGCCTTGGTGCAGATGGGAGTGGTTCTGGCTAGGGAGGAACTGTGCCCTGCTCCAGTTACACTTAAAAAGGATGTGACACAGCACATACAAAGAAATCTGACATCCAGCCTACACCTGCCTTTGTTTCACTAGCCAGGCTGGCGCCAAACCCAGGAAAAAGGGAAGAATTGACTACAACCCGTTCAAGGGTAGGCAAAGGGTCCCCCCTCACTTACACCTGCTTGCTTTGAACCCAGGACCACATAGATGACTCCAAGGGTCAGCTGGTTGACCTCCTTGTTAAAGCTACAGGGACACAAAAAGCTTTAAGAGGCCTTTTCCTACAACTGCCCAGCTGATCAGACTTTACCCTGATGTGGCCACTACCTGCCACCCAGTGAGTTTCTAAGTGCCTCTCCTGAGGTTCTTTGGTGCTTTAGATGTGTACTATTGTGGATTAGGACTTAAAGGACTAAAGTCAGAAGGTAAACTCTTTGACCAAGACAAATCTGGTTGGTGTATCTGACTTGCGCTCCCTCGCAGTCAGCATAAAATTGCATCAAGGTCATGTTCTACCACGATCATTAACTACTATTGGCGCTTTGTGCATCTTGGCACTATTTTACTTAAAACTTTCACAATTCATTAGTCAAGTTCCTCTTACTTCATTTCTGTTATTTTGGGGTCATCTTTTTATTAAATAAATTATACACTAATTTTCTAATTTGTTTTGTGATTTTTATTGTTATGCATTTCGACTTTATTACTGTTTAAGTACTGCACAAATATTTTTACACATTGCCTCTATGTTAAGCCTGACAACTCTGTGCCAAACTGAAAGAGGTTTAAGTGTAGGTTTATTTAGTGACTTTTGTAGTTCACCCAGACAAGGATTGTTATATTACTTGAGGTATTACTTGAGGTGAGCTCTCACCCCACACCTAATACCCCAATGTGTATCAAATAAGGCAGCCCATAAAGAACTTTATAGACAATAGAAACATTGAACAAGGACATCAATCAAACATTTGGGCGAATTCCTGACCAAGCAAAAGATTAATCAGTAATGAAAAGATGGACATGTGCAACCATGGACACTGGAGGTGTGTGGCAGGATGAAGTAGGCATAATGGTGAGTGTATGATTGTTCCAATAGATTAGTGGGTAAATAAACAAGTGGCTGGATGGATAACAAGGTGGATTCATGTGTTGGTAGATGAATGAGTCAGTAGGGACACGTGTAGGTGGATAGTTAAGTGAGTAGTTGAGTGACTGGATGAGTGTGTAGGTGGATGGATAAGTGTTAAGGTAGACAAGTGAGTGAGGAGGTGAGTGGGTAAGGGTGCCTTCAATGAGTGCAGGTAAGTATGTGGTGGTAAAGTGAGTGGATGGGTTTGTGAGTAGAGGCTGAAAAGATCGATTATGTGTGGTGAATGGTGTGTGAGTAAATATATGAATGGCTGAGTGGATAGATGGGCATGTGTAAGTGCATGCTTATATAGGGAGGTGGTTGACTGGGTGGATGGTGCATTAGTAGATGGTCAACAAATGTGTTGTGAGGTGGAAGTGGTTGAGTAGGTGCATGTGGATGAGTAGATGGTTTGCAGATGGTTATGTAGCTTGTGGATGATTACATGTGGGTGGGTGTGTAAGTGGGTGAATGGAAGAATGTATGGCTTAGCTGAATATCTAGTGATGGGCTTGAGATCTTGCCAAGATAAGCAGAGACTTCTGGATACTTGTAATGGGCAAGCCAGAGTAATATAGGCATGTCGATGATCAAAGAAAACACTGGCATGAGTAGAAAGACTGCTTAGGAGGCAAAGTCATCAATCTGCCTACGCTTGTAGGTAAATAATTCTTAGACACCCCTACTTTGGTTGCTGGTGAGGGGCAAAGAGGTTTATTGATGCTCTATGTCAGCTTCAGCACCTCGGACTCCTTAGACTGACTGAGGATTTCATTTTTCTCTTTGGGAAAGAACAATCCTCAATTTCACAGTCAATGATGATTTCAAATAAGATGTTCACAGTCATCTAAGGGTAAACTTTATGTCAGGTGTGCCATAGGTGATCATGATCAGCCGTCCATTATTATTATAAAAGCAATTCTGTTTTTGTTTGTGAACACTCACAATCATTAAAAAAAATAAAAATGAAGGGGCTCCATTGATCTAAGCTGAGATTAAGTGAGAATTAGAGGGTAGCACAAATCATCCTGGGTGCAACTAACATGTCCAAAGGATACATAAATACCACCCAAGCGAGACCTGGTAAAAAGGATTAAGGGTCTACACCCTCAATGCCACAGGGGTGGAAACCACTGTAGGGTCTTCTTATCTTAGGGTATTGCAGGAGTTTCCTATGGAGCACTACATTTATAGATAGTCTGCCCCTAGAAACTAAGGTCCCTTCAATCTTATTCAAAAGTAGGAACTGCAAAGGAACTTCAGGGACCGAGGGAATATTAACAGGGTGGGACAGCTGCACAGTCAGTCAGTAGCGTTTGCCCTGGCACAGGGGCAGGTTTACTGGCACACACAGAACTCACAAGTGAAAATCCATGCACTCATCACCAGTTGGCAAGCTTCTGTTTCACGAGTGAAACTTTCAGCCAGGGATGGGATTTTCGCAAAGAACGTCTAGAACACAAGTAGGTGTAATTTTATGCTTAAAATACCAAAAGCTAAAGTGAAAGCTGAGAATGCAAATGTCTGTTAGCTAAAAAGTAAGGACCATCTGAAGTTTTCACACAAGACGTGGGCTTTTTAGGAGGTAAATCCATGGCTAAATGCACACTTTGCTGGATAATTTTGAAATTAAAACATACATAAATATAACCTTCGCAATGTTTAACACAATCAGGGAATTTGTAAAGCGCACTACTCACCCGTGAGGGTCTCAAGGCACTGAGGGGGGTAGGCTGCTACTGCTCAAAAGCCATGTCTTGAGATGTCTTCTGAAGGTAAGGAGGCCCTTGGTCTGACGCAGTTGGGTGGGAAGAGTGTTCCACGTCTTGGCGACGAGGTGCGAGAACGATCTGCCACCGGTGGTTGTTCTGCGGATGTGTGGGACGGTGCCGAGGGCAAGGTCGGTGGTGCGAAGCTGTCGGGGTGTAGGAGGAGAACCGTCTGTTGATGTATTCTGGTCCAATGTTGTTCAGTGCCTTGTGAGTGTGGGTGAGGAGTTTGAAGGTGATTCTCTTGTTGACGGGGAGCCAATGTAGATCTCTCAGGTAGGCAGTGATGTGGCAGTGGTTTCACTTGTGCTACCTTCCCAGGATATAAAGGTCATGTTGCAAGGCGGAGAGGGGCTACCAAGAAGTACATTATAATCATATATTCTGAACAAAATATGTGCACTCAAGAACAAAAAGTGGTTTCTGAAAAATAACATTTAGCTTTGAAAACACGCACGCACTACTTTAAAGCAGCATCGTGTCCAGATAACACCTATTTCAAAAACTGCATTCTGATATAAAAATAGGTCTGGGCAGAGAACCACGATTCACTTTACGAAATAAAGACATACACATATTTTTGTGAGATGGGGAGCCATGTATTTTACATGGCAAGCAAATTACACATGTGGTTGCCCAAAACATGCCTCTGCAAGGCCACGTGAAAACAGCAGATACAAAGTATGAACACGCCCGGCCCACAAGAGGTGAAAAGTATATTGAGAAGGTCCCGGTACGCGCCGTGTCCAGTTTAAGATGGGTTTGTGTTGCTTCAACCGAACAAGATAGGTACAAAGCAATTTTGGATACATATTAGTACCTCTCAACATGGGGTTTGGCTCTCTCCATTAGTCCTGGGGAGGCCCATATCCGAAGGGGCCGAAACGTGTCAACACTTTGTACACTGAGAGGTTGCGAGGAAGATTTAATTTGCCCTCCAAGGACTCTGTATCAGAGCTCTGTTCGAACAGGGATGGAAACAATTTTGATTTAGGGCTGTGATGGACGAGGCAACCATCTCTTATATGTGGGTTCCTGGTATAATTATTGGCGATCACCAAATGGTATTGTGAATAAGGAGAGTAATGTTGGACCATTGATTTATGTTTAATGTTGAATATTTTATGTATGTTTGTCATAATGTCTATACACGACTTTTGTAATATATTGTAAATTGGATGTTTGTCCTAACTGTTGGAAGTAACAAATACGATTTTATTAAGTGTAATTAAATCGCGTTTCCAATGCTAGATTTATTGCTTCATTGAATGTGAGTTCCAAATATATATCTTTTCCTACTATTTGACAAACTGCTTTTGATACACTGGCATGGTGCAGCAGTTACACTCGATCCCTAGAGCATTACATTTGCATACCTCTATTGCTGAGCCCTTCCCAAACCTGCTATATCCACCTAGGGCCTTATTGTAAGTGGCATAGTAATGCAGCTGGTAATTGACACCCTTGTACTAATACTAGGGTACCAGTACCCCGGGAGGAGATCATTAATGGCTGATTACAAGTGGGACCCTGAGGGTCCCTTTCAGAATAAGCAATCACTGGGAGGATTGGTAATTCAGGTTATGCCTCATTTTGTCGCCGTATGTCACCTTCTTTCACCTGCTTTAAGTAGGTGGGAGAAAGACACGAGCTATGCAGTAGTACTACATATTTCGTAATTACAATGGGCTGGTAACCAAAGCTACTGGCCCCGTCAGAATTAATACCCACTCGGACGTTGTAATACATCAATTTATTTTTGCAAATATATTCACATTTTAAATATATATTTCTCTTTCATTAAAACGCAGTGCAAAAATGTGCAACCTACCTGCTTATCTGTCTGTGATTGCCAAGAATTGACTCCAAGTAGGAAAATGCCAACGCTCTATAAAAACAATTTCCGTCTCCTCTGGTTCTTCTAACAAATGTATATCTGTGGCTGAGCTCCTTGGAAAGTAAAACAGTAATTGTATTTCATTACATCATACTTGTGATCATAAAGTAATAGAGAGATTAAACTTGTTCTCAGGGGTGATTTCCCCATTCTATTAAATTCTCGTCCAACATTCATGCAAAGTTCTTAAGGATCGGAAAAGACGTTCAGGGAGGACTTGGTTGACGCGCCTAAAGCAAAGCCTCTATGCGTAATGGTGGAGAGGAAGCGAGATGAGGAGACTGAAAGCACCGTACAGTTAATGACAACTTTTACAATATGATGCCTGTGCCAATCAAGTGCGGTGCACAGACCCTTATAGTGCGGGCATGGCTACGTAACAATATTATCAATCTACAGCGCTTACAAAATAAGTATTTTCTTTCATACTGAAACGTTTTCCACCAAGTAGGATTCCTCACAGATCTAACGTGGCCATAACTCATGTCAATAGCATATGCCAAAAAATGGGAGTAAGTAGATTTTCACTTTAAGTCAATAGTTTAGGGCATGGGTACTCACAAACATTTTCACAGGGGCCGCAGAGTTTGGTCTTTGATGTGACCGAGGGCCGCACTGATGCCACCAGGGTGGCAGTCGGGGGTTGGCAGTAAAGTGGGTGTAAGATATACTTCTAGTGTCTGAATAGCACAACATGAAACCATAAACTTGGGAATAATCACGGCTTCTCCACTTAACCAAACTGTGCGATCCTAAGCAAATGTTTTATTTCACTTTCCCTGCTTTTTTTCATTATCACATATGGGGACCTCGCATGACTTCAGGATGTGTGCTGCACAAAACCTTTTTGTGTTTGATTAAATAAACTATAATGTTTTTGTATAATTGAAACCTAGGCCACCCAAAGAGTGCACATGGCTGACTTGCCTCTTAGCTCACCAAAGGAATTGTTGTCGGGGTGGGGGATGGGGGTGTGAATGTTTCTAAATTCAGGTTAGAAAATTATCACTTTGAAAACATATATTTCTTCAATGCACTGATATAATTTGGTGTACTAAGGTGACGTTTCTGCATGTTAATGAAATACACTTTTTTTTAATTTTGAGCAGACTTGATCGTGCTTTTACATTTTTGCTTCAAATACGTCTTTAAAAATGAAGGTGTTTTTGATGTTACAGTGTACAGAACCCCTCCGTTATCTATTTTTTTTACCTTCAACTCACCTTAAATAAATGCTTGCCTGTTTATTTACATGTTTTTAATGTTAGTGCTGAGTCTAGTTAAGAGCAGCCCAGTGCCGCTGGGCTGCATGTAAAGGTCAGGAGGGCCGCTTGCGGCCCCCGGGCCGTACTATGAGTATCACTGGTTTAGGGTTATTTTGAATTGGAACTCCATGCCAATTGATATATATGTGTGTGCATCCCCTGGTCATGCAATTGTTGTTGTTCTATGTGCAGTTTATTAGATTTATGCTTCAACTTCTTTCTCATAAGAAGCAGTGGCGGCCCGTCCTTTAGGGCGGAGGGGCCACGCCACCCCACCTTTTGCCCCCCATGAAGAGTGTCTGTCAGGCTGAACAAAGGTCAGCCTGACAGACACTCTTCATGTTCAGGTCAGGCAGCCAGGAGAAGACATGCGCGATTAGCGCAGACTCCTGGCTGCCTGAGCTGAACTTTGCTGGGCTGAGGAGATCACAGCTCCTATGGGCGTGACCTCCTCAGCCCAGCAAAGGTGCCTCAAGGCCCTCCCCTGGGTGACGAGGAAAGCGTCACCAATTGACACTCTCCCTGGGCGCTTCAGGTTTAAGCCCTGAAGTGCCCAGGGCGAGTGTCAATCAGTGACACTTCGTCACAGAGTGGGGTGGGGTCAGCAGTCTCACTGACCCCATCCCACTCTGTGACGAGGTTGGGACTGCTGCCTTCCCTCATTGGCTGACCTAAGGTCAGCCAATGAGGGAAGGCAGCAGTCCCAACCCTCCTGGGACCTGGAGGCCGAAGGTAAGTGTGTGTGTGTGTATGTGTGTGATGTTTCAAATTGAATGTTTGGTGCATGCGTGCATGTTTGAATGGTATGAATGTTGTTAATGGATGTGCGTGCGTGCGGGTGTGAAAGAATGAGTGTGTGTGTGTGTGTGCCCTGCCCGCCCCCCTCCCTCCTAAAGCTGCCGGCCGCCACTGATAAGAAGAGACGTGTAACAAAAGTGAGCTGCTTTGCATGAATTAAGATCTGATCTCCAGTAGGATAAAAACGCGAGCACTCTTTATGTATAAGGAGACCCAGTAACAGGAGGGAGATAAGAACGGGGGAGTAAGCAGAAAAACTCTCCAGGAGCAGATATGTTTCTTTAGCTGCGTGTAAGGTCCAAATAAACTCACTTAACGGGGTGGGCAATACACACATTTTTTAATTACCCAAACATACATGGAGCAGATGCCATTTATGATCAAATACACCTCTCTCTTCACACTAAGTGCAGACAGAGGGACATGTTGCATGGCGAAGACAAGAAAAGCAACAAACAACTCCAACATTACCATCAGAAGCATGTGCAATAAACTCACAGGCACAGCAATGATAGACTCGTACTCATATCACCTACACAACTGGAGCATCAACAACTGGCAGCTGTAACATACACGCTACCAGGACATCTAAAGAAAGGTTAACAATAACCAGAGTCGACGATCTAGTGAAAAAAAAAAAAACAGTGTGCAGATTTGTACATGAAACGACCCTGCCACCCAGAGGCAGTAAAGAAAAATGCAGGGAAGTATTCCATCCTCACAAGGCCCTGGAGTTACCAAGCACCCGCCTGACCTATATATGCATTGAGAACCTATTTTAGTTCAGTGCTACCTAAGGGCATGGCAGACATTCAGTACACTACAAACAGTCCGACCGACCCAATTACGTGATTAGGAATACAAATTTAAAGAGATTTTTATTAGTACATGTTTTAGCAGAGCAGACCTAAAATTGCAGGAGGGGTTCATGAAGTTAGAATGATGTGCCCCCAAGTTCTTGCTGATCTGCCAGCTCGTTTTTCCATAGCACTTCTCGCTTATTTTCAATTTTAAAACGTAGTAATCCTTTCTCTTAGTGAATCAATCTTGTGCACGCCATTAAAATGAAGATCTATAGAGCATGGGGTAGGCATGCAGCTATAAAATTATTGTCTTAGCACAGTTCAGCGCCCTTTCTAAGCATTGGCCAAGAAGGGGATGGGCGAAGCCTTTCAGGACTATAGAGGTCTGATCGACGGGAGCAAACTTTTTCAAAAAGAGAAGAAAGGTGGGAGATCTGATGTTAAAGAATAGCATTTGAACTTATTGGTAAGCAAGATTTTTTCAACACGAAGCGTTTTAACTCGAAACCAAAGCAGTACATAACGACAAAATTGGGTTAGTGGTCACATATAGCCATAAATTTGAGCATAATTTGTATTTGTAATTTGGGGTAGGGGGTATTATAAGCCACAGTCTTACACCTAAAGGCTTCTTGATGCTACTGAGTGTTTGACGGCTGAAAAACAAAGGCCGTGCATAAAACAAATATTGTATCCAGGGATTATTTTAAGGCTTTCCTAAACTTCAGTCAGGGCATCATTAATAGGGCCGCGTAATTAAGCCCAGAAACTGCACTCTATGAATTACTGACACCAGGAGCATCAGTAACTCTGGGGGGTCGGCGTTACCGAGCATAACCAATGTGGCTGTTAGGGTACCACTAGAAAATACGTTTTTGCAAGATAGGGATGCTATTCACTGCAAAAATCTAGTCAAAAGAAAAAGTCAGTGGGGCTAGGAAGAAGGAGGTGTCTTAGGAGGAGGTGTCACCGTCAAGGAGCCACAGGATGAAGTCACAATGAAGATTCCTACCTTCGGACTTAGTCTCTTCTTTGGAAGTTGAAAATCCTCCCAGCACAGGTTAATTTAGTGACTTTTGTGGTGCGCTCTGACAGGGATTGAGGCTGTTGTGTGAGAAGGGATTGCCCCCTTCACCAACAACCTAAATTCACACAATGTGATGCAGGACAGAGGAATATAGATAGATAAGTATAGAGGCTTAGAGTGAGTCATGAGGGTGCCCACTGTAAGGGGTGTATGAGAAGCAGCCTGTGCACCAAGACAAAAAAGAGGTTTTTAAAAGGTAGAGCAAGAGAACCAGTTAGAGCTGTTTCCAGTAATGCCAAGAGGTATGTGCTTTTTATTAGAACAGCAAGGTACACTGTATCTAAGGAGTCTAGCACGTTAAGGGGAACTGGAATATACGTCAGACGCATTTAATGTGAAATATGTGAGAGTTAGAAACATCAAGATACTAACTCATTTTGTTTGCAAATATTTTGTGCATTTCTAGATTACCTGTATGTGATTCATTCAAAAAATCAAACGTTGAGCATTTTTTAAAACTTCTTGTATTTGTTGTCGCTTTGACTTGGCACAGAAATATAGCTGTCAAGGTTTCAGGTTGCTATGTGTGACATTTTCATAATTTCAGTGTAATTATGAGTCACATTTCAACGAATGTGAGTGGCACTTTCTTGCAAGCAAAATCAAGCAATGAAGGCCAGGGCAGCATATAAATATCAGAAATTACACTCATTTGAGCAATGAGAAACCCTAAGAAGATCTTAAGACTGCTGCAAAGCACCAGAAATGGAAGGGCACTAACCATGTGCCCTGGTAACCTGATCACACTGTAAAACAAATGTTTCAAACCATCCTCCAATCCCTCAGCTCAGTGCCAGGTGTCATGCGCAGAAGTTCCACAAGTAACAAAAGGATTTCTGTGAGAAAAGCAGCAACTTACACAGGTATCCAACCTCATAAAATACATTTTTTCGAAAATGCACATTGGTACACATTCTTTGCAGCAGGAATATTACCTCTCTTCACTAGTACATCATGGCAGTCAAAAATGCCACAAAACTCAGACCTTAAAGCAGGAACATTTATAATCAGCAACGTCATATTTCGGACTTGCCTACCAAAAGTCTGAGAGTCAAAACAGTGCTGCAGCTAAGAAAATAAAGCCTGCTGCATATGGGTTGCTTAAGTGTCTCCCTGAGCCACACTCCCAGGCTGCAGAGAGATGCTGTAGATAAGAGCCCTATGTGTGCCTTTTAAAGACAGTCACCACCTGCTCTCAGACTCACACCATGATCGTACACAACACCTGGAGACCCCGCCCAAGACAGGGCACAGCATGTGTTTCGAGGTCAGGAGGATGGACATTGTCTCCTATAATTTTGATTGGCGCCAGGTGGAAGCAGTAACTCCTGGGGGTCCGGGTGGACAGGAAATTGACATTAAAAACATACTGCATAATGGGCAAGGTAATGGAAGCAATTAAGTCACAAGTCAAGTCTATAATTGACAAGTGGAAATAGGTATGTTCTTGGTAAATTGTGAGCTATACAATTACCTTTTAACATTACTAGTATTCCAAATCACTTATGTGCAGCAGACAGTATATTAAAGATGTTGCCACAAGAGGGCAGTACACAACGCGTTTTTTTCCACACGTTCTTTCACTTTTTCCTAGTAAACTACGATCTTGCTTTTCTGTCTAAAATATAAGCAACAGTAGTCAGGAAGCAGGCATATCTGCTGTGTTTTCAGGGCTGTAAAGAAATTCTCCTCTGCTATAATTCAGCGCGAGCGCTGCGGTAACTTTAAATTACCTGCTTTAGTGCACCCAGGCTCAGCACGCACAGGTGCTCAAGGCTCTAAAAACGCGTGACAATGCATTTTAATGCGGCGGCGCGGACCACTAATGCGTTGTACTCGGCAGGGCTGCGGCAAAATATAAATACTCCCCGCCAAAGCAACTGCAATGTTTCATACACTTTGCTTTATCTGTCAAGAGTTTAATAAAGACACCCAGATTGGGGCTATATACCGGATCTAAAAGGCTGCAGCTACTTAACAAGAACAAGAATGAAGCACAGACAGAATTACTGAATTATTTTTTCCAAGCCTCATAGAAGCATTTCTTTCTACTGGCAATGCCATTCCATGTCTATCATATATTTGCAGTGTAGCAAGCTGTGTGGGATCCAATGCCGTGTGTGACCTGACGTTGGCAATCTTTGTAACTCAAGTCCAATATCCTTATGCAAACATGGAGAAAGGACTAGTGAGTTAGGAGGAACGCTAGTAGTTGGAAGTTGGGCTAGGTCATTGCTTCATAACAGAAAGATAAGGCAAATGGTCATGCTAATGCTTTTTTTAAATGATTATTTGTTTGTCGGGGTCACACCACTTATGTTTCAGTTTGATGGCAATATGATGACCCTAGGCACACACTGTACACAATAAGTGGAGTGGAGTGTTTCTTTTTAAATACTTCACAACATACCAGGAATTAATCAGCTAAATAGAATACCAATACCACAGATGTTATATTAATATCACTTCACAAAAAATAAACAGTTTACCCTTATTTTTCTCTGGTAAATTCCATCTTCAGCATTATCGTTTAGAATTGATAAAATGTCAACCTTTTCTGATATTAGATGGGGAGCACAGTCGCACTATAAAAAAAAAAAAACGACTGTTAATGATGTGTCTCTTGTGATGATATATTAATATAATAACTAGATCACAACTTTATGCATTAAAGAGGCTACTAATGTAAAAAGCTGACACGGCATTTGATCTTGCTATTTTTTAAATTGACATTTTAGTGTGAAAAGGAGAATCGTTCCATTCTGTGGGTATATCTGACACCACCAAGTAAGGGCAAACCCTCCCTTTCTCTTACTTTTGGTCTCTGATCCAATTAAAGGGCATTTCCCTTTCTTTCTTAAAATAACACTGCAGGTTGTTGCAGTGCCGAAAAGAGGGAGAGTTGTGGATTAGGGTTCACTTTATTGTATTCCGAAGCATACATGAGGATGCACGTGGCTCAATTGTCAAGCACAAACTGTGCTGTGTGACCGTCTACCCTCAGATCCACAGTTGCAGTTTTTTTTGCCTTGCTTATCTATTAGCTGTACGCATTTTGACTGTCTCTCTGGAACTGCACTGTCTATCATGAGGCATAGGCGTTCTTTGCTTTCTCATGGTGGGGGGGGGGGGGGGGGTGTCAGAATATGCAGAGGAAATGCGATTGCCTGTTTCCACAGGTCTTGCGTAATGACTCGCTTTGGCGCTCAGCCATTTGGAACGACCTCGTTCTGTCCTTATGTGTGTGCCTTTAAATACACTTGCAAATTGTTTGTCTCTGTTACGCTTCCACCTCTGCCCCAAGGCTGGGCAGGTGACAGTGTGGGGGTTATGCCTGTCCACAGCGACAGCATGTTCTCTCATTCTCAGGCAGTGGTGGTGACTGTTATTGTTGTTGGCCCTCCTTCTTGCCAAGCGGTGGGCTTGTTCTAGCGTTCTTATTCTGCCATTTTTCATGGTGGTTGCGCGAAATGTGGCCCTGGCATCCGTTCTCGCCATGGCCAGTATTTTGTCCAGTGTGTATGTTCTTTTCAGCACCTTTGTGCGGAAGCCTGTTGAGTAGCACCCTTCAATGATGCCTAGCGTTATTGCTTCTTCACTGTTGAACTCGCAGTAACTCACTAGCTTACGCAGCCGAATGGTGAAGTCATCAAGGGACTCATCTGCTCCTTGGCACATAGTGTGAAACGTGTACCATTCATAGTCAACATTCCTCTGTGGATCAAAGCTGTTTGTGAGACATTTGATTAAGCCCTTGTATATTGTTGTTGATTCAGGTGGGAATGACACAAGCAAGTCTTCCACTTCATCACCTACGAGGTGGGGGAACAGATCTCTCGCTTGTTCATCTGCGTGGTTTTTGCATGTTGCTTGCAAGAAGCGTTCAAAACGCCTGATTCACTTCTCCCACCTTGCGCCCTTTGGCTGCGAGTCAGAAAGGTCGAAAAGGAGAGGGCGTCAAAATATGGAGCTGGGGATGCTTTCTGCAGACCTCTCCTCTAACACGGTACTGGTCTTGGCTTCGCACTTCCTTTTCCCTGATTTGTGTACTCCTTGTTTTCGTTCCTTTATTGGCCTTTACATGCTTTAATTTGCTGCTGGTAGTCGTTGCCTGGCCTTGAAATGGCAGCTGCTAATGATTTCAATGTAATACTTGGCTTCATCTTACTTAAAAATGACCACCCTCACTTTGTTCTATGCAGTTTCTGGATGGCCTGAATTCAAAATGGCTGCTCCTACTTACTTCAATGGGGACTTCCCTGACATTAAGATGCCCGCCACGGTCCTGCGAGATCTTGCGTGTTTTGACACCGCCTCACAGCCCTGATGCCTTCTGGGCACTTCAGGGCATGATTTTGCATTTTAATTTGTGGGTGCTCGTGCACTGGTTTCTGGGCGCTTCAGGGCCTGTTTCGACTTTCGCTTCGCAACGTGCTCCTGCTGTGAGATTTTGAGGCTTTATTTTATTACAAGACCGGAGGCTCATATTATGTAGTCTTTGCTTGCTTTAATTTTACTAGCAGCCAAGAAGAAAACTACATTTCCCAACAAAATAAGAAACTACAAAGTGACATCACAAAGGAAGCATCCAATAGGACGTCGAATACCACTACTAGTATCTTGACTGCGAACAACAAGTCCTCTTTTCTTGCTGCTCGCAGTCAAGATAACTACCATCATTCTTTCGTCTTTACAAAATTTTAACATGTGCATTTGATATTAATTACATTCTTTATATATGCCTGTATGGTTATATGTTTGTGTCATTTGCTCTGCTTTTGCCTGTGCACACTGTTTATTTTTCCTTTAGTCTAGTTACCGGCGCGTCTACTTACGGTTGTTTTTCACCGTTGTAGACGCGCGCAGCCGGCGTGTCATTTGCCTCACCTTTTGACAGCCGGCTGCATTCCTTAGGCTCGCGTCTTCTTCTTCAGACGCGTTTCTTTGTTTATTCCGGGCGCGTTTTCACTCGCGAAGCCCTGTTTCCTAGCCAGCTGCATTCCTCAAGCGCGCGTCTCTGTTGACGCGTTTGTTTGTTTATTGAGGGTGCGCTTTCACGCGAAGCCCCTTTTCCTGGTTCAGCTCCCTTGAGAGGGGCTCCTCTGCCTCGACTTTCTCCTCACGCCCACCCCTAGGGCCACGCCCTTCCCTCACGGCTTCACTATTTAACCCCTTTTTTACCAGTTGAAGCTATATTTCAGGATTTTTTGTAGTTTTTTCAGCTTAACTTCGTTTTTTACAGCATATATATTAAATTACTTTCTTCATGATGGCTGAAGAAGACGACTCCCAATTTTTTCAGGAATCTTTAAAGTCCTTTATTAAAGATTCTGTCCAACAGGCAGTTTCTTTTTCTATGCTTGACATAACAAAGAATTTAGAAGCCTCCTTTTCCAAGATTATGTCTGCTTCAGATATGCCTTCTACGAAAGGCAAGAAACGTGCGGCCACCCTTACGGGGCCCTCAAAAGGCGTTTTTTCTGGTCCTTCCACCTGAGAGGTATCCAAATCGGGAACCCCTTTCTCCCCGCTCCACATTACCCATTTAAGAGACGCGGATGATGATGATGATGACTCTCCTAATCATACAGATGATATGGACGGATCTTCAGATCCATTTTCTTATGGGCCTCCGGAGAAAAGGTGCAGAATTTCTCCTGGTGACGGTGGTGACGCTCACCCGGTGTCTCAGATATTGGTGGACCATTCTGGTGAACCCATGTTCGATCCTTCCCTGATGGTTCATCCAAACTCAAAAGAATGGTATCCTGCTGACCATGTGGCAGACTATGGGCCTGATTCCGACCCTGGCGGGTGGCGGCAGCCGCCCGCCAGGCTGGAACCGGCATTTGGCCGTCATGCGGCCAAAATACCGCTTCCCTCATTTGGACATTCCCGCTGGGCCGGCGGGCGCTAACCAAGTTAGCGCCGGCCGGCCCAGCGGGAATGGGGACCGCAACACAGGAGCCGGCTCCGAATGGAGCCGGCGGTGTTGCGGCGGGTGCAGTTGCACCCGTCGCGCTTTTCAGCTTCATGGGGCCCTGTTAGGGGGCCCCTGCACTGCCCATGCCACTGGCATGGGCAGTGCAGGGGCCCCCAGGACGCCCCTTACCGGCAGCCTCTTCCTGGCGGTGAAAACCGCCAGAAACAGGCTGGCGGTAAAGGGGGTCAGAATCCCCAGGGCAGCGCTGCTTGCAGCGCTGCCCTGGCGGATTCGCCCAGCCGGGGCAAAAACATCGGGAAACCGCCGGCCCCGGTTTTCTGACCGCGGCTTTACCGCCGCGGTCAGAATAGGCTTGGAAGCACCGCCAGCCTGTTGGCGGTGCTTCCGTCATTCGTGGCCCTGGCGGTCTTGGACTGCCAGGGTCAGAATGACCCCCTATGTCTCCTTTTTCTTACGCCATTCTCTAGACAAAGTTACCTGGAATAAACTGAAATCTGAATGTCCCCGTCCCTCTTTACCTGATAATATCACTGCTACCCCGGTGATTGACCCTAATATGCTCATGTTTTTTACTAAATTTGGTAAAGACCCTAAGAAGGGTGTCGATAGAGCCTGGTCAAGTTGCCAGGATAAACTTCTGGATTTGGTGGGTCCTCTCACTAGGATTTTTGATTTGGCAGAGGAAGCCAAAATGGAAAACTCTCCAATTGATCCTTTGGGCGCAACGCGCTATCTGTATGCTAGGCAATGCGAACACCCAATTGTCCATTGAAAGAAGGAAAAGTCTCCTGCTCAAGATTGACCCTAAACTGGCATCTTTGGCCTCTAAGGATGAGGGCCCTTCGGCTAAAGGCCTATTATTTGGAGACTCCTTTATCAAGGAGCTGGGCAAGTATGTCTCCACCTTCGCCTCCCTGGACAAAGCTCAGCTTTCTATTAAAAAGATATTTTCATCTCAGGTTTTTGCCAGGGCCGGCAAAGGCAGAAGTCGCTTTGCCGGCCGTTCCCTCAGAGGTCAATATGCCAATCGAGACTCCTACAACCAGCAAACCCAGCTTGACACCTACTCAGGATACAAGCTATGATTCTACCCCTGCCGGTCAAGAGGCTATCGACACAGGGGCTACGTCAACAAAGGAGAACAAATCTCCGGTAAGTGTTTCCAATTCTGGCCTTCCTCCAGTAGGAGGCAGACTAGCTCTATTTCCAAATTCATGGCTGTTTCTCACATCAGATCCCTGGATAATTCAATCCATTCAAGGTTACCTTTTAGAGTCTTATCAACCCCCAACTCAGTCCCTTTTTCCTCTTCCCCTTGTGTTTTCCTAAGAACAAAATCAACTTCTCCACAACGAGATTTAGTCTCTCCTCACCAAACAGGCCATAGAGCCAGTTCTGTTCGACTCTTCAGGTTTTCTCAGTACCATTTTCCTGGTCCAAAAGAAAAATCAGAAGTTTCGACTAGTTCTGAACCTAAAAAATTTCAACAATTTTGTGGTTTACTGGCACTTCAAGATGGAGACGTTCCTCCACCTCAAGGATATATTGCTTCAAAACAACTACTTGGTCAGACTGGACCTTCAAGATGCTTACCTCACGGTTCCAATTCACCCCTCACACAGAAAATTTCTTCAATAATTTCAATGGCAAAACTCTTTCTACCAATTCAAAGTTCTTCCTTTTCGGACTCTCTTCTGCCCCTTGGTGTTTCACCAAGATTCTCAAACCCGTCGCGGCTTTTCTCCGCTCCCACGGTGTTCGTCTGATCCTCTATCTGGACGATTTTCGCTTCATGGCACAAGACAAACGCCTTCTCCTCGTTCACCTACAGTTTTGTCAAGATCTTCTTCTCAAATTGGGTTTCCTCATCAATTTTCAGAAGTCAGCTGTGGTTCCAACTCAAAAATTGGAATTTCTCGGCTTTCTCATAGACACTACTCGTTCAATTCTTCAACTTCCCCAGCACAAGGTCTCCTTAATCAAACAATAAATTTGTCAATCCCTGTCCCTTCCTCACATCTCCCTCAGAACTCTGGCTCGTTTAGTAGGACTCCTCGCCTCCTCTATCCAAGCCATTTTCCCGGGTCCGCTACACTATCGCGCCCTTCAACGGCTGAAGATTCGCCATCTTCACAAGGGTCTGGCCTATTTCGATCCATTGGTTCTGGATTCCGAGTCCAAGTAAGAGCTTCTATGGTGGCTGACTCACCTAGACGCCTGGAACGGAAGAACTATCTTCTCTGCCGCCCCAGATCTTGTATTAGAGTCCGATGCAAGTCAGACCGGTTGGGGCGCAAGATGTGGCCAGTTCTCGACTGGAGGCGCATGGTCTCTGAAGGAGTCCTTCTTGCACATAAACAGTTTAGAGATGCTTGCAGGTTCCTTTGCCATCCGCTCCTTTATAAAGGACAAGGTAAGCTGCACCATTCTTCTCAGAATGGACAACCTAACCGCCGTCAGATATATCAACCATCTAGGGGGCACCAGGTCCAAGATTCTGTCTACCCTGGCAAAACATCTTTGGGAATATTGTCTTCCTCAGACAAATCTCGGTCAGAGCGGTTTACCTGCCGGTAATCTGAATACAGTTGCGGATTGGTATTCCAGACATCTTCACAACTCCAGCGACTGGCAGTTGCACCCTTCAATATTCAATCACCTTATTTCCATCTTTGGCGAAATGTCCATAGACCTTTTTGCCTCTCGCCTCAATTCTCACCTTCCTTCCTTTTTCAGTTGGAGGCCGGATCCGCAGGCTCTTGCCACGGATGCTTTCCTTCAGATTTGGCCGTCATCTCTTCTTTACGCTTTTTCTCCCTTCCTTCTCATTCCTCGAGTCCTTGCACAAGCGCGCAGACACCAATCCACTCTAGTTCTAGTTCCCATTTTGGCAGGCTCTGCCTTGGTATCCAACTATATTGGAATTAAAAACCGTCCGACCCATCTGGCTTCCTCACTTCCCCGACCTCCTCTTAGATCCCCAAGGTCGACAACATCATTTGGTTCTCAACAATTCCTTGTTCCTCATTGCTTGGAAGATTTCAGGTCGTCCTGGAGAACCCCAGGAATTTCGGAAGATGCTCTCAAACTCATCCAACAAGCCAGGGCCCCTGGTACCTCCAAGGCTTACAAATCTGCATGGGCCATTTGGTGCAGCTGGTGTATGGACAGGAATGCAGATCTGTTAGAAATGGGGTTTTTGGTTGGCAGTCAGGTTACCCTCTGTCCAAGCAAAAGCCCTCACTCTAGTCAGGGTAAGTCACACACTATCCAAGATTATCCTGTGCCCACCCTCTGGTAGCTTGGCACGAGCAGTCAGGCTTAACTTAGAAGGCAATGTGTAAAGTATTTGTGCAATAAATCATACAATACCACCATATAGCACCACAAAAATACACCACACAGTGTTTAGAAAAATATATAATATTTATCAGGATAATTGTAGGTCAAAAAGAATAAAGTTGCAATGGAAAATTGTAGAAATATCACAGGACAGTGATATAAAGTGTCTTAAGTCTTTAGAATGTAAACAAAGTCTCTTTTAAGCACAAGTACCTGGTTGGGAGTGGAAAAATCTCCTCAGAGGGCCACAAGAGAAGAGGTGCGTGGAAAAAGGGTGGGTGCGTCGATTTCTCCCCAGCACACACGGACTTGCGTAGTTATTTTCCACGCGGGGAAGTCGGCGCCGTTTTCCGGCGCTCGGACAGTCTCTTTCTGTGGATCGCGGGGATTACCAGATGTCCCGGGTCTGTGCGTGGATTTTCCTGCTTGTTCTCCGGCTGCGCGGCGGTCTGCGGGGCTGCGCGTCGAAATTACGATCTCACGGCAGGCGTCGCGTCGATTTCTCCTCTAGACTTCGATCTGCGGGGCTGCGCGTTGAAATTACGATCTCACGGCAGGCGTCGCGTCGATTTCTCCTCTAGAGGTCGGGCGGCGTTGTCCTTGTGAGGCCGTGCGTCGGATCTTCGATCGTCCCAAGAGCGTGGCGTCGATCAGCGTCGGAGTGCGGCGTCTTTCTTGCCGCGAGACAAGCTGTGCGTCGAAATTTTCGCCGCACGGAGCGTCCAAGTAAAAGAGAGAAGTCTTTTTGGTCCTGAGACTTCAAGGAACAGGAGGCAAGCTCTATCCAAGCCCTTGGAGAGCCCTTTCACAGCCAGACAAGAGTTAAGCAAGGCAGCAGGGCAACAGCAAGGCAGCAGTCCTTTGTAGAAAGCAGACAGGTGAGTCCTTTGAGCAGCCAGGCAGTTCTTCTTGGCAGGATGTAGTTTCTGGTTCAGGTTTCTTCTCCAGCAAGTGTCTGATGAGGTAGGGCAGAGGCCCTGTTTTATACCCAAATGTGCCTTTGAAGTGGGGGAGACTTCAAAGAGTGGCTAAGAAGTGCACCAGGTCCCCTTTCAGTTTACTCCTGTCTGCCAGGGTCCCAGTAGGGGGTGTGGCAGTCCTTTGTGTGAGAGCAGGCCCTCCACCCTCCCAGCCCAGGAAGACCCATTCAAAATGCAGATGTATGCAAGTGAGGCTGAGTACCCTGTGTTTGGGGTGTGTCTGAGTGAATGCACAAGGAGCTGTCAACCAAGCCCAGCCAGACGTGGATTGTAAGGCACAGAAGGATTTAAGTGCAAAGAAATGCTCACTTTCTAAAAGTGGCATTTCTAGAATAGTAATATTAAATCCGACTTCACCAGTCAGTAGGACTTTGTATTACCATTCTGGCCATACTAAATATGACCTCCCTGCTCCTTTCAGATCAGCAGCTGCCACTTCAACAGTGTATGAGGGCAGCCCTAATGTTAGCCTATGAAGGGAGCAGGCCTCTCAGTAGTGTGAAAACGAATTTAGGAGTTTTACACTACCAGGACATATAACTACACAGGTACATGTCCTGCCTTTTACCTACACAGCACCCTGCCCTAGGGGTTACCTAGGGCACACCTTAAGGGTGACTGATATGTAGAAAAAGGGGAGTTCTAGGCTTGGCAAGTACTTTTAAATGCCAAGTCGAGGTGGCAGTGAAACTGCACACACAGGCCTTGCAATGGCAGGCCTGAGACAAGGAAAAAGGGGCTACTTAAGTGGGTGGCACAACCAGTGCTGCAGGCCCACTAGTAGCATTTAATTTACCAGCCCTATGCACATAAAGTGCACCTTACTAGGGACTTATAAGTAAATTAATAGTCCAATCAGGTATGATTCCAGGTTACCATGTTTTAAGGGAGAGAGCATATGCACTTTAGCACTGGTTAGCAGTGGTAAAGTGTGCAGAGTCTATAAACCAGCAAAAACAGTGTCCAAAAAAATGGAGGGAGGCAGGCAAAAAGTTAGGGGTGACTACCCTAAGGCTGTCAGGTCTAACATGTGTCCCCCCCAGCTGAAAGTGGGGAGAGCTACCCGACCTCCTGGGAGCTCTCATCGCTAAGGCGGAAGTACCTGGAGAGACCATCAGCATTGGCGTGGTCAACCCCTGGGCGATGTTCCACCGTAAAGTCCATCCCCTGTAGGGAAATGGACCACCTCAAGAGTTTTGGATTCTCACCCCTCATCTGCATGAGCCATCTGAGGGGCCTGTAGTCTGTCTGAACCCAGAAGTGAGTCCCAAACAGGTAGGGTCTTAGCTTCTTCAGTGCCCAGACCACAGCAAAAGCTTCTCGTTCAATAGCACTCCACCTCTGTTCCCGTGGTAATAGCCTTCTGCTAATAAAGACTACCGGTTGATCTCTGCCCTCCTCATTCAGCTGTGCTAGGACTGCCCCTATGCCATGCTCTGAAGCGTCTGTCTGCACGATAAATTCCTGGGAGTAGTCAGGGGCCATGAGTACGGGGGCCGTGCACATGGCTTCCTTCAGGGCGTCAAAGGCTTTCTGACAAGCCTCTGTCCAATTCACCAACCTAGGTTGCTTCTTGGAAGTGAGTTCTGTCAAGGGTGTTACAATGGTACCATAGCCCTTGACAAATCGGCGGTAGTATCCTGTGAGGCCTAGAAAGGCTCTCACCTCCGTCTGTGTTCGGGGTGGTTGCCAAGCCTTGATAGTTTCAATCTTGGCCTGGAGTGGCTGCACCTTGCCACCACCCACTAGGTGTCCTAAGTACACCACGGAACCCTGCCCAATCTGGCACTTACTGGCCTTGATGGTCAGGCCTGCCTGTTGCAGGGCCTGAAGCACCTCCTTGAGGTGAAGCAGGTGTTCCTCCCAGCTGGAACTGTAGACAGCTATGTCATCCAGGTAGGCTGCACAGAAGGCATCCTAGCCAGCTAGGACCCCGTTAACCAACCGTTGGAAGGTAGCGGGGGCATTTTTCAACCCAAACGGCATCACCTGGAACTGGTAATGGCCATCCGGGGTTGAAAATACGGATCTTTCCTTGGCCCCCTCAGTTAGGCCGATCTGCCAGTACCCTGAAGTAAGATCAAACGTACTCAGGAACTTGGCAGCGCCTAGCCTGTCCACGAGCTCATCAGCTCGGGGGATGGGGTGAGCATCAGTCCGTGTGACTGAGTTGAGACCCCGGTAGTCCACACAGAACCGGAGTTCTGGCTTCGCACCTGGGGCAGTAGCCTTAGGGACCAATACCACTGGGCTGGCCCAGGGACTACTGGATTTCTCAATGACCCCTAGAGTCAACATCTTGGAGACCTCCTCCTTGATGCTGGCCTTCACCTTATCCGACAACCTGTAAATTTTGTTTTTCACAGGGAGACTGTCACCGGTATCAATATCATGAACACAGAGGTGGGTCAGCCCAGGAGTAAGGGAGAACAGGGGGGAGAACTGCTCCAACAGCTCATAACAGTCTCCTTTCTGATTTAGAGTCAGGGAGTCAGACAGAATGACCCCGCTTACTGACCCATCACCTTCTTGGGCAGAGAGGAGGTCGGGGAGAGGTTCACTCTCCTCTTCCGTTCCTTCATCTGTGACCAGAAGCATGTTGATCTCCGACCTCTCACAATGAGCTTTTAGTCGGTTCACATGGAGCACCCTTAGGGGATTCCTAGGGGTTTTGAGGTCCACTAGGTAAGTGGCCTCCCCTTTCCGCTCCTTTATTTCAAATGGGCCAGACCAGCGGTCCTGGAGAGCTCTGGGCTCTACTGGCTCCATTACCCACACTTTGTCTCCAGGTTGAAACTCTACCAGGGTGGCCTTCTGGTCATACCATTGTTTCATCACCTCTTGACTGGCCTCAAGGTTATCTTGGGCTTCTTTCCAGAAGCGGGTCATCTGGTTGCGGAGGGCCAACATATAGCTGACCACATCCTGAGGGGGTGTCTTTGGAGCTTTCTCCAATCCCTCCTGGACAATGCTTAAGGGTCCCCTGACAGGGTACCCATAGAGAAGTTCAAAGGGACTGAACCCTACCCCTCTCTGGGGGACCTCCCTGTAAGCAAAGAGAAGGCATGGTAAGAGGACGTCCCACTTACGCCTAATGGCCTCAGGGAGGCCACCAATCATGCCTTTCAAGGTCTTGTTGAATCTCTCCACAAGACCATTCGACTGGGGGTGATAGGGTGTGGTGAACTTGTAAATTACACCACACGCATCCCACAGAGACTTCATGTATGCAGACATGAAGTTAGTCCCTCTGTCAGACACTATTTCCTTGGGGAATCCCACACGGGTAAATATCCCCATCAGGGTTCTGGCCACCACCGGTGCAGTTACTGTCCTCAGAGGGATTGCGTCTGGGTAACGGGTGGCATGGTCCACCAAAACCAGGATGAACCTGTTGCCTAAGGCAGTTTTGGGGTCCAAGGGACCAACAATGTCGATGCCCACCCTTTCAAAGGGGGTGCCAACGACAGGAAGTGGAATCAGGGGGGTTTTAACCCTTTTTCCTGCTTTACCACTGGCCTGGCAGGTAGGACAGGATCTGCAGAACTTGTCTGAGTGTGTCCTCATTTTGGGCCAATAAAAGTGGGTGACAAGCCTGTTAAAGGTCTTGCCCTGCCCCAAATGTCCTGCCAGGGGAATGTCGTGAGCCAGACCCAGTAGGAAGGTTCGGTAACATTGGGGGACCACCAGCATACGTGCTGCTCCAAAGCCCGGAACCTTAGGCTCACTGTAGAGGAGATCATTCTCCCAATATAGGTGGTGATCGCCAGAGGCGTCGCCGGCTGCCTGGTTTGAGGCTTGTTTCCTCAAACCTTCTAGAGTGGGACATTCTTTCTGCGCCTTGCAGAATTCCTCCCTGGTGGGTCCACCCTCAACTTGCCAGCCAGCAAGCTCAGGTAAGTCACCTAGGGCGGCAATGTCTTCCCCAGTTGGCTCGGAAGCCTCCTCCTCAGGAGCCCCGTCAGCCACTGTGGGAACAGCTGGGGCCGGTTTCCCGCACCCCTGGTCCCTCCTCCTGGCAGCTCTCTGGGCCATCGTTCCAGGCTCCAGATGCCCTTGACTTCCCTCTCGGTCAGCCATGGACCGTGTGGTCATGCAGACCCACTCAGGTAACCCTAACATCTCCAGGTGAGACCTGAGCTCCACTTCTTTCCAAGTAGTGTGCTCAAGGTCATTGCCTAACAGACAATCTACAGGCATGGCAGGACTCACAGCTACTTTCAGAGTACCAGAGACCCCCCCCCCACTCAAAGGGAACCAGAGCCACCAGTAGGTGACTCTCGCGATTGTCAGCGACTCTGACCTGGTGGAATGTATTAGGTACTATCTGCTCTGCTGACACCAGCTGACTCTTGATAGTAGTCATACTGGCTCCTGTGTCACGCAGAGCCTCCACCCTCTGCCCATCAATGGTGACCCACTGCCGGTACTTGGAAGTATTTCTGGGCATGTGGGCCTTGGGCACCATTTCTCCTTCTCCCAGGGACACTAGGGAAATCTCTACCTGCTCCCCAAAGCTAGTTGGGTCCATCTCCCCCCCAAGTGCTACACTAGTCAACCCAGGTGCCTGTCCGGTAGTGGACGGTGCCCTCTTGGGGCACTGTGGATCGCCTTTGTAGTGACCATATTGGTAACACTCCATGCATTTGGGGCTAGATTTTCCTGACTTGTCAAATGTCCCTGGCTTTTTCCCAAATTTGGAAAAGGAAGGGTTGCCACCCCCTCCCTGGGAATTCTTTTGGGAGCCTTTAGAGAGTTCCTTATCTGTAAGTTTATCTCCCCCCTCTTTCTTCTGTTGGGAACCCTGACCACCTTTGTGGGAGTCCCCCCCAGGTACCTTTTTGGACACTCTGGTGCTAACCCAGAGGTCCGCCTCCTCAGCAAGCTTCCTGGGATCAGTCAGCTTACTATCCACTAGGTGCTGGCGCAAATCTGTATAAGTAACATTAAGCATATGCTCTCTCAGGATCAAGTCATATAAACCTTTATAATCTGCTACTTTGTTGCCCCGCACCCATCCATTCAGTGCCTTACTAGAGAAATCAAAGAAATCTACCCATGTTTGTGTGGTTTGTTTGGTGCTGTCCCTGAACCTCTGACGGTATCCCTCAGGGGTCAGCCCAAACTTGGCAAGTAAAGTGGCTTTCTGGAGTGGGTATGTGTTTTGATCCGGTGGATCCAATGTGAGAAGTGTGTCCCTCCCCAATGGCGGCACATAACCCCACATAGCTACCCCCCATTGCCCTTCAGGAACCTCATGAGCCCTTAGTGCAACTTCATAAGCAGCTAACCATTTATCTATGTCATCTCCCACCACAAAACTGGGCACCACATTTTTGGGTATACCAACCTTCTTTTCTCCAGCAGGTCCTGTCTGTATGCTGCCACCATTATTGCTGGATTCAGACTGTCTTGCCTTGATCTCCAGCTCCTTGAGACTCAGTTCATGAGCCAACAATAGTTTCTTTTCAGCCAAAGCTCTTTCAGCTTCCACTTGTTTGGCTGCTCTTTCAGCTTCTGCTTGTTTGGCTGCCCTTTCAGCTTCTGCTTGAATCTGTTTGGCTGTTCTTTCAGCTTCAATCTGTTTGGCTGCTCTTTCAGCCTCAGCTTGTTTGGCTTCTCTTTCTGCCCTCCTCTCCTCCTGTTGAGCCTCAATTTTCAGTTTTGCCATTTGCAATTGGAACTCCCATTCCTCTCTCCTTTCCTCTGCGGTCAGGCTTTGCATGGAGACACTGCTCCCTGGTCTGGAAGGGTGCACAATTGCAGTGGTAACACCATCTACCGATAGTGAAAATTCCTCTGAGGGACCATGTTCTGGCTCCTCTTCCTCATCATCCTCTAAATGGGCTTCTGCCCAGGCCCTCAGCGCCACTTGAAAGTCCTCCTTTCTGGAGGCCCCTTGGGTGGGTACCCTCAATGCCCTGCAGAATCCTCTTAGTTGTTTGACCGTATATGCATCCAACTGGACTAGGTCAAAGTCCCCTGTCTGAGACCCAGTCAGAGACATGTTGAGTGAGGATTTAGTTTTTGAAAATTGTCAGGAAAAGAATCGGGTTTTCAAAAAGAGATAAAAACCAAGTTGACCTTCAACTGTGGGTAGGTAGTGAAATACTTAGCTACTGTATGTCACTGCACAAATACAAGTCCTATCCTCACCGCTGATCACCAATGTTAGAAATGGGGTTTTTGGTTGGCAGTCAGGTTACCCTCTGTCCAAGCAAAAGCCCTCACTCTAGTCAGGGTAAGTCACACACTATCCAAGATTATCCTGTGCCCACCCTCTGGTAGCTTGGCACGAGCAGTCAGGCTTAACTTAGAAGGCAATGTGTAAAGTATTTGTGCAATAAATCATACAATACCACCATATAGCACCACAAAAATACACCACACAGTGTTTAGAAAAATATATAATATTTATCAGGATAATTGTAGGTCAAAAAGAATAAAGTTGCAATGGAAAATTGTAGAAATATCACAGGACAGTGATATAAAGTGTCTTAAGTCTTTAGAATGTAAACAAAGTCTCTTTTAAGCACAAGTACCTGGTTGGGAGTGGAAAAATCTCCGCAGAGGGCCACAAGAGAAGAGGTGCGTGGAAAAAGGGTGGGTGCGTCGATTTCTCCCCAGCACACACGGACTTGCGTCGTTATTTTCCACGCGGGGAAGTCGCGTCGTTTTCCGGCGCTCGGACAGTCTCTTTCTGTGGATCGCGGGGATTACCAGATGTCCCGGGTCTGTGCGTGGATTTTCCTGCTTGTTCTCCGGCTGCGCGTCGGTCTGCGGGGCTGCGCGTCGAAATTACGATCTCACGGCAGGCGTCGCGTCGATTTCTCCTCTAGACTTCGATCTGCGGGGCTGCGCGTTGAAATTACGATCTCACGGCAGGCGTCGCGTCGATTTCTCCTCTAGAGGTCGGGCGGCGTTGTCCTTGCGAGGCCGTGCGTCGGATCTTCGATCGTCCCAAGAGCGTCGCGTCGATCAGCGTCGGAGTGCGGCGTTTTTCTAGCCGCGAGACAAGCTGTGCGTCGAAATTTTCGCTGCACGGAGCGTCCAAGTAAAAGAGAGAAGTCTTTTTGGTCCTGAGACTTCAAGGAACAGGAGGCAAGCTCTATCCAAGCCCTTGGAGAGCACTTTCACAGCCAGACAAGAGTTCAGCAAGGCAGCAGGGCAACAGCAAGGCAGCAGTCCTTTGTAGAAAGCAGACAGGTGAGTCCTTTGAGCAGCCAGGCAGTTCTTCTTGGCAGGATGTAGTTTCTGGTTCAGGTTTCTTCTCCAGCAAGTGTCTGATGAGGTAGGGCAGAGGCCCTGTTTTATACCCAAATGTGCCTTTGAAGTGGGGGAGACTTCAAAGAGTGGCTAAGAAGTGCACCAGGTCCCCTTTCAGTTTACTCCTGTCTGCCAGGGTCCCAGTAGGGGGTGTGGCAGTCCTTTGTGTGAGAGCAGGCCCTCCACCCTCCCAGCCCAGGAAGACCCATTCAAAATGCAGATGTATGCAAGTGAGGCTGAGTACCCTGTGTTTGGGGTGTGTCTGAGTGAATGCACAAGGAGCTGTCAACCAAGCCCAGCCAGACGTGGATTGTAAGGCACAGAAGGATTTAAGTGCAAAGAAATGCTCACTTTCTAAAAGTGGCATTTCTAGAATAGTAATATTAAATCCGACTTCACCAGTCAGTAGGACTTTGTATTACCATTCTGGCCATACTAAATATGACCTCCCTGCTCCTTTCAGATCAGCAGCTGCCACTTCAACAGTGTATGAGGGCAGCCCTAATGTTAGCCTATGAAGGGAGCAGGCCTCTCAGTAGTGTGAAAACGAATTTAGGAGTTTTACACTACCAGGACATATAACTACACAGGTACATGTCCTGCCTTTTACCTACACAGTACCCTGCCCTAGGGGTTACCTAGGGCACACCTTAAGGGTGACTGATATGTAGAAAAAGGGGAGTTCTAGGCTTGGCAAGTACTTTTAAATGCCAAGTCGAGGTGGCAGTGAAACTGCACACACAGGCCTTGCAATGGCAGGCCTGAGACAAGGAAAAAGGGGCTACTTAAGTGGGTGGCACAACCAGTGCTGCAGGCCCACTAGTAGCATTTAATTTACCAGCCCTATGCACATAAAGTGCACCTTACTAGGGACTTATAAGTAAATTAATAGTCCAATCAGGTATGATTCCAGGTTACCATGTTTTAAGGGAGAGAGCATATGCACTTTAGCACTGGTTAGCAGTGGTAAAGTGCGCAGAGTCTATAAACCAGCAAAAACAGTGTCCAAAAAAATTGAGGGAGGCAGGCAAAAAGTTAGGGGTGACTACCATAAGGCTGTCAGGTCTAACAAGATCCCTTTTCAGCTGATGTAGTATTGGTTGTGAATTTCCTTGCTTCCTTGGCCTCCCAGGATAAGGCCTATCGCACTATCAACACTTACAGATCTGCCATCTCTGCTGAGCATCACAGAGTCAACGGCATACCGATTGGTGAACATCCTCTATTCTGTCAACTTTTAAAGGGAGTAAGATGTGTTTTCCCTCCATCTCCTAAATATAATATTATGTGGAATGTCAATCTAGTGTTAAAATTATTTACATTTTGGCCGGATAATGAATTCCTCTCTCTTAAGCAACTTTCAGAGAAATTGAATATTCTTTTGTGTCTAGTTTTACTTAAACGTGTTTCGGATGTTAAAGTCCTAGATGTTACCTCCTTTTTCTTCTCTCGTCTTGGTGTTTCTTTTCAAGTTAGAAGACGTACTAAAACTAATTTAGCATCGGTCAATTAGCCATTTTTTCCCTCACAACCCAAATTGTGTGTTGGAAATTGTCTCAAAACTTATGTGACTCGTACTGCAGATTTGAGATCATCCTCTGCCTCCCAATTACTTATTTCCTTCCAGAAACCTGTTTCTTCACCTACCCTAGCTCGTTGGGTCAAATGGATCATGTCTCTAGCGGGGATTGATATAAATTATTTTGGAGCCCATTCTGCCAGAGGGGCTATGGCTTCTCGGGCTTTTTGGGCGGGATCCTCTTTACAGGATATTCTCAAGTCTGCAGACTGGTCTAATGAAAGTACCTTTAGAACCTTTTACTGTAAACCAATTTCTCATGTCTCGGATTCTGTTATTGCTATGCTTTAAACATGCATAATATGAGCCTCCGGTCTTGTAATAAAATTTAGATTTTGTTGGGAAATGTAGTTTTCTTCTTGGCTGCTATTAAAATTAAAGCAAGAAAAGCCTGCATAATACTCGCCTCCGTGTCTTTAATCAAATCTAGCCTTTCAGACACCAAGGCTAGGAAAATCTCAATTACGGGCGATTTTGGACTCATCGGTGAGCAGGTTCCCACGGCGGTGTGCAGCTTCATCGAGTGTGGGCACATGCAGATGATCCCATCTTATTTTTTAAGTAAATCTGCCTTATACAGGGGCTTGCCGGTCGAATGTCGAAAGAACAGGGAGACTGTTGCGTCGACTTGCTTTGAAAATGGCTATGATTCTGAAATTACTTAATTGGGCATCAGACCTTATTTTAGGAATGAGGCTTGATCTCTGGCTCTTTCGCAGCCATTTCAGAAGGCATTATGTCTGCATATGTAATCGCTTTAGTTATCAGGGGTGGCAGGAACTACGATCTATCGAGTTCTCTCCACCTTAAAATATCACACATTGTGCGGCAGTGGTTACCTTGTGTCAAGCCTTTGCTTAAGCCTTGAAGGTTCTGAAAGCCTAATAACTGTTCACCCATGTTACCCATGTTGAACATATGTGTGAAGTTGCTGGGAAATATTTCTTACCTCTTTAATTCCTTCAGGACTCTCAGTGGCCAACAACATGTTCAGTTCGTACTATTCTGCTCTCTGCAGGACACCTTGGACATTACTGGGAAAAGATCAGGATCACGTGGTTCTCAACAGTGCCATATGCAACAGAATAGGCTGACTCAGTTCAACTTGGAAACATATGGAATTTAATCAGTGCTCAATTTGTAAAACAGTAAGTGGTGTGGGGCCAAACGTTTTGCCCAGAAGCCAGTGGCCAAGGCTATCGAAGGTTGGTGTGCCAAATACCAAGGATGCATGGTCTTGATTTTACGTTATGTATCTTTAGTCCACCACAAGGCACTCCCTTTCTCTTTTTTTCACTCTTGCAGATTTTTCAACCCTGCTGTCTCGCTTTAGCACTGATCTTTCATCTTTCTCTGCCTTCTTCTTTCCCTCTTTTTCTTTTTCTCACTTTCGCTTTGGAAGTCTGTTGGTGATAAATAAGTGGGCCCCACCTGCAACCTTCACTTCAAATTAAGCACTGACTTTAATGTATTATACTGCAATATTCATCTATTTTTCTTAGGCTCATTAAGTCATTCCTGTGTTCTTAAAGGATACAAAAATCAGCTGCATAGGGTGTTAGGCTTGCACGCTCACATGCACCATTACATGTAATTACATTAGCATAAGCAGTGTCATAAAATAATAATCCATTAATACACTGTGGCTCCAAGAAATACGAGATCAACTGCTTGTTTGTGCCAAAAATAGACTTCAATTAGGTTCCTTTGCAAACAATATCACGTCATATATCAAAATCAATTGGCACAATGCAGCCAAAGTGTTTTGTTTCACAAACTGAGAATTTGAGAATTACTTCAGGGCTATAATGGGTCATACGTAAAAAGGATAAACAGGTTATCTTACACAATTATTTCCGTTAATTCCTAGCCACATTGCATGGTGAATATATCTCACAATGCATACACTTCAATAAAATTGTAGTAAGTAAAATCTATAATAACAGGTTAAAATCCAAACCATCATCACAGTCATATAAACTATAAAGATAACATTCACTAATTCTAGGGCTGTGCAAAAATATTAACAACTCACATTGTAATAAGTAATAGTATCATGTTTCATATCTGACTTCATCATAAAGATGACAATGGGGAAATCTATTTAGTATGTCCATGCTATCTGATCTTTTGTATCATAACACATTTTAATACGAATTCAGAAAAACCTTACTGAAGATAGTTTTGAGTTGGCGCGATGTTATCCATGAAATGTATCTTAGTTTCACACATCAATTTTTTAATACAGTGCAAGTGAAGGCTACTCACAAATGGCAATAGTCAAAGGTCCACATTCACTCTGCAATGACTACTTATCTGAGTGATTAGCACAATTTAAAATCTGTCACATATGTAAAGTAGTTCCATATTCCCATAAAGGAATTAAATAGCTTATCCAATATCTTACTCGAGAACCTATATTTCTCATATTATTTGAAGTCTTCGTGCTTTACAATGTTATATGGAGATCATTCCAGCACTTTAACAAATTCAAGATTTTTGTTTATTAGACAGCCATTCACCTATAGTGGGCTGCATAAAATGGTATATATATATAGAGAGATATATATATATATATAATTTTTTTTTTTTCACTCAAGGTTATGACATTATAGTTAGGTTCTGAATTTACTTACACAAAACCATAAAAATTCAGTAGTTATAGTTCTGGTTAGTTGAAGTAACTATAACTCGTGCCCTAAGGTAACTATAACTCGTGCCCCTGACATGTACAGTTTTCTCCTCAATAACTTTAGTGCAAATATTACATTCATATTGTCAATGATGTTATGAGTGTTGTAATATGTGAAGCAATTAGGAGTGCATGGTGCGGGTGCGAGTTTTACTTATGTGGCACAGGGCCCCTCTCCTAAAACTTTTAAAAGACCCGGCAACAACCACCTCCCTGAGGCTACATCTAATAAATATACAGGGACCCACGCGGACCCCCTGGGCCCCAGGGATCACCATCTGCATGGGGCTAAATAAGAAAAAGTTTTAAGGGGGGTGCACAGAACTCACCTGGGCCCCGGTGATCCCCACCTCCACGGGGCTACATTTAATAAATATACAAGGGTGAGGATATGCGCCCAGGCCCCGGGGACCACCACCTCCCTTGGTCTACATAAGAATTTTTTTTAGTGGGCCGCACAGACCCCCCGGGGACCAGTACCTCCCCAGGGCTACATTTCATAAATATATAGGGGGGGTGCACAGACCCCCCTGGGCCCCAGAGACCACCACCTTCGTGGGGCTACCTGAAAAAATTGTTCGGTGGCCACACAGACAGCACCAGGGCCCCGGAGACCACCACCTCCATGGGGCAACAAATTAAAAATAGTTGGGGGGTGTTGTTTGCCCTAGGCCCCAGGTACTACAACCTCCCTGGAACCATATATTTACTTTAAAATAGAGGGGGGGCATAGGGCTCCCCTCCCTAGGCTGATTTTGGCCCAGGGGACTCCATCTCCCTGGCCTGGCCATGCCTACTTGGTGACCAGGCCCCATCTAAGGCACCCACTGTTCTTTAATGGGGACTGCGGGGAGGGTCAAGGCCATCGTGGTCCTAGCCGGCTCCCCACCTCCTGCGTGTGCGGGCATTGCTCCCACACACAGGGCGGTGCTGGAAATACAGCTCCTTGAGTGTGGGCGCAATACTTTAATCTTTTTCCCTGCCCGCATGTCTGCGGACAGGGAAAGAGGTGAAATCTCTGCTTCCAGCAAGGAAGAGCATTTTCACAGCTCCCGCTTGCTGGAAGCTGAGTGTTTGCTTTTTGAACACATGCAGCCCAAAACAAATTTCCTATCAAGATCCAGATCAGCTTTAAGCCAGACAGAAAATGAGGGGTCACATTCCAATGGTGTCACACAGGAAGCCTTGCCACAACTCTTCATGGGTAATAAATGGGCAAGAACTGCGGGGGGCAAGGAGTCTTTTCAGAAACATAGTCTCAACACATTGTAGGTTAGTTGTGTTGGCATACACACAAATATCATAACCATATGTCCCTATGGGCACAAATTTGGACTTATATATCTTCAGCAATGCTCCCACTGACTTTTACACACATCTGGCTGCAAAGTCAAAAATAGAAGCAATACTTCTATCAAAGACATGCCGCCTCTCCCTGGTCAATGGCGACCAAGTAATAGAAAATTCAAACAAAATACCAAGGTCAGGAAATGTTTTGACTTTGCTAAGAGTACTGCTCCTGCAAGAATACATTCTTCCTTTGGTGTTCGTAGGTCCTATGGACATGGTATGGGATTTAACAGAATTAATGCTCAGATCCAACGGGTCCATATTGTATATTTGTTGAAAATATTCAGTAGAATTTGAAGGCTATAAGACGTTTAAGAAATTAAAACTTTGTTGTCAGTGAATAACAAAGACGGGACATACCTGCCACTTAGCGAAGGCATATCATGTCCCCATGCATTTAAAACGTGTTCCACCTGTCCTGTGAAGGGCAAATAAAAACAGGGCCATAATGCAATGTTGACAGACCCACTATTAAGTGTTAAGTGCTCAGTGCATTCTCACTTCGACCCATGTCTTACAGAAGTGTTCAGGGTAAGGTGCAGGTGACACAAAACAGAACAATATTCTTATCAGTCTCCAAGTCCATCATTATAGACCACTGATTCTCTCTATTGACCCCGATTGTCGCAGAGCTCAGGTCCGTGGCTAGATGGATAGCTTCTGCTTTAGCCAGAGTGTATTTATTAATTACAAGGTAAGGTTCAAGCACTGTGTCTTTCCACAGTCGTAAACTATACTGGACTTTAGAGAGCAGGTGAGGATCTTTGGCTCAGGTCATTTATCTAGCGAGTACCATTTTCCCTAGCACCTACTTCTGAATCTATTATAGAAAACAGGAGATAACACTGTGGTCATCTCTTAGGCCCTTTTTAAACACTGGAACAATGACTGACTTGGACCATGAGGCAGAACGTTTATGTCTAAGGGCCACATTAATTTTAATAGTATAAAAAGACTTTGGCCTTAAATAAGCCTGTAAGTACTCCATCGGTGCCTGGAGATTTCTTGCTGGCCAGAGCTAGGGTTGCTTGTCTAACTTCTTTCCACTTGAAAGAGCGTAAGAGACCACTATAGCAGAAAAAGACTTAGGGACCTGATTTAGTGTTGGTGGAGGGGAATACTCTGCCACAAACGTGATGGATATCCCGTCCAACATATTACTACCCCTTTAAATTCTATGGATATCGTAATACGGCGGATGGGATATCCATCACATTTCTGGAGGAGTATTCCCCTCCGCCAAGCTCTAAATCAGGCTCTTAGCAACACAGCCAGTGTCACAGGGCATCTCATAAATGCCTTCAAAATGTTTAACCCAGGCCTTTGGGGAAATGTGCTGCGTCAGTAAGTTACCCAGACTGGGGTTAAATAAAGGGTGGTTGACAATTTCCCAAAAGTTAGAACTGCACCTAGAGTTGTGGGCATAAATAAGGTCTTGTCAAGCCTTCTGCTTCAAATTGCGCTTCCTAAGCTGTAAGGGAGACAACTTTCAGCCGATCCCCTGGAGTTTCCTTGAGAGCATTTAGTAGAACTCTGTGGGCCTTGGAGCTGGAGCGATCAAACAATCTCATGGGGACCAGCGAGTAATGCCTTGATGATGCAAGAAGGACTCTTCCATTGTGGGTTATGGTGTTAAAAGAGCTTAGAAGAATCTTGCCAGGGAGCTTATCTACTAAAGAAAATAGGAAGGCCTCACAGCAACGTCTGAGTAAGTTGTAATGAAAGAAATCAGAATTGATGCCCTGCCACCTGAGTCTACGTTCCTGATCAAGTGAGGTTAATGGCCTGCGGGGCCATTTCTTAATCAAAGTCATGTTATATGACCATGAAAATTAAGCAGTCAGGATTGTTGTCACTCGAGTGTCTCAGAGTCCCTTATATGATAACAACAAAGGAACCAGGGCAAGAGCAACAAAAATGAAATCTATCACAGTAGCAGCACTTCTGCCAATGAACGTGGGTGTTGAGGCATTAAGACCTGGCTGCACATTATCATTGGTCAAAGCTGACAAGTTATAGTCATTAATCACAGCACTAACCAATTCCCCTTGGGTTGTTGTCAAAATGATTATCAGAGGAGGGAGAAAGAGCCAAGTTGGTAGGTCTGCAGCTCTGCCAAGAATATGTATTAAAATCACCCAGCATAATCACAGTAGAACATCAGTAACATGAAGAGGCTTATCAAACAGGGATCTAAGACCACTAACATTATCCCCAGAGAAGTGAGAGCACTTGGCACAATAGAAGTTTACAACTATTAGCCTTTGAGAACTAGAGAAAGTCAAGCGCAAACCAAGTATATTGGGTGTGCCAGAGTCACTTGTTGCAGCTTGCAGTTGAGGGCAAGAGAAACCACGGTCAGAAGACTAACCTAAGTCCTACCTCAATGTAAGCTAACAGCAGGCATCGAGTTGCTACAAAAAACATCTGGAAGTATACTGTAGTCAACTTCTCAAGTTTCTTGAAGACAGATGATGTTAAATCTCCTTAGTAGACACAGCCAGGAGGGATCGTCCCCAACACCTGCAGTGCCTGCAATATTCTGGGAAAGGATATTAAGTGTGGATGAGGAACTAATTGAGTTGGTGATGTTCTCCGATATAATTGAGCCCTTGGACACAGTGGGTACAGAGGATGAAGATAAAATGGAAGTCATTCATTAGCATCCATGTTACTCAGGGGTTCCAAAACATTTGATATAAGTAGAGTTAATCCTGCTTGAGTGACCTGAATGAGTTAAATGAGTAGCACAACTTGATGTAATGGAGGTGAGGCCAGCACTGACAGCACGCACGAGGTGATCTTTATAAAATGAATCCAGAGGGAATGGCAATATGCCTATGCTGGGCTAAGAGATCCCTTAGAATATGACGTGCAAAGAAGGCAATTTTGAAATTAATGACTATACAGCTGCCTGCTAGAATTTTGAGCCCATTATCCAACCATGCAACCCATATGACCATATTGATGTGATTTGACAAAAAGCCAAGTTGACTATGGAGCCAGTGGACAACCTTGTTTCTTAGTTGCTAAATATCCTCTGTGGTCCCGGCCTTAAGCACAGGAATATCAGCCAAAACAAAAAGCGGAGCAGCTGCCAAAGGGAGATGTAAACACAAAAGGTCAGAACCAGAGGAAGCCATCCCCGTACCAGACTAGGCCTTCTCAGTAGGTGCGCACCTCAAACTGTCCTGCGTGCAAACGGCTTTCACTCGTTCAGTGGCTGGAAGAGACACGAGTGCAATTGACTTTGCGTTCTGACTCCGTGCACTTTGCAGAAACATTAGAAAGATGCAAAGGTCCCACAGAGGGGGTCAAATATGGCGTAGATGTGGCTACAGACAACAAGTGTGGTCCTAGGTGCCAATGTGATAGCTGTGAAAGCAGGAGATGTCTTAGTAAGTTGGACAAGAACACTTTCTACTTTGAAAGTCTGTTGCGATATTGCTTAAAAGACGTGACTATAAAATTTTCCAAGTTCACCATCAGGTTACGTAACTGAGAATAAGTTAGTATGTTGGGAGGACAGTCAGCCCCGAAATCCGGAGTTAAAATCTTGGCAGGAACTGATGCCTTGACTCTCTTCTTTTTCTTAGGCAAAACGCCAGTTATCATGAATCCGTGGCCATTGCAAATATTGCCCATGTAACTTAAACATTTTTAGGTGGGGTCAAGCAGGATTTTTCTCTTGTGAAGCTTTGTACGTGTAAAACACAGAAAACCATTGCCATCCTGCATCTGCTAATGAGATCTGGAAATGCGAGAGCCACCAAGGTATGAGAATACAGACAAAGGCTGCTTGTGCAAGTGAGCAGTCAATGAATCCAGCACTACTGTAAACTTGTACTGACGTTTTCAAGCCAAATAGCAATGTGAATGGCAGTGGCCTTTCTTATGTGCAAACTTCTGACCGTCTCGATCGAGTGGCACTTGTAAGTGAGCATCCCTCCGATCCAAAGATGCCAACAGACATCCTCAACCTACAAAAGTGGCAGTTCTATTCAACATGTCCATTCGGATTTCAATATCACACCGTTTTTCAAGCTCTATAGATTAATGTCTCGTGCAAGTTCTGCAGCCATTCCATGTCTTCGGTCCAGATGCAAAGCAATGTCACATTTTTCCTCAAATTTAGCAACACCATCGAATATTCCTGCACTTTTCTCTGGAACCATTAGCCAAGTAGAAACTCGTCTCTCTGCCAGGAAAAAGTGCTATGAAATACTTTCGGTAATCCTAATGGGTTATATTTAATACCTGATGATATGTTGCTACCCAGACTGCTTAAAAAAAAGAGACCTTTCCGTTGCCTGTTCATGTCTACAAGCTCCATAGATAGGAGTGATGAGTCTTGCTCTATGGAGCTGGAGAGACTCTTCAGAACAGGAAATGGGGTGCTGGCTGCTTCATCTGTTTGATGGGTCTATCTGCTCGCTGAGATGATTGAGAGTGCATGGTTGTTGGAAGGATGGTTGTCTATATGTTGAGGATGATGCTCTATGATGATCCAGGTTTGCATTGACATGTTTTCATTCTTTAAATTTCCTTATAGACTTTCTCTCCCAGGACAGCTAAACCCATAAAAGGAAAAAAAGGCATTTTAAGAGATTCTGGTTTCTGGCTCATAGTCTTCCATTCACAAATGTACACTTGCCTTCTAGCAGCAATTATGCACCCAAAGACAAAGGAATGCAATCATTCCATCACACACACAGTGTCAAATAATAGCTTTGCTTTTTATGTCATGTGCAGGAAAGCTGATTAACCAGTATCATGACACATAGTTCTAAAAAGTCTGTTAATATGGACTATTATGTATAAGATGCACGTGTCTGATGCTAGATCCCTTTAAGATGATGGGCAGGCATCCTGTGATACCGGTCAGAAATGAATGACCATCTCCAGACAGAAAACTTCAAGGCTCAGCAGAAAATAGAGTTGTGAAGGAAACATGTCTGTGTCTCTCCCCTCTTCGTGAATCACTTTTCTGAATTCTCCCTGAAGGGGAGATCTCATCTGTTGTGAATTCTGTAATTGCATCAAGACTGGGTGCTTTGATGAGGCTGCATCTCCCTCCCTTTCAAAGCCAATGTTCTCATTCACATGAGCTAGTGCCTGAGGGAAGATGTCCACCTTGATATTCTTGCCCTTGTGCTCAGGTTGTATGAGTGCTCTATCCCGTTCCTTTACTGAATGAGAAGAGTAATGCTGAAAGAGAATGATGTTCGTCCTCCATGAGCTTTGTCATCAGTGCAGTCACCACTGCTTCCTGTACAACTGCTCTTATCCTGCTTTCAGACAGATATGAAGTGAGCACTTGCTGTGCTTTGTAAGCATTCTTTTTTAACCACCACTACCGGGTATGTAAGGCTACTTTAATGAAGAAGCCCATGAAGGAATCCCCCTCCTCCTCCTCATGAAGGTTCGGTTCATTAGATGTGAATGTCGCCATTAGTGGTGATAGTTAAGAGTAGGCGCAAAAGCATCTACTTTAACCAGAACCTGATCACTTTGCACTCCATGACAAGGCATATGGTTGCATTACTTTCTGGTTAGCTTTGCTCGAGCATACACATCTACAACTTCCCCTAAGAAAACTGAAACCCCCGACTATCTTCAAATGTTTTAAAGCTCCAATCAATAAATCCATTCTTATCCAATTTGTTAAAAAATGTATCATTTCACCTAAATGCCTGGACTTGTGAAAAGGTATCAGCAAACTTTAAATCATCTTTTCATCACCTCCAAGGCACTGTATAGCCCTCGTGGAATTCACAAGTCCTGACCGATAAAATTCTGTAAAGCTAAACAAATTAAAACAACAGTATCATAGAGTCAAAAGTAAAAAATGTACACATGGTCAGCCTAAAGATAAAACTCACTACACAAACCTTGTAGCTTTCAACAAAGATTCTATTACCCTTACCAAACTAGACTATTAGGTGTAAAATGTATCAAGACAACTGCAAAAAATTCTTTTGTGTTCCAGATGTTTGTCGTCTCAAATTATGTCAACCAAAAATTACGATGTCTCAAGTTAATGTAACAGTAAACAGTAAATGTAACAGTAAATTTATTTTCTGAAAATATTTTGTACTATAAGCGAGGCTTGCTGGTTATTGCGCAAACGGATGCCCTCCCGATTACAATACTCAAGCTTAAACCTACTCCTTCCTTGTTATTAGAGAAAGTTTCTTTAGAGACAGTAACAAAGTTAATGACCCAACTCAAAACTACTAATTCACCCCTTGATCAGAATCTGAACTAGTTACTTAACACACACACTTGTGCGTTGTTTCGTGGTCTTATAACTAAACCTTTATCAAGAGTAATAATTAATTTTGACCTTGAAACTGCATTGGAAACTCCCATACTGACATTTGACTCTAGTTGGAGATACATTAGCGGTCTACCAATACTTCGCAAAATTATGGAAAAAATAGTGGTAGCCCAACAGCCCTAATAAGAGCCACGCATTTTGTGTCAGATTAGCCCATAATCATAATAGGCTTGCATCTGCGCAGGGACTGACAATTTTACACAAATAATGGTACTTGGAAGGGATGTCATAATGAGATGAGTAAATTAAACAAAATAGGCCATGTGGTAGTCTCTGTTGTTTCGCTTGCATGCGACAGGCTGGGTACTGGGGAACAATGGAATATCACAAAGGACCGTCTGCCATCAGTGACCTTTACTATTGCCATGGAGAGTGACCTGGTGGGCCGCCTCCTCTTTGCACAGTGTAATTATGCTCTCAACAAATGTCTACTGACTTGTCCATCACAATACCAAAGAGTGAAACTCCTGAGCCGAAAGTGTATTTTCCCCGTCCTTTCATTTTTCTCTAGCTTCACCACAGATCCTAATTGGAACCACAAACAGAGGCAGACGAGTGACATAAAGGGAGGGCTGAGTGCAGGCTGTGGGTACACTGAATGTTAGCATGTGCTCAGATCTTCTGGGAGCGCTCCGCTGCCTGAATTATTTCTGTGTTATTGTAACTGTTGTAATAAGATAGTTAGCTCACTTGAACAGTTCTGAAATGCAGATCAAATTGTACTTTTTTTCACCCTGTGGTACTGGAATTGTACCCTTGCCAATGTTTAGGCTCCCCTTGTTACGGACTAGGAGATGGGCTTCAGAACGGCCTTCATGCCCGTCGTATTTTTTGTCTCAAAATTAGAAGCAGTCCTTTCAAAATGCTGTTTTATTTAAGAAGAGTCAAAATGTAAATATACCGCAACTGTTCCGCTACTACTTTAAAGACCAAGAAAATGTAAAGTTCAGGAATGGTTAAGCCCCGTGACAGAAACTTTCAGAACGGACATCAGCAGTATGTTCGGACTGTGTAGTCAAGAGCAAAGTAGAAATGGAAACTACATCCCCCAGAATGCAACCTTCTCATCCAGGCCTCAAGCCCTGGTTAAGGCTGGAGAGTCCCGATTTTTTAAGCCAAAAATATCTTCATTTTGTCTGTTTCTGGCCTGAAATTGCCTTTTGTTCAATATGATTCGATTATTCTCCCGTTTTTTTTTTTTTAATCTCCCACTTTGCTCTTGTAAAATGTTAGCAGGTATGCGTGCTATGGACAAGGATGGGGCATCATTCAAATTAAATACATGTAAATAAATAATGTAGAGTTTTTGTGGGAGCTGTCAGGGATTGATGTGGTGAGGCTATGGAATGGCTTCCAAGCCCTTGCTTCTTGAATGAGTGACATCTTTAGCATACACTGGCTATTTAACCAAGGACAACTTGCCTTCTTCCAGTTGCTTTTACCACCTCAGCTCACTCCTGATTTCCTAATGTAAGAGGTACAATCTTGTTAGAAAAGAGACATAGGTATTTATGTTATATTAAGTATTTGAGGAGCGTTGCAGCAGTTTTAATGCATTTTCCAGACCACAAAATACAGCACCATGAGGTACTAATAAATGACATTTATTTCAAGATCTGGAGATGAGTGGCACACAAAATGCAATAACATGTCACACATAACCATACTAAGCCAGTGGAAATGTCACACATAAGTGCATTTTCAAAGCGCACTGAAATGCCACACATAATCAAATTAAACTCATTGAAATTTCACACATAAGGAACCAAAAATGTGGCAGCTATGGCCCTACAACAGTTTTTGGATTTACCACTTTCACCTGTCTACCCTGCAATCTTGATTTCAACCAAAGCAAGTGATGAAGTCTGCTTTAATAGTTCTGTGCACAAACTCGACCTCAACGTATCAGAGCGCTTTAGATAAGCACCAGTTACATTACACAAGGACACAACCATTTTTGTTTTTGTTTCTAGGCACGAGGAGATTAAGGGCCTGATTTAAAGTTTGGCAGATGGGGTTACTCCTCACAAATGTGACAGATATCCCGTCTGCAGTATTACAAGTCCAGTATATCCTTTGGACATCGTAATATGGCTGACGGGATATCCGTCACACTTGTGACGGAGTAACTTGTTCCCCAAACTCTAAATCAGGTCCTAAGTGATTAGCCCAGAATCACAGGACATTGAACACTGCGAGACTCAAACCTGGTTCCCCAGTTTCTACCGTACCTACCAGGAGAGCACAAGTTAAGGTTATATGTGGGCAGGCGGTGTCTATTTACTCTTTTCACAGACTAGATGTCGTCCACCCTGCCAAGAATTTGGGCCCCACAGAAATATGCTGAACTCCTCCGGGTATCATTTTCAGACACATTCAGCAGCGCCTGCACATTGTCTGCCTTTGTTGTAAGCAGCAATGTGCAGGCAGTGCGGGGGCTTTGTTATTTTAAATACGAGCTGGGCCAAATCAAAGGCAAATTGAAGGGGCCATCAGGCCTCCTTTTGTTGGAGTATCCTGGCTGGGAGCTATCTGGAGCCTAGATATAAGTGCAATGGAGGGGAATCAAAGGTGAGAGGCATGCCTTTGACTGTATACAAGAGATATGCATGCACTGTATGAGTGTCAGATGTGTTGGTCTGTCTCAGTATTTACACAAATAACAATATGAATACCACTATTTGGTTTTATTTCTTTTATAGTGTTACTCTTTCCAGTGCATGGTGTCAGAGCACTTTACATCCCACGTACACATTATACATTGACAATAAATCATATCATTGTGTAAATAAATGTACAGGATGTGTTACATTAGACAGTGAGGATTACAAGGTAAGGAAGTCACATGCCCTGCATAGTTCATTGTGCTATACTGGAAGTATTACAATGTATGAACTGCAACTAGCATAAGGATCTCTGTGTGAAAGGCAGTGACCCACTTACCTATCTACATACAATAACAGTCTGTCATCTGTAGAACCTAGTAGGAGACACATTAACCTTCTATGCTACTGCGCTTCTAAACTGAAACTATACAAAACAGAGAGCTCGCCAGCAAATATGTAAACTTCCAGGTTTCTCTTACCATTGTTATTATTTCCAGAGATTTACTGGTCACACAAAGATTTCTGCAACAGGTGACTTAACCCCATTAGCAGGGCCACTGGAATTATGCGATTATGAGGCTTTGGCGAACTTTGCATAATTGTAGATTTGCTGCATTTGCCACATAATCCGTCTGCTGCATAATCTGCAGATTTTAACATCAAAAAATGTTTCTGGCTCAAACAGTTCAAACTTTACTAAAAACGCAGGGACACATGTGGCCAAGTAGTGGAAGGCCCTCTGCATAGGTTGACTGGTCACCTTTCTGTAGCTTATTGCTATAGTTAGGTGTTAAACTTGTACTAATGAAGTGCCACTAATACCCAGGCAGCGTTAACGAGGTAAAAAATTACAAAATAATGAAATAATACTATCACAAAATGTGCTGCATAATGCTACATAATTTGACTTTTCTCACCAATTTTCTTAACCCTGCTCTTTCCTTTTGTTGCCAGTTTCTTTGTGGCAGAGTTTTTAAAAATAAATGTATACATTGAGACCCAGATTTCACATCAGGGTTGCATCACTTTTTGGGAGAACGCAAAATCTCATTTGTTAAATATTGTAAGGTGATCAAATGTACTCATGATATACTTGAAAAACACGTGTGAGGTCTTAAGATCTGATGTCATTTCTTGTAATGTCACTTCCTGCGAGGTCTCGAGATGTGATGCCATGGTGTCATGCTCTTCGGTGTCACTTGCATACTGCCTAACTTGGTTAGTCTGGGTTAGTCCCCCCACTTCTTCTTTTGGATTTGTGCCCTGCCTAGCACCCACTTCAACACTAAGGATCACCCTATTCTCCTAGAAATCAAGACCTGCCACTGTGTTGGGAGCGAACACAGTTAACATGGCCTATAGTTTTCTATCCAGCAATACTTGATCAAATTGAGCACTTTCACCTCTACCTTAGCCACGAACCCCTAGGGATGCCCATTCAGTTCCCTACGCTCATCATTATTATTAAAAACATCTTGCTTCATTATTTAATATACTGAGAAACTCCAACTTTTACATAGAATTTGTGCCTGTATAATAGCTATATAAAGAAAACTTTTAGCATACAGTTCTTATTGTAGGAGTCAGAACATCTTCGTTTTAACACTAATGGAATACATTTTATTTTATTTTATTCCGGCGAACAATTTCAGAAAGATTTTGCAAGCTATTGTTGATTGTTCAACCGGAGAAATCTCGCAAGATTTTTGTTACCATGTTGCGCGTGCACCACCCAGATTAAATCTTTATATATAAACCTGAGACAAGAAACTGCACAGCTAACATACGTAATTACACGAACACGCACTAACCATGGCGTCGTATCCCCTCTGTCAGAAGGGGGAGTCACTGCGTCTCCGGGCAAACCTCTGATTCACGGTGTCCTAATTTCCTCTTCAAGGAACAGTAAAATAAGTTTCTATATCCCAGTTGCATTTCTCTTGCTGAACTTAACTGGCGGCCATATTAGGTGTGGAAAGACGGTGGCTTTTCAAACTGTTTTACCAGAAGTGGGAGAAGAAGTCATGCTGAACGCCGCCTATTTTTGAACAAGTGCAAGCCTCTCCCTAGTTGATGAGCGATAACGTGTTTAACGTACTTTTAAAACAAACGACGGTATTTTTGTTTGTATTTACGAAACTGTGAATACGACCTGAAGTAATTGACACGCTTGCTGGATATTAAATACCATAGAATGCAGAAGAAAACAACACGTGAATGTTGTATTTTTTTTAATGTATTATTCTGTGCCCATCTCATTCTTTCTAATTGGCACGAACACGCCAATGTTTCTTTTAAGGCAGTTATTTTTTATTAATTATTTATTCGAGTTTCCGGTGAGCTAGAGTGAGCAGTATGTTATTCAAAGATGGCTGCCGCGCTTCCCCAATTCGAAGAAATGCAAGCACGGGAAAGAGTCGAAGCCAGCTGTATCCCTAGTATCTCAAGAGCGCGTCACTCCTCCCTACATGCTGCTATTAACATTATTCTGTTCTTTAATTGCAATTGCCAGGGCTTTAAGTGGGCCGGGTTCTGCCTTTGCTCAGCACCTGCAGTTCTGAAAAATCTGAGTCCCCATCTTGCACCTGCAAATGAAACAATAATTAAAATGGTGGCTGTTTCATGCAGTAAAGTGTGCATTCATGGTGAGGCAAGTACATTTGCGTCATCCTTCTTGGCCACCACATTGTCATGTGTCCACCTTGCATTGGCACGCTCTTTTTCAGATTTTTATTTTATTTTTGCCCGTACTGCACACCATCAGCAAAACAAACAATGGCAAGCCATTTGGTCGAAAATGTGAGACCTATTGGCTTTTCCAATGCTTGTTTTTGTTGTAGTAATCTGCTCAGCAAACAAACTAATAAAATGTGGATTTCTTACCTTACTGAATAAGTCAAACAAGGTTTACCCATTACTACACAAGATCATCCTAAAATAATACATAACCATACTGAAATTGCCATGAAGTAATGCAGCCAGAACCAACTGTAGGGTAATACATCCTCATCGTGAAATCTACACTGACTAATACAGTCCCATTCTAAAGATATCATGGGATCATCCTTGAGTAATAGAGTCCCGTTCTGCGGTCATCTCAAAATCATTCTGTAATATTACGGCCCATCATGAAGTACCCATAGGATCATCCTGGAGTAATAAAATCTAATCCTGAAATCATCATGGGATCATCCCACAGTAGTAAATTATCATCACATGTTTTCCACTGAAGTAATCAGGAACCCATCCTGGAGTGATGCAGCTTAATCCAGAAATCATCATGGGATCATCTTGTAGTAGTAAAAGATCATCACATGTTTTCCAGTGAAGTAATCAGGAAGCCATCCTGGAGTAGTTTCTTTGATGACTCTAGAGTCATCTCATTTAAATATTTCGCCCTATACACATACTTCAGGATGGCTTGGGATGACTTCCCCAGATAATTGCAGGAATAGCACAGCTGAAGTCATCAGATGACTCCAGGATGATCTTCCTTTTTGACTTGGGATCGGGCTCTCCATTTTTGCTCTCACCCCCAGGGTGAAAAAAAAAAAATATAACTCTAGCAGTACAAACATGTGCTGCTTTTGATGTACTTTCAAAGAAACTCCTTGTAGTTCTTTCAAAGTCGTATCCTTTCAGAACTGAAGCATTTTCAATATTTTATACAACAAAACCATTGTTGTTGCTTTTTTTATCTCATGCAACTAACAGCCATTGGCAAAGCCAATAGCCCTGGTCTGTTGTAGGTGTTGTATTATAAATAGGGATACTAGAATTATGTGGCAGGGGAGACCCAAAATTATGCAGCAGGGTTGAATAAATCATGTGGCAAGAAAACAAAAATGATGTGGCATAATGCTTCAAAGTTATAGTATTACTTCATTATTTTGACATTTTCAAACTTGTTAACATTGTCTGGGCAGTGTTGGACCTCATTAGTAGCAGCTTGACCCTCAACCATAGCAATATAGCAACAAAAATGTAACTTTTCAAAGGGTCTTCCACTGAGCGGCAGTGCGTGTGCTGCATTTTTAGCAACTTTTGAACTGTTTGAGCTCGAAAAATTTTTTGGGTTAAAATCTGCAGATTATGTGCCAGATGATGAATTATGTGGCAAATATGTAATCATACAAAAATCACCCTAGCCACACAATTCCATTATTCCACTGGCCCTGAATATACATCTGGATGCAATGACAGAAAGAAGCAGCAAAATACCAGTCAGGCGGCACACTATGCTAACAACAAATTTTTAGCTTACATGTTTTTAAGCCACGCCCTTAATTACATTGACCACCCCCCTTTGAGAGGCCCTCCAGTTTTTTCATCCTACTTAACGCCCTGGTAATTGCATTTGTATAACAACTACTCCAGACTAACCGCTGTCATGGTCGCAGACAGTTCTACTTTTGAAAAGTACCCTTAAGGTAATCCTCTTTCGTAAAACAAAACAGAGGATCCATAGACATGTAAATTTGTTGGCAGTGGATGGTACTCACGACAACTGCACCAAAAACGTCCGACAGGTGACAAACCAATAGAAGTTTATGTTGCATTGGAGCACCACATTATGTGGTAGGGTTGTGTAATTTGTAATGCAGGGAAATTGTGGTATATTGAGTAAGTATGATCTCACTATTTTGTCGTTTTAGCACACTGGTTAGGCATTTTTTTCTGTGGCCTGGCCTGTATTATTAAGTCCTGGTCGGTAATATATTAGCAAAAACAGAGAAATTCAGTATTTGTTTCCTTCTGAAACTTAAATCTAAAAGAGTAAACACATGAAGAAATCAGATCAAAAGTATTGTATGGCTGTTTAAATTGTTTCAGAATGATTATTGGAGCTAACAGAGGGAATAGCCAGGTTTCAAATGGATCTTGACAGTTTTACAAGAGTACTGTTTCACTTTCTACATGATGTCTGTTTTCAAACCGCAAAACATTAACCAACAGCAAGTATTTTTTACATAGAATTGTTGTAGCCCTAACATTGGTGCAAACCGATTTGTACTCTCAAAGAAATACAAATGTTCAAAGAGAAAGAAAAGTGTCCTCATTCAGCAGTTCCTTTTGGAAATATTATTTACCAACAAATAATGATTTTGATTTTTAAGGAAACACACAAACATCATTTTATTAAGAAAATCCTTAGATCAAGCCTACACATGCACAGCTATTGTAATTCAAGGCACACCTCTTTTTTCTGCATATTCCAATGATGTTTTAGAAATGGTCTTCCAAAGACCTCAAGTCATGTTCCCTTAGAGAGTCAAAGTTTTGAAGGTAATGTTGAGCTCACAGCAGGCTAAATGTCACAGCTGGCGAGAAGAGCTAAAACCTAAAGGTTAAATTCAGCTTCATTCAGAGTTGTCATGTTTACAGCTACTCCTGAAGCCTGTTCAGGTTCTTTGAACACCTCAAGGGCGGTGCTGCACTATTGGTGTTTGTGATCAGCTAGTTATTGGTGAGGCTTTGATGCAAGTTTATTACTGTATACTCACTGAGATTTTTTAAAATTAAAATGTGTCACTTCCTAGGTTGCTATTGATGTAAAAGACTATGGGTCTGATTTAGAAGTCAGAGGAGGGGAATACTCCATCACAAACGTGACAGATATCCCGTCCACCATTTAACGGTCCCATTCTATCCTATGGGGATTGTAATAAGGCGAACTGGACTTCTGCCACCTTTATGACGGAGTATTCCCTCGGCTGACTTCCAAAATAGGCCCCATGTGGATCACTTCTTGTGACATCAACAAGCATGGTAATTAGGTCTCCCCATTAAAATTTTTAAAAAAGTGAGAATTCGGGTAATCAGTTTTGGGTTTGCTCTAGTTTCCATTAAGAATCAGCCCTTACAAGCACTACTTTACACCTTACAGATGTATTTTAACTAACTTGGTAGTAAGCATTGTATGATGGAAGACGTAAGATTATAAAACAAGCATTGGCAAAGTCAGTAAGTCTGGCGTTAGCTGTCAGCTGTCTAGCAATTCTTGTTTTTATGTCATGGTTTTTGAAAATCTTTATTGTTTTGGAATACGCTGGTCCCTTATCAATCGAAAAAAACATTTGCTACAATTTTTTTTTAATTTGGTCTAAAAAATACATTGCCATAATAATCCCTTGCACTGAAGGGGACTCCTTAAAATGTTATTCAGTCTTGCATTGGCTACAAGTCTCTTGCCTTTGAGAAAGACAGAGCGAAAGAAAGTAAAAAAGGGAAGGGAGAAAGAGGAAGAAAGAGAGAAAAAGGAAAGACAAAAGATGAAAGAGAAATAAAGATGGAAATAAAGGTAAGAGAAGGAAAGGAAGAGAAAAGGACACGAAGAGCAAGGAAAGGAGAAAGGAGAAAAGAAAGGAAAGGAAAGGAAAGGAAAGGGAAGGAAAGAAGACACCAAATAAGGAAGGCAAGAGGAAAAAGGGAGAAAAGGAAAGAGAAGGAAAAGGAAAGGAAGATGAAAGGAATAACTTGAGAAGAAAAAAGGAGGAATGTGTGGAGGAACAAGAAGAAGAAAGAGTGAAGGATATAAGGAAAGAATGAAGGAAAGTAAAAGGGAAAGAGAGTAAGGAAGGAAAAGAAAAGGAAGGAGAAGGAAAGAAGAAAGAGAATGAAGGAAAGAAAGAAGGAAAGGTAAAAGAAAATAAAACGGAAGAAAAGAAAGAAAGGAAAACATTGAGAAAAGAAAGAAAAAGGAGGATAGAAAAAAGAAAAGAAGGAAAGAAAGAAATTAGGAAAGAGAGGGCGAGAAAGAAAAAAGTAAGAAGAATATTTAATACTGAACATTTTCAAATGAATACAATCTGGTATACTGTGAAATAGCAACAGCCAGAAAAGCAATACACTTCAAAGGGAATTAACAACAGCATTGACAGGAGATGGGATCTGATAAAGATGGAATATGCATCAGAAGCGTCCTACTATCAAATCAATCTCTAAACACAAAGGCCACACTACAGTAAAAGTAAACAAAACCACTGGCACTGAAGGCAACTAGCTTGTGTGCAGGTGTACTCCATGTGAGAGAGCAAAATGCAGTAAATTAAAGTTATGTTAACCAGTGGCTTACAAAGGCTGAATCACTTCCCCCATGCTATATGCTGTCGTAGATGGGAGCAAAATGTGAATGACCCGGACACAGCAACAGATCAATCGATAAAGAGAAGTGTCCGAAAGCCTCTATACATAAGTATATTATACATATTTTAGTAAAATCAAAAGGCCGTGGCTGACGACATACATAAAAAGGAGTACAACGTCTGGTGCTTTGAGGACTGAGTCTGTGTTGTAATGTGAACTTCCACAGATAGAGAAATGCATTTTAATAGCAATGAAGAAATAATATTGTTTTAATTATATTTATAATTATGAATTTCTTCAAAATGTAAACAAAATAATGTATCTAGGCCATACAGTGGGGCAGTAGCAACACTACCATTTGGAAGCAGAAAATAGGGAGAGATTATAAAAATCAGGGGATTTCGTTTTTTCATTGAAGTGAAAGAAATTTTAAACCAGAGAAAGTCAAAGTAAAGCCTTGTTTTGGCTTTTAAAATAAAGTGTCTCCTACTTAAAATGGGAGCGCTGTCAGGTGAAATGCCTGGGACTATACACAGTCTAATATCATTGAAGTAATCAGGAACAGAAAAGTGGCAAGTTAACTTTTGAAATTGTCTGGCACATGGATTTTTTTTTATTTAAGTATCGTTCAATCTTGGACGCTAGAAACAACAATTTGGTAGCACCAGCATATAATGCTGCAGATGGAGGAATATATGGCAAGTAGGGCAAATACATAACTATACTGAAAATACAGGAGCATGCTAAATCAGCTCCTTTTAGTGGCCGTGTCTATGGGACAGCCTAGTTAAAAGAAAGGCAAACCACTGGTTTATCACATGCCGCCACAGTGGCGCAAGGGGCTACTATACCTTAGCCATGGTTTCAGGGGTCATTTGCCTTTAATGTCCCAGCATCTCTCTGTACACTGAGCCAAGTACAACTTTAAGCACTTGACTCTCAGTTGTAGCGATGACAAGCAGTCACATGCTTCTGAGGGAGGAAGTGTGAGGTGTGCAAGGTCAGTACTAAAAAAAACACCCAGCAGGGCAGTAACTAAATTTCCAGTCCAGGGCTTTAACTTGCTAAAAGATACATGCTTTAACCTACACACTTAAAAAAATGTAATACTTCACATAGAATAAAACAGTCACAATTCTCGTACCAGCACTTCAGCTACTGCGCCTTGTGTTCAACCGCTCCTTGCACCTCTCTCGGTAGGGTCCACCCCTTGTGGTGGGTCTAGATAGGTGTGTCTCTTTCACCCCCCAGTAGATTTGAGGAACCATTGGGCATGTATCAAGGCTTAGGTGCATATTCAGTGCTAGCACTCAGTTCTTAAGCAGGTTTCTGCTGTTACACAGTCTCACCACAGCACATGTCTGAGAGTCAGTTTTCTTGCATTTAGTGGGGACTCACAGCACACTTCTCACTTCCCTCCCACATCTGCTAGGACAAATTGGGGGGGAGGGGGCGAAAGGGGTGGCAACAAAATGACAATGGGAGCTAAGACATGACTTCCTCACAGACAGGTGATGATTCTGTCGGTAGTGGACCTTCTTCTGGGTTGCTGGTGAGGTGCAGTAGGAGGACCACCAAGGTCAAGTGTCACAGAGATAAAAGGGCAGTCACAGTGAACTTTTGGTGGCAGTGGCATGGCTCCCCGTTGCCATAGGCCTGGAAAGCGGCGGCATGATCCGCCTAGGCACAACGTCTAGGTGTGTAGAAAGGGACTACGATGTGCAGGATTCACGTTTTCCATACTTTTAGGAGAATAGATAACGTGAATCCTACACCATGTAGTCCCCTTTGTCAACATTTTCTATACACTGATTTGCACATGTGTGATTCACTGTCTCTGAATGTGTATGTGATGTAAAGTGCTCCAGCACCCTAAGCTGGTTTGTTTGATGTAAGGTGCTCCAACACCCTAAGCTGGTAAGAGAAGCGCTATAAAACAAATGAGCTACATGTGTGAGAGTGGCTATGGAGAGATGAGAGGCTTGTTTTGATGTATCCTGGTGCACTGTAATAATCTACTATGCTTTAAAAACGAATACAATTGAGTATATAATGAAAAATGTGTTGTAGATTGCACCATTTTTGCCATGTTTTCCCAAATTTTCGTGTGGGTACAACTCCCCCAAGCCCCATTGTAGTGGTTAGGCTCACTCGCTCTGCAGCCAGGGCTGGTCTGACAAAATAAGCCAGGGCTTCTTTGGGTTCCCAGTCCGGCCCTGTGGCATCTGCTGTGTACCCACCAACTGTTTGTATGGGCTGAATTGGTTACAATGACCTGGCCCCTTATATTTAAGTTTACTAATGTTGACAGATAGTTTGAGGAGTTGACACCAGCTGTTGAATGCCTTGGGAACTCCTGCAAGGGGAGTGCATTGTCTGAGGGTGGGAGAAGCATTCTGCTTTCGAACCCTTGTAAACATTTTGGAATCTAACCTGATTCATGTCTGTCTTCCTCTTACCTGCTGTCTGGCGGTACCCACTTGGTCTGTGCTTCATTAAACAATTGACGTCGTGAGTGTGAGTCAGATATCTTGTTGGCTTTGCATGTTTCTGTGTCATGTGATTGAAATGAGGGGCTGACCAAGGGCCAATCACACCTCTGCAGGTTGGCTTCTTCGTTCTCCCAGCAGTGGGTTGGCTTCTAGGCAGTTCAGACCATATACTCTGCTTCTTCCAGCAAAGGTAGACTCCAGGTGATGTCCCTTCACGTCCGGCAGACACCAGCTGTGGTTGCACAGAAACAATGTGAGTACTCTGTCGAGCACTCTTTTCCATGGTAGAAGAGAACTCCAAACTGGGTCCATAGGTGGGTCATTGGTTCCAACCTTTATATAGGTTAAGCAGACAGGTAATGCTGATTCTCTGTCTTCAAATTCAGAACCAGCTTGGGCTGGTTCTCTTTTAATCTGGACTCCCCAGCCTGAGCCTAAGACACCGTCTTTATTCCGTGTGGTGTTCCTAGCAGCAGGGTAGTTTCCAGACCGGAATACACAGAGCAGAGGCATAAATAGGTGTGAGCATTGTGCACCCGGCTCATCAACAGCCACACGGATCGTGATCAAGCAATGGCTGACCTCAATTGAAAGACCCTTATCACCCTGAACAACAAAAACTGAGATTGTTTATTTCTGTGTAAATCTCTTGCAGTTGATGGTCATATTGGTTTCTTTGCTCCAAAGAAGTTTCTTAACAGTATCTGGAGCTACCTTTCATCATTTACCTGCTAAGTCTTTCCTCCTTAGCGTGCTTAGCACATTTTTGAGATTTTAAACAGTTTGCGTTTGAGCATTCAAAACCTTGTTTCCACAAATGATATCCATGCCATACTGGTTTTAATTTTTTACCCACAGATTGAGAATTGGAAAGGAACCCAGAGTCTTTGTTTTACTTTTGAGGTGCCTTAATATAGCTACAATATGACAAAATACTTTTTTTTATAAAACAAAATGGGGTAAAGTTCTGTGCAATTTAGTGTATATGTAAAAAATGGGATAAAGTTCTGTGCTATTTAGTGTATATGTTTTCTAAAACATCAATCATCAACAAAAATTATGATGTGCGAATCCCTCTTGTGCAACATTTTCTGTATGTTACTCTTCAGATGTCCCATCTAAGCAATAGCCTGTGTATCCCCTCCAGTATTCCTGATCTACCTGTGCTGATTCTGAGAGGCCAATGTATCCCCAAAGATCCGAATCTCTTGTGCAGTGTTTTTCTTTCTCTTACCCCACACTTCTGTGATGGTAAGTCACAACATCAATGGGACTTGTTCTACTGTTCTAGGATTTGGGGTTCACATAGTTGAGGATTGGTGGAATACCACTGAGCTTTTAACCTTTTTTAAATTTTGTCCATTTGCATTGATATATAATGTAGTACTCTTAGCCATTAAAAATGTGTGGCTTACAGTGATTTTTCATTGTATGCTGAATGTGAGAGATGCTGGTCAGAGGGTCCCCGGGCAATCAGAAGTTGCTGGGTTTCAGATGTGGCAACTAGGATATTCCATTTCTGGGTACCTGTGACTCCTGTGTGCTCTCAGAGTACCAGGTACCCTTTCAGCACTTGAGTCTCAGGTTAGCGAGGCACAGCTTTCCAAGACTGATTCAGGGAGGTTCTGTGAGCTAGAAATTCAGCACTTAGGAAAATTAACATTCAATACATCAACTTCCATTCCTTGTGTTTTCTTTTAGAAAGGAAATGTACTTTTGTACACACAAATCTAAATGTTAGAAACAAAATTAAAAATATGTGCAAAATGTCAGGTGGAAAAACCAGTGGCAACATCCTTTAAAGGGCATCGCAAACTACATGGGTGCACTCTAAAGGAAGGTCATAGTAGTGAACTGATGCCCTTATTGCAAATTGGACCCAAAAAGTTTAAGACACCTTTAACCATTTGTGGACAAGCAAGCCCTAATTCATGAAAACCATAAAATGCTCATATATTTGTATAAACAATTTGAGATTTGGTTGTATTGTCTACGGGGCATACTGTATCTGAGGTGGAGCTCAGCAATATTGGCCTACTGAAGAGTGGGATTCTGGTGTGATCGGTGATAAAGGAATGAATGCTCAGAAAGGGCACAGTCTGAAGTCTGAATGCCTTGATGCCAATCAAATACTGCTTGGCATCATCCTGGTGAAGCCCTCTACGTTCAGAATGAGAAACCTGAGGCCAACTGATGATTTGACGTTGATGGCTGAAGCTTCGACGCCAAAGGCTGCAGTTTTGACAGGGACCTCGGTCTCCATCAGTTCTCCAGACTGAAAGTTGGCAAAAACTTTCTGAGTCCACTTCTTGTAGGCCTGAAGACAGGAGAAGTATATGGTAACACCAGCCAGGGGTCCAGGACATTGGGAGGGGGCACCACTTGGGGGTTAGAATTCACTCCAGCAGAGGTCAGCAGCAGTGCCCAGGGCAGGCTCAGCTGGAACTGATCAGCTGGGCAGTGCAGGTGGTTAGCCCTTTGGAAGCTTGCTGTGTCTCTCAAACTCAAACAGGAGGTCAGCTCACTGAGCCTTGGAGTCACTTCTGGGGTCATGGGTTCAGGGCAAGCAGGTCTAGGCTTCCTTCAGGTTTTTCAGTAAGAAGGGCAGTTCTCTTCTGATTCGTCACAATCCAAGTATGTTTTCACGAGAGATCTGTGCCATTTACATTAAAGCCCAGTGCCCACATGTTGTTGGAGGGCATTCTATTGTCCATCTCCTAAATCAGTTCTGGTCAGTCTCTTCCCTCCCTCTAGGTTTGAAGCCAGCCTAACTAGAGAAACAAAAGAGAGGAAGACATAGGTGTGAGATTTAGCTTCCATTGCCAGAGTAAGCATCCTTTGAAGCTCATGAAGGGTTGCTAAGCTCCAGGACATCCTGTCAAGAAACCTTTGTCCTCTGTCTAGGAGCAATGCACATCTCACCACAGGGAGGCCATCAGGGGCCAGATGATAGTGGTCACTTGCAAGAAAGCCTTTTGGTTGTAGACAGGAAAATGACAACTTTCTAAAAGTGTATTTCCCAAAAAAGTAATATAAAATCTGATGACCATTAAGTTGGATTTGAAATCACTATTAAAAAGAGTCCTTGAAATATGTTTCTAGCAGTTCCCACATTTAATTTAGCACATTTTAAATGTAATAGTGTAAACCACTGCTCACCCATCGGGGAGACAGCCTTGCCACAGTAAAAAAACAACTTTAGAGGATTTTCACTGCCAGGACAGGCAAAACATTTGACATGCATGTCCTGCATTTACATACCATACACCCTGCCCAATGGGCTTTTAAGGCTACCTTCAGGAATGGTGTCTAAGTTTTAAAAAGGAAGATTTAAGCCTGGGAAAAGGTGGAGAAGTGTGGCACAATGGTTAGAGCGGCAGACCCTGATGCAGAGATCTGGCCTGGGACCAGGGTTCATTTCCTGCCTCGGTAGGTCTTTGGCTCAATTCCCTTGGTCCAGATAATTCTCACCTCGGGCCCTAATCTAATTAATGGGTCCCACTCTGTAACTCTGGGCAATAGCTTGCTTAATCTCCACAACAGCGCTTGGATGCCTGGCTTCACCCTGGGGCTGTCCAGGAGTGGGTGCCTCACAGGGAAAAGCCAGGAGGGGTTCCACAGCGGTATGTGTACAGCGCCTTGAGACCCTAACGGGTGAGTAGTGCGCTATACAAGTGTGAAGTTTACAGTTTATTGTGCCAAGTCAAAATGGAAGTATAAAACTGCACACCCAGGCAGTCATGGCAGGCCTGGAAATGTGTTTTTCAGTTCTACTTTAGTTGGTGGCACAACGTGTGCTACAGTCCAAGAAGAACATTTAATTAAGAGGCCCTGGTCATATGAGGTACCATTTACTAGGGACTTATAAGTAAGCTAAATGTATAGCAATTCATTATACAAATGTATAAATGGTATGCCAATTTTAATATGGTTAAAGGTGAGAGCACTTTACCAGTGGTTTGCAGGAGTAAAGTCTGCAGAGTCTTATGATCAACAAAAATTGGTTCAGCAAAAGGAGGCAAATGCATTCCACAATAAAAAAGAACAAAGGGCATAAAACAAGATATCATAATAATAAATCATCTCCCAAAGCTGAAGCCATAATTCAGGAAATTATCCTTCCAGCCCAGCCACCATTTTGCAAAAACCCACTGCCTGGGTTTGCAATAACTCTGGGAGCTAAATTAGCCATTTTAGTTGCCTGAGTCTGTGGAGGAGCCCGTGAATCTGAAAGAGGAAGATAAATCTGGACGTGCCGGGGTGGCTAGAGCTTATCTCCCTGCGCAATCTGCCCATTGACAGGTAGGGATGCCTTGTGGCAGGTGAGTAGGGTGGTGTTGTCTATGCTGAGGCACGCAGGACACCTGCAGCAGAGATGGTCTTCGGGGGTGGGTCACGCCCCTTCTGCCTGTTTTGC